>NW_027526266.1:6295018-7034185 GCF_048455015.1 Haemaphysalis longicornis | reverse complement strand
TGTGACGAGCTTAGCGGCGCCTGTCAAGCACTCGCTTGATAGACTGGCTGGTTAACTAGGCCCATCAAGAAAGACAGCTACAAAATTGAGGAATCATTTAGGGCAATGCTACGATATCGCAAGGTGCAACTTTTTTGGACAATTTAGTTCAAGCGTGAGACCTGTCCTACCACGAATTCGCAGAGAAGACACTGATAGCGTTCCCCCACTTTAGCACGCCTTATCGGTTTATTGGCGGCATGGTTTGGTACCATTCCTCCTGCTCCTCTTTCGCCCGAAATAGGTGAGTCGCTGGAAGGAATACTGGCCCAGCGCCACGCGCATGACGTCAGGGGCATGGCAAAGCACTCCGGGAAGATGTGCACATATGATACCTTTCCCGCGAAGGCAATCCAAAAATCGTGCACGAATAAATCACGGACTTCGGTGATGCGGTTTCTATGCAGCCGGAATTCCGTAATGCTTAGTTGAAAATTAAGACGGCTCGGCCATCCTACTGTCTAAATGCAGGGAGTGGGTGGCAAATTTCTTCGCGTTGTTCCTTTTGTTTCAATTCTTCTAAGGAAGGTTGTGAAACTAGGAGCTTAGATACAAGCTGACCTACGTGCCCTCCAATCTATGTCTCGGTCTCATTACGGTCGCTGTGGATGTCGGAAAAGCTCAATAGGGCATCCGCCCTGGTCATTCTTTTGCTCCGGACGTAAACGTCCTTTCAGGCATAACGCAACAAGCACATCCGCACCCCCTGGAAGATGGGGAGTTAGGTCGTCGAGGTGGCTTAAGCCAAAAAGCAATACTAGGCGCTTGTGGTTGGTGTGAAGGGAAACATCCATGAGCAAGACGTCATAGAACTTGTCCTATGTCTTGATGAGAGCAATTCTATCGTTTCCTATCCATGCATATCAATGTTGTGATTCAGTAAGAACGCGAAATGAATATGGGATAACAGCGAAATGGCCGTTCTTTCGCTTTCAGCACGGGACGGCAGGAAGACCGCAGGTGGCACACCTGCTGTGATGTTTGTCAGCCTGCCCATACAGTACATTGCTAGAACTGGGCTTGGTGAGAGCAGTTTCATCCATTTGAGGAATGCGTTTTCTGGTGCGGCCTTAAGGCGAACTCTTGCTTTGAAGGCAGAATGCTGGACAGCGGCTTGAGAAGATCGGCCACGCTCGGTTCCAAACGACCCAGTACGTAGCCATGCCCAGTAGCCGTCGAGGATCAGCCTTTGATGTTGGTCTAGGCCTTTCTGGGATAGCATATAGTTGGAGTTCATCGACTCAAACACAGTTCTCGAGGACAAATCTGAAATACGCCATCCCCGTGACTGCTAACACCTTTCCTTGTTGATTGTTAAACCGGCGCGTTAAATCCGCTCGACAGTACGTCGGAGTCACTCGTCGTGTAGTTGCTAGGTGGAAACTCAGATGCGGATGTTTCGCAATTTCAATTCAATTCAATTTATCGTTTATTTCCCAGAGAGATTGCATGGCTGGTCGCCTGGTCAAAAAGCAGAAAACAATCACGGTGACTGGGCCCATGAGACCGTTTCGAGGCAGCGGCCTAACAGAAACAAAAATCGTAACTTATAAAGGCAGTTCGGCACCAAAAATAGCAAAAACACAAACAACACTTGTATAACGTCATAACAGTAATACAGAAAGCTTCTTCCCTACCTTTTACAGTGCAACTTACAATGAGTGCAGGAAATATAGAGACAAGCCGAGAGTTTCTTTTTTCGATTTAAACAAAGAAGACGGTGTAAGAAAAAAAACAAATAGAATTGATTGTGTGTATTAACACCAGGTTTTGTTATGCCCGCCTAGAAGTACAAATCAATAAAAACGAATGAAAACGAACTAGTACAAAGAAATACTAGATAACCGCAAAATCAGATGCTATTTGCATTGTGCACATAAAATCCCGTGAGGATACCGGGAAATATTTTGGACTCTACATGGTGCCTTTCTTTTTGCAAAATAACAAAAAATAGTCAGAGAACCTCAAAGAACAGATCAGCATGAAAGTATACCTTTCATTTAGACAGAACTCCCCTTCGCACAAATTGCCTCTTTTTTTATTGCGGAGCGACATTGGTAGAAAGAAGACATGCCAACATAGGTGCACTGACTTTAAAGCTGTATAAATTACAACTCCAATTCCTGCCGTTTTAGTTGGAATAATTTGTTAAGATCGAGAGGAAGGAATACTCTAGCTTTTGATATATAAAAAAGGCGCGAAACTGCGGCATGGCCCAAGTGTCATTACTTCTGGTATTCATAAGAACATTTTCATGTTGTGGAGAAGGCAAGCCTGTTTTTCGGTTGATTACCGAACCAGCGAAAAAAATTGGAGCTTCAATAGGCGCTATAGATACCTAATTTTAACATTGATATTGCGATATAATTAATACAAGCCTGAAGTGGATGCCTGAAGTTCCATATTTCCTATATACCCAATTGGAATGTTTTGCAAAACTAAAAGCCTAATCAGCTTTGTATGTGTAGTTTCCGACCAGAGAAATGAACCAAAAGAGGCCTTGCCGAATGTGGCTCATGCGTCATTGTAAGTGTTTGAAAGAAGAGTGGATGCCGAATGGTATGAGATAGAAGCCGACATTACAAAAGGCGGTGCAAACTTGGTGATCAGTTTTGCTCCTCTGAGTAAACGGATGTGTCAAAAGGCCCTTTTCATCTGTTTTGGAGAACCATGCGGCTCCTCGAAGCACGCCAAAGGTATGTGCAAGAGCTGGTATCAGATACTACTCTCGGAATAGGCACTGCATAAGTTCCCTTTAGTCAACACAAATGCGGATGCCCCAATGGCTTGCGTACGACAACCACTGGCACGCAAGGTGCTGCGCCTTGGGGGACAGGACTAAGAATTGCTTGGGTTTGGGCGAGTTGGTTTTCCATATCGACTTGAAATTTCAGCATGAACAAAAAACGATAGGACTTAGGAAGGAAACACAGACACAGTGCTGACTATCAACTGAGTTTATTGACAAAAATCGGGAACATATATACATGAAACATTGCACAACATTGGCACAGCGCGACACTCTTTTTTCCGAGATTAGTTAATGGGATAATCGCTAAGCAGTTCCAGTTCTTTCTTCGTCAGCGCCTCGGAAGCTGTGCTGACGCACTTGTTACCTTTCTTGCTGATGGCTACTGCTTCGACGACTTCACGTGCGAGGCGATTGCGTTTCTTTCGAAGCACGTTGATCTCGTCGATGTGCGCCGTGCATTTGGGGCAAGTGCGGCAATGGGATGATAAGTGGCCGGATGACGTTGTCTTGAGTTAGGCGGCATGTTTACGTGCCCTGTCATTAATGCACCTTCCGGTTTGTCCCACGTAGACTTTTTTGCATGATAATGGGATGCTGTACACGACTTCCTTCTGGCATTCGGCGTATTTTGTTCGATGGTTGGTGGTGCACGTTTCCCCTCTTGCTTCGTTGTTTACGCGTCGGCACATTTGATACGCCTTGTTGGGGGCACTGCAGACAACAAACACACCTTGCCTGGCTGCAATTTTTTTGAGGTTGTGAGCGAAGCCATGTACATAGGGAACTACCACGGTATTCCCTCTCGTGCGCTGCACGTTCTGTCTCCTCTTATTTCTTCCCTTCCACGCTGTAGTAGGTTTTCGCTCACAGCCACCAAGAGGCTTTCCGCGTAGCCGGCGTTACGCGGCCTTGTTACCTGCCGGTTGAAGCTCGATTTCATCTGATGCGCGCAGGACTTCTCAATGGCGGAGCGCAAAGCCATGGTTACAATCGCTCGCTTCACGTTCTTGGAGTGTGCCGAGTCGTGGAGTAAGAAGCCCTTACTGCTCCGTGTCTCGTACCGCCAGCAGATATATCCCTTGCCGAACTGCAGGCTGAGGTCCAAAAACCTGAGGTGGCCATTCTCCGGTAGTTCATGTGTGAAGGATAGTCCCTGGGCGCTGTCCTCAAAACTCCCCATAATTTCACCCTTCAGGCGTTCGTCACTATCCAGGTCATTCGCGCACAAAACCAAATAGTCATCCCCATAACGAAAAATGGCCACAATCGGCTTTCCTCCCAGGCTTCCCTGAATGCCTCGGTCAACCTCCGCCAGATATAGGTTGGACAGGTAGGGGGCGACGCGAGATCCTATGCATATCCCCGCTCGTTGCACATAGTTACGGCCTTGATGTGACACTGCGGTAGATCGCAAGTACGTGTTGAGCAGCTCTAAAAAGGCGTCACAGGACATTCCAACTCCATTTTGGAAGGAAATCAGGCCTTGTTTCTCAATCGTTGCTCGGAGTACAGACATCAGTTTGGCGTGGGGTATAGAGTAATAGAGATCCTGGACGTCCACCGAAAAACCCGAAACAGCCCGCCCCTGGTCTCCTTCTAGGTATGACAACACGTCTCTCGAGTTTGCGATCATGTAGGGGTCTCTCACCTCAATTCGTGCAAGGTGCTTGGCCAGAAAGTTCGACACTTGTGCCTGCCAGGTGCCAGACTCCGATACTATGGCGCGGAACGGAATTCCGGGCTTGTGGTTTTTCGCCGCATAGAAGACTTGGAGGCATCCGTTCTTCGTTCCTTTTACCTTGCCGAAGAGGCTGTCGAGGTTTTCCTTTGCCAGCAACGATACGATGTCCTGTTTGGATTCCTTGAGCTTCACAGGGTCAATGGGTACGAAGTTCTTCCCCATAGCTTCATCGGTCCTTTTGTCGTAGGACTCTGCATCCAGTACAACGGAGCAGTAAGGGCTTCTTACCCCACGACTCGGCACACTCCAAGAACGTGAAGCGAGCGATGGTAACCATGGCTTTGCGCTCCGCCATTGAGAAGTCCTGCGCGCATCAGATGAAATCGAGCTTCAACCGGCAGGTAACAAGGCTGCGTAACGCCGGCTACGCGGAAAGCCTCTTGGCGGCTGTGAGCGAAAGCCTACTACAGCGTGTGAAGGGAAGAAATAAGAGGAGACAGAACGTGCAGCGCACGAGAGGGAATACCGCGGTAGTTCCCTATGTACATGGCTTCGCTCACAACCTCAAAAAAATTGCAGCCAGGCAAGGTGTGTTTGTTGTCTGCAGTGCCCCCAACAAGGCGTATCAAATGTGCCGACGCGTAAAGAACGAAGCAAGAGGGGAAACGTGCACCACCAACCATCGAACAAAATACGCCGAATGCCAGAAGGAAGTCGTGTACAGCATCCCATTATTATGCAACAAAGTCTACGTGGGACAAACCGGAAGGTGCATTAATGACAGGGCACGTGAACATGCCGCCTCACTCAAGACAACGTCATCCGGCCACTTATCATCCCATTGCCGCACTTGCCCCAAATGCACGGCGCACATCGACGAGATCAACGTGCTTCGAAAGAAACGCAATCGCCTCGCACGTGAAGTTGTCGAAGCAGTAGCCATCAGCAAGAAAGGTAACAAGTGCGTCAGCACAGCTTCCGTGGCGCTGACGAACAAAGAAGTGGAACTGCTTAGCGATTATCCCATTAACTAATCTCGGAAAAAAAAGTGTCGCGCTGTGCAAATGTTGGGCAATGTTTCATGTATATATGTTCCCGCTTTTTGTCAATAAACTCAGTTGATATTCAGCACTGTGTCCGTGTTTCCTTCCTAAGTCCTATCGTTTTTTGTTCAAGCTGAAATTTCAAGTAGGACTAAGAACACCAGCATCTGCATTCCTTAAAGTTCGGCTCTTAATTCCTCGTAGAGCGAAGGTGGTATCCGTCGTGGAGATGTCAGGGTAAATAGAGATGCATCAGGTTTGAGCACAAAGTCATATTCCTGCTGCACCTTCTCGAACCCTTGGAAGAGGCCAGCAAAGTTTCTTTGGGCATATAAATCTGAAACAGTGCTCAAAAAACAGCACAAACCTTGGTAGGCTGGGCTGCCGAGTTGTGCTCTACGCAGACCAAGTAAGACGTGCACGGTTTTTATGCTTTTTTGGCACTTGATACTAAAACGAACCCTTGCTAGTCCGGACATGCATATATTAATTCTATCTGCACCTTCAAACCTCTGGTTGGTGGAATTAGAGTAACAGGCTTGCATAGTTGTAGGAAGTGCCACTCCGGGATAACAGTATCGTCCGCTCCCCTATAGATATCGAAGGCCAGGGTCTGAGGCTCGACAAGGTGAGAGACGTGGTCCTCATGACCAGATAACCAGAACCCCGCATGATGTTTAGGAGAAACGGTAATGAGCGGCAACGGTTGGCTGCTTTTTGCCGCACTTTTGCAGGTGCCTTTGGCAGGACGGATGGTCCCTACGTGACGGTATTTTCCACACCAGCAGTACAATATGACGTGTTTCTTAACGCTCGTGGTGTAATGTGTTTGGGGGTGGCATTGCAAAGGGGTCTTAACCGGTTTATTCCGTCGGGCTTTCAGAGCATGGTGGTTGATTGCCCCCTTTGGTGCGCCCAAATCGACTAGTGCCTGCAGCTGTTGGTCTTTCCCATTCTGGCGAGCAATATTTCAAGCGTTCGTGACGTCTAATCTGGGGTCAACCTGCATCGTTGGCGACAGCTTGTGCTTTTTGAGGTCCACGACTACGCTGCCAAGAATTACCTCTTCGCGGTGTTAAACGCCGTAATAGTCTGTGCTTGTGCTTGTAGGGCTATTGCAAAATCTGTTTTGGCCTGAACATTCATAAGGATCATGATGTTCAATTTCGCAAGCTTATAAATGGCTTCGCCGAGGTACAAAGTAGTCCTCTAAACGCTTAAACACTGAACTGAAGCTCTTTTACTTGTCACTAGCCAAATAGAGGTATTAGAGATGTGCTCTCCCTAGTGTCCCATTAGGTAGACCAGTGCTTCCATATGGCATTCTTTGGGTCGATCACTCAGCCTAGAAGCGCCCGTTAGTGGATGAAGCGTATCTTCCATTGGGGCCAGTACGACTCTGATGATAAGGTGAACGAGTGAAATACTGTCATCTCGAACCAGGCTGTGCACCCGTTTTTGTCTGCCTTTATTATGAGTTATTCGTCAATTCCTCGGGTAGGTTTGTAGTCTAGGAAACGTCCATAGACAAGGCAGAAGCTGATGCCAGCAACAGGCTCAGCAGCGGTTTCAAGACAAAAGTTGGCAGGGTGTGCGACGTGTCATTAGGGCGGAGAACAGCGGTCGGCACACCTCACATTGGACACCTTTTTAGTAGGAATGGCTGCCCAGAGCCACGCGCATCACGTCTGGGGCAGGGCGGTGGGAAGCATTCTATCTGACAAGGTTGGTTTTGAAGCATTGTGAATGCGTGTAGGTTTAGCATAGTAGACATTTCCTATGTGCTCTGTTTTTCCCCACATGTTAACAAAGCATATGGCAACGTTAGACACCCAGTCATAGTCAAGACACGGCGCCGTGCTGGGTTGTTCTCTATCGAGCCTTTCGTAACGCACTGACCATTTTCAATAAAACGTTGAGGAGGGCTGGCTCGTTGGCTTTAACTTACCACGCCGCGGGAACCGTGAAGTATGGTTATCGCGTTCAGACGGTTCAACCGGAACATCCCCCCTTCGCTGTAAATTCACGTACTTTCGGGGGAAGGGGAGCAGTGTCTCGTCCATGCAGATGAGGTCACCCACTTGTCGGCGCCTACATGCATTGAAATTCCAGAAGAGTCATTTCAGTGAGTTTGAAAAAGCTGTCAACGCTTCTTGCAAGTGTAGGGTGCTCAGATTCTCCACAAACAAGGTCGTGGTACTTATCATCGCGACTGACGGGACCGAAAGTGGCCGCTAACCCGGCCCGTTTACTTAATCCTTGAAGAAGAAGGTTAAAGGCAAGTTACTTGACATCGTATACCTTGCCTGGATGGTGCGGCCTCCGCTTCAGCTGTACCACGGGCATGATGAAGCCGCTGGATGTGCTCGCACAAAGAGGAGTGGGCTTATGGAACATTTAAACCTGCAACCATACCTTAGTGAGCGCATATCACAACGGCGACTGTCGCGCAACCAGAAAATGAATAGACAAGAGCTGAATACTATTACCGGCTTTCCTCGCTTAAACCTATCTGCAGACTACAAGACGAGGTGGGCTTAAAACAATAAATGACTTGGTCAACCTGAGGCGAGAAGTGCGGTTTCTTGAAATGGAGTCTCACTCGTCCGTGGATTTCACAGAGTGGTACATGGTACTCCATTCAAATAGACGGCAAGTTAACTCTCTCAAGACCTTCCATGAACCTGATTATTACTGACTGCAAGCCTCTGCAATAGTCTAGTCATGTTGCGCCGCACCATGTCCCCAGTCGTGTTTCGATACGTTTCACCTCGACGCCAGTATTGAAACCTGCAGCATTGCCACAACAGCCATAAACCGTTACGAGATGGTTTGACAAACTTGCACCTATTAATCCACTTTTCATTAAATCAAAGTGGATTCCGACGCCATTATGACTATAGAGCCTTTAGGCCAGAACATTCACAACCTATCAAGATTTTTGCGGACCCAATGCGAGCCGCGGAGACTCGAAAACCTTTTAGTTAAGGGCCGATATTAGAAGCCACTATGGGAAAGTCCGCGACACTTAACTCAGAAGAAGCGATTACTTACGTCAACTGGAGGTCTTCTTTAAGGCAAGAGGTGTATGATACGGCACATAAAAGTTCATTAAAGCCTGCGTTGCCTTTATTTAGAGTTTATTCTCTGGTATTGACGACCGATAAATAACATGTTCTGTTCTCAGCTTAACCGCCTGTCTGGAATAACTTCCCTGCTGAATTCAGCCGCAGACAAGATTCCCACCTGTTCCGCACTCACAGCAGCAGTCACTGGTGCGGGAACGCGGAATTCAACTTTCGCGAGACGGTTTGTTACCTAAAGAAAAAAGAGGAAAGCTAAGAGGAAGCTTTATGGATGATACGAGGATATATTTTACCATCAGGGACAGAGGCATTATAGAGGGGAGTTTTTACAAATAAAAAATACAAAATACAAGTACAGTAGATTTGCCAATAGGAGATACATGACGTTGCTTCTAATTATACGTGTGCTACGCATGCGAGAAACAAGTCTTCACCCACTTTGTGACGATGATCGATACGAGAAAGAAGATAAAGACGCAGGGGGATTAGTTCGTCGCGAAAAGCTACATCAAGCTTAGGGAGGTAAGGTAACCAAGAAATTTTTCGGCAACATGATAAGGATGGAGGTCCAATGTTTGACTTCATGGCACGTATACTTGCAGCTAGATTTTATTTATAGAGTATAATACGAACACACTTATTCTCTACCATTTCAAGTGCGGTAATTAGATTAGCGTGGTGAGGTTCCCAACCACTCGTGGTGTATTCCAACTTTTGTCGAATTAGTGTCACCACTTATTTAAGCTCTAGCGGTGGTTTATAGAAGTTTTATCGTAAGTAACCTAACATGCGGTTACTGCTGTTCATTTATTTTGAAAATGAAGGGCCCAGATCAGGTTACTTTTTTTGTGGACGCCCAAATACTTATACGACTCGACAACTTCTAACGGAGTGTCGTTTACATACTACCAAAATGTAGTGGTATTAGGCGGGATATTCGCATAATTTTGCATTCGTTAAGATTCAGTTCCGTACGCCAAGAATTAGACCAGTTAGCGGCAACATTTTCGTCAGATTTTCGAGTGGTATTGTCATATTCGGAAAGTACTTCACGAAATATCACGCAATTTTCGGCAAATAGGTGTACGTTAGAATTTACAATACGTAGAATAGAAATAAGAGGAAACCAAGAACCGATCCTTGGGCTACACCTGAATGTAGCCGGCCGGGTAGATTGTTGTGACCGTTGGTTGAAGTAAACTGTAATGTGTTAGTTGGGAACATTCAATCCACTTCAATAAATTCGACTGAATATTTAGTAGCGGAAACCTATAAAATGGTAATTTATGACACACTTTTTCGAAAGCTTTCGAAAAATCTAAAAAATACAATCAACACGTGAAGAACAATTTCAAATGTAATGCAGTTTGTGTGTGAATGTTATGAGATGGGCCTCGCCGGCAGGAATATAATTGTCGAAAAACATATTCAGCTGCTGTGAAGATGCAGTTTGTTTGTAGAAAATTTACAAAGTTTGCAACGTGTTTTAGTGGTTTACAGCATATACCTGTAACGAAAATAGTTCTGGAATTGATTGGGCTTGGACTGTCGCCTAATTTGTAGACTTGAACTGTGTTACCAATCTTCCGCATAGACCTTATTAAAGATTTGTGTATTGATTGTTGAAAAATTTTGTGAATGTTATAGAACTTCAGACACTGGTATTTGTTTCAGGAATTTTCCATTGATATCATCGGGACCAGGTCAGGAGTTATTAGACAAATCTTTAGTAAGTTAATCAATTCCAGATACATCAACGACTGCTGGAGGCATAATAACGTAATGATAATGATGGATGATAGCTAGATCAAAGTCAGAGGTTCCAGAAAAATGTTTAATAAAGCTGTCATTAATGATGGAGGCACAATTGCTTGCAGGAATAGGGTTCTTAAATTAGTCAAAAAGCGTACTGCAATTGTTAGATCGGAGAATATTAACGGGGAAAAATTTTCATGTATTCGTTGTTAGCCTAGAAAGTAGCACAAAACTTAAGAATTTATGTTTTGCACTCTAGCGTGTCGATACGTAGTTTTGTGATGCCAACCTGTATGGTGTCCAGCGTGATTCACTAGGGGTTAGTTTCGCAGGACGATTCATGTTTCTTTTTGCCAGGTAAACGTTTACTATGAGTGTTATACCGCGGCGCATGTACATTGGAGGTGATGGCGCGTCGTTGAATGAACTTGTCATTTAGCTCGTTAATTTTACAGGCGAAAATGTTCCAGTTGAAATGCACTGATTTGTTTTAAAATCTTGAAAAAAGTGGTCAATGAATGTCACAATTCGTTATTCGTAGTAGCACAGTTAGCTTTCCTGTTGTCGTGGACTGTTTTCCTCGTTATGCGCTCTTTTTGCCTGGTTACGTTTAGGGAAAACGTAAGCAAGGAATGATCAAGTTCACCATGTAGATGTGAAAATAAAGAAAACGAATTCGGGTCTGCCTGTTAAGTCATTCAGTTACGTCATTCTGCCAATGAAGTCATTCGGTAGTGTTGAGAATGGTGACAAGAATGGTGGCTGGGTGTTCCACGGGACATTAGGAAAATTGAAAACACCGATTACGATTGCCTTGGAGTTAGCAAAGTGAGGGTAAGCTGGAATAAGGGCTTTGTGCAATTCATTAACAAAATCATGGGAGGAAGACGGAGGCCGGCAGCAGACGCCAAGAATTTTAGTAATATGACTGAGAGTTAGCGAAACCCACATAATTTTCACATCAGTCCGAATGTGTATTGTGGAGGATGAGATATTTTTTTTAAATGTCCACCAGGACTGCAGCGTCGCGACGCGCAGTCCTGTCGCAACAATATATGTTGAACTGAGAGGAAGTTTCAAAACTTTTGTGGTTGCCGGCATGCTCGTGAAGCGAGGTTTCAGTTATTGCCACAATTTTCAGCTGAGCACGAGTCGACAGCAGATGATAAGTGGTGATGCTTGTTGAGCACGTTTCTTACATTGGCAAAGAGAACCGATACTTGGGGTGAAGAAGTATATTGCGATATCTTCCACTTCCCCTTGCGCGTTCCTAGCTAGTCATGTGCTGCGGAGGTCCTGTGCTCTGGCGCAAGGATATATCGCGCTGCTCAATCTGTTGTACGCTATTACTGGTGGTTGCCGTATCTAAAATATTTTTTTTGTTTACGAACAGTTTGTTTTTAGTGACACAGATAAAATGTAGGTGACCCACACAATCATTTGCCCAAGTTTATTAATTTTTGGTGGGCATTACAAACCGTGAGAAAAACATTTTCGCTCACAGTAATGTTGTTATTTTTACCTCGGTACGAAACGACATAGACTTCTCCTAACTTTGTAGTTAGAAAATTTAGCTATTATTGAAAATGATTTTCCTCGCGAGTATGCGCCCATACAGTGAGCGCGTTCACTAAAACCTGTAGGCAATTATCAATAACTTCGGTCAGTTACCCGCCGCGGTGGCTCAGTGGCTAAGTGGTTGCGCTGAGCACGAGGACGCGGGTTGGATTCCCGGCCGTGGTGGCTGCTTTTTTAATTTTTTTCTTTCCATGTTCAGCTGGTTTCTTCTAAACTTCATATGCACAAGCTAGCCCAGTAACAAACTCTCATGAAAAGAAAAACCGCCATGTGTACGAGATTTCGGCGCACGTTAGACACCCAGGTGGTCGAAATTAATCTGAAGCCCTCCACTACGGCGCGCCTGATCGCCTGCGTTGCGTCGGAGCGTTAAACCATACAATCAATAAAACTTGTGTCAGTTTTGCCGCTTCTTTTTACCCAGTTTGTTCCCAACCTTCTTTATAATTTGCAATGCCATGTACGACTAAGTTATCACACCGTAATCTGTCATCGACTTCGTACAAGCGAGTGTTAGGGTGGTATTCGCAGTTGCCATTTGTTCGACAGAGGCTTCATACGCGAAAGCTCCTGACCGAAGTGTTTAAATATTAGTGTTTTTTTTCAGCGAGTTATGTCGGTTGGTTATGATGGCCATTTCCCCTTGAATGCTTTTCTGACAAATTTTAAATTCCTTTACTTTGGCAGCAAGATCCTCCGAGACCTCGAACATTGCACAGCTCGTGCTCGACTGTCTTTCAACAATTCAAACATAACTTTAATTTATTCACCGGAATCATCCCGCAATGATTCTGTTTTGAAAAGTGTTTTCGACCGAGTTCCAGCGCCATGATTGCTGTCGACGTCTCCAGAGTGCAATAATATAGACCTAAAAATACAGCCACACATATTCATACCCAAGGTCCCTTGGCATGGCAACATCAGCAAATGTCACCCCTTTTTTTATAATGTAGGAAATATTGGTTACACAACTGCAGCAGAAAAACGGGGTACTTTGGACCGATGACAAAAGCACTGCTTTCGTGCCTACTGTAGTTCAGTCACTGCGCCGACTATTTAAGCTGGTAGCAGGGGTCGTGGTGGTTGGCAATTGGGGCGGTGATGTGTAGACTGGATGCGCAGTAGCCCTTCCATCCACCTCCAGAGCGCAGTCATTGAAAACTGATGGTGGCCGGGATCCCACACCAAGGAGGCGTACTCAAGCTTTAAGCGGAGAATATTCTTATATAGCAAAAGCATTAGCGCTGAAGGTGTCATGTGCACAGTGGCACGTAAATAGCCCAGCATGCGGTTGACATTCTCCGATATGTTCTTGATGTGCTTTTGCCAAGATGGATTATCGGCAATGTGAGCTGTTAGATCTTTCTACGACTATATTTTTTCTACCATTGAACCATGGAGTTGGTTGTTGTAGAAGTACGTACAAAATATGTTACCTGAAAGTTTATTCATTTGCATTTTTTAATATTTGGGGGCATCTGTCCTGAGGAACACCAAGCTTAAATACTGTTCTTGGTTAGTCTGAAGCATCCTAGTGTCAGAGTTTTTAGAAATCACTCAGCTGATAACAAAATAATTCGCAAAGAGTTTAATGGAGGATTAGACAGCATAATTCGAGTCATTTCTTAGTCGGTATTGACCCTATTATGGTGCGAATACCAGTGAGACCACAGCAAAGGAGTTGACACAAAAACGTTTTGGTAAATACTTCTTGTTTATTTTATCTAGCGGCGTAGTAGCCCCATATGTAGATACGGAAATTATTTACCACTTATGCTGTTTTTTGGTACCTCCATCTACATTAGGAACAACTTCGGGACGCGCAGATCAACTTTTAATTGCTTAAACAATGTCTTCTCGTAATATTGCGTACTGGTCAGCATAACAAAGAGTGCCTTGCAGACGTGTTCAGCAATCTTGGTGACTAAGGCGAATCACCAGCGGGATATACGCATATCCCCTCGTTGATACTTTTGTTGAACTTGCAGAAACAGGGAGGTTGGCAAGGTGGGCGGGGAGAATTAAGTAGGCACTGAAAAGATAATGAAGTTTATCATTTATTTACTTTTTATTCAGCTATTTTTGATATCCTTACAGTGTCAAGAGAGGATTTACTAAGGGGGGTTACAAACTTCCTATGCCAAGAGGGCTGTGATCAATAACAAAAACAATACAAAGAAAGTAAGTATATTATGAAATAGAGCTTGCAAAATAGGTATAGCAACTTACACACAAAATGTAGACTTGGTGCTAGGTAAGAAAACTGGAGCGACCAAAAACGTAAGGGCGCACTCTTTGTGAATATTTCTAGGCCAAGCCAAATTGTGCAGGCGCGATAAAAATTCAATTTGGAAGCTTCTGTCCCGAGCGAGGCTGAAATACTTTACACTGGAAACATGGTGGAAACACTTTCCTTTTTTTGCTGTCAAAAAACATTTGCTCAAATTTAAAGGCAAAGCTAATTGTTTGAATTCTTTTGGTACAGAAGGCTTAGAATTGGCCTAAAAAATTTAGGAAAAGGGTGTACATCAGAGTCAAAACAGTCAAATAACAAGATCGAAAAGCCTAGTTGAACAATGTACGCCCGCACACAACAAATATATTGTTACAAGACGACGACGAGGATGAGGACAAGGAAGAAGAAGTAGGGCCGGCGCGCGGCCAGCGCCGGTTTCGCCTCATGGCCCACATCTTGTAAATAGTGAGAATACATTGTTCGCGCATCTCATGGTTCACGTCATTTGTCCTTCCACCACGTAACATGTTTGGTGGAGTTTGCGGGGCGATCACCTTCATCCTGGCCCACAGCATCTCGCCGTCTTGACTCCTGAAGCGATCTTCTCCAGGCTCTTGGAACGCGTCGGCATGCCCCAGCCCCGGTGAGCCATCACGACATCTGTTCCCCAGCCCGAGCCCCAGCCTATGACGAGCCGAAATCAGCCAAGACGTGAGAAGCCGCGACCAGACAAGACGACGATGCCACCCCCTGCCCCGTTCGCCGGCGCGTCTTCTCAAGGGCTTTGGACATTGCTTCATGACGTCGGCGGGCATGGGTGTTCTGGGCCCAGTGTTCACCAAGCTCTTCATCCTCACCGTGGTGGCAACGACGTATTCACTGTGTATTATAATTTCATCGTTCGTACTCAGTACACTCGCTCATCTACGAAGGCCTCGACCGGGACGGCCTCCTTCGACGGCGGGGTAATGTTACAAGACGACGACGAGGATGAGGACAAGGAAGAAAAAGTAGGGCCGGCGCGCGGCCAGCGCCGGTTTGGCCTCATGGCCGACATCTTGTAAATAGTGTGAATACATTGTTCGCGCATTTCATGGTTCACGTCATTTGTCCTTCCACCACGTAACAATATATATTGCCAGACATCCAAAGGCCAATACAAAATGGGAGACGAATGCCAGTACAACAAAAATAAAAGACGACGGCAAGCTGCAGAGTTGCGCAAATATTAGTGAGAAAAAAGTGATATTAGGGCTACAAAAAATGGTTGCACACATGTCAGCGAAATGAAGCCGGACGGTTGATAGAAAAGATGCAGTCGGCAAGATCGTTTCACAATAAAATGGCCGTACGAAGCGCTGATGAGTTGAATACCCTTGTTTTGCCGTAAATGTGTGTGAAGTTTTGATGATTGTGTAGGCGTCTTGGAGAGCAGCAGTGATTCCGGGGGCTTGCAACCACTTTTGCCTTTTTTTTTTCAGCTGGCTGCAATCTCTGGAACGTGCCCTGCTGCCTGCGCGGATCGCCCGGATCTTGCGTATGAAGCTGCCACTTGTCCTTTGCGTGAAACGTCATTCGGCGCCAACCAGGGTTGCCTAGCATGTGCAACGCTGGAATCTACTACGCAGAAGTCAGCGTGACATCGCCATCACGGCAGGAGGACCATATAACCGGCTGGCAGCACCCTTTACCCTTCAGTGGGCATTGGAGCGCAGCCGTGATGGCCGTGGCTTACAAACACTTTTGTGTTTTGTTCGGGTTGGTCCAGCTCCATTCCTTTTTTCAAAACGCTCCAGCAATCTTTTCCAGCTGATGTGCCCATGCCCGCGTGTTTTTGCCTGCACCGTTGTAGAGTGTGTCTTTGTTGCAAAAATGTTGCTTGTTAGCGGAGACACTTAGCTCAACCCTGGTCCTAAAAACTTGACCCTAGTAAACAGAACAGTGATGCTCTGGCAGCTCTTCAGGAATTAACAAGTTACCTAAACGAACGGCATGACTGGCTCATTCAATCCATAGACGCGGTGAAAACAAATCATAAGTTGCTCGAGTCTAAAGTGCTAACCTTAACATGGTTAACGAACCTCGAAAAACGAGTAAATTCGTTTGAGGATTTCCAAGATGCCCCTCATGTTCAGGAGATTACAGCGAGCACTGTTAGAGGAAAACACGCCTCCTTCCAGGCGCGCCTGGCTAACTATGAGGATCGGTCTCACCGTGAAGACCTTACTTACTACGGAATCCAAGATTCCGCATCAGAAACAAGGGCTGATTGTGAAGGAACGGTGCGGTCAAATCTCACCAAAGCATTAGGCTTGCAGATACTTGACGAGGCAATTGCGCGCACTCACAGGCTGGGAACGTTCACTCTAGATAGAACTCGGAAAGATGTAGTGCGTGTCACGTCTTTCGAAACTAAAGATTCTGTTTTGTCCCAGAAGGCAAAGTTTTGTGGCTCAGAAACGGCGATTAGCCAGTATTTCTGTAAATCACACGGAAATAGCTAATACACTTCGCCAAGGCGATTGGTCGTAAATCTTCCCTTAAATACAATTAAGTAGTCCTTGGCAATAAAATCTACACATACTGCGCAGCTTCAGACCGCGTGTGCGAAATAGAAACGGACAAAGTGCACCCCTCGTTTCTTCCTAATCGTGATGATCCTGTCATTAGCGGCCGGTCCTCTCCGCTGTTGTAGCTAGGCAGTAATACTGCTCCTAATACCCCTAATCCCGACTGTTCTTTCTTAATTTGTAATATCAGAAGCGTTATTAGCAAGCTCGATAGGTTATCGTCGTTAGTAAACGGATGCCTATCGGATGTCGTGTTTTTGAGTGAAACGTGTCCTTCATCAGAATTTCACAACCTTGGCATCCTACAGTGCGACAAAAATTGTTCTTTTTTTAGGTGTGACCGGGACTTACGCTGCGGAAGTGCCGTCTTGTTTGTTGTTTCAGACGATTTTATTTCTTTCTAAATTCCCATTGTATGTTCGCTTTATGCGATCTGTGTTCGAATTCACATAAATCATAAAGACGTCATTGTTTGTACATGTTATCGCCCTCCTAAGGCGCCACCTCGCTTAGCGAACGATTTTCATGACGTCTTAAGTAACTTACACTTCATGTTCCCCGTAACGCCGGTATTCATTTTGGCTGATTTTAACTTTTCTGATATCCGGTGGTACAGCTCCCACTTTCAGTTGTGTCTGGCGCGTCTGAAAGCGCTTGTTTTCTCTACAGATGCGCGCAATTCAATTTAAGGCAGCTTGTTGAGTCATCCACTCGTATTACTGACGCAAGTTTTACAACTTTAGACCTAGTGTTAACTACCGACCTACCCTCGTACAATCACTGTCCATTTTACCAGGCCTCAGTGATCACGAAGTAATCGTCTTTGACTTTCCCTTCACATTACCACGTTAACAAAAAAGTGAAAAACTGATCAGAGACTACAGTAGAGCTGATTACACATCCCTTAACGCCGAACTTGAAAATTTCACTTCCATCCTTCTAGAAGACTTTTCCCAAGCATCGATAAATGATAATTTGTTGCGGTTCAGAAATAAAGTGACAGAACTTGTTACCAAGTTCATATTCCTGCTGAATATTGCGCGTAACAAATCACCCTGCTTTACGCCAACATTGAGACGCTTGCTTAAGAAAAAGAAGCGCGTTTACCGCCAAGCCAAGCCAAGCGTGCAAAGTCTTGTGAAAGATGGGAGCTCTATAAAAAGGTGGCTGACAAATACGCGCATGTGCTACCTGCGGCAAAACAGTCCTTTTTTCAACACACGCTACTATCGATGCTGCAAAACAATCCTCGAATATTTTTGCAGGTCGTAAATGGAGGCAACAAGGAACATTGAAATCGCCACCGAAACTGACGAAATTATTCCCATTGAGCATGTTTGTATCGCCATCAACAATGAATGTTCTTGATTTTTTGTGAACACCGCACCGGCTGTACTTGAAGGCGTTCGAGCTCCTGACTTCGGGGCGATGGATTCTGTACATGTTGAATGGGCAGGCGTGGAAAAAAAATTCTTATCTTAAAAATTTCTTCCTCAGGCATCGACGGTATATCTCTTAAATTATTGAAAAACACCAACGTTTATTCCTAATTATATTGTCGACACTTTTGCCGCAGTCAGTAAAAGAGGGTGTTCTCCCGGACGACTACAAGGTGAGGAAAGTGGTTTCCTTGTTCATACTAGGTAACGTTCATATTCCCAGAAATTATCGCCCCTATTTATTAAGGAGTGTCCCATGCAAACTTTTTGAACACGTCATTTATACTCTTGTCATAAGCCTTCTGGAAGGTAACGCCTTTTTTATTCTTCACCAGCATGGATTTAGGAAATCATATTCATCCGAGACACAGCTTCTTGCGTTCACTAACAATTTATTTTTAGTCGCCGATCGCTCGTTTAGTGTTGATTGTATCTTCATATACTTCGCAAAAGGATTTAATACCTTCTGCCACAAGTTACTTCTCTGGAAAATAAACACACTAAATATTGGTGCTAACGTCTTAAAGTGGAATAAATGTTTTTTTATCAAAGCGCAACCAGTTTGTAACAGCTAATGACTACAGTTCCAAGGCTAGCCCTAGAGCTTCCTGCGTTCCACAAGGTTTAGTCCTTGGTCCCTTACTATTTCTTATTTACAATAACGACTTAGCTCATGCCATTACATCGCGCATTAAACTCTTTCCAGACGACTGTGTGATTTACCAGATAACCTTGCCCTTCAGACTGGCCTGGATCACATTTCAGCATGGTGCGACACGTGGCTAATGAGGTTAAACGTTACCAAATGTAAACCAACGCGGATTTCACGTCACAGTTCTTATGATGTACAATGTGACTACACACTTAATAAAAGACACCGCAATCATGTTTTGTCCTAGACGTACCTTGGCGTGTATATTAAAAATCTTTCTTGCAACACACATGTCGAATACATTACAAATAACGCAAGTTGCCCTTTAGGTTACTCACGGAGAATCTTTTGTTTAGCCCAAGCTAACCTAAAGCTTTTTCTTTATCAAACTCTGGTTAGACCTAAGCTTGAATAAGCCGCATCGATCTGGGATCCTAATAATAACTGCATCATTGACAGTATCGAGGCGATACAGAATCGTTCCGCTGGTTTTATCTTGTTTAAAGTTTTTAGTACGGCCAGTGTTACAACGACGAAAACTAATTTTCACTTATCAGCCCTTTCACTTCGCCGTATAATCTCTTGCCTTTGCCTCTTCCATAAGGTTTTTCATTGTATTCCCTCCCTCAGCAACATTCTCTTGCACCAGCCACGGTGGCTCAGTAGCTTAGGCGTTGCGCTGCTGAAAATGAGGACGCGGGTTCGATTCCCGGCCGCTGCGGCCGCTTTTCGATGGAGGCGGAAAGCAAAAACGCACCTGTGTGCGAGATTTACGTGCACGTTAAAGATCCCCAGGTGGTCAAAATTATTCCGAAGCCCTCCACTACGGCGCGCTTCATCGCCTTTGTTGCGTCGGCACGTTAAACCCTACAATCAAGAATCAACATTTACTCGCAGCGACCATCGTACATATCATGTCGTAACGATCATCAGATCAAACTAGGCGTTCCGTACCCGTACCGATGTGTATTTCGACTCATTCATTCCGAAGACTGCAGCCACTCTTGCCGCTATCACTGACATCACATTCTTTAAAAATGCGCTTGCTAACCATTTGATGTACTTTTCCCCAAATAACTGCATGGTCTTTTCTGTTTTTGTTTGGTTATTTTACGCGTGCGATTCATTGACGCAACTATGCTAAGTATTGATTTTTTTTGGGAATCTGCCGTTGTAACTGCCCTGTATCTTGCTTATTTTTGCCGTGTTGCTACAGCCAATTTACTTTTCAGACTGCCATTGTATGTTTGCATTTCTTATATGATGCTTTTTGGTTTGCTTCGGCATGAGGTATGTAAATAAATAAATAAAAAGTTGTGTTTTTAAGGGTAGAGAAGAAATTCTGGTGCTATGCACATATTTACGTAGGAAGCATAACACTGCAATTCAGGTGTGAAGGCTTAAATGCAGAATTGGTTATTCTTGGTTTAATGTTGTTACCCGTTAGGAAGTTCTATAATTACGAGATATATACCGGATGCCGTATTCTCCATCGATTGCGTAATTATGATAAAATAATACCGATAAGAGAATGCGACTTCAGGTGAAATTTCAGCTCAGGGAAGACAGATGTCAAAGAGCCAGTTTGAAGAGGTTTGTTGGAGAGTTGTGCGAATTTCAGCGAAGTTATCGAAACGTGTTGCAGGCTTTCGCAAAAATAGCACTAATGTGGGTTGACAATCAAACATTGCTGCCTAAGTATCTGTAAGAGTAACACCAAAATAATTATGATTTTTTGTACACTAGCAATAAATAGAAATAAACTGTGTTACGGTAAATAGAATATCGTCTGTTGAAAAGCGGAGGTTATTGTCAACACGGGTAATTGCTTTCAGCAGGGTGATCCAAACTTGGTCGCAGGTAAAAGTAAACGCAGGATTAAAGTGACGTCCACTGAGGTTATTCACCCAAGGGGGGATTATAATGGGGTAGTAATTATTGATATCGCATGGTAATTAACTAAAATAAATAAATAACTTTTAGTCGCTGCAGTAAGAAGGCGTGTTTGTAATAAAAAGATGGACGCAATCGTTTTTCTCCGCAGTTTCATTGAAATCTTCTAGCGCGTTCGTACTCCCAGTTGTAGAGCTGCAAAGTTTAGTGGGTGTTAGCAGAATTAAGAACGGTAGACGGCAAAGACTGGTGTAAAGCTCCTCCCTTTTCTTCTGTGCTTCGATAGCCATTCCGAGTACTGGAGACCACGATAATCCCGGCCAAAATTCAAAGGGTGCAAGTTATCACTTTTGCCTATGTCTCCACGCCGTTGTCGTATAAACACCGTACACCCCAGGTATGCCACAAAATATAGGAGCTTTGCGCCGGTCTTTGCTATCTAGCATGAATGAAATGCGAACGGCAGTTGACCTCCGCAGTCAAATATCTCGGGGTACAAATGCGCCAAATGAAATTGCGTTGAAATATGATTGTGTCCAACTGTTTAATACAAACATCCTTCTTACTGCCGCCATAAAATGCTAAATATTAAATTTGAGGAAACTACTCCAGTGATATTCCAAATTAGCACCTAATTATGTGTCCCCGTGGAAAATAACGTGACTGTAGAGATGGTCTTAACCTAAATCTAAGCCCCTAATTTTAAATAAACTGCTCGACCTAATTTGGATGACTGTATAATATACAGTCGTTAGGGAACATTGTTATTTTAGAAGATACACTATTCGGCAAATCATTTTCTCTAAAAAAATAGTTCAATTTTCGCAGCCGCCCCATTTCGTAGGGGCCATTTCCCGTGCAATACGGATCAACTTCTGTAGCGTTGTAGTCCCACACAAGGGGCCGGGGGCAGGCTGGGGAGAAGCGCATAGCTATTTCACCGCTAGGTGCAATGCGCCACCAAGGCCCACCAATGCACATGGCCATTTTTGCACCCATGGTGGATGCTTCACTAGTAACTGCCGCTGGCAGGAAATGCGAAAAGGCTCTTTTACCTCCCGACAATGGGGTGTTGTAGAAGGCTGTGGAGGAGGGGTGGGGCTGCCAGAGGGACATGGGTCAGGGGACCCTCGGAGTGGTAAAGGGAGCTTTCCAAGACGTTTATCCACATTTAAAGTCCCGCACTCAACCAGGTACATCTGTTTCCATTAAAGTAAGCGGCAGGTGCGCGGCGGTACGTGGGCTCAAACCCGTTATCTCCCTTTACCAGAGGTGTGCTGTACCTATGGGTCATAGATGCGGTGCTACAAAATAATAAATAGAGAGATAAAGGTGGCGCTAGAGCGCTATCCTCGGGAATACTGGAAATGACGGACGAGGGGGTAGAAGAGTACTTATTTAGTGCAGTGAATTGTTCGCGAAAAAAATTGAGGATTCATGAAGTGCTTAGGAAACGAAGTTTTAGTGCAGATTTTTTGCATACCAGGTAGCAAGGTGCGACATGGGTAAATGCGTTTGAATAATCAAAAGTACCTAATAGGTTTCTTTGTTTTCATTCAAAAAGCAATAGAAATTGGTTGTTACTTAAAACAATTGTGCATTGCACGAAACGCCTTTTTAAAACTGTGCTGGTGGGAAAAAAGAAGTTATTTCACTCAAGGTGGCGGAAAATATGGGAAGCTAGAAAATATCAAAGTTACTTTCATTTCCAATATTATAATCGTAAGGCCACCCCGGCGTAATATCTGCTGGACGCACCTTCACTGGTCCAGGGGCCCCAATGGCCGGTTTGAGGACAAACATACCTAACAGGTTAATATAACACAACAATCACGTAATGCGGTAAACTCATTTTTACAAAAAACATCTGCAAAACAGGCATGCTTGCTTTTACACAGACAAATCCACAGCATCACATGGCAGATAGAGTTTCCACAATATACTATTGATGATGATGGTTGGATGGTTATGGCGCAAGGCCAACTGGGGCAAAGAGCGCGAAGACAATAGTCATATATGAGGGGTGAAACCTTAAACACTAAGTAAAGTTAGCAAAAACAAAACTAAAATCACAAAACGACAATGAGCATGGCTGGTGCATAGGGCCAGATTTCATGATGCGTGATAGGAAATGCGGTTTAAAAACTTGACTTCTGCAAATACTCAAACACACGTTTCACTGAAACAATGGCATCGTCACCTAGAAAAAACGATGGATGTAGGGCATTATGTTGTCTCTAGAGTTCTCTGAAATGTTTGTGTCGTGTTGTGTGAAGTGCCTTGCATGTGATTATTATGTGCACTACGGATAGGGCCTCTCCGCACCTGCTGAACTGGGGTCTAGAAGATCCCGTCAGCAAATACGAGTGCGTCGCATGAGTGCGAACTATCCGCAGCCTACCCAAGGCGACTTCCGTGTGTCTGTGGTGTGAGTCAGCTGTGTACCGTCTCAACTGTGGCTTTATTACGTGTAGTTTGTTGTCTGTCTGTTCGTCCCAGTGTGTTTGCCAAGTTCTGCGCAGGTGTTGTCTTTTGTGAGGCGTGAGGTCTGTGTAGGGTATCGTTGTAATGTCTATAGTGTTCCTGAGTGCAGCAGCAGCGGCCCTCTTGTCTGCCAACTCATTTCCCGCTATCCCTGCGTGTTCTGGGACCAAGAAGAAGACCAGCTCATGCTTTTGTGCATACACGGACACGATAGTGTTGAATACAAGATTAACTATGTGGTTTTTGGGGGGCTTGTGCGATGACAGTGTGCGAACAACAGTCAAAGAATCTGTATAGATGATGGAATTGGGAATTGGAGTTTCAAGAATGTGCCGTACAATGAGTAAAATTCCATAAGCTTCTGCTGAAAAAAATTGTTGTGTGCCCTCTCATGGTTCTGGCTGCATGGAAATTTGGACCATGAGCAGCGCACGACACCATAGTGGAGGTTTTAGAAGCGTCACTATAAAATTCTGCACGTGTGTATTCAAACTGCAAAGACAGAAAGTGCTGCAGTATTGCAGCTCGTGGTACCCGATTTTTATGAAGTGTAGTAAAAGAAAGGTCGCACGACACAGGGCCAACTTGCCAAGGCGGTAAACGGTTTGAAAAGGATGACCTGAACACATCTAAAAACGAAGCACTGAGAAAAACGAAGCCTACCAGCTGTGCGATAGCGCGCGCGCTGCTCCTCCTCTCCTCTCCACGCGCCGCACCCCCAGTTGCTGCTTGTCCGTTGAACGGAATGGACACCAACAATTCTGTCAGTGAACCGGCAAAAGGGAAGCCGCTTCGAAACCCCAGCGTCGAGCAGTGGATCCCACACTGCCAGAAAGCGAAGCCGTTTCGGCACGCCAACGTCGCCAACCGGATCCGGATGTGGTTCGCCGACGAGAAGCCGCTTCCAAACGCCAGCGTCGCCAAGCACATCCGGATGCCGCTCGTCAACGCGACCGCGCGGCGAAAGCGGACGCGCGCGCGATGGGGGGTTGGGAAGTCCGAGATGCTTTGCGTCACCACGTAGTTCCCTTCGGGGAGATGGTGTTATTTTTCCTTGAAGACGACTGTGTCATCTTTGACTTCGTGACATGATAGTCAGGATCGTACGGCCAAAGAAAAGCCGCCAAAGCATCTCATTTTATTATTTGGCAGGTAAACACTGTATGGATCAGCGTCCCAACTAGCACCTCCCAGAAGATCTAACGACTCATTCCGTTGTACGTCACCATCACGTGTATTTACAACCACACAAAAGACTACGAAACAAAAGCCTTCGAATGTTTCACAGTACCTCACACACAGACAGTTGCAGACAACAAAAGTCTAAGCAAAATGGTCCGACGGCGTCTCACCACACCACAGCCCACGCGCGGATGTCTCTGGTGTCAGTGAATGGGCGAGACTGTTAATGAGATGTTTGTCCTCTCTCCTACACCGCGAAGCGCACACAGTGTCATGTTGCGTCGATGCTAGGCTTCGGCCGCACAGTGCTATACACCCTTTTCAGAAAAGTTGGCAACATAGTACATACGCGAGCTTTCATGATGACAACACTGAGGGCATTCGCAAACGTTGGCCATGATAAAGAAAACGCAGCTTAATTATAGCGTGGCTGCGCGCTCTTTTCAGGCCACTCGTTGTCACCTCGGCATTCAGTCTGAACCGGTAAGTTTCTGCGCTTTTGCTTGCAAAACAGATTTTATCACCACATGCGGTCACGAGATCTGCGGGAGTCATGCCGATTCTCTGCTACGTCTCCCTCTGCAAACGGCACGGATGCGCTCGTCGCTCAAACGCGGTATAACAGAAAAGTTGGTGTCCAGCCCGTTATAGTGATACCATATCATCCAGTACCCCAGTACTGCGAGTCCGTGAAGTCCGAGCTTAGGCGATGCGTGAGCGCCCCGATCCAAGCAGCCGGCACAATCCCTGTGTTTCCTTCGTCATGGCCGCGCGCAATGTTGCTCCACTTGCCTTCTGCTTGTCCCATATGCCTGATAGTATTTTGAAAAAAAGTAAATCAGAATCCCTGCCGCGAGGCTTCGCCGCGAGGCATGCGGGCACGGCGCTCCTCAGGAGCGAGATGAGAGAAATGACAGATACGCTGGCCTTGCGGGAGGTCCTAAAAACACAGCGCAAAACACTGCAACGATCGAGCAGCTTCCTTCCGACCGTGTCCTTAGTTGGTTGGTTGGTACCAAAAATCAATGGCGCGTACCCCTTGCGGTGATTGGCATAGTGAGATTTGGTTAAAATGTTTTATGAATATAAAATAAGCGTAAAATAGTGGTTTGTAGATTGTCAGGGACGTGATGTTAACAATTTTGAGAACCCAAGAAAATCGAAATAACTATAACACTCTGAACTAAAAACTGATACTACACGTACCAGAAAAAAGAAGTACGAGATGTGTTTTAAAAGTGTTGACTACCTCACTGTGAAATAAAAGCGTGAATGCACGACCAACCTCCCCGTGGCAGAAACCTGATCCCGATGCCCACAATGATGGTCCATTCAAAACGGACAAGGAAAGACCCAGGCGAGGGGTCTTAGCGCGCCTCCGTCTTGTTCGTGTTCCCTTCCCTCGTCTTCAGCCAGCCTGATGCAGCCGTCTATCAGCTGAATGGTTTACCAAACGCACTTTCACTACACCTTTCTACAAACACTTCCCGAATATATAAACGCGTGTTTCATTCGATGCCCAGTTCGGCCTCACATCCATCACCCATGGCGCTGTTTTATGTGTCCAACACTTTCGGTATAGCACTACCTCCTGCCCCGGCTTACTTGTGGAAATTGTGCCCGACATGACCACCCGTCCGTAATGTCCAGCACCCAAAATTTCAGCTCTCCCAACTACCATGTTGCACACGCAGCATACTTACGAACTTCTGAAAAATCCAAACATAAAAAGCAAATCATAAACCTGACGATCTTAGAAAACGTCCACTTTGCAGAGGCGCGAAAGATGTTCGCGTCCATCCCTTGTGGACGTAAGCCCATGCAGCTCGCCGGGTGGCGGAGCAGCGTCTGGCTTCCACAGGGAATGAGCTGAGCGAGTCAGACCTGGTGCCACCGACGATTCCCTCTGGCTTGCCTTCGGCAGCCCAAACAGCCAGCGCAGCATCTGCCCAGTGAGCAGCGGTGGTGGTGGCAACCATGTCTTTTGGGTGTGATGCCGTGTCCACCACTTCCCGTCGACGGGATAAGAGCAAGGAAATGTTGTGCAACGTTCGTAGGAGAAGCTGGGCAGGCTAGCGGCTAACACCGGTTGTTTTCGTTTCGCCCATGGCATGGTTCACGTTCTTTATCT
Source organism: Haemaphysalis longicornis (assembly GCF_048455015.1). Taxonomy (NCBI): domain Eukaryota; kingdom Metazoa; phylum Arthropoda; class Arachnida; order Ixodida; family Ixodidae; genus Haemaphysalis; species Haemaphysalis longicornis. Next base: position 7,007,664 of record NW_027526266.1, on the reverse strand, counting down.
GGCCACCAGGTAAGAATATCTAACATCTTCGGAAGCATGACTATTTAACAAAAGAAAGCATACATGTTATAATTTAGGACACAACACCTATTCACACCTCGACTTGGCTATTGGCTGTGCGGCACTCTTTGGCACTAAGCCATATGGTAGTGGGTACTTCTCAACCTTGGGAAGTGGTCACATTAACATGCATAGCTAAAGACCTAAACAGCTTCAATGAGCCTAGAGCAAATTGGAGTTAATTTCTACACATTAATAACACACCTAAACGTAGCGGAAGCTGCCCAACTCTTGAGGGCACACATCTTCGACTCCGCCGAAAAGTCCATTCCTTAGGATTGCGGTGCCCCTTGCAGCCCAAGAAGATCCGCGTGGAACGGGCACTGTAGGTGGCTTGAGAGGACAGGAGCGAGGGGTGGGGTATTCTTCATCGTTATCTTACGTCCGAAAACCTTGTATCGTTTAAAAGGGCGAAGGCACCTACTAAGCGTGTGTGCCTCGAGGCAAAACGAAAGATTCGGCGCACATTGGTATCATCCACTAACTCATACAACGATATGTGCAAATTATTTGCACGTATACGTAAATTGAAAGGACAAGCACACAGCCGTTTCCTGATTAGTACAACCGGGGCCACACGACGTCAAGACTAGGGTAAATACTTCCACAACACTTCCGACACGTGTCTTGTTCTGCACACAACACTAACACTAACATAAAGCCGTTGCTAGAAAAGAACACGCCAAAGTCTGCTTACAACTGCGAATTCTCATTTCATAATTAAGGGCTGCACTCTAAACAAGCAAGCGTTCAGCTCCGGGTGCAGATAATATCACATACACCATGATGAACACCTACACTCACGCACGTTTGAAACACATCTGTACCTCTACAACAAAATGACTTGTCGAGCACATTCCAGGGTCTTGAAGGGAGGGAATAGTTGTGGCTTTCCTTACAGAGGGTATAAGTGCTTGCTCTTCTGAAAGCAATCGGCCTATCGCGCCTACACGCTACCAGTGTAAGCGTCTTAAAGACACTCAAAAAGCTTCGTGCTTCGGGCTATTTGCTCAGTGAACAAGGCTTCCATACAGAAGCCGAAACGTCTCTTTTTTACGCTTTTAATGAGCCTTTTGTCGGTTACCGCAACTTTTTAACTATCAACCTTTCACCCGACAAGACGAGATTTTGTCGGACCTTATATTTCGTCTCGAAAAGATGATAAACTCGTGCACTCTTTAGGGTACAATTTTCTGCTCGAGAACTGCCGGGCAGGTTCCTGGTGGGGCGATCCACAATTGGTCACCTAGCGTATGGCCACCTGGATGACGGTGTTCTTTGATATTGAAAAGGCACATGATCATGCGTGGCGCTTTCGCATTTTTGACACTTAAAACTTTTTGTATACAAGGTATCCTGCTGAACACACTGTCTAGTTATTGTTTAGGCAAGCATTTTGTGTCAGATTTGGGTCTGCACAATTGAACGTTCACGTGCAGGAGTATGGCATGCCCAAGAGTGGCCGAGCTGAACCTTGTTTATAGATAATATGAAGTCATTTCGGAAAATATTGTCACCGTAAATATCTTCTTCGATGTATGTGGCCGAAGTACAAATATCTTCTAAATCCTGTAGTATGTCCGTATGTGAAAGAGGTTCAGTTGGAGTAAGCAAGCTCGCTCGCTGGGAAGATCAACGCGGGTTTATACTCAATCTCGGGAAAACGACTTCCGTCGTCTTATAAAAAAAACACGGTATTCAGCCCAACCCTGACAAAAAACTGAAAAGGAACTTTTACAGTAAAAACCATCAGAAGTTTCTAGAAGTAATCTTAGAAAAAACTCCCACTCGCTCCTCACATCAAACAACTCGAACATAAATGCCTTAGAACAATAAACATTATACAGACACCCTCGCACCAAACCTATGGGGCGGACAGCAACTCCTCTTACGCGTATTTACCAGCTTGGTGAAGTCCCGCTTGAGGAATGGAAGTGTGGTGTATGGTTCGGGAACACAAAGAGCACTAAAATTGCTAGACCCAGTGTGGTACTTGAGGCTTCGCCTCGCGTCGGGTGGTTCCCGCACTAGCCATGTACAAATCCTATACGTTGCCTGTCATATATGGTTAATAGATCACCAGCGAACATATATACTTGGATCTGCCTAACGATTTTAAAATTTTTAAAATTTTGTCAATAAGGCACCATCCTTTCAAATATATCATTTCTGGTACACCCATGTCCCATCTTCTTAATAATCTATCTATTCCTGCTCCTGTTTCACATGAAATAAGAGAGGAACCGTCACAACTAGCTGTCTTCTTTCCAGACACGTGCAAGTCAATTATTTCTAACTTTGTACCACCATAGGAGCTTCGCCCCGTGTGTGTCGTGCGACTTGTCTTTTGTAGTAATGAATAAAACAGCTATTGCTGACAATTGCAATTCTGCAGCACTTCTTGTTTCCTCGAGAGAAATTCAAGTGTACAGAATTTTGAAGCGACGCATCAAAACGCGCCCCCAGCTTGTCGTGTGCTGCGCACAGACCACAATCAATTCGGTATGTGCAAGACTCTGAACCCCAAAAAAGCACTTTTACGCCAGAAGCGGATGGCATTTTTGTGGTTCTAATTAATATAGCCCAACATAAAACCTTAAGTTACACCATATTCACAGAATCTTTGAGCGCTATTCTGGCCGTAGCGTCTACGCAGTCTTCTAAGCATTATGTTAGTCACTAAAGAGACGTACCAACGATTTTTGTCCCGTATATAATCCCTAGCTTATAGAAAGCCAACGTCTTTTAAATACCGGAAGCCACAAGATATTTTAAACAAATTAGAAGAAATGCTTTTAATTCGGCGCAAAATTTTCTGAAAATAGAAGGGTGGTGGTTTGTAGTGTAGAAACGTGACACTACAATATCTGTCCCGGTCACGTGGCCTAGAAACTTAGCAAATCCTGCAACTGGTGAAACGTTTATTCACTCATTGAAAACTTTTTAACACAAGTATTTGCATAAGGTAAATAGTATATGTTTTTTAAACATGACCAGCCACAAACCGCCGCTTGCTTGCTCCCAGTCTGGCTAACTTAGCCTCGATTCCAAGAATCAACGACAGCGTTCCGTAAACAGACCCACTGAAGGAGCATTGACGATTCTGCCTGAGTCAGGGACATTTGTTCTGCCGAAGTATTCAATATAAGTCTCCGAATCCTCCAACGGCAGCTTTAAAAAAAGGGCACAGCCAGGGAGAACGAACTGCCGACCTCCACAATGCGAAGCCAGATTTTACCTATGTTCAATCCAACAGATTGCGCCTTCGCGCAAAAGCCTTCGATTCACAGGTTTCTTAGCTGCGGACAAGCTTTTTTAAATATAGCTTCTCGTCTCACATACAAAAAAGCGTGCTGTCATGCTACTGCATGTCCTAGTTGCAAAAATTATTTTGGGATGACATGTGACCCTCGTAGATTTAAAAATTTTCATTTGTGAAGTTCTAGAGCGTTATCAGCTAAACCGTTTCTGGTTACAGTGCTTCAGGTGATACCCTTTTTTTGTGATAGAGAACATATACTCGACGAAATTTTGTTATGTGTCCCTTTAGTTTATATAACCGTTAGGTCAGCATATGCATTAGGTCTTGAAGTGATCGTGTGCTTGGTGCCATGTACACAGGTATCATCGGAAATAAGACAGCAGATGAAATGGCCGCTGCTGCTACGGTTACAAGCACAGTGAGCATAATAGCCGTACCTTATACTGACCTTAGGTCACATATAAGACAATACTTTCGCAAAAAATTGAAAGCCCACTGGAATCAATAGACAGCAAGCTACATGTAATAAAGCCACTCTTGGGCGCATACGTTTTTGAAACACAGAAAACACACTAGTTCGCGTAGCTACGCTACGCATAGACCACGCCCATGTACCACACTCATTCCTGCTTACGCGATCTCCATGACGTCTGTTTACCCAGTGTGCACACGGGCTATCGAGATCTCCGTACTTCTTCAAGGCAAAACATTTCACCCAACACGACGCAAACTTCAACCAGCTGTGTAGACAACATTACACACAAAACTCAGCGTTTTTCCTCTCTGACGAGACTGGACTCTCAGGACTCTGGAGCCATGGACTAGGGGCATCCAACACGTCCAACTACCCAACAAACATAATGAAGTTATTTCTCTCTCTGTTTCTCTCTCTCTGACGATCCCGTTTTCTCTCAAGCGTGTTTTTGGCTGTTTAGTGGGAGAAAACCTTTTAGACATAATTTCATGACATATATAATGACAAACTGGCCAGTCATCTTTATTGTATTTCCCTGATTTATCTTTGGCTCTTCTAACCGATTTTAATTTTTACCTCTTCCTCCCTCGTATATAGCTGTTTTGGCTATCTTTCTCCAGTCGGCCTTGCGCGATTACCATCCAATTATCATCATCACCACGCAAACAGAGATCAAAGAGCGCGCGCGGGCTGTTGTTGTTGTTGTTCTTGTTCCTTATAATTATGGGCGCATACCCAATCAGGAGATCGGCGAAACATCAGTCGTTAAACAAAAAAAGATTACCGCCTAGGTCCATTACTCAAAGAAAATAACAGAAATTTGGAAGCTTTTTTCTACTTGTGTTTGAGGAATCAAGTTGGAAAATTAGCGAATAATAAAACAAAACAAAAAAGGGAAATAGAAAAATAAAAAAGAAGAAGGAGAAGGAGAAGAAGACGGAGGAGGGAGAACAAAACAACTGAATGAATGGAACTTTATTTACACAAGGGTGGCGACTCGGCCTATGTGTGGCGGGTGGGGAAGGTGGTGTCAATTCGGGAAAAATTTACATTCTCAGATGAACGCCAGTAGCGAGAGCGAAGTCTCACAAGGAGCCAAACACCTGCTTGGAAAGAAATAAAAAAAAATATTAAGAAAGGAAGACTTTTGGAGGGCTTTGGTGAGGGGCCAGAATAGGAATCGAATTACGGTATGAATCTTTTAAAATTTTCTATGAAGCGCCGAAGAGCAGAACAAACTACCCGGCGGCAATACGCCGTTTCTGAGGCCCCAAATGATAATATAGCCGGCACTGATATTGCCAATCCCAGGTTATGAAGCGGCACTTCAAAGAGCCGACATCTGAGGCTTGAAAATCGTCAACAGGACAAAATGGTCGACATACTCTTTTTCATTACATTACTGCACATAGCAAACTGCGCCAGAGGAGACCTGTGGAGGTATCTATTCAACTGGGGCACACGGGAGAGAGAGAGAAAAAAAACCTTTTAATGAGCTCAAATATGAGAGCGGAACCCTAGTCCGGGAATCCATGCGTTTCCCTCGACGTCTTGGGCCGTGTCACCAGGAGAATCTGGTCCACCGGTTGACAGCTGGTCACCAGTGTCTTCCACAGCTCAGAAAAGAAACAGGTAGAGAGGGGTGGTAGGGCTGGGTTGTGAGCGCATTCAGCAATTATATGCTAGAGGGTACCTAGCTGTATACAAAACTTGCATAGCGCGGAGTACTGTGTGGTAAACAATAAATTCATTCGAACCGGAAGAACGCACGTGCCTGCTTGTAATTGTCGGAGTGTTATTTTCTTGGTTTTCCTAAGGGATGGGTGAGGGCACGGGAATTTTTGTCTGGTGGTCCGGTAAAATTGAGTAATCTCCTGATAGGTGCGAAATGTCGTCGGAGCTGCGGAGACGTCGGGGGCTCGGTGGGCCAGATCGCGAGCCTGTTGGTAGGCGGAGTTGATGTCCCTTACAGAGGCATGGGCAGGTGTCCAAAGGATCGCCACTCGGTGAGCTGCTTGGTATTGCTGAAGTAACCCTCCCTGAAAGGAAAGTGCGGCAAGCTGCTTGAGAGTCAATGATGATGACTGCTGGAGTATTGGATGAGGGCTAAGGCAATGGCGAGTTCTTCGGCGTCTCGAGGGGATGTCGTACCGATGGATACGCATGAAGTTAAGTGGCTTTTGGTTGTTGTCACTTCAACCACGGTTTGGTTGTCAGCGTAGCTCGTCGCATTGGTGTAGGACACGTCAGAGCGATTGCCATATAACCGTTCGTGGGCGGTCCTGCGGGCGGTCCTTGCTCGGGATGGAGGTCGGGTTTCATATTTTTGGTACTGGTCGTACAGAGATATGTTTATGCCACTCGTCTCACAAATGGGCCAGATGAGCTTGTTCTACATAGGGCCACTTGATGCATTGCAGAACAAAGTGGCCTGCTGGAGTGTGTTTAGAAAGAGGCGCTGGCTTGCGAGATGACCTTCAATAAGTTCCTCAAAAGTGTTGTGAAGGCCCATTGGAGGAAGCTTGGTTGTCGATGTACTCATAGGGAGCCCCACTACTTGTGTAGATGCCTTTCGAATGATCCTGTTTAGTGCTTCGATGTCGCATTTAGTTAGGGCCATGTATGGGGCGAAATAGGTGAGGCGAGAAATGACGAAAGCTTGAAATAAACTGAAGCAAAATGGAGAGACGAGCTGGTTGGTTCGCAATTTCCATGAGTGAAACTGAAGCGCAAAATTTTTCACGGGGACGAGAAAGCGCCTGTGTCATTCCCTTTCTCGTCCCTGTAAAAAATTTTGCGCTTAAGTTTCACTCATGAAGAAAGCTTGAAATAGTCTCGTTGTGTTCTTTTCTTTCATTCCTCGATGCCGGTTAGTGACCCGCCTAATCGTATGCACGAGTTGAGCTGGCATATTACGGAGTTTTGACAAGGCACAGTCGTTTCGGGAATGGCAAGGCCTAATATCTTGAGTAGTGGCTGGGTGTTATCGAATGGCCGTCAAGAGATATTTCGATGGGCTCAAGGTGGTGTCGGGGGGGGGGTGTTTCTGGATAATGACAAAATCTGATTTTTGAGGTCAACAATGTAAGACACCAGCCTGGGATTAATTATTGACTTCTCCGGCTCATGCTGCAAAGTGTCTTGCAGCCCACCGAGAGAATCTGTGTCAGTCCAGAGGGTAATGTCGTGTGCATACAGTGCGCTGTGAAGATTCAAAATCTGCTCTGGGTGTTTTGGTAGACCCAGAAAAGCGATATTGAAGCTAAGTGGAGACAATACCAAGCCTTGTGGTGTACCCCGACAGCAAAGAGAGATTGGTTTAGATTTTATATCTCCAATTTGAAGCACAGCCTGGCGGCCAGTGAGGAAGTCCGAAATGTAGGCATAAATTCGGTTGCCACAGCAAGTACACATAAGGCGGGAGAGAATCTCGGCGTGTGCAACGTTATCGAAGGCCCCTTTAAGTTCCAGGGCCCAAATTCCTCGAGGTGAGTGGCGAGTGGCAGGTGCAATTACCGCTTCTTTGCGTCACCAAATATTATCTTGGGTGCCTAAATGCTGTCGGAAGCCGAAAATTGTTTTGGCCGTTTGGTTGCTCTTCAAGGAATGGCTGCAGCCTTTTGAGTACAATGCGTTCCAATAGCCTCCCCTCGCAAGAAGTTAGGAAAATAGGCCGGAGATTGTCTATGTGTGCGGATTCCCGCTTTAGGAATGAAGCGCGACTTCGACAGTTTTCCAATCATTAGGTAGGCGATCAGATGTCCAAAATGTATTGAGGTGTTTAAGCAGGATGGCAAGGAAATTATCTCCTGAATTTGCGAGGAGCGTATAGATTACTTAGTCAGGACCCGGGGCACGCCTTTTTTGCATACCGCCAGGGCTCCTTCCAGTTCAAAAAGTTGGATATCTCGGTTCAAATCTGCATTCGGAGAACCAGAGTACGGTGGCGGCGGGGATAGTATCTCTGTTTGGAAGTATATAGCCCTAGAGTCTTAAATAAGGTGTTCAGCAGTGCATGGGTAAGCGTGAAGAATGCAGGCCATGTTTCAATATGATTTCCCCTTGCTTTTTAGGGGGTCAATGAGGTACTTAAGTAGGTTCCAGGTTTTGCGGGAGGTCAGAGTGCTCTAGAGGCTGTCGAAAAGCAGCAGCCAATTTTCTTTGCTCAACGATTGTGCATAATCTGCCGCCTGTTGACTGAGAAGAGATATCCTCCTACGGATCTTCCGATAATGGTTCTGCCGTTCGCATCTACGGGCGAGGGTATGGCATGCTTCCCAAAGGTGCAGCAACCTCGCATCCACACAAGGGGTCTGGTAAGTCGTGGTTACAGCTAGCCCGTATAAAAATGAACTGTCTACACAACGTCGTCTATTCATGCAGTGTAGGACTGATCGGCGATTTGGCGAGTGGCTGCTAAGCGCCTTCCGAACATTATTCCAGATCGTAATCTGATTTTTTCCTTATCGTGCCTTGTAGTCCCGGAGGTGAATAATGTCGTGGTTTGAGCCTAAGTTAGTGTGGGTGGATGACCACGTGACACCGAGCCGGCCCGCCAACAAAGGCAAGTCTGGGGTGGTGTCCCTGCAATTACTTGTGCCAGTTTGGGTCGGTGTGTTTGGGTCGTACAGGATGGTGTGATTAAGCTGCTCAATGGTCGAGGCAACTTGCCGACCTTTTCTCCTGGTGTACTTGTAGCCCCAAAGTTGATGGCCGGCGTTGAAATCTCCTAGAATAAGTACAGTACCGGACTGGAGCCATCTAGGGCGATAGCATCCTGTATCGTAGATAGAATATCAGGTTTCTTGGTGGAGGGCCAATAGTAGAAGTTGAGGAAAAAGAGATTAGATGTATGTTTGGTAGATGGTGATAAAATTTTCATTAGTGTGTCTTCGCTCCCTTTTTGTGACGTGGAATGCTGTGCAGAGATTATTGAATTTCGGATGAGTGTGGCTGTGGCTTGCTTAGACAAGTCTTCATAGGTAATATAGGCAGGAAGTTTAGTGAAGCCGTTCGTTTCTTGGACATCGATAATATCACGTGGTGGATCGAGAGTGTTTGTATATTGTTGTAAAGAGCCTCATTTGTTCTTGAAGCCTCGACAATTCCACTACAGGAGTGCAGTGGCGTGCTTGTTAAGCTGTGTCGTGGTCATCAAGGAATGAGTGGGAGTGTTTGGGTTCGACGGATCTGGGATAAGGGGCGGGTCGGCGGTCGGAGCGAGAGCCCGTGCTTTCACATCTATCTTGACGGATGGGGACTGCATCAGGTCGACTCTCTAGCTGGATGGGCAAGGCATCAGGTCGGGGCTTTAAATGACAGGATAGGGAAGGAAGGGACGTTACCTCTTGGCGGAGATTTCGGAGTTCGGAGTTCGTAGCGAGTTAATTTCCTGTCTGAAGAGGTTGTTGTCTTGCCTGAGGTTTTAAATTTATAGATTTAAGGTGCCAAGTTGTGCATTAGGCTTGGTAACACGGACTGGAGCCATGAGGACTTGTCGGATTGGGGTTCGGACTCTGCAGTCTGGGTTCCTTGTTCTGTAAGAGGGTGCATGGAAGTCAAGGGAGGGGGCTGTGGTGTGGTAAGGGGCGCGGTTGTCAAGGGAGGGTTTGGTGTTTTGCGTTTTTCGGTCACGGTACCTTTAAGTAGTTCTAATGCGACAAGACGCGATTGAAGAGCTGACAGAACTGATTTTTCCTGTTCAAGAAGCTGTAGTAGTTGTGTGCAACCCTGACATGCTGTGGCAGACTTATGATTTATTTGGAAGGAGGTGTTGAGGTGAGAGCTGTGGGAGACACCCGTTGTGCCCAGCTTACTTGTTTCGTGTCCACGTTTGAGCCAGTTTTCCCAGTATTCTCGGGTCGAGAACCTCTGTTGCTGGATTTGCTACGCAGTCTCGAACTCGGGGCGGCAGAACGCTCCCAGCGACGCCACGTGTCAAAGAAGAGTCTCGCGCTGGCTCCCGGCTTCCCGCTCTAGCTTGTCAAAGCCTTCGTTGACGCAGAATATACGGTTCTGCGTACCGCTTTGTGCAGTCAGGGGAGCCTGAGAAATAAAGGTCACTGCAGAGGCCATAGGTTGGAGAGCACGGGTGATCTGGAACAGTGTCCCGAAGACCGCACTGATGGCAAACCTGAGCTGTCGGTTGAGGGCAGGCTGTGGAACGGTGTCCAATCACACGACATGTAAAACCCACAGGAATTGTGTTTTTGTATATCGAGCAAGGGTATTCGGCGCCATAAAGTCGTACATGATTAGCTAACTTTGGTCCCGCGAAAGTAGGGATGACGGTTGTACTTTGGCCCAATCTGCGCACTGCGTAGATCTCGTCCTGGGTATGGTCCATGTTGTTCAGGATTTCCTGCTCTGTTGAACGAAGGGGTACCGCAGGGATAATGCCCTTGATTGAGTCGTCTGGTGCTAAGCCGTTGAGTGAGACTTGCTGGATGGAAGCTTCGATAGTGAGTTGTTTAACTTGGCGTAGAACTCGAGCAGCCTCCGCAGAAGGTGTGCTTACTGTAGCCATACTCTAAGTCGTGTCGATACGTAGCTTCAGGTTCGCGTGTGGCCAAGTAGTCCATATGGCATTGAGTAAGGCGATGGAGATTTCTGCGTGTTGAGCATCCCCGAGACGAAGGCCCCCTTGAGGTCGTCATACAGCTTGAAGTGGTCACTGCGTAGTGGTTGAGGACGAATGGATGTCTTACGTGTAGACGTAGAGGCTGTAGTGGCATTTGCTTGAGCTGGCGCTGGTTGCGCACTTTCTTTTGTAGATAAGCCACGTTGTCGTCGGAGTGGCGCTTTCGACACGACCTCGATGAAGCCATGGTCATTACCTGCGTTGGACTCGGCGTGGCCATCTTCCATTACTTCTGGGCCCATATAGGTATCCAGGGGAAGACTGGAGTCAGGTACTAAGACAGGCACGGTGCCGTCTCCGACGCTGCGTGTTCCTTGCATGACAGGCACAGGCGCCGCGCAGCTCTCCGGAGTGAATGGTTAGGCCTGAAATGGCCTTGACGCGGTCATTATGAATAACAACCCTAACTAGGGTAACACTGCACGCACAGGGTCTACCATTTTGTCGAAATGATCGTCACAACCTTATACGGACAATGATAACACTGGTAAATACCGAGGATGAAATTACCGCAATATGCGAGGAAAAACTGAAGAGACAATGGAAGCACGACTGCGAGCTGTTTCTCCTTCCTCCGGGGCACACGACAACGCACGCTCGTTACAATCGCCTGGGGGTCGTTGTTGTTGTTGGTCCAAAAAAATGGCTCGTACCCACTCAGGGGTATTGGCCAGGAAATGGGCGCCAACTGAGGGAAGAGAAAAAACTAATTTGGATTAAAAGAAGAAAAGTGAATAAATACAGAAAAAAGGTGAATTCAACGGGAGTAAAAAGAAAATAAGTAAACTGCCAGAAAATAGGGTGCGGTAGCAGATAGAGCTCACCAACTACAAAACCAGCACGAATGAATAAGGAAAGGATTGGCCGAAGGACAATCGTGGAAATTATGTAAGAAAATTAAAGAAGATTCGGCAGCGAAGAAGAGGCAGTGAGCGGGAAGGCACAGGATACAGGCGCAGACATGTTTTTAAGAGCAGCCCGCCATCTTGAATTAGTGTAAGGCACACCAGCCACTCCTTCGTCGTCATCGTCACCATGATCGTTGACGTAAATGGGACAATGAAAACCCCATGGGACATTGTCCGCAATGTGCTCTAACTTAACCCCTCTATCGATGGCGACCATCCCAGTCGAAGCCGCAGTCAAGGGGTGAATAGAATGAGCATTCAAATGAGATAGGAGTATAAGGGTCGCAAAGTTCTTTCTACCAATGATGAAGATGGATAGTTCGGTGAGCTGCGGCCCCAGAACAGCGATGCCAGCCGATTCAACAAGGCAGCTTCCCAAAGCCCCTGGATCGGCAACAGCATGTTGGGTCACGGCTGCTCACGTCGGTAGGTTTTGGCAGATCACTGGCTGCGGAAACATGGTGAAGGTAATCACGTCCATTTATCACCGGGACAAATGTTACTGAGCGCCTCGCTGCACACAGCACCCACGTGATACGTGTGATGTCACGGTACGCACGATTCTTTTTTTTGAGCGCATGGATCCCACCGTTTGGTCTGTATCGCCTCAACGTACAGTAACGAATACTGGCCCTGACGGCTTGGATTAGAGCCTTAGCAGGTCGATCTTGTAGTTTTTTGCAGAAAGTATGTTCCTGTCTCAAATGCAATAATTGTTTTAGGCACAACCGTGCGTGTTCTTTTTGTAACAACAATGTTTTTATGTTCCGGCCCCTTTTCGGTTTGGGTGCCGCAAATGACGACTTGAAAAGACAGTTCTGCCTTGCGCGAACAGACAAGCCACGTGTTTTGTCTGTATAGCGAAACGTTTGGAAATACGCCGCCGAAGCTGGTGCGGGCGGACATGATATAAGAGGTTTGAATTGTTCGCTTCACAAGCCGAGGCCCGGAAAGTTTTGGACCATAATAGGCCTTGATACCTAGAAGCTCCACCATACTCTTACATGGCGGCAGGACACAGCTGAGAGGAACCATGAGAGGTGATAGATGATCAAACACATTATGTATAAGCGGCGATGACAGGGCGCACGTGGGGTGCACGACAGTCATTCTTTCGTCGTCATGGTCATCATCTTTATCGTGGATGGTGTGCCACGACACCATAAGGTATTGTCCGACATCTTATACGTAAGCCCATAGGACACGAAACAAATACATGCTCCGCGACGACATTACACAGCCATCCAAAAACCCTTAGGCTACGCTCGTCTTACTCGGCAAGAAAAAATACACAGCAAATTAGGATTCTGCATTGACTACGGGTAACTAATCAAGCTAAATCACCAAATAGGACGTCTAGTCCTTGCCACGAATCGACAAAGCCTTGACAACCTTGCCACGCGCAGTTCTTTTTATCAATGGAGCGGAAGACAGGCTTCTGACAAACTGAAGTGGACGAGAGAGATGGAGAGAAGACTGCATTCGTAACACTGTATGGCCTATACTAGTTCAAGGTGTGTAGAGTGCCTGGAACCAGCAACGTTTCAAAGAGTCCTGGACACTGTTCTAGCTGGCCTGATTGCACAGCTGCTTCGTATATTACGACGACTTTGTGGTATTCGCTCGGGCTTTCGACAAACACCATCGTGAGGTTTAAGTCTGGACTCGAGGGCATTCTTAAGTCGGGGTTAGCGCTGAAGCCTGAAAAGTGCGGCTACGCGTATGAGAAACGCTCCTTTTTCGGCCACGTCTTCAATGCTGCGGGAATACTGTCTGAAACGACGAAAAGTTCAGCCGTAGCGAACTTCCCGAGAGCGAAAGACAAGAAGGGTGTGCGCAGATTTCTCGGACTGTGCGCGTAATACTGGCGATATGTCGCAAACTTCGCATACATTGCAGAGCCACTCCCGGGTTTGAGGAAAGATAGCACCACTGCGAGCTGGGAAAACGCCAGGAGGAAGCATTCTCCGAGCTCCAACATTCTCTGATCCCGCCCGTGCTCGCGCATTTCGACAAAAACGTCGAAACGGAAATGCGCATAGGCGCCAGTGGTGTAGGCTAGAGTGCCCTCCTCGTCCAAAAGCAATGCGGTTGCGAAAAGATAATCGCCTATGCCAGCCGTGGTTTGTCGATGGAAAAGAAAAACTACTCGGCTCTGAAAAATACTGGCTCGCTATTATATTGGCCATTTCAAAAGTTTGCCCGTACGTGTGGGTGACCGCTCACGTTTGTGACTAACAAAAATTCAGCCTGTTGGCTCGCCAATTTCAGGGACCTTATGACTGTCTTGGGTTGGGGAATTTGCGCCCAGAAAAATTCGAAGTTACAATTATCATTAAATGTGACAGGAACTTTCGGGCGAGACCTGCCTGACCCGCTCCCCCATCGACCCAGCATCACTAAACGCCGATGAAGACAGCGCGTTCTTCAGTGTCGCTACAGAGAACGAACTAGCCGACCAGCATGCTACCGACTCCGACCCACGCCTTATGATCGAATACCTCGAAGGACTCAATGTCGCCATGCCTGGAACGTTCAAATGAAACTTACCAGCATTGAGCCTTAGAAACTCTGTCCCCGTAAAGATTGTCTGCCCAGGCACGAGAAATACATTTTTTTTGTCACCCCTGCTGACCTTCGGCACGAAATTTAGGAAAGGCGCCGTGACGACCCATATTCAAAAAATATCGGACAGCATGTACTATTCGAAAAGTGAAGGGAAGTACTACTGGACCAGCCTTACCGCCTGTCAGTACCACAACGCCCGGAGATGTCCTGATTTCGGGCGACGAAAATGCCACCATCGGGACCCGCCGTACTTCTGCAGCCGATTACAGTCCCATCTAGGCCTTTCCAACATATTGGAATGGAGCATTTGTTCCGTTTATACGTTGAGATCTGAGAAAAAGTGGATTGTCGTAGCGACAGACTACATGACCCGCTACACAGAGAAAGCCGCTCTTCCGAGGGCAACTGCACAGGAAGTTCTGAAGTTCTTTAAAAACGAACTTGTTTTGCGACATGAAGCTCCTGACTTCCGAATCACCAACCGAGGAACGCCCTTTACTGCTGAGGTTATGCAGCGCATCTTATGCTATAGCAACTCTTATCACCGAAGAATGACGGCGTACCACCCTCAAGGTAGACACCTAGGGAAAGTCTGAAGAAGAAAATTGCGTATATGGTGTCTATGTACGTCGACCCTGAACAGGTGAGGTCCTGTATGTCACGTTAACCTACAGCTCGGCTATTTAGACAACTCCGCAAATGACACCATTCGAGCCTGTTTACGGAAGACGGCCGAGTACGATGGCTGACGTTATAAATCCACACGTAGAAGACGACAACCTAAATTCTGATGTCCAAGGATACCTTCAGTGCGCGGAGGAGGGCCGCCAGCTCTCTCGAGTGCGTACATCGGACCAGAATCTAATACATGCCGGACGCTACAACCACTAACGACTGTGCATAAACGTTCTCATACCTGGTCTAAACTCCAAGAACACTCTGTCTCAATTTTGCCGCCTACAACTCGCGCTTGTCCACATCAATGCCCGATATTCACATTTAGCCCACATGTTTAGTGACGGCTCAACAACGTTTCACGGTAGTTCCTCCAGCGTCTTTGTTTCATCGACCGGGAAAGGTTTGTCCTACCGCCTGGAACGAACAACCTCCACCACGTCTGCCGATCTCCACGCACCTAAACCAGCCCTTCACCACATTCTTCGTCAGCCACCAGCAGAATGGGCTATATTCATGGAATGAAAGGTGGCGTTGCAAACCGTACAGCGTGCCAGCTGCTTCACCCTTCATTAGCTTGTATCCCATGATGCACGTACCTGCACTATATCGCATATGCCACCCGTCACCAAGTGACCCTACAATCGATGCCTGCACGTTGGGGCATACTCGGCAACGTGAATGCGGATGACGGAGCTGCGAAATGTGAAGAAGGTTTTCTCTTTCACTAAACACGAGGCCGCAGCGCTAGCGAAGGAGCTTTCCTCAGAGGAGCGAAACCGCCTTTGGGCTTTTCCTAAAACTCGGCACCCTTTCCTTCGCTATATAGACACTGGACTGAGAATGAGGATACCAGAGCGGACTCCACATAAGCTTCAAGCTTTACCACCGGTTGAATCTCAACCCAGCACTCAGGAACTCTTACCGCCATCGCCTCGGTCTAACTCCAAATCCCTATTGTGATAGTTGTGGATTGCCCGAAACAGTAGAGCACATTCTACTAGAGTCTTTGGCAAGCATTCAAGAAAAAAATCACTTCGCACAAAAGGTTGAGTGCCTCAACTACAAAGCTATATCTTTGAAAGGTCTCCTTAGGCCCTGGCCCTCTCCATCATCTCAGAGAAAAGTGCTTGTTTCCCTATTTGACTCTACACAAAAGAGGCGTCCAAGAAACATTTCACAACTTGACCTGTGAGATCGTGTGGACTTTGCGTCGCCACGCAAAGCTTCGTGTTCACGTTTTTTTACCTTCCCCTTTTCCCCCCTTTCTTCTGCTCTACTTCTTTTGGGGCCTTTACTCCCTTTGACCGATCCCCGCAGAGTAGCATGTAGGCGGAAAAATGGCGGCAAACCTCGCTGCTTTCATCTAATAGGAGCTGTCTCTCTCTCTCTCCCTCTCTCTCGTGTCCCGTGTGTTTTTTGCAGGTCAAGATGAACGTATTCGACTCGCCCAAATTTCCCCCTTGGGTTATTGGAAAGCATTGATAAGACAGGCACGAACTCCAATGCATAACGCGTCCTTTACGTTGAAGTAACGTTCTCGCCTCCTACTTATTAACACCTAAACGTAGATACCACTGCCAAATTTTTCTGCAATGCAATACTGACAGATTTTTAGGTTTTGGAAATAACCGCATGATGTCACTTATGGTTAGACGGATTGAAATTGAGGCAGCGACAGGGTAGCAAAAAGATCGAAAGATCCTTTTAAAATCTCTGTAATGTAACGCCATAACTACGACTTTGTTTTATGGGACGCTTTATTTTGTTTCTGATGGTACCGTAGGTTGCGTTCGTTTTGAAGTGCAAGCGTTATCTTGTTGCCCACTTTTCTATGTAGATGACACGAGAAACGATGTTACCTCACGCCGGTATCAGAATCGTTTGTAAAGACGCTTGAGGTGGTGACGTGAGTTGCGTGCACAGCCGCTACAGTGTCTGCTGAACAAGTGACTACCCATACAAATACATCGAACGTCACTGCGTAGGCGCCGTGCCTGCTTAAGTCGCATGTTCTTTCTTTCGTCTCGCCCGTATTATCATTGTTCTTTTTAACAACCCATACTCACGATTCGGGCGAGCCCTCCTATCTAGGTGTCCCAATTGCAGTTTTCTGGGAGCATTGGTGACGTGCTTTTGTGGACAATTTACAAGCGCGGCGGATAGGGGACGGATAGCGGACGGATGAGCGCAATAGCGCTAACGCATTGAAAATGAGGCGACAGACCACGTGGATACTTACGTTGTTGCGCCGGGCCAGCGTTCGCCTCAGTGTGGTCTCCTTATAGTTCATTAGTGAGGGTGGATTCATGACCTTCGCTAGGGCTTGCGTGGCTAGACTACGGGCGACTGTTCGTTTCAGGAGTTCGCCAGCCTTTTAGGGCGTTTCCTCGGGGTATAGGTAGACGCAGTGATGCACACAAATCCCCTCGAACGTGATAAAATACGTCTGTGTTTTGGCGTGATTCGGAGTTTGGAGGTTTGCTTGGAGTTCCAAGGGCTGTATGCTAGGCTCGATTCCGTCAATCACATTGGCTGAGTTGTGTGTCATTTTAAGTGCGAATGCACTTCTTAAGCGAGCCTGAATTGTCCGCCGCCGTAGTCCGCACAGCAACAGCTGCGGGTGCGCGCGGTCCTCGTCTTCCCTAGCAACGGGGGGAGATGGGCGCGCGCTGCCTGGCCGCGTCCCCATGGCTCACTCTTGTTGTTGTTCCTGCTGACATGGCACATACCCACGTGGGGGATTGGCCAGGAATCGGGCGTGAGAAGGGCTAATGCACCCGCTTAAAGGAGTAGTGACACGAAATTTCAAAGCTGAGATCCGCTCTAGCAATCAAGTACAACGGCAACACAAATAGGTGTCTGTGGATAAATGCATCTTTCTTTCATTGTAGTTGTGTGTATGTGTGATCTCTCTTTCACGAACATTACCGAACCGCGCAAATTCAACTCGTGCATTCGCACTTTCACATTCTTCCCCTCGGGGAAATGCGGGGAATTTTTTTTTTGAGGCTAACATGACGTTCTTCTTGCCCGGGAGTTTGATGTGCGTAAGTGTTTGAAGTATATCGGCAGTGTCTGCGTACGGTGGGCTGATAAGCGCTACATTCTTAACGATGTTGGTGCCCGCGAGGACGCGTTGTTCAGCGCAACTCGGGTGGTTATTTCAGTGAGTGCAATTTCCTGACCGGCGTCATGGTGTTTATGGTGACCGAGGTTTACTCCCACGCATATTCACCAAACCACTTTGCAATCCTGCAGCAAAGTGGGGATGGTGTACGTCGGTTGAAATACATTTTGTAGTTTAGGGATGTCGTGCTTGCAACGCCGTCGTGGCCTTCCTGTACTAGTAGGCGCTTCGATGTGGTAAAATGCCCCGTAAACCAGAAACCACCCTGATCTAATGTGTCTTACGGATTCTGGGTTTCTTCACAGTCAATTGCGGAGTTGAAAGTACCACAAGTATTGAATTTTACTGGTGATATGTAGTTGAAGAGCTGGTTCACAGCACTTGACCGTAACCATGCTTTTCATCACAATCGCGATCGGCAGAAATCTCAATTAGGTGCCCACTCGTAGGGTGGCAGTACTCGATTCAGAATTTGTCACTGCCAGAAAAAATCGCCAAATTCACTCACTGAAATTAGTGTTGGCTTGTTCTATGCCACTCGTCGTGAGGAATCGGTGGGTGTAAACAAATGAATCGGATGACATTTTTTTTTAATAGCGGGAGAGTTGAAACTGGAGCCCATGCAATAAGACTCAGCACAGCTTGCTGTCTATGACGGTTGCAGTAGCTTATATTATGCCTACAGCCGATTATATTCGCGTTTAGAGATGTTGTAGAAAGCCTGCTGACAAGCTGTTAGGAAACATCGCTGTGGGTGTTACTTAATGGAGCTCTACCCAATAAAGTAAAAACGGGTGTACTGGGATTGTAAGCTCAAGAAAATTGGTTTTGCACAAAAGAAACTACTCCTGTCCGAAGACAGTAACAATCCTTGGCTGCCCTTTCTGATGAAACGGTGGTCCATGAGGTCAGAGTCAAAAGTTTTGACATTGCGTTCACCGTTCGGCATTGAGAGCTCCTTTTATTCAAGCTTATGTACGGTTCAGCAAATTTTCTAAAGTATTCATCACATTCAGAACTTTCGTTTGAGTGTGCGAGCTTGATTAAGGCGCATACACAAGAAAAATGGCTGCGACGAGTTAAGAAAAGAGTTTTTCGCAAATGTGTATTGATCAAATGTACAGAACTTCGGCAGATATTGTAACTTTGTTTTTACTATGAACCCTCATGACGATTTAACTTCAATTTTCCAACATGCCATTATACCCTTTCTTGGAGGTGTAACCCTGAATTCTGGCGAAAGGCAACACGCTTCTTGTTGCCGCCTAATTCTCGTAGCTGGTTTTCGATCAGCACAGCGCTTTAAGACGAAAGCTCAGCCAAATACGCAAATTTCGTGTATCGTTAGCAAGGAATTCATTATGGAAAAACATCAAAGCAGGTCGACACGCGAAAACAATACACTGTAGCCCTGTGTATTAAAAAGAAATTTGCAGATCGAAAGAGGAAACCATGGACAACGCCTTTGTTAAACTAGAAGAAGGATGTGCTTGATATATTGCATTGACTGACTTATTATAACTGTTTTTGAACAATCGGGAATGCAAACGCACTGAGTTTTTCTATGAGGACGTGACAGCATGAATAATACTTCGATGAAGGACCTTCGTTTTTTGGTGGTGATAAGTGCATGAACCAGTTGAAAGATTAATGTATTTGAGTAAAGTTGTTGCTGGGGCCACCTTTTTGTGAAATAGAAACTATAGAAAACACAATAACAAATATACAAAACACTCATCCGCTTGTAATGCAAATGTATATCTTCCCGGCATTCATACTTTTGTGATAGCGTCTGCAAGAGATCCGCGCCTCGAAGACGACGACGAAGAAATGCACTTCAGACTGGCGCGGGGAGGAGAGCCCATATGCGCCACTTTATGGGCCACCAGCACTACCATGAATGGCACTAGCCGGAACTGATGATCCGGCTTAGCGACGCTTCTTATTAGGCCACGTTTAAACGCGAAAGTCGTTACTCGGCTACTTTACCCCGAAATTTTTGGTCGGTCTGCCTGCCGGTCTCTCTGTGACGCAGTTGAGTCACCTGGACAAAGTGAAACAAGCTGCATAATAGACTTATATACCTACAGCCAAATCAAAGCTGCTAAGTCCGGCAGCAAAGTTTATACATGTCCACATTGTTGAACAAGTACAAAACATTACGCAAAGATGATGCCGAAAATGAGCACATAACGGACATTTGCAGTGTTTCTTTTTGAATAGTTCATGGATGTGTGATTCCACTCAAACACAGCACCTACCCGATAAATAAACTTACTCCGTCGCCTACTATCGCCCGAGCAATTATATGCTCTCGCGGCATCTGAAGAAATCACACAGAAACAGTTACGAAACGTCCCATTATTTGGGTTTCACGTTTTCTTGGAACGCACGTGGAGTAGGGCAACGTGGCTCTATAAACGCTGAAGTAGGCCAAATCGGTGCACGCGCACATCCGCCATACTGGAACGCTTGCATCGAGGCACCAGGCCTGGAGCAGTGGAAAGGGGTAGTTTTAAATTGACCTGGACAAACCTCTCGTGTGTTTATTTGGGTGGAGTGCGCTGGTTGAAGAACAGCGTGAGACCTTATCGAGAAAGCAAAGCGAACAATTTGCTTTGCAAATGATAACGGAATACTGTCGTATTTTGTCAACATTTGAAGCGAAAGAAGCAGATACGTGGCCAATTCGTTTGGTTTCTCCTTTCCTTACAGGCACACCTTCGCCTTTGTAAATTCCCTATGTTTTGCGATCACCTCCGGCTTTTCACATTGGCACGCAACACTGGTGGGGTGTGGGGTATGTCTGCTACATAATCTGGCAGCTATGCATAAAACCTCAAGATACCTCCGCTTATCGACATTCATGTTTATCGCGGAAGTTGTCGCCTACTTGGCCTAACAGTTGAGTGCAGCCCCTTGACAAGGAATGCACCGGTCCATCAAGCTGGCAAAACTAAACCTGTGGAGCAAGCGCCTGCACCCCGGTGACTTTCCAACAACACCAGGCGCCAAGCAGCAATCTTTAAGATGCTTTTGAAGATTGAAATGACTGGCTCAACCAATACGAACGGGTCTCTTTGTTCAATCTACGGAACCCTCAAGAAAAACTACGGAGTGTCTTCGTTTCATTAGAGGACGGTACCAGGACTTACTTCAAGAACTATTAATCGAGCTTCCAATCATGTGACGACTTTCATCACCTGTTTCAAAGAGCCTCGAAAGTAACCTCTGTTCCAGCAGGGAAAAACTGCAGAAATCGACAAGGAAGTGGTGGGCGCGAGCGGTCTGTCTGATTTCATGGGCAGGAAGTACCTGCTGTGGTTGGCACCATCGCACATTTTTGAATAATAAAACAGTGACTCAGAAACAGCCTCCAGAAATTGAAAACTTCTTGCACTTGGCCGGCGATTCACTCTGCTGGTTGAGACTTAATGACGCCAGTTGGGAACTGTGCGTCGAAAATTCGCATTGGCGATTCAGATTTCGCCGTCACTCTGTCATTGTCCCCGAACGTTGCAAATATCTATAATACTACGCATACCTTTCGCGATAATATCATGCTGTTATATATACGCCAGAACATTTTGTCACAACGCTGGCAGGATTCACGACGCAATAATCTGAATGTTACCAAAGTTCGTTGTTGCGAATCGTCGATTAAGATGTGAACCTACACGCGCGATCATGCTTTTTGGTTTCGGTGGTCTGATAATTCATGTTGCTGTGACGGGTTAGCAAAGCCGACTAGCACCCTCCTATTTGATCACGGCATCTGCATCGCCTGAGGGGTACTTGCCCACAAATATGGTTGCGCAGAAGCTGTACATACAATAAATGGTAACGAGCGCCAGCAACGCGCCAAAGGCACCACCGTTTCACACTTTGAAGATGTTGCCGACCCCTCAAAATTCCTATGTTTACAAGCCGGTACAAACACTGCGTCCTTCCCTACCAGCCGTAAAGCGAGAACACCTGATAGAGATGTTACACCAGTTTTGGAAGTGCTTTTCGTCGGAAATTGAAGTACGACAAACACCTGTTGACCAGATCATGTCATCACGGCCGAGAAATAGAGACGTATTTATCAATACCCCTACAGTGTCAATCCCAAAGAAGGAGACCGTATACAGAATCAGGTCGAAGAAATCGGGCAGGATGGTATGCTTCAGGTGTCACAAAGTCCTTGGGCATCTTCTTTTGTTCATGGGAGAAAAAAGACGGTAGCCTCCTGTTTTTTGTCGACTATCGCAAGCTGAACAAAGACACAAAAAGGATGTCTACCCGCTACTGCGAATTGATGACGACCTGGACAGGCTACGACAGGCGCTATATTTCGTGTCGGTGGATCTCCGAAGCGGTTACTGGCAGATCGAGGTCGATGAGTGAGATCAAAAAAGGCTACCTTAGTAACACCTGATGCACTGTACGAATTTAAATTACTCCCTTTTGGCTTGCCTTCAGCTCCAGCCACATTTCAGAGACTCATGGACAGCGTGTTGACCGGGTTAAAATGGCAAACATGTTTGGTGTACCTCGATTACATTGTGGTGTTTCCTGCAACTTTTGTTTAAATTACCGAAAGACACTTCTATGTTCGTCAGGTCATACGTTCCTCCGGGCTCTCACCCATGACAGAAAAAAGTAAGTTTGAATATGAGGAGCATTGCTTTTTATGCCGTCACCCGTCAAGGCAGTCAGTAAGGCCCCGATAAGTCTTCTGCGCTAGCTAAAAACCCCTTGCCTTCTGATAAAAAAGCTGTACCGCGCTTTTTGGGGCTGTGTTCATATTTTTGAAGTTTCATACCGTCTTTTTTGAACGCTTTGGGCTGCGCTAACCAGTTTATTGCGAGAATATACATTTCCGTGGACGAACGAAGAAGCAGCTCATGCAGAGGCCACCTGTATTAGCTCGTTTTGATGAACACGCTGAGACAATGATCCCCACGGCCACGAGCAACGTCGTACTTGGAGCGGTGCTGGGAAAGGACCAAGACGGTGTTTAAAGGACCCTTGGTTATGCAAGTACGTCGTTTTCACGTGCAGAATAGAACTGTTCCACGACAGAGAAATTGTGCCTTGGGGTTGTGTTGGTGGGGTTAAAATGTGAAGTCTTAAGTGCTCACCACTTGCTATGCTGGTTGTGGAAACCTAATCAACCTGTCTGGGTGCCTTTCAGGCTGGAGCCTGAAGCTTCGGGAGTTCGATATAACCATTATGCTAAATACGGGCGGGAGCACTCGGATGCTGTCTGCACCTCGTGGGCTCAAGTCCACCGGCAGATCAAGAAGAATATGGCGTACCATTCGTCGGAGCAATAGACACGCCTTGTAAGGCCGAGAAGCAACGCGAAGACACAGAACTACCACAACTTGTTTACTTCTTGGAAGGAGGTACGCACGTCATTGCGAAAGCGTGCAAAATAGGACTGTCCTCATTGTTGTTGCAAAACAATGTATATTTTAAGAAGAACGCAACCTCCCATTGGTATAAGTACCCTTGTAGTCATCCCCAAAACTCTACGTCACAAAAATACAAGCTCTTCATGACTACCCAGCCGTCGGCCACTTAGGTTGCACGCGTACGTTGGCCAGCGTTGAACAGGAATATTACTTGCCAAGGCTCTCAGCAATTGTCATTCACCATGTACGCACATGTTGCGATGCACAACGACGTGAAATGCCACTGCGACAGCCTCTCGGCGATTTGCAACCACTTCAAACTCCCGACAAACCTTTCGAAGAAGGGGAAGTGGACCTTTGTGTAGATATTCGGCTTTTGTCTTCGGAGAACAGATGCGTGGAAGTGGCAACCAAAGATATAACCAACTACGCAGAGACAAAGTGTTCGGCTCGAGGAACAGCGGAGGAAGTGGCCCAGTTTTTCTTGAAGAATATCGTTCGCAGACGCAGTGCTACGTCGATTGCTAGTAAAGTTCGTGGAACCGCTTTCACGTCCCGCCTCAAGGAAACCGTAAAAAAAACACTCAGTGGGAATTGCTTTAAAAACGACAACGGCATACCATCCGCCAACCAACTGGGTAACTGAGCGCCTCAACAAAACGAGCCCAGATATGCTCTTCATATGTGTGGATGTCGACCACAAAAACTTCGATACCATCTTACCGCACGTCACATTCGCATAGAACACAACGCAACAGGGGAGAACGCCCATGATGCCGTTGAGACAGGTCTACGGCCACGATGTTTCCACTACGCGTGATGCTATTCTGGCTCACAGAAGTAATGACACTGTCGACTCCGCAGACTTCACACTAGGGGCAGAAGACGTACGGCAAATTGCTCGCGTGAGCATAAGAAATAGCGGCACTACCACGCCAGCCGCTACAAGATGCGCTGCAGACAAATGGACGTCAAGCCTAATGACTTGGGGTGGGTGTGTGCACCAGTTTGTTGTCGCGGGCTTTAGAGAAACTGCTTCGACTAATCGCCCTGTCCTAACGTTACGGTGCAAGCCTGAGATGGAAGTCGTCCATGTGGCCCGCATGACGGAAGATAATGCCACGTAAAAAACCTGTGTAATAAACACCGTTAAGGCGCTTTCCCTACTATACTGAGCATCGGGACGATGCCCTTTAGAAAAAAGTGGAAATATTGCAACGGCGCCTTATAAAGATCCGCACCACAAAAAGGACGATGAAGTAAGGCGTTTAGACTGACGCGTGTGAGAGCGCCCTTCAGTAGAACGCGCTCGAAATTCATGATGCGGTTCATCGGCGCTTCACACCAGACCCCCTTTGGATTTTCTATCACTCTCGGCTCTTGCAGGTATCGCCACGCCACAATATTTTGCTGCTCGTTACAGTTTTAGGCTTTTCTCGTTTTGTAGTGATGGTGTCATTTAGTCGCAATATGAAATTTTCCTATTGAGATCATTTTCTGTGGAAATATTGTTTTTAGTGTTCATGAAACAGACTAGCACATGTGCAGTCGGTTAGAGACCCTTCGTAAGCACTCTAAATTCGTGCTCAGTAGACGCACTCAATTGTTGAATAGACTATTCATTACAATAAACGATAACGTGGATATTGTGCAATGGTGTGTTAGGACAAAAACTGAAATTCAAATTAATACTATAGGTATTGCCCCGCAGGCAAGGAATACGCATCAGAAGAAGCACATGTGCACAAGCACTTGACAACGTATTTGTCTTTTAGTTTTCATAATATTTTGACCGAAAATCGCCCGTGGTTCTCATTAAAAACGCTTGTTCGTAATTCGATTGAACCCTAATAAAAATTGCAATTTATATCTCTTAATCGGCTCTTTTCATAGCAATAATAAACTATAGTGATGCAGCAGTCAGAACCAAAGAATCCCCGGTACTTCGAGCATAGCGTGAAAGAACAGCGTTTTGTGAAAGAACAGCGTTTTGTGGGACTTCAGGGATACCCAACACGGACCGTGCAAAGATTCATTAGGTTCCCAAATGCAGCAGTCTCGAAAAAAATAAAGAACAACACTTTTTTTATAAAAGGACGCATAACGTGCTCCAGGTAGCCAAACATCTGGCTTTGTCGCTACAACAAATGCCTGCAATGAAACAGAAACGATCACTACCAAAAAGATATGAGGTATTTTGAAGTTTTTTACATGAAATATTGGAATTGCAATAAAATAAATTCTTTGAAAAAACAGAAATAAACTTTTTCCTTGGTATTCAGATGAAATCCGTCTACCGGGGAACACTACTTCTGTGCCAAACCTAGACGCTGCAGGCTCAAAACCGAGCCGTAGCCTATGCCGTGGCAGGCAAACGTTCTATCGCCTGATTATTGAAGTCATGTCACATATATCGAGCACACGCACGTCAGCCACAGACAATTCTGACTCTGAGGAACCTGTGGCTGCAAGTGTTGGCAACCTTGGTGTTGATGTTTTTTGTACCCAAATGGCGAAGGGGCAAAAGGGAAAAAAAAGAAGCAAGCATGAATAAAATATAAGTGAATACTTAGGAAGGATTATCAGGTAAAGCCCTATTTTTTGGCCTCTAAAACTCTTAAACAGACAAAAGCGCAAAAAACTGGTTTATATACAATTTAGAGTGGCAGCGTAATTAATTGGACTTACTCTGGTGCCAGCGCACGGGAAGCCTCCGCTCGGAGAAAAAGAGGCCCTGTGAAAAGCACCAGTTATCATTCAAATCGTTTTTATTATTTGCAGTATCAAAATGACACTAAAGGGAACACAAACAAAAAGCCGCTAAGGCATCACAAATATTGCACCCCTTTAGCAATAGCGTACAGTCAATACATTCGGACATATAGCAGTATGTGCTAAAAAATCATTTCTACCGGTAAAAATTGCTAAGTCTGGAAGTTTCTTCTTTGCACGGAAATCAAACAAAGGAAAAAAAACACATACAGGCGGTAATAATTTTACCAACGCAAACGCTATAACGCGGAAAAAAGCACAGAAAACACAGCGCCACAGAAATGAGCTCTTTCCCAAAACAAGAAATAGGTTGCAATGAAAAACCAGAAATGCAAAAATAAAGCAACACCGCAAGCGGAAGCGCGTGATAAATCACTTAGCCACCAAGCAGAATTTTAAAGCGACACTGCAGGCAGTAAGTTGATGTGCAATTATACTTGCGCACTAACAAACCAAGGCGATCACCTGTAAAACAGGCAATTGATAAGACAGCACCTGGCGGCCATAGTTCGTCCGTGCTGGTGGAATTTTTCACGTCTCATTACACGTGAGTCACGCACGATTTCTTTTAATGTAAGGTGGGACAATTGGGTCAGAACGCATCATTGTATTTTACGCCGAACTGCTATCGTTTCAGAAGGACCATGTTGGAAAATTCGTAAACAGGATGCAGGTTTATATGCCGGGAATTAGGCTCTGTGTGAGCGTCTAAGGGAACATTTGCTATCATGCGTACTGCTTTCTTTTGAATCTTGTGTAACTGTGTTTAGTTAGTGTTTGTCGTTGTTCACCACAGTAAGTAATAGTAGCTTACGTTTGATAAAAAAAGATTTATAACTTATACTCTTTATGTTTTGAGGGGAAAAGAATCGTTACCTACGAAGGATACCGACTACTCTGGCAAGCTTATTTAAAACAGCTTGCACATGCAGCTTCTGGGCACGACACCGCAACGAACGTGGTCATTCACTTTCCTTTCCCACTGCAGCTCTTCCTGCCACGCACAGCAATATTGTCCTTGCCCTTCAGCCACAACAGCCCTTTTCTGGTGCCCGTGTCCAGGCGTGCCATTCTCCCTCGTCCATCGACAATGACAGCAACTGCTATCCACACGTTTTGGCTCAGAAACACCCTGCTATCGGCCAACAACGAGCCACTATCTCCACAAAGGATCCGCATCGACTAATTAATAGAATAGAATAGAATAGGACTTTATTTCACATCAGTTGCACGATGTAGGAGACCTGCGGAAAAAGCTGAAAGAAGTCAGCTTGACAAGGCCGCAGACCCCCTTCATTGGCATGATACATAAAATTCTTGATGACATGATATATAAAATTGGCATACATGGGCATGATACATAAAAAAGGCATGATACACAACCAGAGCAATAAAACAGCCTTTTTTTAATTGAAAAAAAAAACACGAAATATCACTGTACAATTTGTGTTAGGCACGCTGCCTAACACTACATGATAACTACGACATTTTTTTGATTACTTATCTGCGCCTGATAGTGCGCGCACACAAAATTAGCATATTGACACATATAAAAAAATTAACACAATGTAAAAACTAACACCACTATAGCCGAACGTGACGAATTAGCCAATAACAAATTGAGACAGGCAAAAAAATGGCATGTACTACATTTTGAAATTGTCTCGCCATGCCATAAAAGCGATGTTCTGGAGCATGACGTTTGTAGCATCCAAACTGTTTAATAGCCGAGGTAGTCTGGTTTTTAACATTTGTAGACCGCATGTAGTTCTAGAAGTCGTGATTTTCCATGGCTCAAAATGACGTGTCTGGTATGTTTCTACATTTTTTTCCAGTTTAGCTATTTTCTGAATGAAACCATAAACGCGCATACTTTCTTGTTTAAATACCTTGCAAAGTCGATAGTCGTATTTTGTGAATAACTCGCTTGTATGATGGTGCATCGGTACATTTTCAAAAGTTCCTAAAAACTTTTTTTTAAAGTGAGTAGTCTGTCTACATTAGATTTAGTTGTTGACGCCCATACCAAGTGACAGTAGTTGAGTCTAGAAGAGATTGCACCAGCCATCGGGTGTCAATTAGGGCACGACACCTAAATGAACGTGGTCGTTCACCTTCCGTTCCCACTGCAGGTTAGCTACCTACCGGTATCAACGTGTTTCCATTGAAACGATACATTGCTGTTTGCGAGGGTTACTGCGCCAATAACTACTGTTTTCTTACGCCAATGCTTTCGTCACCTGTCTTCTGCTTCTCCTCTCAGGCGCTATTGAACCAAACCCCGACCCAACCGTCGCCCTTAAATCCATTGAGACACTCAATTCCCACTCAGAAGAAAACCATAAATCTATGTTAGAAGATATTAAACAAATACGCACTGCTCAATCTGGTCCAAAGAAAAAAGTCACCCAATTAGCATCTCAAATGGATACTCTGAAAAAGCCTAACAACCACTGCACCCCTTCCTCAAGAGAAATGCTGCCCTCCAATTCTGTCCCAATTTTTTTTTCCAAACTGTCATCCCAACTCTAATTGCTCAGTGACATATGCGATGATTCCGAGAATCGCTTGCGGCGAACGGACCTGATATTCTTCAGAATAGCCGATTCAAATGGGAAAGCTGGGGCGAATTGGAAAAAAAACGTAGTAAAACGTTGGTTAAGAAAGCTTGAAATCACTATAAATAGCTGTGACATTGAGCGTGCGTATAGGTTGGACCGCTTTCACAAAAATAAAAACTTGCACTTAAGTGTAAAACTTGCCCGCTTCAAAGACAAATAAAAAATTCTGTGTACAACGCCCAAGCTAAAGAAACAGAGTTTGCAGTACGTGAAGATTACTCAACCCGAGCCAGACGTGCTTGAAAGAAGCTGTATGTCAACGCCAAGTCCACATAAAACAATTTAAAATCCTGTTTGGCATGCTACACACGACCAAGAAACAGTTTGTTTGCAATGCTGAATGCGATACTGTAATCGAGTTAAAGGCATAGCAGTTATCCCAGGCTTCCCACAGTTTGTGTTCCTCCCCTTATACTCTGCTGTCATTGCCATATCCTCGTATATCCCCGCTTGTCACACCTTGAACGTTACACTAGCCAACGTCAGGAGCTATCTTCCTAAAAAGGAAATTTTGGAGGCCTTCTTTGACGATAACAACACCGACGTCGCCGTGCTAACAGTCTTGGCTCAGCAGCGACATCTCCAACCACGAACTGCTTGACAGTTAATCTGATTTCGTCATCTACCAGGGCTGACAGGGTTCGACGGAGGGAAGGCGGCGTCTTATTTCTAATAAAAGCTTCCGTAACTTGGTTTCCCGTTTCCATTGACACCCGTCCTCAAATTTTATGCGTGAATATCGCCCTTCCTACTCCAACGAACCTTCTTGTTGCTTGCTACCGTGCCCCCGACTGTGACCGTTCCTTCATCGGCGACCTGTATTCCGTCCTCGTAGACCGTCAGACTCGATTTGCGCATGCTAACTACACCATCTGCAGTGAATTCAACTTCATTGATATAGACTGGAATTTTGTTACAACAACCTCAAATCAGGCGAAAGATTCCTTAGCCTCACGCTTAACCTGAACCTAATGCAATCAGTTTCCACTACTACCCGAGGCGCAAACATTCTCGACTTAGTCCTTGTTTCGAAACCTGAGCTTGTCCAATCATGGTCCTGCATTGATTAAATAAGCGACCACTGTATTATCTAATTTACCATGTCGATCCCCATTCCCTCCGGCAGCCGTCCAGGAAATACATCTGGGATTACAGCAAAGGGAACTTCAATTCCATTAATACTGAACTCGAAAACGTTTACCATATTTTTGCCCGGGGTGCTCCTGGCAGATGTGTTGACGAAAATAGGTTTTTGTTTATACAAAAAAATGACCGCTCTAACTGATAAACACGTTCCCCTCATTTGTATCCTTGGTTACGCAGGCAAGCTTTGGTACACGAATCATTTGCGAGTAGTATCACAGAAGAAAAAGCGCCTTTTCAGCGCTGCTACAAAATACAAATCTACCTAACGATGGAGAGAATACTTTTCTTGCCTACGCCAATTTAGCACTTCTATAAAATGATAAAAAAACGTTTTCGCACCGATGTTTTACACATTCCTCGATCTAACCCTAAAAAGTTTTGGAATCTTTTAAAGCCTCGATTTAATCGGGTTCATAATATTTATTTGATGGCTGCCGAGAGTTCACGTGTATCCTTGGAAGATCGTTCGAATACTATGAGCTCGTATTTTTCTTCTGTATTCACTCATAAGCCCCAATCGTTTGTTTCTACCCTTTCTATACCTGAATTCACCCAAATTCCTCCTGTTACAATCTCAGTGAATCGTATTAGGAAACTAATCAACAACCTTAAACTTTCTGGTGCGCCAGGTGCTGATAACATCTCCGTGAAGGTACTCAAAGGCATAATGGCTGACTCCAGTTGCGTATTGTTTATTATATCTAAGCAATCCCTTTCTACTGGCATCTTTTTGTTTGATTAAAAAGTAAGTAAAGTAACACGATATGTAAGGGAGGCAATCGTTCCAATCCATCTAGTTACCGTTTTATCTTTCTATCTTTTATAGCTTGTCAAGTACTGGAACATACTATATACTGTCACATCTCATGCCACCTAAAAATCAACCACTTCTTCTACCATAAAGAACATGGCTTTCGGCCTGGGTTGTCAAGAGAATTCCATCTCTTCGAATTTACTACCGACCTTCACCTGAACTTACACTCCTTTTTTCAAACTGATGTCAACTTTTTAGATTTTTTGAAAGCTTTCGACCGCGTTCCTCACGAAAGACTGCTATCCAAACATTGGTGCCTTCGTCTTGAACAACTAACTCTTTCCTGGATTAAAGCTTTTCTAACTAACCGCAGCCCCTTCACTGTCATTTGCCACCATCTTCTCCCCCAGCTCAAGTGTTGTCTGGAGTCCCTAAGGGCGCAGTTCGCGGTCCACCACTATTTTTATTGTATATCAATGACATTTCTTGAGGCATTTCTTCAATTATCCGCCTCTTCTCCAACGATTGCCTCATTCATCGCCGAACAAGTAACAACCAAGCCAAAAGTATACTACAAAATCTCTTCAAAATAATAGAAAATTGGCGCTCGCTTTGACGAATGACATTCAACTTATCCAAATGTAAATTCATGCACGTAACACATAAATATTGCGAACCTAATTACACATAAACTTTAATGTTAACTTGCCTTTCACTTGTTGAATCATATCGATACATGAAAATTCTGCTAACCACAAACCTAACCTGGTCCGAAGACATTTTAAAACTCGTTGCCGAAGTATCCCAAGCGCTTAGTTACACCAAAAGACCCCTTTCATTATCGCCCCCAATCATACGAAAAGTGGCACTCGAGACATTCACCCGATCAAAGCCAGAATACGCATCTGCTATTTGGAACCCTCATCAGTCGTACCTAATCCATGCCATCGAATCAGTTTACAACCGCGCATCCCGCTTCATCACTTCTAACTACGATTGGCATCTCAGCGTCACCTTCATAAAAGCGTCCCTCTGCCTCCCCTCACTGACAATTAACGTGAAATCGGACGGATATGCCTCTTCCACTAACTGTACTGTGTGTTTAACGTCCCCGGACTTCCCTCCTCCTCACACAATCTCGTACTCACGCCGTCTGTTCAATTCTCTAAGCACCCAACGATTGCATGGTTCATCTAATGCATTCAATGTGTCACTCCTAGAACGTGCCATCGAAGAATGGAACATGCTGCCAGACTGTGTTGTACGTGAACGCAATCCGGCCAAATTTATAGAAAAATTGTTATCTCACCCAAGCCTTTTTTTATATATTCCCAACGACTTGACCCTGCTGCCTTTTCTAGTTAGTTTTTAATTTGGTTGTTGTTAAATTCTCAAATTAAATTTTTTTTATAAGTTTTCTCATGAACCATGTATCAAACCGTATCTTTCTAGTGCCACATATGTACTACGATGAATGCCCCCCCCCCCCCTATTGTAATACCCCTCTGTGCTCATGAAGGGTTTATTAAATGATAATGATTGTGCAAGGAGATGTGTTCTTCAAAGAGTGCCCCGAGGCTTTTAAAAACAGGCCCCATTGATCTTGATTCGAGTTTTGGATTACCTTAACACCGAGAGCCTTTGTGCCGTTGGCGAAAAAAAAACTGCCTTCGTTTTAGTTGTTTTTATTGTAAGAGAGTTTAACATGCTTCAGGTATTACGTTCATGGGAACTCACAATAACCTCTGGCTGCTACGAAGTGTCCTAAACAGAAACTTGAGAAAGGGACCACCAGACTACATCCTGGCAATCGATATAAAGGAAGCGTTCAACAATGTCCAACAGGAACACATTCTGTCCAATCTGGCTTGAATTTACCCCAGTCAGCATGGCCTCGATTGGATTTCCAGATTCCTGGTGGCCCTACCAATTCGACGTCGGAGCACCAGCAGTGTCCAGCCTGTGACATATTATCTCGATCGCGGTGTCCCTCACGGCTCGATTTTGGGTCCCCTGCTCTTCAATGTAGCCATACTTACTGTGGCCCAAGAACTTGAAACCAGTACTGGTGCTCGCACAGCATTTATGCGGACGACATCAACATTTGGACAGACGGACGGGACTACAGTGGGAATATTGAAGATATGGCCACCGAGCTCCAGGCTGCGTTAATGGCACTTGAGGAAACTCTTCCAGAACTAGGACTCACCTTAGCGCCGGAGAAAAAGGAACTCATCTTTGTCAATGGAAGGGGGTGTGGTCTTCTGGCAGGGGAGGCAATCACGTTAACAAAGGGTCAACATGAAATCAAGACTAAGCACGGACATGTAAGAATTCTCGGCATTCCAATACATGGCTACAACACGAGCCACCTTTCAGTCTTGAAACTCAAAAAGCAATGGCCCCCGTCCTACACGCAATCAAACGCGTTTCCAACAAGTTCGGCGGAACACGACAGACAGCCTGCACTATCCTTTTGAGATCTATTGGAATTGGTTAAATCACCTACGCTGGTACAGTCGTGACCCTGTCAAAAACAGCTGAAAAGACAGTGCAAGTTCTCCACCGACACATCCTTCAGGCTATCACGTGCCTTCTCAAGTTCACCGATCTACGGAAGCTTCGGGACCTTGCACCTCTACTGCAAATCGAGGACATTCTCGGAAGCGCTCAGTCGTCATTGGACAACCGACTGCACCTCATAATACAGGAGCAAGACACCTTGCTTTTTCACACCCTACGTGCCTGTACAGAATCCCGGGTTACTCCAGGCGAAACAACCACCTTGAGTTTTCCAACCCTGTACACCTCCATGACTTGCCGGCCCCCGCAAATGACGCCACTTCAGCAAGAGAGCACCTCTCGCCCAGGCACAATCAGCACAACGCCAATGCAGTATTTACTGACGCCGCTCTCGCTGGATTTAGTCTGGCCTTGGCTGGTACACACCCTTGACAAGAGAAGCCAGACGTTACATCTGCACACTGAACCACGCAACACCTCCACAAGCAGAACTTTTAGCTATCTGGGCAGCTCTAAGGGACACCACCGGGCGTTTCGTTATATATACCGACACATTTGATTCACTACGTAGCACTGAGGACCGAAAAACCGAGGACGCCACTACTCAACGCATCCGCCAGATACTCCAGCACAAGCAGAGGAACGACGTTACGCTAGGGTCACCTGAACGCCGGGACACGTCGGCGATCGCGGGGGTGGTAGCGAGGTGGCACAAGGTCTTGCCACCTCACAATCTCGACTTCTACCTGATCATCTCCAGCCTGTCCGGCTTGGATCTCCCGACCTCCGCGACCACCCCTACGCGGACTTCCTGCCAGGAGGACACTTCAAAATGGTGCGAGTACGACGCTACCTCCGCTTTCTTCACTGTGAATGATTAAAAAGCATGACCCCTCCCAAATCATTAATGATTTACACCTCAGTCGATCGCAAGAAATATATATCAACAAAGTACTTGCCAACAGGGCCACTACACTTCATATCATCCATAAATGGCAGACACTTGCTGTCCGGAAGAAGGGCATTGGCACCGCTTCCGCCTGCCCATATACCTTACGTCACACTGTGTCTGAAGCAAACATGAACCATCTTGTTCTGCACTGCTCTGCTTTCGATATTCATAGACTGAACCATAATGTTTTTCCAAATTCAGATATAGAAGCATTACATAGGGACATTCTCGAACATCCTCAACACCGTGTGACCTTAGACGAGTTTCGCGTTGCCAGTGGCCAGGCGAGCGTGATTTAGTGGGCGCCTACCTCCCACCTATTCCCCCATTTCCCCTCCAGTGACCTTCGGTCCTCCTCTTTGTAAGAAAAGAAGTTTTAATCATTTAGTAACTTGTTGGATTTGTTAAATAATGTCGAAATGTGTCGGTGAAAGAAATAATGGGGTCATCGTAAAATATGATCTTGGTGTCGTTATCAATAATTACAACGTCGTTGTGTGCAGATTGAATAAGAATGGTCCGAGGATAGGGGCCTTGTAGTACTCTGGCATTTATAGTCTTCGTTTCAGATATGAATTTCGTAATTTTTACTTGTTAACCGCGAAATCGTAAGCGAGATTTAAGGAGAGCTAGAACAGTTTCTCGGAAGCATACCGCTCAGAGTTGTTTCAATTAGGTAATATAAAAATGCAGTCAAAAGTCCTGGAATACTCTACAAACATACCCAATTCATACAAATGCTGTTGAAAAGATGCTAATATGTGTTCTTTATAGGAAAGTAAAGCCGTTTCTCTAGAGCGCCCTTTCTTGAATGGAGCCGAACTAGCAAGGCGCGATCAGGCGGCGTTTGTTTAAATTGTTTGTCATACGCCTATGTATCAGTTTTTCAACACATTTAGAGAATATATGGGAGTAGCTGTATCGTCGGTAATTCGAAAAAGAATTGCTGTTACTGACTTTAAAAATGACGACTACTTTCGCAATCTGAAGCCGTTCACAAAAGCTCTTGCGGAAAAAATAAATTCAAGACATGTTCTAACACGCAGGGTGATAACGTTTAAAACGCATTTTACGGGCTTTATTTGGAGGCCGTCAATGTCATCGGAAGTGCTGATTTTTGTCTACATAATTGCTGCTACAATCTCTTGCGAAATGGTAGTTCTAAAAATGGCAGCATCTGCAGTCCGTGGGTGATGGCGAGGGTGTGGAGTACGCGGACTCAAAATGACCTCGAAGTTTCGTCCCGAGTGACATCCAATTTGCGCACCGACTGTCATTCGATATGAGCCGTGGGAGTTAAGTTCCCAGATTGGGGGATGATATGTATTCGGGGAAGCTCGTTGTCGTCGTAGACTTTGAGCAACAGCGTGACACTTGTTACTTTCGCTTCCGTCCATGGCAGTAACAGGGTGTGTGATTTCGGGAACCCACTTATATACGCGGTGCACTCCAGCGCCATCTCGTTTTTATGCGTAGCGCTATCTAGCGTAGTTCGATGCAGTCACCGTGTATTACAACCTGATCACAACCTGAGCACACGGGTGTTTTTTGCGGGTTTTCGTGTAGCTAGGTTAGGTTTGTTCCGGTTTTCGAGTGTTTTGTAGTGTTCTTGTACAATTTTGGGTAGTTTCTGGACAGAGTTTTGCTTAATGGTGGTTTGAATACGGATGGACGCGGACGAACATTGGGAGGTCCTAATGTACTCCCCCCGCACAAGGCACCTTGAGTTAGTTTGGTGATGGTATTGGCTGCACGGCGGACCCCTAGCCCCCATGCGCACGATGTAATCTACCGTGGCTAGGAGTTTTAAGGTGAAGAGTAGAGACATCAAACGATGGCTGTTGGAGCCCAAGTCTAGCTCTTATAGATGGGCTCCCTGTTTGTTTACCAAACAGGGCGCTCCGGGATTTCTTGAGCTATCAAGGTAAGGCTGACGAAGCAAGTACCCCCGTCTCCCTGCATTTATACTATTCCGTATGGTATTTTCAACCCCCCAACCCCAAACGTGATCGGTCCTTGAGAAGGGGCGAAACGGAAATTTTATTCCCACATCTTCGAACAACTGGCTCATCAACAACCGTAAATACCAATGCTCCTTTTCTTGAGACACAGTCACCTGACTCAGCAAGAGCTGTCGCGAATGGGAGGCTTAGCGCAAAAAAACGAGGATGGTGGCAAACGTGACAGGCGCTACTAGCACCTGTCACGTTGGCCACCGTCCTTGTCTTTTTTTGCGCTAAGCCTCCCATTCAGTATGTACCAACTCGCCCAACAGCACGTTCTGTTAAGTGCTGTCGCTTCTGTCTCCGTATTCTTGGTTTCTAAATTTCTGCAAAGCCTAGTAGGTATAAAATATCAAGTAAAAAGCTCTGGACCAGAGAAATCCTAGTAAAACTCAATGCCCAGCAAGCCCACACTCTTATTCCACTAACCCGTATCCATATTCTGGACATCAGGGTCACACCCTACCGGAGCATGAACAGCTCCCAGGGTGTGATTTCGGAGACACATATCCTTCCCGAGACAGATTCAGACCTTCTTGAAGGTTATAAGGTCAGGGTATCACAGCCGTGCGCCGCATCACGATGCGCATGGGAGGATAGAATAATCCCCACGAAACATGTTATCCCGACCATCAAGCATTCCTCGCTTGCTGAACATATTAAGGCAGGGTTCATTCGATGCTCCATTCGTCCTTATATTCCGAACCCGTGCCGCTGCTTCAAGTGGCAGCCGTTCGGGCACCGTACAACCCCTTGCCACGGCACAACAACCCGTGCGAATTGCGCCGCGCAGAACCACCCCACGACAACTGTGATTCTGAAAACCTCCCTTGTGCAAACTGCAGGGGCCCACATCCGGACTGTTCCAGGAGATGCGAGAAGTTTCTAGTACAACAGAAATTAATCAATCTCAGGGTCACAGTAAACATCACCTTCCCAGAGGCGCGAAAGAGGTTCGCCTCTTTCCCCCTGGGTAGGTACGCAGACACCGATCGCCGGGGGGTGGAGCGGCGTCTGGTTTCCACAGGGACCAAGCTCAGCGAGTCTGACTTCGTCCCTCCGCCACCCCACGATGGGATGCCTCTGGTAGCCCAACCCGTTACCACACCCCTTGCTGAGGCAGCAGTGGTTGCGGTGCCAACCCCTTCCGTCGGGACCGTTGCCACTCCCGACCCTGTCTCCCTGTTTTCCAGTGCTCTGGAGGGTGCCCAGGGAAAGGACACCAGGGGCCCCGCATCGCTCCCACCGCCACCGCACCGCCCGTGCAACTTCTAGCGCCCGAACGGCGGCGCGGTTGGCGGCTCAAACAAAGGGCCTCCTAAAAGGGCCCAAGTCCGGGGGGACGGCTCGACGGGCACCCCCAAAACATAGGACAAAGAGAAGGGCATCACGCCGTTCTTGCCTTCAACGCAGTGCAAGGAGCGGCCACTTAAGTCCAAGCCCATAGAAACGCCCAAATAGCCAAATACCAGAGTAACAGCCCCGAAAGACGACACATGAACACACACACACCCAGACAAAGGCACACGCACGCACGCACACACACACACACACACACACTCCAGTCATTGTTAAATATAAATATTGTCACAAAGTGAAGAACGACGCAGTTGTCTTCAAGGAAAACAAGTTTATTGGAGCGAACTTGTGCTCCCCTAACAACTCAAAGAATACACAGATGACGAAGCGGCAGTCAACAAAGTGACGCGTGCGGGCGAGCTCCGGCGATTCGAAAGCCGAGGCGTATGCTCTGCAGGATATGATCTTTCGGCCCAAGTGTTTCTGGAACCGTCGATTCACATCCAGAACATTGTAGATCAGAGAAGATTATTCTGGGCTAGGGACGTTAGGGCGAAACAGACTGCTTATCTGAATGTGATAGCCCGTGCGGCATAAATATAAAGAATGGAAGCCGCGCTTAGTTTGGAACGCAGATAACACAGCCGGGCGTGGCCCGGCAGTAAAAGCAAACAATAAATAAAAAATACATGGTTCGTATCATTAATCCTCACTAGAGTGCAACGAGCCTATGCTAAAATAAAAGACAGTCTGAACAAACAAGAAAAAAAGTCCGTCATCTCGCATAGTAAGGTTTCAAGCGAATTACGTGGGCGACTTCGGGCCGCGTGCGTTGTCGTCATGTTCCGGAATCGCCATCGGGGATCACCTCGTAGGTACGTTGGCCGAGACGTCGTAGAATCTGGTAGGGACCGAAATACCGTCACAGAAGCTTCTCACTGAGTCCGCGTCGTCGGATGGGAGTCGAAACCCAAACACGGTTCCCTGGGTGGTACTCGACGTCTCGGCGTCGGAGGTTGTAGCGCCCGGTATCCACCAGCTGCCTGTCCATTGTAGGAACTAGAGCGAGGTGGCGGGCCTCCTCCGCGCGCTGAAGATATCCTTGGACGTCCAGGTTGAGGTCGTCGTCTTCTACATGCGGAAGCATGGCGTCAAGTATAGTAGTCGGCAGTCTTCCGTAGACAAGCTCGAACGGCGTCATTTCTGTAGTTTCTGGGTAGCCGTGTTGTACGCAAACGTGACATACGGGAGCACTTCGTCCCAAGTCTTATTTTAATGTCGACGTACATTGACAGCATATCCGCGATCGTCTTGTTCAGACGTTCGGTTAGTCC
This sequence comes from Haemaphysalis longicornis, assembly GCF_048455015.1. Classification (NCBI taxonomy): domain Eukaryota; kingdom Metazoa; phylum Arthropoda; class Arachnida; order Ixodida; family Ixodidae; genus Haemaphysalis; species Haemaphysalis longicornis. Next base: position 6,969,140 of record NW_027526266.1, on the reverse strand, counting down.
GTTGGTTTGGGGGTGGTACGCCGTCGTTCTTCGGTGGTCTGTGTTGCTGTAGCGTAAGATTCCTTGAATGAGCTCCGCAGTGAAGGGCGTTCCGCAGTCCACGATTAGGACTTCCGGGGCTGCATGTCGCAGCACAACTTGTTTCATGAAGAACTTCACGACTTCTTGTGCAGTCCCCCTCAAAAGAGCGGCGGTCTCTGCGTAGCGCGTCATGTAGTCTGTCGCTACGACAATTCACTTGTTCTGTGATCGTGACGTAGGGAACAGGCCTAGAAGGTCCATTCCGATCTGTTGAAATGGCCTCGATGGGACGGCGGTTGGTTGAAGTATTCCGGCGGGTCTTGTCGGTGGCGTTTTTCGTCGCAAGCAGTAACGGAAACTCCTAAAGTAGAGGGTGACGCCGGTGTAAGTCGGGGCTAGAAGTACTTCGCCTTGATTTTTGCATTAGTGCGAGCTGTTCCGAGATGTCCGGAAGACGGGTTGTCGGCGCACGCTTCCAAAATTTCGTCACGAAGGTCTGCGGGGATGGCAAGTAGCTAATTCGTTCTTGTTCCGGGGCTGAGATTCTTCTTCACGAGTACGGAGGTTTTGAGGGTGAATGCTGCTAAGTTCCTCTATAACGCCCTAGGCGCCGGGACGTTGGGTCCTTCGAGGTAGTCGATCATGACGCTAAGGTCGTGGTCGGCACGCTGCTTGGCGGCTAGGTCGCTCTATGTCACGACTCCGAAGAAGGCGCGCTCTTCATCAGTTTCTAGTGGTGGTGGGTCGACAGGGGCGCGGGACAGGCAGTCGCCGTCGGAGTGTTTCCTGCCGGATTTGTAGGCTATTGTAACGTCGAACTCTTGCAGGCGCAAGCTCCACGCCCAAGACGGCCAGAGGGGTCCTTCAAATCGGCGAGCGAATGCAGCGCTTTTTGGTCTGTCACAACCTTGAACGGTCTGCCATACACATATGGGCGAAATTTTGAAATGCCGATATGATAGACAGGCATTCTTTTTCGGAAGCAGAGTAGTTTTTTCATCCATCCACAGACCACGGCTGGCGTAGGCGATTACCTTTTCGCAACCGCGTTGATTTTGAAGGAGGACGGCACCCAAACCTATATCGCTGGCATCCGTGTGCATTTCCGTTTCGGCATTTTCGTCGAAATGAGCGAGCACGGCGTGGTTTTTCAGGCGTTGTTGCAGCTCGCAGAATGCTTTTTCTTGGGTGTTTTCCCAGGCTAAAGGGGTGCTATCTTTTGTAAGGCGCGTCAGTGGCTCTGAAATGCGTCCGAAGCTTGCTACGAAGCGCCGGTAGTATGCGCATAGTCCGAGAAATGTTCGCACGTCTTTTTGTCTTTCGGTCTTGGGAAGTTCGCTATGGCTGATGTTTTCGCCGGGTCAGGCAGGACTTCCGAGGCGTTGACTACGTGTCCCAAAAACTTGAGTTCTTCGTAAGCGAAGCGGCACTTTTCGGCTTCAGCGTTAACCCCAACGAGTGAATAGCCTCGACTACAGACTCCAATCTCTCAAGGTGTTCATCGAAAGTCCGGGCGAATACCACAACGTCGTCAAAGTATACGAGGCAGGTGTGCCACTTCAGGCCAGCTAGCACAGTGTCCATAACCCTTTGAAACGTGGCTGGTGCAGTGCACAGCCCAAAAGGCATCACCTTGAACTCGAATAGACCGTCCGGGGTTATAAATGCAGTCTTCTTTCAAACTCTCTCGTCCACTTCAATTTGCCAGTAGCCGGTCTTCAGATCCATGGATGAGAAGTACTTCGCGTGGCAGAGGTGATCGAGGGCGTCGTCGATTCGTGACAGGGGGTACACGTCGTTTTTGGTGATTTTTTTCAGTCTCCGGTAGTCAACGCAGAACCTTAAAGTGTCGTCTTTTTTCTTCACGAGTACGACCGGCGCAGGCCACGGACATTTAGATGGCTTTATTATGTCGTCCCTGAGCATGTCGTGTACTTGAGTCCGAATGGCTTCGCGCTCGTGTGAAGACACGCGGTACAGTGACTGTCGTGTAGGTCTGGCTCCATCTTCGGTGATTATCCGGTGCTTCGCCAGAGGTGTTTGACGTAACTTTGAGTTCGACGAAAAACACTCGCTGTAGCGATGAAGCAATGCCAATAACTGGTTCCTTTCTTCTTGCGGTAGCTCCGGGTTCACGTCGAAAGGATGCGGGAGCTTGAAGGTATCTTCGATTGCGCGATCAAAGTCGGCGACTGCGTTCACTTCACTTGCCTGTTGCGTTTCTTAGAGGAACGCAATTGCAGCGCCCTTGGTAATATGCTGGTACTCCTCGGTGAAATTGGTGACCAAAACGTGGAACCTGCCTTACTGAAACCGTACAATGCCTCTTGCAACAGACACACCACGGTCGATAAGCAACCTTTGGTCACTCTTCAGGATAGCGTCGACGACAAGAGCAGCGCCATAACAGTAGACGGTGATTATCAAGCTTGCGCGGGGTGGCAGGGTGGTATGATCATCGGCGATCCTTACAGCTTCACGGTGTTCGGGGTTCGGTTCCGGCGTCATGGAGTGATCGGAGGAAAAAGTTTTAGACTTGGTCTGCAGATCAATTATTGTGCCGTTGTCCGTCAAAAAGTCAATTCCGAGAATCACGTCGCGGGAGCAGTGAGGCAAAACAACGAACGCGACAGGGTACGTCATGCCGCCGATGGTTACGCGGGATGTGCACGTTCCACTTGGCGTCACGAGGTGGCCTCCTAATGTGCGTACGGGCGGACCGTCCCATCTGGTCATAACTTTCTTCAGCTTAGACGCAAATGGTCCGCTCATTACTGAGTAGTGAGCTCCCGTGTCTACGATGGCGACTACATCAAATGCGTCGATGGACAGGTCTACGTCGGACGCCGCCTTCGTCGATTTATGGGTGCGTTGGGGCGTCGCATCTCGGGTGTGCGTGTTGACTACCGGGCACTGTGCGTCGTCGTCGTCGTTGTCGTCTTCTCAGGGGCACACTCGGTCTTGTCGGGTACGCGTCGCGCCTTGTGGCCGTGTTCGGGAGTCACGTCAGGGTTAGGTCTGGTCGTAGGGATGAGGGCATGTCGTAAGTCACAGTCTTCGTCGAATCGTTGCGTCGTTGGAGGGTTTTCATTTTTTCGCCGTAGTGCAACTTCACCTCCAGAAGTTGCTGCCTTTAGTTTCCGCCCCGTGATCTGGGGGACCTTCCACGTGCAAAGTCCACACTGCTACGGCGGTCCGGCGACTGGTATGAGTAGGGCGACGGCGAATGGTTGAAATGGGCTGGCCCACGGCTGGTGTTGCACAGGTATTCTTCAATGTCAGATTGGCGCTGGCCGGTTCGGGGGCGTGGTGCGTCGACGGAGAAACTATGAAGTCCGAGTCTCTTGTATGGGAAGCGACGGTAGATGTGGTCGGCCTCTCCGCAGTGGTAACACAGCGGGTGTTTATCGGGCGTTCTCCACATCTCGGTCTTCCTTAGAACCTGGTTTCGGGTTACAGGCGGTCGGGTGGGCGACACTGGGCGGCGGTATCGCGGGGCCTCTTGACTACGTGTTGGAACAGGGCGGCGTCGACGAACAGCGGTGGAGTACGTCATAACCTGTGGCTCGCGGGGTGCTTCAGACGGCATAGAAGTTCCCAAAGGCTGCTGTACTTCTTCCCAAATTACGTTAGTCAGGGAAGCGACTTGAGGTTGTGGCGTCGTCGAAGGAAAAAGTTTCCGCAGCTCCTCCCTCACCACTGCACGGATGGTGTCGCGTAATGAGTCGGAGTAATAGCGCCGGCACCAATCGTCTCCGAAACCAGCGCATTGATTGGTCGGTCGTACTGCCTTGTTCTGATTTCGAGCGTCTTCTCCATCGCGGCGGCCTCAGACGCGAATTCGGACACGGTATTAGGGGGGTGGCGAACAAGGCACGCGAAGAGCTCTTGCTTCACACCTCGCATCAGAAACCGTACTTTCTTTTTCTCTGTCATTTCTTGGTGCGCATAGCGAAAACGTCGGTTCATCTCCTCGACGAAGAGCATGACCCCTTCGTTGGGGTGCTGTGTTCGAGTTTCCAGCAATAGTGCCACGCGTTCTTTTCTGACCACGGTAGTAAAGGTCCTCAGGAACTCGCTTTTGAAGCGAGCCCAGTTGGTGAAACAGCTCTCGTGGTTCTCGAACCAAGTGCGAAGTGAATCTTCCAAGTAAAAGAAAACATGCCGAAACGTTTCTGCGTCGTCCGACCGGTTGAAGACCAGACGCGCTCCAGTTTCTCCAACCATTCTTCTGGATCTTCTGGGGAGGCTCCTCGGAAGGATGGCGGTTCCCCTGGCTGCTGCAGGACGATTGGTGATGTTGCTTCTTGCACCATGGAGGTGGTAGCAGCGGTCGTTCTTTTGGGTCTGTCTGGCAGGAGGCCAAACTCGGGCGGGAGGCCTTGCAGTCGGCGGCTGGCTCTTGTTGGACTGGCTTGGGGGCTTCCAGAGGTTGTAGAGCTCATGAGGGGTGCCTACCCCGCACCTACACCAGATGTCACGAAGTCAAACATGATGCACTTGTCTTCAAGGAAAACAAGTTTACTGGAGCGAACTTGTGCTCCCCTAACAACTCAAAGAATACACAGGCGACGAAGCGGCAGTCAACAAAGAGACGCGTGCAGGCGAGTTCCGGCGATTCGAAAGCCGCGGCTTCTGCTGTGCAGGCTTTTATCTTTCGCGCAAGTGTTTCTGGAACCGTGGATTCACATCCAGAACATTGTAGATCACAGAAGTATATTCTGGGCTACCGACGTTAGGGCGAAACAGTCTGCTTATCTGAATATGATAGCCCGTGCGCCATACAAATAAAGAATGGAAGCAGCGCTTTGCTTCGAACGCAGATAACACAGCCGGGCGTGGCCCGGCAGTAAAAGCAAACGATAAATAAACAAAAAAACAATACATGGTTCATGGCAATATTGGTAACAAAAAACATGTTCCAGTAGAACTGCAGCGGGCTCCTTAAAAATCTTGACGATTTGTATGCGATGCTGCGTGCCAGTCAGCCAAGTATCATGTGTCCAGGAAACTGACCTGAATTCCAAACAGACAAATTTTTAAATAGGTACATGGTATTCAGAAAGGACGTGGTCGGCTGCAACCACTCTTCGGGCGGTGTGACCATGGTCGCCCTGAAATTATTAGCATGCCACCCTCTCTATTTAAACACTGTCCATGAGGCTGTAGCAATCCGTACGAGAATATTCAATAGGGTAATAATGGTATGCTTCATTTACATCTCTCCTTATTTTCAGTTGTGAGCTCCGATTTCGAGGGACGGGTTGACCAGATACCCGAGCCATATATCCTCACGGGCTACCTTAATACGCACAACTCTCTTTGGGTCTCCTCCCGAACGAATGCCCGAGTTCAGTGGATACAGAAGTTTCTAACATCCTCTGAAGCGTGCCTTTTGAACAAAACACAGGCTACATACCATAACTTGGGACAGAATTTATACTCGCATCATGACTTGGCTATTGGTTTTCCAGTTGTCTTTCCATGTCTTGAGTGGGGTGAGGGAATGGACCGATACGGTAGTGACCATTTCCCCACTTTATTAACGTATTTAGGTAGAAGACCAAACAGTGCATCTTCCCGAAAAAGGTTATGAATCAAAGGAAACTGGAGCACAATCACAGAAACATCTCAACGACACCACACATCTATGAAACACCTACACGTGGAGGCAGCAGCTATACTCATAACGACGCACATCCTAGAAGCTTGTCAAAAGTTCCTTCCCCAGGCCTCCACTGCGTCCCGCAACCCAAGGGGGCCCTGGTGGAACGGGGACTGTAAGCGGGCGCTAGAGCCCCAGAGCAAAGCCTGGGGTGCCCTACGCCGGTATCCCACGTCGGAAAATCTTCCCTTTAAACGGGCAAAGGCTTTCGGGCAGCGTGTGCGTCGTGAGGCGGAAAGGGAGACTTGGCGCGCCTTGCTCACTTCCATCAACTCATACACACACCGTCACAAGACATGACAAAAATACGTAAACCTAAAGGACAACATTCACATTGCCTGCCCCTGGTCAGTACAACAGAAGACACACTCGAAGACCAGGCAAACACACTTGCACAACACTTACAACACGTTTCCAGCTCCGCAAACTACACAAAAGCTTTCCTGAAAGATAAAAATGCTTGTAAAAACAAGTCCCTACGTGACAATAAGAGGTCAAATTCTGGTTACAATTTTGAATTTACACTCTATAAGTTGAGGGTTGCCCTGAGCACATGAAAACCTTCAGATCCAGGCAGAGATAAAATTACATACACCATGATACACCTACACCCAGACTCGCTTGAAGCACTCCTACACCTATACAACAAAATATGGCTTTCGGCACAGGTTCCATGGTCTTAGGGCGGCCATTGTAGTGGCTTTCCTGAAGGAAGGGAAGGACCCTTCCTCTCCCGCCAGCTATCGACCCATCGCCGTCACAAGCTGCCTATGCAAACTTCTCGAGAAGGTGAATAACAGGACACTCGTGTGCCTCTTAGAGTACACTGGTCTTCTCGAGAGCTGCCATACCAGCTTCAGGGTGGGGCAAACCACTAGCGACACACTCATCGCCGTTGAGTCGTATATCAAGGGTGCATTTGTCCACAAACAGTTTTGTGCTACAGTCTTTTTGATCTTGAGAAAGCCTACGACACCGTTTGGCGATACAGGATACTTAGCGAACTAAAATCATTCTGTGTTTCGGACAGTATGTTAAACACTCTTTATAGCTACGTGGCAGAACGATCCTTTCGTGTAAGAGTTGGCTCAACCCCTTTAAATGATTTGGTGCAGAAAAATGGTGTGCCTCAAGGCGGCATTTTGAGCTGCACATTGTGCAAAGTCAAGACGAACTCACTTGCAAAGGCGTTACCACGAACCATTTCCTGTACAATGTATGTAGATGATGTCCAAATATCTTTCAATCGTGGAATATGTCATTATGCGAATGCCATTCCAGCTTGGTGTCAATAAACTAGCTGGCTAGGCTTACCAGAACGGTTTTAAGCTGAACCCAGTTGAGCACTTGCGTTTTGTTCTTCAAAAGGCGTGAAATCAGGTCAGATCCAGAGATCAAACTGAATGGTGCGTCGATTCCGGTCAAAAAGGAACACAAGTGCCTATGTATAGTCCTTGGTGGCAAACTTTCCCTTATCCCTCATATCAAAAAACTAAAACAAAAAGGTCTTCGAACAATGCGTAGGGTCAAGCACTGGTGCGGTGCTGACAAACAACTTCTGCTGCGAGTGTTTACCAGCCTGGTAGCCTCGCGGTTGGAATATGGGAGTGTTGTGTTGGTTCAGGAAGGGAAACTGCTTTGAAAATGCTCGACCAACTGAAGCACTTGGGCCTTCGATTTGTGTCTGGTGCTTTCCGGAATAGCCCTGTGGAAAGTCTGTACGTCGAGTGTGACAAATGGTGCCTAGGGTACCAGTGCGATTATGTCGATTTACTGTAGGCTTTCAAAGTTTCATCAATGTCTCACCAGCCCAATATATGCATAATGAATGATACATCTACGTCCCAACTGTTTTTAAATATTACATCTATTTCCGCGGCTTTCTCGCTCAGGGCGACCGAAGAAGCCTCTGTGACTTTCTGTCTCGTTTTAAACACTTTCAAAACATCTCTCATTGATTCTGTAGCCCCATCCCAACACGTCCCGTTTCACCCATTAAACTTTTAGGAGCCGAGCCCATGTTTTCCACCTAGCGTGTTTTTAAATTTCTCACCGGTGTCATATTTTTACATGTCACCTCTTATGATGCATCGTTACAATCCAGCCCTTTACGCCAGTAATGTTAATTCGCTTGTATTTTACTTCGGTTATTTTTACTGTAATTCTGAACTTATACATTCATGTCACTCTCATGAAATCACTTTTCTTTGGCACTCTTTGCCCTTTGTTGGCCTTTCGTCATTAAATTCGAAATATCATCATCATCACCTAATGTAATCCACACCATTACAGGCGAGGAAGTAAGCCATTTGACTCTCGAATACTAACTCAGGGTCGTAGCCCAGTGGGTAAGACGACTGACGCTATCTCTGTATGGTCTCCTAGACACAGGCTCGAATCCTGCCGGTGCCTCCGTGATTTTTTGCAATAGTAAATGGTATGCGCACGGACGCGGACTGACATTGTGAGGTTTTAAGGTGCTCCGCACCTAGAACAAGCACCGACAGGCAAGGATGCGTTTAAATACTCTGTGCATCACGGGTCATAGGTACTTCTAACCTGAGTTACAAAACAGTCATTAAACCTGTCTGCTGAATTTTTTTTTCAGTAAGCGCGGCATCGTTACAAGTAACCGATGTCATCTGTACCTTTGGCGATTTTAACCAAGGAACAAAGTTTATTATTTTCCTCAGAAGGTGTTGTCTTTTCAATTCGTTGCCCTTAAATAATTTTTTTAAATATACGCATTTCGCTTCCCGAAGAAAACTGTTTGCTCTGTTTTGGTAACACTTGAATGCAGATAAATCGTTGGTATCTCGTGGCCTAATAAATTTATGGCATCGTTTCATTTTTTTCGAATTTCAATGTGGTATTCTTGAGGGATCCGTGGTTTCGTTGCCTTTTTGTCCCTCCTTTTAACTTCAACGGAAAGCATTGTTAATAAATGCTCAGAAACGCGTGTATAAATTTATTGGAACTTGATTCACATCGGCACGTTGAAAGACAGGCGCCCAGTGAACGTGGTGCGGTTTACTAGCAAAGTTGTCCAGCATACTAAACGACAAGGTGTGGATGAATACTTCTGGAGGGTTTACATGGATACAATCATTGGTGGTTTTGAAATAGGTAGTAGAAATATTGTAAATTGGTCGCTTATGGGCGCAGTAATAACTACAGAAGTCACATTATTGGTGCCAACGTCGGTTATGAAAATATCGATGACCAGCTGTGGTAACATGAACACATGTTGGCGTGCGTATCTTTTGCACAAGTTTTGTCTGCAGAAATAGGCCTTGGCTGGGGACGCACGCAAAAAATGTATGTTTTAATCTCCCCCTAACACTAACGGCTACTGCTGCTCATAATTCTATCATAGATATGTTTCGGAAAACGCCAGAGAAAAAAAATATTGCCGGTTGGTGGTCGATACATCAGAGAACACACGTCACTACCATTTTGCACCGTTAGGATTTTTAGTCAGCGGTTGGTTTAGAGAAAAAATATCAACGACAATATCGATTTTTTTGGTTTTTGCCATTATGTTGACCCGCCCACCTTTTTAAGCTTCCGATTCAAATAGTACGTGGTGCATTTTGAGAACTCGATAACTTCAGATAGGTCGCGATCCATGTCTCCGTTATCATAACCATGTAGAATTCAAGTTCAAGGTTAGTTATTGCAGCGTGTATTTCACCTTCCTAATTTCTTGCCGAATGCGCATTCGTATGAATGAAACACGTGCACCTTCGGCACCCTCGTGAGAGAGTTACAAAATAAGCCACAGAAAGAGCGCTTTCAACCACAGCGTTCTTCTTTTAAAGGTTAGTCGTTCGTTGTGTTCTGACTTTACACCATCATATCTAGGTGGTTGGGAGAAGTAGTATGAAAGATTCTAGTAGTCTGGGTCTTCCTTAAAAAATGTTTCCTTCCTTAGTCAATACCAACCACCATCCAGCTTCCCTCTACTTTTGCCATCGTCTTCCAAAGCAGCATCTTCAGCGCCGGGCAGATATGCTCATTTATGTATATGGGCGCAGAGGCGGCCTGGACAAGATCTGCAGCTGAAAGGCACCTTTTAGGACTTTTCCAACTACAGCCATGCGCTTCGCATGGCGTACAAACTGCATGACTGTGTTTTGACTAGATGCATTGGTTGTCAGGAAGCAGTGAGAAATGTCGACATCGCTTTAAATATAAGGCTCACTCACAGCTTCCCCATCCACGGTAACAATTTCTGGTTGGCTCTCATCATTGGTACAGGCTCTCGTGGTGTATTCACATGCACCAAGGTGGAGTGAAGGTATAAAACCCAAATATAAAACTGTGGGCATGAGAAACGTTTTCGCATGCAAGCCTAATATTGAAATTTTGCGTTGCCCCAGACGACTCAACTACCAAAAATCGCATACTAAATAACGATGGTAAATGACCCAAATTTTTTAATTACGAAAAATAAATGTGTTATTATCGTCGTAGTTTCTTCGTAGTAATGTTGCAATAATTGTTCGAAATACACATTTGGCGTACGACAAAAATATAATTTCCGTGAATACCAAAAACTTGATGCATTTATATTACTATTTTCTGCTTACAAATTTTTTTCTTCTCATTATGATATTACCCTCGGCTTAGAACCAGCCGCAAATGTTTTCTCGTGTTCTAAAGTGGGTTTCCACAGTTTTACCGAGTTTTGATTGTTTTTATGGTGGCCTTCAGAAGTTCGTGGAAACTGAAGTTTCTAGGATTATAAAAATTTACTTATATCTCTGCCGACTCTCAAAAGTTTCCAAAGAAAAATAGAAAAACGAAAGGTGCAAAATGAAGTAAGCCCAAATACTATCACAGTTTCCGAATAGTCACAAGTCCGTACAGAATTAGACGGCACCAAGTACTAAGCAGTGAAAAGTGATTGATTACCATTTCATTCAAATAAAAGGCACTTTCATTTACCAACTGCAAGTGTGACGATTCATCCCAAGTATATTAAATAAAATGTTCTGCTGCCAAGACTATATACAGAAAACTATATTGTTTAAAAATGGGCTTTTTGGTTTTGTACAGGCATTTGGTACGGCTCGCACAAGAGTAGTGAATTTCCGTATATTTATTGTTGCGAACAAAAGGTGATATTCAACAGGCAATTACGTAAGGAGATTGAATGAATGTGGGTAGTATTGTGATAGAGAGTCTAGTAAATAGGACTTCCTACGCAATAGCAGCAGCAGGAGGGAACGAACATTGCTGCTCCTGCGGCCGGAAATATATACAGACGCCGGCCGTATCTACCCAAGCCTACGCCTGGAGCACCCTCGCAACCTAAATATTTCGACTATTGAATGCTGGATATATTACAATATTGATCTTATACATGTGTCGAACACGGCGAAATAACCGCCCGTGCAAGTGCATTCAAGCGAGGCCACAAATTCCTGCAAGATAATATAAGGCACAAACTACCACGATTCGAAAGAAATCTCTGCCAGAAGCAGCACAAGCCACAACAAACGTTTTTTTAAATTATAAGCTGCATTTATACAAATAACTGCAGCTGCGTGTCGATGCAGCGGCTGGTCTATGCGTGTAGCCAGTAATATTCCAGCTGGTAACGCTAGGTCACGTGTTGAACAGACAAACCGTCACCGCCGGTCCACGTGTATTGAATCTCAGACGTTAACACCCTCAAGAATATACATGACTTATGCTAACGTCAGCTATAATGAGTACTCGAAAACAAGCAATCTCACTCACGTATCAGCAACACATGCAGAGACCGTCAAGATTTGTTGGACTTAGGTCCCAAACTTTTGGATACGGTTACAGTAAGGTGTCTACGCGGGATATAGGTGAATGAACGCAGTCGAATATAGGCGACAAGGTCAAGTGAAGCGCCAAGAAACAAAGACAACCAGGAGGAATAAACAGAACAGGAGGGAGAAAATTGAACGCTAGAGCTTTTTCACATTCCATTTGTTCCTCTTTGCAGCCGTTGTTCATTTTGCTTCGTTTCACCTGAACCCTCAAGTCCCGCAGGTTTCTTTCGTACTTGAGTATAGGCGACGTTGGACCACCTTGGTCATATTTGTGCGGCAATGTCACTGAAAGCTGATAGTTAATCGGACGAGTCGATAAGCACATAATGTTCACAAAGAAAATCAAGCGGGATAATGAGGTACTGGGGCCAGTGGGACAAACCAGTAACCAAAGGTGGAACGAGGTGATCATACCGCGGCCGCTGGGCTGTATGTGTTGCACTTGTGAACATTCTTGCTTTGAATTTCGTATTTTGAGACGTTCGTTGTACCAGTTGTTTATTCCTGTAATCTATGCGAGAAGTGCATCTCTCCCTTCCCTACCACTTTTATAATAGACCGAACTCGTTTATTGCTTTGTTGTTTTGAGAAACGGGTTTGGTTCTAGCATCCACGAGACCGCGTTTGCTGCTGCAAGTTATCATGGCGTATTTCTTAATGCTGCGGAAACTTTTTTAGGGTCTGTACTTCGCAAAAAGTGGTAAAGAAATCTATAGTTGTCTATGTTTCCCTGTTCTCTCTCCTCAACGCGCGATCCTAGTTTCTTAACAAGGGTGCACTGTAGCACACCTTCCTTACCTGAAAAGCGTCCGAGTTTCAAGGATGTAGGATATTGCGATGAAGATGAACCCTGCAGTCGAAACTTCAGTAAACTATTTTAAAAAGGTTTACTCCGGTGGCTCTGTTTATTTACTTATATTATATATATATATATATATATATATATATATATATATATATATATATATATATATATATATATTGTAACGAGGGTAATGAACATATGCAATAGACGCAACATGCCATCAAGACATCGGGGTATGTGCCTCACCAGCATAGCCCATATAGGATTACGCCCAATTCACACACGGGGATATGCGCCAAAGAGGTGTCAAGGAAGACGATGAACCTCAGGACGTGCATGCGCCAGAAACGAGCTTGGTGAACGCAACGCTCAGACCTGCGTTATCCATCGGCTTCGCTCCTGCAATTAAACAACGTCAACCGGCTACCGGCGTGTCGGCTGTCTTCTTAACAAGTGGTGGAGGTCAGGAGTTTCGATCCCGCCCTGGAGCTTCGTTCCCGGACGCTACCACCCCCAATGTCCAGAGAAACCACTCAGCCTGTGATCTGCCGCGGCTCCATGCGCGAGCGGGAACCGGCCAAGTTCAGCGGTGCAGACGACAGCGACGCAGAGGACTGGCTTGCTTCCTTCGAACGTGTGAGTGCATATAATAAGTGGGACGGCAATGCCAAGCTTAGCAACGTCGCCTTCTCTCTAACGAAAGTCGCGGAAACATGGTACAACAATAACGAGTCCGATCTCCGGCCTTGGTCTCATTTCTGTAGTGAATTTATTAGAATTTTCGGCCGCCCTGCTGTACGAAAACTTCGCGCCGAACAGTGCTTACGTGCACGCGGACAGAAGGCTGGCGAGACGTTCACCAGCTATATCGAAGACGTCATTGATTTATGCAAACGCGTCGACCCCTCCATGACGGAAGCTGACAAGGTCCGGAACATTTTAAAAGGCGTTGACGACGACGCTTTCCAGATGCTCTTGGCTAGACCCCAAAACTGTTGCGGATGTCGTCCGCTTGTGTCAGAGTTTTGACGATCTACGCAAGCAGCGAGCTCTGACTCGACAAGCCTGTGCTCGCGGGGAGTCCGTGGCGAGCGTGGCGGCTACGTACGACGAGGATTCCGCTCTGTTTTCCCGCATCAAAGACTTTATACGAGAAGAGGTGGCCCGCCAAGTTTCCCTGCTCCCCTGCACCGTAGAGCCGCCTTCTCCACTAGCGCCTACACTCCGGAATATGATACGGGACCAGATAGCTAACGCATTGCCACCAGCCGAACACACGGCACCAGTTGCTGCCCCTACGCCCCTCTCCCCTCTCACCTACGCCCCTCTCACCTACGCTGGAGCGACAGCCAGGCCGCCACCACTGCCTGCTCCATTCTTCCAGTCCCCAGCGCCGCAACCAGCCGTGTCGTTCCAGCCGGCGGTGGGCATTGCGCCGACTCACGTACCATCACGACCACTTCCAACCCCCATCACCAGTCCTTAAGATGCGAATGCTTGGCGCACACCGGACAATCGGCCCATCTGTTTCGCGTGTCGGACACCCGGACATGTCGCCCGCTACTGTCGTCGTCGTGTGCTGCAGCCCGCCAACATTTTTCAAGCACCTTTTTACGCAAGCCCCCACATCCCGTCTTATGTTCCGCCGCAAACTCCGCAGAATTTGCCCACCGAGTCTTCTGAACAGCCGCCGTTCGCCAGCCGCCGCTCGTCCTCCCCACGTCGCCGCTCAGTTTCCCCCATGCGTCGCTTCCCGACCAGTGACGGGGAGGAAAACTAACAGCCGCAGTTCCTGAGGCAAGAGCTGCGTCACTGTCGAACTGCACAAGTCCTCAATTTTCACCGAAAAATGTTATTGACGTGATTGTAGAAGGTGCCCCTACTGTTGCGCTAATCGATACAGGAGCCGCTGTTTCTGTTATCTATGCCCGTCTCTGCCGCTCCCTACGAAAAGTGATGACGCCACTTTCTGGACTTTCATTACGAGCCGCCAATTCGCAACCCATTAAGCCGCTTGCTGCCTGCACTGCACGGGTTGTCATCAAGAAGATCTCTTACATCGTTGAGTTCATCGTCCTGCCATCCTGCTCCCATGACGTAATCCTGGGTTGGGACTTTTTTTCCCGCCACGACGCTATTATGGACTGTGCTCGGGCTGAAGTTGAATTTTCCACTGACGTCTTAGAGGATTCCGGTGATGCCCCTACTACCATGCTACTAATTGCTGAAGACACTGACGTTCCACCAGGCTCCTCTGTCCTCGTTCCATTATGTTGCACCACTGTCCCAGACGCAACTGTTCTCTTTACGCCCTCAGCCATTTTCCTACGTCGGAAATGTCATCCTTTGCCCTGTGCCATTTTAACAACTCGTGATGGCGCAAGCACTATGTTAGTCACGAATCCGTCGGCGACTTCGTGTTCCCTTTTTAGCGGAGAAACACTTGGGTTTATCGAGATTGTGGATGCCCGGCTAGTCGTCGACGTACCTGACCATTTGCACCATGCTCAGATTGACGGACTGAGTGTTAGTTCCGGCGTACCAGAACAATTGCCATCTGCTGCTTTCCACCAGTGCATGGACGAAGACCTTGACGCAACCCAACGATCACGACTTGCTGCATTGCTTCGGAAGTTCTGTTCGTCGTTTGATCACGCGCAAAGCTCGCTGGGTCGCACATCCGTTGTCACGCACGCCATTGATACTGGTTCGCACGCCCCGCTTCGACAGCGCCCCTATCGAGTGTCACCGACTGAGCGCCAAACTATTGAAGACAACGTGACGGATATGCTCAAGCGAGGTGTTATTCGCCCTTCCAAGAGTCCCTGGGCTTCGCCTGTGGTGCTTGTTCGGAAGAAAGATGGCTTCATTAGGTTTTGCGTAGATTATCGCCGCTTGAACACCATTACACGCAAAGACGTATACCCGCTCCCTCGCATCGATGATGCGCTTGATTGTTTGCAAGGATCCGAATTTTTCTCATCCCTCGACTTACGATCCGGGTACTGGCAGGTCCCAATGGCGGAGGCTGATCGCGCAAAGACGGCATTCGTCACCCCTGATGGCCTCTACGAATTTAACGTTATGCCGTTCGGGCTATGCAATGCCCCAGCCACGTTTGAAAGAAGGATGGACAGTCTTTTGCGCGGCCTCAAATGGAAGACGTGCCTTTGCTACTTGGATGATGTCGTCGTTTTCGCTCCAGATATTGAGACGCACCTGGTTCGCCTAGAGCAAGTTTTGACGTGTCTCGCCGCGGCGGGACTGCAGCTCAATCTGAAGAAGTGTCACTTTGCCGCGCGCAAACTGCCCATCCTGGGTCATGTCGTTTGCAAGGAGGGCGTTCGTCCGGACGAGACCAAGCTTCGTGCCGTCGCGGAGTTCCCGAAACCGACCACCCTAAAGGCACTTAGGAGCTTTATCGGGCTGTGTTCATATTTCGGTGGTTTATTCGCAACTTTGCGTCCATCATTTCACCACTAACAAAGCTTCTCAGCAGCGACAACGGCATTTCGGCTTGGTCAGCATCCTGTGACGAGGCGTTTGCGACACTCCGTCGCCTGCTCACATCGCCGCCTATACTTCAACATTTTGACCCGTCTTCTCCAACAGAAGTCCACACAGATGCTAGTGGTATTGGCCTTGGTGCCGTGCTGGCGCAGCGGAAATCTGGCTTTGCGGAGCACGTCGTTGCATACGCGAGCCGGACGCTGACAAAGGTTGAGTCCAACTACTCAGTCACTGAAAAAGAGTATTTGGCCATAATATGGGCATTGGGGAAGTTTCGCCCATACTTGTATGGCCGCCGAATTGACGTCGTCACCGTCCACCACGCACTGTGTTGGCTGGCCTCCCTCAGAGATCCTTGTGGTCGCCTTGGTCGATGGGCTCTTCGGCTCCAAGAGTACGATATCAACGTCGTCTACCGTTCAGGCCGGAAGCACTCAGACGCGGATGCCCTCTCGCGCCCTCCGCTGCCGGCTGACGTGTCTCACCTCGCCACTACCGACTGCAGCTTGTCGTCTCTCAGTGCTACTAACATGTGCGCTGAGCAGCGAAAGGACCCATGGATAGCTTCCATGATCAGCTTCCTCTCCGGTGCGTCACCTGCCCGTGTATCAAGGGCCCTGCGACGGCAAGCTTCTCACTTTCAACTGCGCGACGAGCTGCTTTACCGCCGAAATTATTTCTCGGACGGTCGCAAGTGGCTGCTGGTTATTCCACGCCATTTGCGCGCAGATATATGCGCTTCATTTCATGACGACCCGACCTGCGCCCATGCTGGCGTCATCAAGACATACGAGCGACTCCGCCTCCGTTATTATTGACGTGGAATGTACAACTTCGTACAGAAGTACGTTCGCTCGTGCCCGGAATGCCAACGCCGCAAGTCGCCACCTTCTCGCTCGCCCGCTCCACTGCAACCACTACCCTGCCCGGAAAAACCCTTTGACCGTGTTGGGATCGACCTATACGGACCACTGCCTTCTACAGCTTCCGGTAACAGGTGGATAATTGTTGCCGTTGACCACCTGACGAGGTATGCTGAAACTGCTGCACTGCCCGCATCCACGGCTCGTGACGTCGCCACTTTCCTACTACGTCATTTTATACTTCGCCACGGGGCGCCTCGGGAGCTCCTGAGTGATCAAGGACGGGTCTTCTTGTTGGAAGTCATGAAAGCGCTACTCGCCGAATGTCACATAGTTCATCGGACAAGCTCATCATACCACCCACAGACGAACGGGCTCACGGAGCGATTCAACCGCACCCTGGGCGACATGCTTTCAATGTATTTGTCATCGGACCACTCCAATTAGGACCTCGTGCTCCCATTTATAACGTACGCCTACAACACGGCCACACAGGCGACGACGGGATTTTCCCTGTTTTTCTTGCTTTACGGACGTGAGCCGACATGCGCCCTGGATACCATACGCCCTTACAACCGCGATGCCACAGAATACACACCGGTATCACAAATGGCGCAGCACGCCGAAGAATGTTGACAACTAGCCCGTTCTTTTACAACTGCTGACCAACAGCGCCAGAAGCATCGTCGTGACGACTCCACCGGTCCTGCGACGTTTGATCCTGGTTCGCATGTGTGGCTTTGGGTGCCCTGCCCAACACCCGGTCTCTCCCAAAAATTGGTGGCCAAATATCACGGTCCATACAAGGTCATTGCCCGCACTTCGCCAGTGAACTACCTTGTTGAGCCTGTTAGTCCGTCCTCGGATCTTCGCCGCCGTGGCCGTGAAACAGTCCACGTTGATAGGCTCAAGCCTTACTACGACCCGCTCGTGTTGACATCACCCTAAGTCGCCAGGTTGGCTCCTTCTGCACCGGGGGGTGATTGTAACGAGAGTAATGAACATATGCAATAGATGCAACATGCCATCAAGACATCGGGGTATGTGCATCACCAGCATAGCCCATATAGGATTACGTCCAATTCACACAAGGGGATATGCGCCAAAGAGGTGTCAAGGAAGACGATGAACCTCAGGACGTGCATGCGCCAGAAAACGCTCAGACCTGCGTTATCCATCGGCTTCGCTCCTGCAATTAAACAACGTCAACCGGCTACCGGCGTGTCGGCTGTCTTTTTAACACACACACATATATATATATATATATATATATATATATATATATATATATATATATATATATATATATATATAAATATATATATATATATATTTATATATTTATATATATATTTATATATTTGTATATATGTATTGTAAGGGGGATTATAGCTGGGGACCGGCAAGACGCTTGGAAAGAGGCAGAGACCAGAGACAGGTAAGGCAGCGCAGACCGATGTCTCGGTGCGTTCTCTTAGAGCGAGCCACGCGATGCTGACCGTGCCTCTTCTTCTTTCGCGCAGCGCCTTGCGCCTGCCATCATCATGCGGCCCATAATAGTCCTTCCTCCGCTACGTACCCCGTTGGTTGTACAGGGGAGATTGGCGCACACTAACCGCAAGGTATGTCGCCGTTTCGGAGACTACTATCTCCAGTACAATCACCCCCCGCCCAAAAGAGGAGCCATCCTGGCGACGTAAGGGAACGAAACCACGAGGGGATTATGGTAGGGCTTCAAACGTTCACTGTGCACTATTTCACGACCTCGACGACGAAGGTCTGAGGTTGGAGTCACGGGCTCGACGAGGTAGTTCACGGGCGATGTTTGTTCGAGAATCCTATATGGGTCGTGGTATTTAGCAAGGAATTTCCCCGAAAGACCAGGATTGGGGCATTGCACACGAAGCCATGCAAGGCATCCAGGTTCAAACGTTGGTGCAGCGGCAGAGCTGTCGTGTTGAGACTTCTGGCGTCCTTGGTCGTCTGATGTGAACTTGCGAGCGAGCTGTCGACATTCCTCCGCGTACCTCGCCATCTCAGAAACAGGGGCACATTCAGAGGCGTCGGTGCGGTAGGGCAAAATAGTGTCGATCAGGCAAGACGGCTCACGTCCATATAGAAGAAAAAACGGTGAAAAGCTTGTGGTCGCTTGTGTGGCGGTGTTATATGCGTACGTGACGAAAGATAGCACGATGTCCCAATTTGAATTGTCGGATAATATGTACATGGAGAGAATATCTCCAAGGGTGCGGTTGAACCTTTCAGTAAGGCCATTTGTCTGGGGGTGGTATGAAGTCGTGGTTTTGTGGACAATCTGTCATTGCTTTAGCAGCGCCTCCACGACGTGAGAGAGAAATACGCGGCCTCGGTCGCTAAGCAGCTCTCGGGGCGCACCGTGGCGTAAGACGAAACGCCGGAGTAGAAAAATGGTGACGTCGCGTGCCGTTGCGGTGGCCAGGGCGGCTGTTTCGGCGTATCGAGGCAGGTGATCCACCGCGACGATGAAGCAACGGTTGCCTGATGGAGTGCTTGGAAGGGGTCCGGAGAGGTCAATCCCAATCCCATCGAAAGGCCATTCCGGGCATGGTAGCGGCTGCAGCTCTCCAGTGGGGTGTCGTGAAGGGGTCTTACGACGCTGGCAGTCAGTGCAGGAGCGACTGTACTTCACGACGAACGTGTGCATGCCTCGCTAGTAGTAGCGTAGGCGTAGGCGCTGATATGTCTTTAGTGTGCCAGCATGCCCACACTGGGCGTCAGCATGAAACAATGCGCATATCTGGGAGCACAAGTGACGCGGTTTTACTAGCAACCATTTGCGGCCTTTTGCGGAATAGTTACGCCGGTATAGGAGCTCCTTTCAAATGGCAAAATGCGCTGCTTGGCTCCGCAGTGTGCGAGATGCGGAAGGCGTTGTAGGGTTTGCAAGGAAGTCAAGTACCGAAGCTATCCAATGGTCTTTCCGCTGCTCGGTAGCCATGTCGTCAATTTGTAGCTACGACACGTCGATGTTCGACACCAGCGCTAACGTAGTGGCAATGGTAGTGCTAACGTAGTGGCTTCCGGTGGCAATGGCGAACGAGAAAGGGCGTCTGCGTCGGTGCTTCTTCTTCCTCAGCGGTAAGCAACACGAACTTCGTACTCCTGGAGCCGAAGTGACCAGCGGGCCAGACGTCCGGACGGGTCCTTCAGCGATGCTGACCAGAATAAAGAATGGTGGTCCGTGACTACTTTAAAAGGGTGGCCATAGAGGTAGGGTCGAAATTTACTAATTGCTCAAACGATTGCAAGGCACTCTTTTTCTGTGACGGAGTACTTGTACTCGGCTTTTGTCAGAGCGCGACCTGCGTACGCCCCAACATACTCGTCAAAACCAGCCTTGCATTGAGCCAGGACAGCGCCGAGACCGGTACCACTTGCGTCCGTGTGAAGTTCAGTAGGCGCGGTAGGATCAAAATGGCGCAATATCGGCGGTGATGTCAGAAGCCTTCGTAAGGTCTCGAACGCTCTCTCGGAAGCCGTTGACCAGTTGAAAACTTCTTTGGCGTCACCGATAAGGTGCGTCAATGGTGCGATGATAGACGCGAAGTTCCGGACAAATCGCCGAAAGTAGGAGCAAAGCCCAATAAAGCTTCGAAGCTCCTTCATTGTGGTCGGTTTAGGGAACTCGTGGACCGCACGCAGCTTGGCTGGATCTGGTAGGATGCTGTCTTTAGATACCACATGACATAATATAGTAAGTCTGTGGGCAGCAAAACGGCATTTCTTGAGGTTCATTTGCAGGCCAGCCGAAGTAAGGCACGTAAGGACTTGGTCAAGTCGCTGGAGGTGGGTCGTAAAGTCCGGTGAAAACACGACAATGTCGTCCAAGAAGCATAAACAGATACGCCACTTCAGCCCATGCAGAATATTGTCCATCATTCGCTCGAATGTCGCTGGCGCATTACACAGTCCAAAGGGCATGACATTGAATTCATAGAGCCTATCCGGTGTCACAAACGCTGTTTTCGGTCGGTCAGCCTCAGCCATGGGTACTTGCCAGAAACCTGAGCGCAGATCTAATGAAGAAAAGAACTCGGCACCTTGCAAGCAGTCCAGCGCGTCATCTATTCCAGGTAGCGGGTAGACGTCCTTCTGTGTAATCTTGTTTAGACGTCTGTAGTCCACGCAAAATCTAATAGACCCATCCTTCTTGGTGACGAGCACGCCTGGAGAAGCCCAGGGACTCGTGGAGGGTCTAATAACGTCCCGGGACAGCATATCGCCTACATGCTCCTCTTGATAACGCGGCGTTCCTTGGATGACACGCGGTATGGTCGCTGGCGTAGTGGTGCGTGGTTCCCGGTGTCAACCTGATGACAGACAGTTGACGTGTGCCCTAGGGTTGTTTGGTGGGAGTCGAAGGACGTGCGCAATCGTTGTAGAAGAACCAGGAGCTTATCTGTTTGCTCCGCGGTGAGGCCAGTATCTATGAAAGGCAGAAAAACTGCTGGATCGAAAATAGTGTCGGGGCTTAGAGCGTCGAGATGGAATGTGGCTGACTCGTTCGGGATGTCGACATTGAGGTGTGGCGCAACAACTTCGACGCACCCAAGACATTCGCCGCGAAGCACTCGAGACGGACAAGGGGACGGGTTAGAAATTGACATGATGCTCGAACCACATTTGATGTCCAGGACAGCGAATGGCAAGAGTAGGTTTGTGCGCGACGAAAACAGACTGGATCGCGGGAAGAGAACGGTGGCGTCGGGAACATCAGGTGACGACACAGGTACAAGAACGGAAGAGGATGGGGAAATGGAAGCATCATCGGCAGCAACCAATTTCACGCTTCTAGTCTCCTCCGCACCATCATTAGGTGAAAACAGTTCAACTTCTGCACGGAAGCAGTCGATGACAGCGTGGTTACGTGACAAAAAATCCCAACCGAGGATGACGTCGTGAGAGCATGAGCGTAGGACGACCAGTTCAATGATGTGGGGAATGGCTTGAATGGTAACGCGAGCAGTGCACATGGCTAGCGGTTGAACGGGGTGTGCGTTGGCAGTACGAATAGTAAATCCTGAAAGCGGCGTCATCACTTTGCGAATTTTGCGGCAAAAAGTCTCATTAATCACAGATACGGCTGCTCCAGTGTCAATAAGCGAGAGTGCCGGGGTACCATCCACAATCACATCAATCACATTACAAGGCTAAATATGAGGACTACGCACGTTCGACAGTTTCGCAGCTCGTGCCTCAGGAACTGCGGGTGCTAGTTTCCCTCGGCTGCAGGGTGCACACGTGTGCGCATCGGGGAAATGGAACGGCGGCGTGGGGAAGGAAGATGGCGGCCAGAAAAGGGAAACCCGTGGGGTGAATACGAAGCAGGTGTTGAGCCAGAAGGAACGGACGCTGAGTGGGGCTGAGAGCCAAAGGCGGGCGCTCGAGGAACGTCACTCGTCTGAAGCAGTCGGCGTCGGCAGAAACGTGCGACATGTCCGGGAACGTTACTCGCGAAACATATGGGGCGATTATCGGGCGTGCGCCATGGGTTAGGCGCTTGAGCTGCCGCACGAGGATATGGGAGCGCCCGCTGACTTGTGGCGTACTGCAGCGGCTGAAATGTTGCGGGCGGTCGCTGCGCACAAATCGTAGCATACGTGTAAGGCCCTGCCACCGGGGTAGCGAAGGGTGCCGCCATGGTGGAAGGAATAGGTGCTGCCATAGGTGCAGCCATAGGCGAAAAGAGCGGCGCCGCCACAGGTGCGGCTGCGGGCGCGGCCATGGTCGAGTTGATGTGAGCAGTAACGGCCGGGACCAGGTACGCCCTCGAGGATGTAGGCTTGTGGTCTAATGGCAGCGCTTCGGCGACTCGGTCTTGAATTACGCGGCGTACTGTCGTAGGTAACGGGCATGAAGGCGTGGATGCCAATGGCTGAAGGTTAAGTTGACGCGCAATCTCCTCACGCACGAATTGTTCAATGTGTGGAAGAAGAGGCACAAGATCAGATAAGACTGCAAGGGCTGAAAGTGAGGCCCGATGCGGTTCGTCATTCGAGAAGCACATCTATATATATATATATATATATATATATATATAGAAAGAAATGCCGGCAGTCTACAACACCAAAGAAGGCATCGGGGAATGGTTAGACAATTTTTTACCGTTAGTGACGTTACATTATTTTTTTTATTAATATTATTACGTGAGAAAGAAAGAAAGAAAAACACGCGCCCAGAGTGGGGACCGAACCATGCCTTTCGATTAGATCTCGAATGCCTTACCAATTCGGCTATCTGGGCGGCTGTGTTCTCCTTCACTTTCTGGGGTATTTATATTTACGACAACTGTATATGACGCTTGAGGGTGGTAGCCAGCGCCACTCAGACTACACGGGGAGAAGGGGACCTTCTTTTCAACCCCCGGGGAGTGACGCGAACATCTACAGCCTGTGATAAGCGGGTAACTGGCGGGAAACCCTCTCATGCTACCTTGGCATCAAGGCTGCCAGAACCGAGGCCCTCGCTAAGCTTTCGCACGATAAGTGGGTTTCGAAATGAGGGCTCATTAGGAAATACAGAAAGAAATGCCGACAGTCTACAACACCAAAGAAGGCGTCGGGGAATAGTTAGACAATTTTTTACCGTTAGTGACGTTACATTATTTTTTTTTTATTATTTTATTACGTGAGAAAGAAAGAAAGAAAAACACGCGCCCAGAGTGGGGACCGAACCCACGCCTTTCGATTAGATCTAGAATGCCTTACCAATTCGGCTATCTGGGCAACTGTGTTCTCCTTCACTTTCTGGGGTATTAATATTTACTACAACTGTATCTGACGCTTGAGGGTGGTAGCCAGCGCGACTCAGACTAGACGGGGAGAAGAGCACCTTCTTTTCAACCCCCGGGGCGTGACGCGAACGTATACAGCCTGTCATAAGCGGGTAACTGGCGGGAAACCCTCTTATGCTACTATGGCATCAAGGCTGCCAGAACCGAGGCCCTCGGTAAGCTTTCGCACGATGAGTGGGTTTCGAAATGAGGGCTCGTTAGGAAATACAGAAAAGAAATGCCGGCAGTCTACAACACCAAAGAAGGCATCGGGGAATGATTAGACAATTTTTGATGGTTAGTGACGTTACATTATTTTTTTTATTATTAATATTACGTGATAAAGAAAGAAAGAAAAACACGCGCCCAGAGTGGGGACCGAAAACCACGCCTTTCGATTAGGTCTCCAATGCCTTACCAATTCGGCGATCTGGGCGACTGGGTTCTTCTTCACTTTCTGGGGTATTTATATTTACTACAACTGTATCTGACGCTTGAGGGTGGTAGCCAGCGCCACTCAGACTACACGGGGAGACGGGGACCTTCATTTCAACCCACGGGGCGTGACGCGAACGTCTACAGCCTGTCATAAGCGGGTAACTGGCGGGAAACCCTCTTATGCTATCTTGGCATCAAGGCTGCCAGAACCGAGGCCCTCGCTAAGCTTTCGCACGATAAGTGGGTTTCGTAATGAGGACTCGTTAGGAAATACAGAAAGAAATGCCGGCAGTCTACAACACCAAAGGAGGCATCGGAGAATGGTTAGACAATTTTTTACCGTTAGTGACGTTGCATTATTTTTTTCATAAATATTATTACGTGAGAAAGAAAGAAAGAAAAACACGCGCCCAGAGTGGGGACCGAACCCACGCCTTTCGATTAGATCTCGAATGCCTTACCAATTCGGCTATCTGGGCGACTGTGTTCTCCTTCACTTTCTGGGGTATTTATATTTACTACAACTGTATCTGACGCTTGAGGGTGGTAGCCAGCGCTACTCAGACTACACGGGGAGAAGGGGACCTTCTTTTCAACCCCAGGGCAATGACGCGAACGTCTACAGCCTGCAATAAGCGAGTAACTGGCGGAAAACCCTCTTATGCTACCTTGGCATCAAGGCTGCCAGAACCGAGGCCCTCGCTAAGCTTTCGCACGATAAGTGGGTTTCGAAATGAGGGCTCGTTAGGAAATACAGAAAGAAATGCGGGCAGTCTACAACACCAAAGAAGGCATCGGGGAATGGTTAGACAATTTTTTACCGTTAGTGACGTTACATTATTTTTTTTTATTATATAATATTACGTGATAAAGAAAGAAAGAAAAACACGCGCCCAGAGTGGGGACCGAACCCACGCCTTTCGATAAGATCTCGAATGCCTTACCAATTCGGCTATCTGGGAGACTGTGTTCTCCTTCACTTTCTGGGGTATTTATATTTACTACAATTGTATCTGACGCTTGACGGTGGTAGCCAGCGCCACTCAGACTACACGGGGAGAAGGGGTACTTTTCAACCCCCGGGGCGTGACGCGAACATCTACAGCCTGTCATAAGCGGGTAACTGGTGGGAAACCCACTTATGCTACCTTGGCATCAAGGCTGCCAGAACCGAGGCTCTCGCTAAGCTTTCGCACGATAAGTGGGTTTCGAAATGAGGGCTCGTTACGAAATACAGAAAGAAATGCCGGCAGTCTACAACACCAAAGAAGGCATCGGGGACTTATCGTCACTTATCGTGCGAAAGCTTAGCGAGGGCCTCGGTTCTGGCAGCCTTGATGCCAAGGTAGCATAAGAGGGTTTCCCGCCAGTTACCCACTTATGACAGGCTGTAGACGTTCGCGTCACGCCCCGGGGGTTAAAAAGTAGGTCCCCTTCTCCCCGTGTATTCTGAGTGGCGCTGGCTACCACCCTCAAGCGTCAGATACAGTTGTAGTAAATATAAATACCCCAGAAAGTGAAGGAGAACACAGTCGCCCAGATAGCCGAATTGGTAAAGCATTCAAGATCTAATCGAAAGGCGTGGGTTCGGTCCCCACTCTGGGCGCGTGTTTTTCTTTCTTTCCTTCTCACGTAATAATATTAATAAAAAAATAATGTAACGTCACTAACAGTAAAAAATTGTCTAACCATTCCCCGATGCCTTCTTTGGTGTTGTAGACTGCCGGCATTTCTTTCTGTATAGAAATATATATATATCTATATATATGTATATATACAGTAAACTCTCTTTACTGGAACTCGCATATCTCAAAATCTCGGTTAAGTCGAAACTTCTTTTCGCCGTGCATTAACCTCCCATAGGTGCTGTTCATCATGATCATCATTTATTGTACATCATATTAATTGTATTGTATTGTATTGTATTGTAAACGTTAAACGAGCTTACCTCGCCGGTGGAAGGCGGTACGCGGACCTTCTCAAGGTGCGCGACAAGACGGCGCAAGCTCGACGTTACGCAAAGCAACTTGTTCGCGAACTATGGCTCGACCACTGCACCTCCTTCAGAGAAATTACGGGCCTTCGAAAACTCTGGCAAACGTTTCGAGCCATCAACGGTGAGCGCAAACACGGAAACCCCGTGCAAGCAATCCTTCTTAAGGAAGGCATCACCAGTGCAGAATTTGAGGATTTGGCTGCAACTACGTTTTTCCCCCAGCCTCGTACACCACCGGTACCACACCTATACCAAAAACGTACCCCAGCTTGCGATGACGGGGTAGAGTCCCCATTTACGCTAAAAGAATTGCTGCATGCTTCGCAATACGTGAATGAGCGCAGTGCGCCTGGAAAGGACCGCATCACCTGGAAGATGCTCCGAAATTTAGACCACACTGGCTAGCAGCAATTACTCGATAACTTAAATCACGCTTGCATGTCAGGTACGCTTCCGCCCGAATGGAAGCACTGCTTTGTAATACGTATTCCTGAGCCTGGCAAGTCCCC
Organism: Haemaphysalis longicornis; assembly: GCF_048455015.1. Taxonomy (NCBI): domain Eukaryota; kingdom Metazoa; phylum Arthropoda; class Arachnida; order Ixodida; family Ixodidae; genus Haemaphysalis; species Haemaphysalis longicornis. The sequence goes on along the minus strand of NW_027526266.1, from coordinate 6,942,712 downwards.
AATGCATCTGAGCAACATGCGGCCAAATTCACTGACTTCGACCCTTTGCAAGCTTCTCCAGAAAATGGTTCTTTTACGTCTCAATTACCACCGCGAGGAACAATGCGCACATTTCCATCCAGCGCAAACGGGATTCTGCCCAAACCTTTGCACACACGAAAGCCTCTACCTCTTGCGACGTCTCTACCTCCTGCGACGTCAATCCTCTCACCAACCCTATTCAACCTAGTGATGAGAGGGCTCGCAAATTGCCTTCAAGACCACGCTACGGGCATTCGTTTTACTATGTATGCCAACGATGTCACTATCTGGACTAACACAAGGCAGCACGCCACAACAGAACAAGCAGTAACTGCCGTTCAAACTGCCCTAGATGCTTATTCGGTTACCTTCCACAGACGGGCATGTACCCATCGGCTGAGAAAACTCAATACGTTCTCGTAGGAGGGTCAGAGGAAGAAAGAGACAAAGTGAGCCTGAATCTCGGGGATCAACAAATCATCAGATCCCCTACTCGCCAGGTTCGCATCTTGGGCGTACCGTTTCACGAAAATGGGGGTGCCGACGCATGGCTTAAAGAGCTCGCGCTTACATGGATGAAGATCCTGCACCTCATTACGAGGATTTCCCATCGCAGTGGGGGTGCGGGTACGAAGGTCGCCCGCATGTTAGTAGTATCACTTCTAACTTCCCGCGCCTGCTACGAGCCTCGTGTTTTGACCTAACTCAGGCTCCAGCCGAACAACTAGAGGTGTTTCACCGAGCAGCCATGCGTGTTAAAACGGGCCTTCCTCGGCACGCGCGGGTAGAAGAGCTCCATCGTTTCTCTCGTCTTCCTGCAATAGGTGCGACTATCGAAGAGTGGAGGCGTCATCTCCCAAGGCGCCACACTAGGACTCTTTCTGGTCAACGTTTACTATTGCTGGAGTCCCCCGTGCACCATACCGACTTGCCAAACATTCCTCCAAAGATTCCACCATGGGAGGATGAAAACTTCTGCCGGCTCAATCCTATTACTGGAAAGATTACCAAAGCGTCCCACACTTTTCAGCGATCCGCTCAGGCTGCCCGTGCCGATGCCGATCCTGAGGCCATTTTCACAGGCGCCTCCTGAGATTCTACCACCCACCGCGCAGGCATTGTTTTCAACCACCCTAAATGTGACGTGCGCCGTGGCAGGATGCTCCAGTACAATGATCAGGAGTGCCTGACGTCTTGTGAACTGGAGTTGCGCGCTATTCACATGGCCCTGTAAATTTTATTGCAACAAGAGTCTCAAGGCGCCTTTCCCCCAGGGACGCGCCTGACCATTTACACAGGTTCCCTTCAGGCCATCAAAAAACTACAGCAGATCCCACGGAACCGCCGCCCAACTGATCAAATTAAGAGCAGTAGCCGTGCACTTTACGTACAAAACAATGTGGACGTACATGTGACCTGGGTTCCCGGACACGCGGGCGGCTTCGTAAATGAGGCCGCACACGCTTTGGCGAGCGCGCTTCTCCACTCCCGCTCGCCGTTGCTGGAACACAGGTTCAGTACCACCCATCCACACCAGGACCCCGACGACCAGCGTGACTTCCTGAAGCAACGCGGACGGCAAGTGCTCCTCGCATCGGTACCTCTTGACCCCCATCCATTGCCGAGCGGACTGCCACGTGCTGCCAGGGTTTTCATTTATAAGGCTCGAGCTGAAGCAGCACTCACCGATGACGTCATTGCTAAATGGCGAGCGTACATCCCTCGCCATGGACACCAGCAACCTGAAGACGCTGAGCCCTCCCATCCCGACGTCACCTGTCGAACATGCTACCTTGGAGTCCGCTCCACTATGCAGCATCTTGTATGGGAGTGTCCCGGACTTGAGGCTATTCGCGCGGGCCATCGCCACCAACTCCGACGTACCAGTACTGGATCTCGCCACCACAGCACACGCACGCTGCCCGAGTGCTGCGTTCCCTCTGGGACTTCGAACGCGAGGCTGACATTCTGAGCCGGGCTTAATTTTACTCCTTCCTTTACCGCCCTACCATTGTTATCGGCCTTTGAGCCAGCCCTTAACCTAGTAAAGTTACATCTATCTATCTATTGTACCCTAAAGGCGCCTTGCGGGGTATTACATAAGGTTGGATGAAATAATAGTACAGACATAGCGAGAATACACACAGTAATACAGGAACAATTCCGACATATATTCGTGTAAAGAAAGTGAAGGCGTACAGCCATGAAAACAGAAATGAGAAGAGAGAAGGGGGCGGGAGAGAGCTGAGCAATCTCAAGAAGTCAGACGTTCTCCAGTCAGCAGAAAAAACAAAAAACACCTAGAAAGAGCAATGAACTGACTGAGGGCGTCAACCGTATGGCATTTGGAACGCGCGCCATTGCCCTACGAACGAGGAGCCCGAAGGGCGCCGGCCGGCCGGACTACGTACTCACACATGATCACAAGCCTTGTGTGAGTGGGCCGTCTAATCCCCTTACCATAGGGACCATGCAAAAATGGGCAAAGCACTTGGAGATTAGTTTCCCACTCTTTATGCTCAGTACCCAAAATATTCCCGGGAGGACAAGGCAGTGCAAGAACGACGACTGCAGACCAGTCAAGGAACGCAGCCCCCGTCTCCGAACAATGCGAGGCGGCCGACCAAAAAGCTGACCTTGCCGGAACTGCCATCTTCGAAAAAGGGGCGAACTTGAGGAACTGCCTTACAGTGAACCTTACGGAGCCGCAATGAATCGCAAGGAACTCCCCAGTCTGTGTAGACAAACGAGGTGCGTTCCGCAGGGCGGGGTTCGTGGATGGCCAGCAGCGGCGAAGGGTTGCAAGACGGCGTTGAAATGTAAGCCGTGTCACCTCTGAAGGAGGAGCCTTGCTGGCTTCGAAACGCCTGGTCTCCAGTTTTTGTATTACGGGCAGGGGGTATATTTATATTTTTTCAGACATGTGAAGAAGCAATCAGAGGTAACAGCACTTGGAAAGGACGCTAAAATTACGCCCAGAAAAAGAGACGAGAAACAGAATATTGCATGGTAATTAAGGATATAGGAGCTTAGTAACTCACAGAATTTCGCAGGGTTTTGCTCTGCAACGAGGGATTCTGGTAGGAAGTTCCATTGTTCTATTGCTACAGGAAGGAAAGATTTGTGGAAGGTGTTGGTAGAACCGTGAAGTCTCCGAATGCTCATACAGTTGAGTAGGCGGTGTGATGAGCGCACCGGTGGAAATAAAAGCGTAGAACGAAGGTCAGGGAACTTATAATACAATTTATAGAATAGGCAGAGCAGTGAAGTTGTACGTCTTGTTGCTAACAGGGGCAGTCCGACAGATGCTTTTAAGTTGGTGACACTCGTAGTGTGGCCATATTTGGATGAGATGAAACGGGTAGCGCGGTTTTGGAGTGCTTCTAGTATGTCAGCCAGCCAGGTACGTTTGGTGCGGGTTCCAAATCAGAAGGCATTCCAGTTTGGTGCGGATGAAAGTCTCATATGCTATTTTACGGATCGATGGAGGGGACAGGTATAACGATCTTCTAAGGGAGTTTAGGGACTTCGAGGCATCGGCTGTTAGTTTTAGAATGTGGTTCGACCGGTTTAGTTTGTTAGTGATGGTAACGCCAAGGTAGCGGAAGCTATGGACCTCAGATAGATTAACTGTGCCTGAGCAGTATGGGAATGTAGTTATGGAGCGCTTCTGGGTAACTTGCACGAACTTACATTTACTAACATTTAGACACATCATCTAGCGTGAGCACCATTTGGCAGTTAAGGTTAAGTCCTGTTTCAGGACGGATTGGTCGTCGCTGGTTGTGACACGGCGGTAAATTACACTATCATCAGCAAAAAGACGGATTGGAGATGAAACGTCAGTTGGGAGGTCGTTTAAAAATACAAGTCACAGAAGTGGACCGAGTACTGATCCCTCAGAAACACCGGATATTACTTTGTTAGTTTCTGAGCAGCGATCCCCAACACAAGAGAACTGAACGCGATATGTTAGGATACAGGTGATCCATGAAAGGATTAGCGGGTCGAAATAAAGACACGAAAGTTTACACACCAATCGTTTATGGGGTACGCAGTCCAAGGCCTTTGAAAAATCTAAGTAAATGACGTCTTTGTGGAATGAAGAATCTAAGTTTAGATGAAGGTCTGTAATGAATTCAAAAAGTTCAGTTTCACATGACAGGCCTGGACGAATGCCATGCTGATTGCTGAATAAAAAAATTCCTTTGAAGGTGGTTAGCTATGTGCGAATATATGATATGTTCCAAAAATTTAGTCAATACATCGAAGTGAGATCGCGCGATAATTGGGTGGGTCGGAGAGCTTGCCAGAGTTGAAAACAGGGACTACTTTGTTTATTTTCCAGTATTTCGGCAGAGTACCCTAGCGTATAAACAGGGTAAAATATATTTGTAAGATCTGGCTGGAGATAACGTCGGTAGCTTTTAGTATTTTCACTGGTATGTTGTCAGGTCCGGGGGAGTTGAAATTTTAAGCTTTTTTATTAGGTTCATGATACCTTCAGCAGTTACTGCAATGGCAAGCATGTCAATGAAGTCCAATCTTGGTAAAGCAGGAATGTTGGTCGACTGTTCACACGTAAAAATGGAAGAAAACTAAAAATTGATTACATCAGAGCGTTTTGCGAATGGGATGTGTGACCCATATGGATTGGTTAAGGTGATGTTATGCGACGATATGTTTTGGAGTTAGTATTTTCCAGAATTTTTTGGGATTACTACTGAGGATATCATGAAAGTCCTGTTGAAAAATGTTTTTCTTTGAGCGCTTCAAGAGGCGGTTGTACTCTCACCAGCAGTTGAAGTAGTTCTTCGATTTCGGGGCAGTACCACATTTTTTTGCGAATTTGAAGAGGCCCTTCTTCTTTTGGCCTAGTTATTTTTAGATTTGTGTACCAGGGCCTTCCCATTTCACAACGAATGCAAACGAGTGGTCCGTATTAATAATTACGCTGAGTATATTTTGTTTGTACAAAGGCCAGTTTTCGTCTACAGACCCTCTGTAAGCAATTTCATATAGGTATTCAAAGAAGGTTTTCAGTTCACTGTAATTCTAGAAATGTCGGCTTTACTGTAGTCTTAAATTATTTTTTTGAACGCTCTCTGATTGGAGCGGAAATATTCAAATTACATAGAACAATACTGTGATCACTCCACCCGTCTACAGAAGATAACGACTGAATGTTTTCGGGGAGAGAAGTCAAAACCATGTCAAGAGTGGTTTTGCCACGGGTAGGAAAATTTACGGTTGGCGTAAGGTTGAAGTTTATTGCTAGGTCAAGGAAATCTTTTGACTGGCGCGATGATGCTGCTAGATTGACCCAGTTTATTTCCTGAAAGTTAAAATCCCCACAAAGAATGTAGGTGGACGGGGAAATTTAGATGTTCTATCTAAAAGGGCGCAGTGAAGTTCATTGGTGAAGGAAGAGTCGGAATCTGGCGTGCGATAACAAGATATCAGTACCTGTGAGTGAGACGGCACGGAAAAGTGCACACAAAAGATTTCGTGTGCACTATTGCTGGGGAGGTGGTAGGAAAGAATGTTGCTTTTAGTGAATACAAGGGCACCACCACCCTTTCGTCTATTCTTATCGCGTGGGAAAGAAGTTTAGTGGGAGTGGCTTGCAGTAGCTCAGTGTCGTTGATGTCAGAAGATAACCAAGATTCAGTGAAGATGGCCATGTATGTGTTGTTGTCATCGAAAATGGATTCCACGGTGTCTTTTTCGACATGAAGCTGCGAACATTAGCCATACTGACTGATAATGTGTGTTTGCGTAATGCATGAATTGGGGCTAGGAGTGGCTGCTCGGGAAGGGAAAGTTGGATCGGGCAGGGCTGCTGTGATGGCTAGGATTTAACTTCCAAGACTGAATCTGTTTGTGCATTGTAAAAACATTGCTTTCCGTTCATCTGTAGCTTATCAAATCTCATCTTGAAACTGGAGAAATTAGTTTGTTTTGCATACGCGTACAACTTTTTTCTTGCACGCCGAATGCCGGACGAAAAATCCTCCCGGATAGAAATTTGTGAACCTTTATTTTTTGCCCCGGTTGATAGAATATTACCTTTAACTTAAATCGCGCAAGCTTCGCAATGATTGGGCGGTTGCTACCATCCTGAAAACGCCCGAGCCTGTGTGCTCGTTCGATGTCCTATTTTGTAATAGGAATGTCAAGTTTGTCTGCACAGAGAGAAATGACCCGCGATTGCGATATCTGCCAAGAGTTTTCGAGTATCTTCAATACCGAAAAAAGGAGGTTATCCCTGCGAAGGCGATTTTCCGAGTCGTCGCATTTTTGCGCGAGGTTATTTATTTGTCGGGGGACGTGGTTTAATACCTTCGACAATTTTTCCAAGTTTGTCAACGCGAGTGAATAGGCGACCAACCTAGTTTTTAAGTTGCCCCCTTTATTCTAGAAACGTGTTTCGGAGGGGACAGCGGATATTTCGAAATCTTGACTGGAGGCCAGAAGGCAAAGTCCAGTTCTCGCGCTGTGGAAGCGATCGAAAAAGACATTGGCGTAGAATTCAGCGGCTGTGATGAGCTGTGCAATGAAGTGCGCAAGGCAACTGGCTGCGTGAGCGATACGTAAGATGGCGAGATCGCTTTTGAGGAGTATGCGCTCTACGAGGCGGACGTGCCCGCTACCGGAATGCTGTCGGACGCCGATATCACTAAGATGGCCGTGAACGACCCAGATGACAATGCAGACGAGGAAGAGCCTCGAGAAGGGCTGACGATGACAGAAACACATAACGTTCTGCACTTGCTTCGCAACATGGTCGGATGCAGCGTTGGCGACCAACGGCTCATGCGATGTGTTGAGCAACTGGAGAAAAACTTTCTCGGAACGAACGCGAACATGAAACAGGCGATCATAACGCAATTTTTTGATCCTTGCTAATAAATGTTTTTCCTGGCGAATCCTTGCCGTGGAGCTTTTTCTGGTCGCACTGGCTTTTCTTTTTTCTTTTATAGTGACCTGGGCAAACATTTTCGGCGTTTTGCTTAACTCGAAATACCGTTTATCTGGAAATTTTTCCCAAAATGGACGATTCGACGGCTTCGGGTTAACGAGGAATTACTGGATGTATATATATATATATATATATATATATATATATATATATATATATATATATATATAATATATATGTAGTAAGCATGTTGCGCCCATGAGAACTGTGATGAGCATCAGCCACAACGGGCAAATCCCCCTACGTGGACATGCTGCGCCGGATGCCGCTCGACGAAGAGGACGCGCTCGTTCTCCGTCTGTCTCGCGTAAAGCTGGTCGTTTCGGCTCACCCCGTCTGTGTCGACGCCTCGTTCGTGAATAAACGAGCCCAGCCTTCTACCGGAACGCCGACTATCTCCTCTACAATTTTTGGTGGAGGTTGCGGTGCTGCTCGGGTCCCCATTTATCTATCCTGGAGCTGCGCAACCGGACACTTCCCTCGAGGATGTCTCACGGAGGCCACCACGAGTCCACACCTCCTGTGGCACCTATCATCTGCCCTGGCACGGTCCGTTCGCGGTACCCCCCTTCTTCAACGGCACTGATGACCAGGATGCTGAGGATTGGCTCACCACCTTCGAACGAGTGAGCACCCATAACAATTGGGACGATAAACTCAAACAGAACAACGTCAGTCTCTCCTTCACCGGTGTCGCAGAGACCTGGTATAAGAACCACGGGGCTGATCTACGCCCATGGTCGGACTTCAAGACCGAATTTACCAAGGTCTTCGGACGCCCTGCTGTTCGGAAACTGCGCGCTGAACAGAGTTTGCGCGAACGCGCTCAGCGCATGAATGAGACCTTTACCTCTTACATCGAGGACATCCTTGACTTGTGTAAGCGGGCAAACAACGCCATGACCGAAGAGGGCAAAATCAAGCACATTCTTAAAGGCATAGCCGACGATGCCTTCCAGATGTTGCTCGCGAAAAACCCTCGGACTGTTGCTGAAGTCATAAACGCTTGCCAAGAGTTCGATGAACGTCGCAGAGAGCGGGCTCTCACTCGTAAGCCCGTGGAACAGGACCATTTCCTTTGCAGCGTGGCATCTGAGGATAGGGGTGTTCTCTTCGCCCAAATCCAGCAGTTTATTCGCAAAGATGTGGCTCGTCAGCTGTCTCTCGTTAGCGACGTAGCGAAGCCACCTCAGTCGAATTTGGCCCCAACCCTCAGGAGCGTTATACAACAAGTCGCTGACGCACTACCAAGCACTCGACCGCCCAATTCTGCGGTAGCTCCCGTGGTATACGCCGACATAACGCCGCAACCTACGATGCCAGCCCCTTTGACCTTCGTCGACCCAGTGCCACATAGGCCTTTCACCTATGCGGAGACCGTGGCACAACCTTACACTGGAACTATGCCGGGACCCTTCTTTGCGCCTACTGCAAGCCCTGGGAGTCATGCCACTGCCGGGGTTCAACGCGTCCGGTCTATGCATGTCGCCCCGTTTCCAGTGTCTACATTCGCGAATCCTTGGCGCACGGTGGATAACCGCCCTATCTGCTATTCGTGTGGGATTGCTGGACATGTTGCACGCTACTGCCGTCGTGGCATGACGGGTGGGCGCAACGCATCGTGGCCCTTACCCTATACGCCAACACCCCCCATGGAGCGTGCTCCGACGCGGCTGCCCTCGACTGCTCCGTCTGATAACCGCGACTTCGTCAGCCGTCGTTCGCTTTCTCCACGACGCCGCTCACTCTCTCTGATGCGCCGTCGTACTACCAACGATGACCCGGAAAACTAGACGCCGCAGTTTCGGAGGCACAAACTGCGTCAACGTCGAAATGCCTAAGTCCTCATTGTTCGCCGTCCAATGTAATCGAAGTGTGTGTTGATGGTGTTGCTACCCTGGCGCTTATTGACAATGGAGCTGCGGTGTCTGTTATTGACGCGAAACTTTGCCGAATGCTACGAAAAGTGACGACACCTATAGGTGGTTTTACTCTCCGAACCGCTAGTGCGCAACCGTTGAAGCCGCTGGCCGCATGCACTGCTCGGGTCACAATTCAAGGGGTTGTATATGTAGTCGAGCTCATCGTTTTGTCGGCGTGCTCTCACAGCGTGATTTTCGGATGGGACTTTTTGTCGCGCCAGCACGCCATCATTGACTGTGATCGCGCCGTAGTTGAGCTGTTTCCGGAGGTAGAAAACCCGCAGGACGAGACAACCGCCAAGTTGCGTGTCAATGACGACACGCACATTCCTCCTGGCTCATCTGCGCTTGTGCCGTTGTCGTGCAACAGTATTTCTGACGCCACCGTCGTCTTCGAGCCATCCGGTCTGATTTGTGCTCGCAAAGGGTTGTCGCTGCCGTTCGCCGTTCTTGATATTGCAACTGGTGCCGGCACAATGCTTATTTCAAACCCGACGTCGTTCCCTACCACACTTTTTCGCGGAGAATGCCTTGGCGTTGTAGAAGAAGTGAATCCCGGTCTACTTGTAAGTGTATTTGAGGAGTTGACGCCCGTTGACATCACTGCACTTGGTCTTCAGTCTCCACCTGATGACACCCTTTTGAGAAGCGCCATTGACGACGACCTTCCTTCGGCCGAACGTGACGAGCTACTTACTCTTCTACACCGCTTCACTTCATCTTTCGACTGCTACGACACCGCTTTGGGCCGCACGTCGACTGTGTGTCATGAGATCGACACTGGCACGCACGCACCGTTGCGACAGCGACCCTATCGCGTGTCCTCCACCGAACGGCGTGTCATTGATGACCAAGTCGCGGACATGCTGAAACGCAACGTCATTCGACCATCCGTGAGTCCTTGGGCTTCTCCTGTGGTTCTCGTTAAAAAAAGGACGGCTCTATTCGATTCTGTGTGGATTATCGCCGCCTGAACAAAATCACGCGCAAGGACGTTTACCCGCTGCCTCGCATAGACGACGCGCTCGACTGCCTGCAGGGAGCCGAGTTTTTCTCGTCATTAGACTTGAAATCCGGCTACTGGCAAGTGCCCATGGCCGACGCTGATCGTTCAAAGACGGCTTTGACGACACCCGATGGCCTTTACGAGTTCAACGTCATGCCGTTCGGACTATGTAATGCGCCGGCCACATTCGAACGAATGATGGACAACGTACTGCGGGGCTTGAAATGGAAAACGTGTCTCTGCTATTTAGACGACATTGTCGTGTTTTCGCGTGATTTTGCAACCCATCTCACACGCCTCGAACAAGTGCTAACATGCCTTGCCTCCGCTGGTCTGCAGCTGTACCTTAAGAAGTGCCGCTTCGCTGCTCGAAAACTCACCATTTTAGGACACGTTGTCTCGAAAGACGGTGTCCTCCCGGACCCGGGAAAACTTCGTGCTGTGTCGGAGTTTCCGAAGCCAACAACGCTGAAGGACCTGCGAAGCTTCATCGGCCTCTGTTCGTACTTCCGCCGCTTTGTACGAAACTTTGCCTCCATCACTGCGCCTCTCACACAACTTCTCGGCGGAAGTAGAGACATTTCCGAATGGTCCCCCGAGTGTGAGAGCGCTTTCTTAACGTTACGTCGGGTCCTTACGTCACCACCGATACTGCGGCACTTTGACCCGAATGCGCCCACTGAGATCCAGACTTATGCCAGTGGTGTTGGCTTAGGTGCTGTACTCGCTCAACGAAAGGACGGATTTGACGAATACGTGGTGAGTTACGCGAGCCGTACACTCACGAAGGCCGAAGTCAACTACTCCGTAACGGAGAAAGAATGTTTGGCTATTGTATGGGCAATCAGCAAATTTCGTCCTTACCTCTACGGTCGCCCTTTCGACGTCGTAACGGACCACCATGCTCTGTGCTGGTTATCGTCGCTGAAGGATCCCGCCGGCCGTCTTGGCCGCTGGGCACTCCGCCTTCAAGAGTACGATATCCGTGTTGTGTACCGGTCTGGACGGAAGCATACCGACGCCGACGCTCTTTCTAGATCCCCGCTTGCGTCGGATATAGATAGCTTGTTCGCAGCAGACCACAGCCTGACCTCTCTGGCCATGACGGACATGGTTGCTGAGCAGCGCAAAGACCCTTGGGTTTCTTCGATCCTCGAATATTTGTCGCAATCACGGGCAGCTCCTGTGCCTCGATCACTGCGCCGTCAAGCTGCCCTCTGCACTATTCGTGACCAGCTCCTATATCGCCGGAACTACTTCCCCGAAGGTCGAAAATGGCTACTCGTGCTTCCTCGCCACTTGCGCAAGGACATTTGTACCAGGTTTCACACCGATGCGCAAAGTGCTCACGCTGGAATCCTTAAAACCTACGAGCGCCTCCGACTCCGCTACTACTGGCGCGGGATGTACACCTTTGTCGCTATGTTTGTTAGATCTTGCCCGGACTGCCAACGTCGCAAGTCTCCACCGCATCACGTCAATGGCCCACTCCAGCCATTGCCCTGCCCCGCGCGGCCTTTCGACCGGGTAGGCATCGATTTCTACGGCCCACTCCCAAGCACAGCCGCCGGTAACCGCTGGATCATCGTCGCTGTTGATCACTTAACGCGGTATGCCGAAACAGCTGCGCTACTGGCCGCCTCGGCTCGGGACGTTGCGTCTTTCCTTCTACGCCGTTTTGTTCTTCGGCACGGTGCTCCTCGCGAACTACTGAGCGACAGAGGCCGCGTATTAACCGCACACTCGGCGGTTTAACCGCACACTCGGCGATATGATCTCCATGTACGTTTCCTTGGACCACTCTAACTGGGACCTCGTTCTTCCTTTCGTGACGTATGCTTATAATACGGCCACGCAGGCGACCACAGGATTCTCGCCGTTCTTTTTACTCTATGGTCGCGAGCCCTCCTGCATGCTAGATACAGTACTCCCGTACCGACCTGACGCCTCCGAGTACGCACCACTGTCTGACATCGCTCGACACGCCGAGGAATGTCGCCAGCTAGCCCGGCGATTTACATCGGAAGAGCAGCAACGCCAAAAGGCGCGTCACGATGACTCCATTACAGCTCCAACATTTACGAAAGGATCACTGGTCATGCTTTCAGTACCGTGCCCGGCTCCCGGTCTTTCGTCAAAATTTCTTTCGCAATACCAAGGGCCTTACCGAGTACTGGAACAAACGTCACCAGTGAACTATGTTGTTGAACCCGTAACGTCCACCTCGGACCGCCGACGCCGTGGTCGCGAGACAGTTCACGTCCAGAGGCTGAAGCCATACTATGACCCGCTCGTCTTGTGTTCCCCGTAGGTCGCCAGGATGGCTCCTCTTTCCGCCGGGGTTATTGTAGTAAGCATGTTGCGCCCATGAGAACTGTGATGAGCATCAGCCACAACGGGCAAATCCCCCTACGTGGACATGCTGCGCCAGATGCCGCTCGAGGAAGAGGACGCGCTCGTTCTCCGTCTGTCTCGCGTAAAGCTGGTCGTTTCGGCTCACCCCGTCTGCGTCGACGCCTCGTTCGTGAATAAACGAGGCCAGCCTTCTACCGGAACACCGACTATCTCCTTTACAATATATATATATTCTACACGAACTCCAGTCCACCCTTATAAAGCTCGCTCGATCAGGCACACTTGCTTGCACCTAATCGCAAAAGGTCCGTTGTACTAAACAGGGACCTAGTTGCCAGCTCTTTTTCTGACCTCCAGCTTATAGACCCCTTCTGATAACCACTTCCTCTTCCACCTGTTTGGCTTCCGGCGTTATAGCGAGCTGTGCTATAGGCTGCGTGACGTGGAAAAAAACACCCTATCACCCTTTCCCTCGCACGAATACTTGTGATGTCCACTTGAAGGACATGAAAGGGTGAAAATGTTATGTAGGGAAAAACATATTTGATTAGTGTTCTGAATATTGAACGGGTATTCCCGTAGCAGGGAAATATAGGCAGAAATTTATTAGCCAATATTTCGTTCTCAATGACAGTACGACAAAAGCGTCGGGGAGAGTATATTCCGCAAGGATATCCGAAGCTGGCGGTGACAATGAATAAAGGTCGTGCTGAGATGATAATCAAATACAACTATAAAGAGATATTAGTCGCGTATTTCGAATACGAACACAGATTCACATTTCCCAGTAACGATAGACAATATTCGTGCGTATGCGATATCACGTACTCTCTTCCCAACTTGCTCCCTTCGCCCACAGAGTTACCTACAATAATTGTATCATTGGGTAAATTTATAAAACAGCGCTGCAGGTACCTAAACGCACATCCATTGCTCACCTTAAATCGCCTGGGCACCGCAGAAAAGTTGTTTGAGGTGCATCTCTTGAGTCAGCTCACTCGTCTCACAGCCACGCTCTCAGGCAGAATGCATCTCCGACGGCTGTACCTTGACAGCCCCTTCCTTATCGATGTCCCCATTTCCCTTTCCAGCCACATTATTGAGGCACTAACGTTGAGACCCATACCGCGCAAAATGTACCCGACAGGGCAGGGTGCACAGGGATGGGACGCCAACAAAGTGGTACCAAATCACCCCCTCCACTGTCTACGTTGAAGCAGCAAGATCAAGGATCCGTGAAGCTAAGTCGGCAGCGGTCATTATTGGCCCTGACGCCCCTCCGCTTGCTTCCCTTACTCGGCACACTCACTCCCAGGAGACCGCGGAAGAGGTGGCAGTATCACTAGCCTTCACCCTCAGGCCGGCTCCCTCCACCGTAATCTACAATTTGAAAACGGCAGTTCAAAATTTTGCAGAAGGAATGATCTCGTCTTTGGCTCTCAAAATTCTTCTTCAAAATTCTCTCACCACCCCAGTCGAGCTAGTTTGGACTCCGGCCCATACAGGTGTAAGGGGTAACTTGTTTCAGGCCTTGAGGGGGTCAGGGTGTCAGGCCTTGAGCCCTTCCACGGAGCCCTATCAGCCCACGCAGACTTGTTACCTTCAACGATATAACCTCGCACTATCGCCTCTCCCACCGCTAATTACCCCCAGCCACTCCGATCTTCTCCAGTGACCTACCCCACCTTCCCCCCCCCCTTTTGTGCCCCGACATCGCGTCCCTCGATACCCAAGACCACTTCATGTGGCAGTTCCCCCAAAACCCATTCCCTCCTTTCATAGATGGAGAGGCGGGGAAGGCGTTCTGCAGCTCGGACCGTGAGGTCAGGGCTAAGGTCATCCAGTGACCTGCAATGGTCACCAGCCGGTTACCACCACCGGTCACCCACCACCAGAACTAGCCCCATGGGGCTCAAATAAAGTTTTCTCTCTCTGTCTCTCTCATATATACAAAGAAGATTCAACCACCTCGCGTATACCTACGACCATTTAGGAACCATCTCTTTTACGAGTCGACGCCAAAAAAAGATGCAGTCACTGGTAGTGATGCAAATTTCTAAAAAAAAATTCAAAGAACGAGTAAAAATTATCCTGTTTTTACACCCCGGTTTTGTTGGAAGACATGTAAAAGAAGAACAAAGAACAATTTATTTTGTAAAGAAGGGTTTGTTTTATGTCCGAAAAAACACTCGTACCAACCATTCCGATTTGTGTTACTGACCAAAGAGGCCCCCTACCACCCCTGAATGTCTTGGGAATTACTGAGCACATGAGTTTCTGCAGTCTGTCAGTCTTTGATCTGGCGTGTTTTTGGTCAAGAGGTATTCACATCTGTGCCTTTTAGAGAGCGGGCTTAATAAAAGTTGTTTTGAAAAGTTTGGCCGCCATTGTTGTAGATACCTATCTCGGCATATCGATATAATCAATCAAGTGTATACACAATGGGCTTCGAACGTTTTCTCCACTACAATTCTTGCTAGTCAAAAAAAGAAGAAAATCTCATTGCAACGCCAATTTGTTTCGAAACAAAACTACAATTGATTTTCGACTTTAGGAAAAATGTTTCTTTTCACCGCTGTTTTCTCTTTGTGGTCCTGGTTTTATTCATTACAATAAAAATGTGGGGGCTCACGACACCCATTTCAATATATCTCGTGGAATGAAAAGCCCACGGTGTAACAAGTTTACTTAGGCCTAAGACAACTGTACACTTTGAGTTTATGCCACCTGTTTGCTTTACAAATTTTTATTGTGGTTATTCGCGCCTGCTTTTTGTCTATAATCACATTTTACACAAAGGTTGCTTGTATGCTGGTGAGCTCATTTGGTAGTACTAAATACATGCAATTCATTGCTTAAAACCCATTATTTTTAAGGAATACTTCCCCTTTCGTTAAGACCCAGTCTATGGGACTTTGGTTTTGGGTCTTTGCATATTTTGACAGCTTATCATTTAAGCGCAACTCCACCTCATCGAAACTCTTGGATATCTTTGGTGAGCACGACACGGTGAAACGGCTTGCGACAAGAGCAATGCAACTGCTAACCTAACAGTACTATAAAAGCGCACAAAGTATCCAGCAATGCACTTTGCTGTGGCATTTCATGCAACCTTTGAGCACTTTCCCAACACAGACACCCAATTTCTAACCAATCGAGTCACGAATAGAACTTCAGCCGCATGCTCCAGTCATATGCCATCGTGAGGTTCCCGGAGCTAGAGGTGGGTGGCCGCTGGTGTCGATCTCACATAGCGATTCCCCACTGCATGATTTGTATTGGCTTGCCACCGATGCCAGTGTGCTGGTTGCGGTGTTAGTAGGGTAAGAGTTTCTGATATTGGTTCGCGTAGGAAATTGAGTGCAGTGTCATATGTCTCGTTGTGCCTCAGTGTAGTTTCTGTGTGGAATTGCCAGTTTTGAAGCACCCTCCTCCAGGACTGGCGGACATTCACTATCGAAGGATGGACAAACTCCCAGTGTGGGACGTGATAATGGATGAACTGGTCACCCGGTAGTTGTTGACCCACATATTGTGGCAGTCGCCACCGCTGGATTGTTACATATGGACATTGCAATCGCCTTCAGTGCATGGTCTAGTTATGTCCGCAGGATTCGCGGGTCAGTTTATCGGTACATGAGTTCAACACAACCAGAGGCGGGTAGTAAATCTCACAAGAAAATTCAATACGTGACCTGAAGCTGGTAGCATCTGTGTTATGGCAGTGTAACAGACAGTGCAATACACCATTCGGGTGACGATAAGTGCCCGAATAATACAGAGCGTTATAATCTGTGACGCGCAGCCAAATATCCTACAGGCGTGAAGGTAACTATGCAACAGCAAGCGCCCTTTGACGGTTAGTTGGTTTAGGCCTTTTTTTACGTCCACGTGTTCGTGACGAGGCAGGCCTACGCTGTGTTGAGAT
Organism: Haemaphysalis longicornis; assembly: GCF_048455015.1. Lineage (NCBI taxonomy): Eukaryota > Metazoa > Arthropoda > Arachnida > Ixodida > Ixodidae > Haemaphysalis > Haemaphysalis longicornis. The sequence goes on along the minus strand of NW_027526266.1, from coordinate 6,926,498 downwards.
CCCTTCGTTGTAAGGTAGGGATGGTTACTAGTAATAAAAAGCAGTACTAAGGCGCGGTCAGCAAATGTTCTCGTATTAATAGATAATTATTTATTAAGGACACATAGATGCGTGTGCGTAGACAGCACGATGTGAAATCAATAATGAGGGCATACTGCAGCGGTTATCCGGCGGCGTGTGTCGCGGAATAATCGTAGATTCAGTTCAGATCTTCATATCATCGGTGTAGGTCAATACGCGAACACCAGGAACGACAGCGACGGCTGTGGCGGCCCGGCATATATACCGAAAAAACTGATACCCGAGATGATGTATTTTTGCTGAAGTGCGGGGCAGTTTCTGATCGGCTACGCCTGAAGGTGGCAGCAGCGTATCGCGAATGTCCAGTGTTAAATACGTCTCCACAAAGTTGCCGAGTGTTTTTCTGAATGTGGGTCTTGTTCTCTAGTACGGCCGTTTGAGAAAAAGTATTGGAGGCCTTTGGAGTGCGTCTGCCTGCTGCCTGCTGTTATGGCATAGCGCCCCGGAAGAACGGATCGCGGGCTATTGCTAGGCTTTAGCACTAGTATTTGTTAGCAGCCTGAATTGTTTGATTCAAGTTTTTTACAAAAAAACCTTCTTTTTCATTCAAACATTGCCCTAAAACAGCGCCCTAATGAAAGAGGCCAAACTTTGACGGTTACTGTTGGAACTTGTTCCTCTTCTGCGGTGCAGCAGACGACGCTGCATTATCATCAGTTTCATGTGACAAAGAAGCGGTGGCACGCGCTCGCGCTCCACGCGCTCCAGTTTTATTAAAGCCCTCATTCTCATCAGACGTGCGCTCTGCGCTATTTCTTGACGGCTTGGCAGACGAAAGACTTCGAGGTCCATTACATGGTGCCGAAACCCGGGATCTCGCCACAAGGCCTAGCTCACCGACGCCCCGGAGCCGCACAAGCCCTTTGAACCGACGGGGCGCCTGCGACCTTGGCCCCAGAATCTCCGGCCGCCAGCTGACCGCCGTGGAACGGCTACTCCGACGTCGCCAGAGCCTCCGCTCTCAGCTGGACGGCGTAATTGGTGAGGTGAGCAGCATGGTGAGGGCCACCTGGACTTTCCGCGTCCGAGGTGAGCGTTCTGCTTGAACAAATAGAAGCAATCCACCAGCAGATCAGGAAGCTCGACGACCAGATTTTTGACGAGACGCCAGATGACCTGCTGGATTTTGAGACGTCGGACGCTGGGACACACGAGGACAAGGTCGTGAACACGGCAGCGGCCCTGCGCTTCGTGGTGCAAGACGCTCTCGCATCTACACCTACACGACCGCCGAGTTCCTAGATTCCAATCAGCAGCAAGGCTAAGTTGGCTCAGCTTGACCTTCTAAAGTTAGATGGGAACCGGAAGAACCGGCAGTGTTTTTGGATGCAGTTCGCGTCCGCGGTGCATAATAACGGCGACCTGAGCACTGCACATAAATTCAACTATTTGAACACCCTCGTGTCTGGAGCTGCCGCATCGGGCATATCTGGACTCCAGCCGAACCAGGAGTGCTACAAAGATGCGATCAATATTTTAAGACTGCGCTTCGGTGACGAAAAGCTCATCGTACAAGATCACCTCAGAAGCCTTCTGGACTCGAGACTAGTTTCGTCGTCTTCGACCGTGCATGAAGTTTGACTGCTATACGACCAGGTTCAAATACACGTACGAAGTTTGAAGGCGCTTGACATTAGTACTGGTAAGTACTGCCCAATGCTAGGGGAGATCCTCCTCTGACTACTGCCGTGCGACATGGTTCTGAAGTTTCACGAGCGCTTCAGCCCACCCATGCCTTCAACAACGGCATCCACCTCAACTCAAGTAATAAGGGACTGACAGAACCAGACGGCACAGCCCGAACAAGAGCTTCAACAGCTTTTCAAGTTCATCGACCATCAAGTGCTGTGTGAGAAGCCATGGAGCACCATACAGGAGTAAGGACCTCAGACGTTGCTGTGACCCCAGAAGAGCCACCTAGAGAGAAGCAACGTGGCCTCTACTAGACCCACGGTCCTCCTCAAAACTTTGACCGCAACAGTTGCAGGCTGTGTATCCTCGGGACGCCACCGAATTCTTTTCGACGGCGGAAGCCAACGCAGTTTTATCCCTGCAGATGTGTCCAAGAAACTAGGATGCGAATTATTAGAAGGGGAGACCTTGACTCTTGGAGTCTTTGGAGGTAAAAAGCAGACGAGAACCCTACGAAAAGTACGTGTGTTTATCGCTACCGAAACGAAACAGAGGATGGTACAAATTGACGCGCTCAAAATTGACACACTATGCAACGAGCATATTCCCATTCCGGACGATCAAGTCATCACGAAGATGAAAGAAATGCCCTTGGACACAAATGAACTCAGGGCACAGCGATTCAATGAAATCAAAATATCGATACTGATTGGTGCGGACCAATACTGTGATTTAGTAACCGGCAATGTAAAACCACTGACCACGACTCTCAAAGCAGTGGAAACGTTGCTAGGCTACAATGTACAGGGTCTGCTGGCAGTAGAGCAAAGGTGCACTGCGCCAAGGTCATCGTGTTTCGTGCGTGCGTGGGAGCCAGCGATGTGTAGAAAGTTGCGAACCGTTCGTGGCAAGTTGACGGAATAGGCGTGCAATCAATTTAAAAGGGCCGAAGGGCCACCGAAGTGACGAACGCGCGATAAGAGGTTGTTTTCCCGTGCAAACGGAACGTTGACCTAGGGGATACACTTGCTATTGCGGCGATGCGGATCCATACTTGGACGAAAAAGCCAGGCTTATGAGAATGTGTGACGCAATGACTGGAGTGCACCCGTAAAAAGGACCCAAGCCAGAACTGAACATCTCTCGTGATCCAGCACCCCCACCACAGGTCCTCTATGAAGGAGTACGAGAAATCCTGACCGAAGTTTGCGAAAAATGCTGGATACCACTCGCCTACATCTAGTAAAGAACACAAGACATTCGATTATGCTTTCTCGGACAAAGTTTTAGTCGAGCCAGATTCAGCCAAGAAAAAAATACACCCGCTCTGCAATGATCATTCAACTGTAGCGCACCTGCGTCATCTGTCGGCGGGGGAGAGTGTTAGAACTGCTTCCTCTTCTGCTCTGTAGCAGACGACGCTGCAGCATCATCAGTTTCATGTGACAACGAAGTGGTGGCACGCGCTCGCGCTGCACCTTTAGCGAGTTTTATTAAAGCCCTCATTCTCATCAGACGTGCGCTCTGCACTCTCTCACGACGCCTTGGCCGCCGAAGGACGTCGAGGTTTATTACAGTTACAATTATCAGAGAATTCTAACTTCAACATAAGAAACGTTCTTTACTCAGACATCAATCCGCAGATAAAAATACAGGCCCCTTCTGTAAAAATGGTACTTACACTGCAGCTGTTATGATGGCAAACAAAATAAAAATATGCTTGCGATGCATTCCTAATAGTAGATGTTACAAGAGTACCAACTTCAGTTCAGCGACTGCCTCAACGAAGCTTCGGTCTCGTTTTATATTTTTGCTGCAATGAAGAAAATAAAAAAAGCAACAACTTACTGAAACTGTTGCTGAAAACTACATTATACCAGCTTTTATTTCAAAATGAGCAGGATAATTTAAAAGGTGATACCCCAGGTTTCAACAAAGGCACGGTATAGGCCCAAAAAATGAATTTGTTAAACAATCTTTGTTATGACGTCATTGGCGGCGGGTAGTGAACAATTGCAACTGTTTTACTCTTTTCTGCCATACAATTCATAGGCCAGGATAAGACAGCTACACAGTGCGCGCCTTCTTTCCATTCTCTGTGTGTGGTTTTGCTGGCGTCACCGAACACTTTTGACGTTCGAAAATTGGCTTCAGAAGACTAATGTGTTGAGAAGATGGAAGGCCGGTGTGTTTACCGAGGGCCTTTTATTCTGTAACCCTTGGCTGAGTATGCTTGCCAAATGGTTGGTGGGGGGCCTATGGTGAGCTGCACTACGCAAGTATAACTACTTAGTCAATGTGGTTGGCCTTAGGATGTTGTCATTTTGGATGGGTAATGAAATTAAGAATATTCATTGTGCTCTGTTGGGCAATCGTCGCCACCAAATAGGCAGCTCCCATTTGAATTCAAGTGCGACAATTCCTTTTCTTGACATCCGAATGGGATGTAGGAGGCATTGACGGGTATAACAAGGATAGGTAATTGACCTGAAAATTTTATCGAGGCTTTCGCGATTAAAATGTATAAGCTGTGGTTCTCTTCTTAAGGCCTATCATAAATGTAAACTACACTTAAAAATATATAGCAGGTGTTTCTAGGAATGCTGCCTGATGCATTTGTGTGGTAAATTTGATAAGTTAGGCTGTTTGTGTTGCGTCAAGCTTTTTTGATGAATAGCGTACCAGAATTGGGATTTCTATTGTTTGAAACGGCGCACTAATATTCTTCTACCAAAATGTTATAGAATCTAACATCCACTTCTATATTTAGGAGCGCAAGATGTCTGAATGGTTAGTCTGGGAAATTGACCGCTCGAGTGATGTTCTAAGAACCTTAAACCTGAACTTTTTTCGAGGATATATTACCAAGAGCACTGGGGCATTGTTCGCAGCCTTAAGGTATGTAAAGAAAATGAGCACTTTAGGGCCCATGGTCTCAATGGGTCACTGCATTGCCTCCTTGCGCACAAAATAGTAAGAATTTTCGTACGCGTATTCCCTCTTATTGTCTGCAGCAGCACTCTGTGGTGGAGCTCAAAGCGATTACCATGTTCAGTCTCGAAACGGAAGAAAGTCTTATAAGAGGACCATTTTGTCGCTCTTCGTCTCTGAAGGCGTAATGAATGTTTTTCAACTGTGTTTTCTACCGATGGGCGAACAAGAGTTTCTCCTTAGATATTTGTTTTTTGCTTCATGTGCTGCAATCTTCAAGCAAATCCCCTGCTACTCTCACTTTATTATTACAGGACACAAGAAGGCATAAACACATGGGAGGAAATGAAAAAAATTATGTCCAGAAGATTCTGATTAGTTATCATCCAATAAGCATAAAACGTTCTTACAATAATGCCATTCACATCAAGAATCTTCCCAGCTCCCGAAAAACATTCCGAGTTACAATTTGCATTCTCTACACTCCAGGTGACAATTTCAACTACGCTGTAATGATGGATAGGTGAAGGTGATGATTACCGTTCTGCAGATTGGTGTTGGGGCAGTCGTAGTTATACTTTTTGAGTCTGAGCAACGCACTCTTCGAGAACCCAAAGCATCGGCTGTGCTCAAATTTCTACAAACACAGAAGTGTAAAATTGGTATATGAAGAATAATTTTGCATTCAAAAGCAAAACACATGGTCAAGCTGTAAGGGACCACTGAATGTGTATGCACTAAACAGCATCAAGAATGGAAAACATGCTTTGGGCGGGCAGTCTGGGAAAACGTACGTACAAGCAAAAAAAAGTTCCTGCGTTTTTGCAGCCGCCCCTTTCCATAGAGGCGATTTCCCGTGCAAGCCGGGTGAACTTCCCAAGTTTTGTAGTCCCAGACTAGGGCCGAGCACAGGGCCAGGGAGTCGCTTGTACCTATTTTGCCGGTTGGTGCACGGCACCACCAAGGAACACGAAGTCACATGGCGCCTTCCACAGCCACGATGGACGCTGAACTCGAAACCCCCTGTGGCAGGATATGCCGCCAGACTCTTTCCCCCCGGCAATGGCAACACGCGTCATGATGGCCGGGGGCCCAACCAGATGGACAAGGGTCAGGGGCCCCTCGATAGGCTAAAGACAGCCTGGAAACCAAAGGAAATGATAACCATTTACTGGAAAAATGAGCTCCAAGGTATTACGCTTCATAATCGTAGGTCAAGGGCAGACGTTGGCACTACGTTTTAATCCTAACGAAATAAAACTTTTTCAAAGGTAATAACAAATGTTACGTAGAGCAAAGGCAAACAGTTATTGCTGCGGAAAAGCGAGAAGACTGATTGCCAAAGTGCAGATCATCATCATATGCTAGTAGAGAAACAAGAATAAACAGGTGTTATCAGCACAGCCATGCCGCGTGCGTAGTTGCTCAACATGTTTGATGCCGTGGAACTCTGCAGCCTAGTACACTCCAGGTGACGGCGCCGAGCGGCTTCGAGGCAAGTGAGGTCTGGGAAACTGATGTCCTGATTGTATCGGCCTTGCCATCTTATGGCGCACCCCATGCCTGGCTGCTCGGCACACCGTACCGACCAATTGGAACTCGGAATTACCCAGCAGCAGCACTGTATCCAGAACAACCTCCCTGCGAACATCTAGACACCTTAGGATAGGGCGGCCGTGAGTCAACTGAAAGGGCTGAGGGACACTGTCTGGGCAAAGATATAAGAACTCGTCAAAAGGACAGATAGCCTTGTGGAATCAACAAATCCAAGAACAAGTAGGCCTAACATCCTCTTCGAATCTCCCACCGAAGTGCAGATGACATACATAATTTTTAAGACAGATATGAGATGACCTCGTATCATACGAGATCATACGACGAACGAGATCATCTCATAAGAATGCAACAGTTATTTTGAATGAAACATTTGCGCACCTAGCTCTGTTACCGGCGTAATTTTTTGTGAACTCTTTGATGAGATGATCTATTTGTCTGTCATAATGTTTCGCTCATGTGGCTAGCCTTCCCCAGTTTTATATTGCCATATCCTTAAATTTGAATATGTGGCTGTGCATTACGTTAGCCCATTTTTATTGGTGTTCGTTTTATTTTGTTTACACATTTATGCGCGATTTTATGGCTTTTTTGACCACTGCCTGAAGTCGCCAATGTGGAGGCCTTTGGCCTTGTCAAGCTGCCTTTATGACAGCTTTTTCCGCTTGCCTCCAGCCTCATGTACGCGTTATTTAATGCGAATCAAGGGTTAAAAATTCTACTATCTAGATATCGAAGGTTACGAAGAGGATCACGAATAGTGTGAAAACTACTTACGCAAGATTTTGAGTGCGAAGTGGCTGCTTAGTGACAAGATAGCCAACATGAGCTTGATCCGAAACGAAATAACCCCGCGGAAAGTCGGAAAAAACCATCTTACACGGCGAACTTCGGCAATTACTGAAGTCCCACACGCAGACACATCATGAATCTCGTTAATCAACTCTGCAGCTGCCCTTTTTTACGTATCTGACTGTACAGACCCCTTTTTAATAGCGAATGCGAAAACAGCGGAAACCATCCCTTTACCAGGCGGCGACATGAGCGCTTCCACAATTGCGAAGCTGTGGTCATGGATAGATTTTGTACAGAGTGAAAAGTCTTAGCACAACCCCCTGAGTCCTGTCCTGATGATTAGAAGCCCGTTTTTTAATGCACCTACTTCGGGACAAGCCCACCAAACAGAACAGGACTGCTAAATAATGACGACAGAGTTTGTGGGATTTCGCCTAAACTACAAACCAATGTTGTCGGGCGGATTGCAACTAGTTGTTCCAAATTTACCAGGCATGTTAAGAAATGGGAGGTTCCGTCAAGACAAGTGCTATTCCGACCAAGACGATGTGAGAGATCAGCTAGACGCAAAACAGCCCGAATCGTCTTGCCTGCAACACAACCGAGGGCCCCTGTACCTTCATCGCCGTACTAACGGAGTATCATTACAAAGCAGCATTGGACGTCAAAGCACGGATGTAAATTAGGCTGCTGACGAACCGTGCCTGAAGGGCTTGATGGATTCGAAACTGGCTACGGCACCGACTAATTTTGTATTTCTTGCATATTTTTTCCCCTCAAGTCTTTTTTTGGGCGTAGATAAATCACTGTCGGGGCGGTAGGATGTTGCGGAAAAGTAAGAAGACCAATTGACACAGGGCAGATAATCATCATGAGCTAGTAGAGAAAAAAGAATAAACGGATAAAACAGAGCCATGGCGCTGGTCTAGTTCCTCAACACTTCAGTGATCAAACAGATGATAGAGGTTTTTAAGGGGTCACGCTAGTAAACCGAGAGAAAAAATCTGAGGAAAGTTTTATAAAACCGGTGGAAGCGTTTTACAATATGCAAGCAAACCTAAAGTTTCTTCGTTCTTTCTTCAAACTCTACACGTTGAGAGGTGCACAAATTGTTTATTTTCGCCCAAAATTTCTATAAAGTGTTTTTTGCTGATTAAATCTTTGTAAATTTTTCTATCAGCACTCGCTTGCCTTTGGTACAAAAAATATAAAATGTCTGCACTTTTGTCGCTGTTGCTATTACTCTTATATGGTTTTACTGCTTTTATTGCTGTAACTTTTCCGACGACGCCTCTCACTCGCGTTGTAGGCGAGCCACTAACAAAAAAGACGCAACATTTTTTATTCCTTATTGAACTGCAGAAACAGGAAAAAACCTAGGCTGAATTTCAGCAAAATTCATGGAGTGCTTTTTAATAGGCCTCTGAAGTTGCAGTTTTTTTATTTATTTTTCAAAATTGTCCTTCAATTGCTGCTTAACCGTAGCTTACTAAGACACAATATTTACGGACATTTTACACCTATAAATAGCAGCCCTCACCTAAAATTTACAATGTAGCTAGAGTACTTGGACAATATTTCCCCACAAAGAACAGGACAAAACGACCTCTGTGCAAGATTTCGAAACTTATTACAAAAAGATGTATGGTTACTAGCCAATGACATTTTAAGGAAAAGTACACCAGGCGTAGATTACGCATACAAATCACCATCCGCGACTAATGAGTTTTGTTTGATGTTACTAAAGTGGGCCGCGGCGATGGCACAGGTAGCGAACTGTGTCCACCCTGAGGCAATAAAAACTTTAGTTTTATCGGACCAAAAATTTTCCGCTGATAATATTTGAGAATCTGCATATTATATATACACAGAAATAAAGTAAAGATTTCAAGAAAATTGAAGGATTCACAAGCCATGGTTTGTTCGATCATATCTGCTGCGTGGGTGTAGTTCGTGGAGCATGCCGCTGCTACAACGGTGGAGTTTTGTCATCATAGTCAGTTTTGAAGCAATTGCATAGGTCATTTAAAACTTGTTTCTATTACAGCAGTGGTGTGTGTGAGTCGGCTACAGATGCTCTTAGTACCCGTTGAAGGCAATTATGAATATTCAAAGTCGTAAGAGATCATCCACGACAATGAGCACTATGTAAATAAGGTTGTATCAGTTCGGCATTGCTTCGACGTTTCTTGGTATACCTGCTTGTCTGCAGTTGCCATGACGTAAGCTCTCGTGTACCATTTACAGCCTGAACCAAATACGCAAGATTAGATCACACTTTGTTTTATATAGTCGCCGATGTTTCGACACGTTGGAAGTATCTCGGAAAAATTAAAATAACCTGTGTAAAAAGATAAAATTTCCCAGGTTGCTCTTCATTGCCGCTCGTGAAACGTATGAGACCAGAAAGGTATAAGCAGAAGCTTTACCTGCATAACAAAAGCGTCAACACAAGCCTTGCGTAGAAACTTTACTGGATTGTTTTGCACTGCTCCTACATTTCTCAGTATACCTGCTATCCGCAGTTGCCGTAAATTGGGCTCTAAACTGCATACAAACATTTACCCAATTACACTCGATTACACCACTCTTTATTTTGGGGTCATGGTCGAATTGTTGCACACGAGGGAAGTTTCTGGGTGAAATACAAAATCGATCGCAGAAACTTCTGTGGAAGAGAAATATAATTTCCTCGTAGCCAGCAGCCCGGTTACCTCTCCACTTTCCGGCTTGCAAACATTAGTAGACGATAGAGGCACAAGCAGCAGTTTACCACATGGAAAAAAAGCTTCAAGAACAGCCTCACGTCGACATTTCACCAGATTGCACCAGCACTAAAATATGCCCGCTATATCATGTGTTCTTCTGGGTGATTTCGGCATAGGCGGTTTTCCAGGATAAAACTTTCGAGATTGCTTTTTGTTTCTTATAGCGAGCCAACATGTCAGGCGGTGGTGACTTCATTATATCTATAATTATGAAACGGAGGTGCCCACCTGAGTGGCTGTAAATCAAGTAGCAAAAACGCTTGGAGAGAAGAGAAAAAAATTACTAATTCTCTCCCATTGAATGCCTGTTTCTAGAGCCATTCCTATACTTAGTAAGAGCATTGCCGCACAGGAAGTTGCAGCACTCGCTTTGCGTTTCGCTTACTTTTGTACTAAAAGAAAATCAGATACAAGGAATATTTCTCTCAAGTACATATTTCAAGATATTTTACAAACGTCACACACAAAGCTTTTGAAGCTATCAAAAATTAGTAAGCAAATATTTACGGACAGAATCCTAGCAGTAGGTCCTTGAATAAATATTTCCGAGAATGTTAGTCATTGTGGCTTCTTAGACACACAAAATTTTGCTTTACAGTTTTCAATACTTTTATGGCACATTAGAATGCCCATTTCCGGGCACACTAGAAGACATATTTAGTAATGATATGTCCTCTGTTTTTGGGAGCACAATAGGCTGTCATTCAGAGAAAGGAAGCCGCCGTTTAAAGCAGTCACAAAAATAATTCACAACTTTTTACCAGACACTGCCTGTTGTACCCTACCCTTATCACCAGTAACTCGAACTTTTCACCACATTTTTAATCGTCTGCGATAGATCACCATCTCGCAACAATGACAAGCAGCATTTGTTGTGAAACGAAACTGCCCTAATAGATTTTTCTTGCCTCCTGTCATGCGGAGCACAAAAATCATGAATGACGCTCTCGCACACCACGCTATCACTAGCGCCAGACCCTCATGAACAACGTTATTGGCGAAAATTTGGTTGGAGGAGCTGAAGCACATGAAGAGGTGCCTATCCTTCTTATTCCCGTCCTTCTGAATTTTTTTGCGCCTGAAGGTTTTGATCCTAGAGTCACTAGCCATTTATTTGACTGGTCTCGTGCAAGTTCCCTTGGCGAAATACCAAATTCTTTTGAAATGTTCTCGTACACTTCTGCGGGCCTTTCAGGGTTGCCTTCGGTGGCCCTAAGCGCTAACAGCATCATTGTTGGAGAGTGTGCCTAGCCCTAAGAAATTGCTAGAAACCATTTGGGAAAACAATGTTGGATACTTTGGTGTGTCTGATCCCGTCGCGCAATAACTCGTCTGCACGATTACCTCTGCGAAACTTTTAAATGCGGAGCATTTCTTAGGCTCGCCTTGTCCTGCGTCGTTGATGGCGGGGCGTTCCACACGCTCACTGCGCATGCTCAACTCTCCTCCTTACATCCACAGTTCCGCGATGCTACACTATAAAAAAAATAAATAGTTAGCGGCGCCCGGTTTCGACCCCACAAAACTCTGGCTGCAACGGGAGGTATGCGGTACTCTTCCCACTACGCTACAAATCCGGGACAGGAGCAAGTGCTACGAACGAGCCTTATGTCCTTGACTCATTCAAACTACGTCAAGAAGCTGATACAACGAAGGCCAGCGAAGCTGAACGTCAACGGAAACGACGAACTGAAAACTTTAGAGAGGGATGCTGAATTTCCCGTGGGAAAGCTGTGGCGGGAAGCGCCACGCGCCTTGCAGCTGAACCAGCCCCGTCCGCAGTGCCTCTATTGCTGATTGTGGCAGGATGCCCCTAGGGATTGGCCAACCAAAGAATCCATCACGAGATAGGTTCGCGTTAACCACCATCGTCATCTTCCCGTAGGGGAACCGCCGAATAAGAAGAAGAACGAGAAGACAAAGCTGCGAAGAGGAGGGCGTGTACAGTTCTCTCAGCCGGTGCACCAATGTCAACAACCTTTACCTCACCAAAGCTGATGGAGACTAACCATTCTACCACCGAGACAACATCGACAAGAACGTAATGGACGAGTTTCGGTGCCTCGAGAACCATCACCTACTCACCGTAACACAACAGCACCTGCGTGCCTTTGCCACCGGTGTGGACCCGGACGCAGAATTCCCTCTGGTGCTAGTAAAAACCAGATCACTCAACATAACGGCAAAACAATGGAACCACACGGAACCACCACGATGCTTCGCTTCCTGATCAGGGCTCCCCACGGGAAGATGGTGTAGTTTTTTTTAAACATTCCATTTTCAATGAGACACTTTTGGGCCACTGCGGCATTGTCGGCAACGAAAGTGCGGACGCTGCCGCCCGGCTGGCGCATCAAACAGCGACAACTGTACTCATCCCATTGTCTAGGACGGACGCAGCTAGGGTCCTCCGCATTCTTGCCCGGGAAACAGCTATCTCCCAATGGTCTCCAGAACATTTCACATGCGCACGCATTGGTGCCTTTGACCCGCACCTGCAAGGTCCCCTTCCACTAGGCCTCCCACGGTCTGACGCAACTCTTCTTTGCCGTCTCTGGCTGGGGGTGGCATTCACAAATGCTTACTCGTACTTAATAGGAATGACAGCAAGGGCGGAGTGCGAAACGTGCGGCACATCGGAGACGATACGCCACGTTTTATGCGAGTGCCCACGCTACGCGGCTGAAATAAAGAAGCTGTCGTCAGCGCTGAGGATCCTGGACTCTCGGCAGCCATTTTCGGAGGGAAAGATTCTGTGCCACTGGCCTTCTCAGTCATCCGCTCAGAAGGCGACTATGGAACTATTACGTTTTCTACGGGCGACGAACTTGAACACTAGGCTATAGACTGAGAGCCTCCAGTGTCAATCACTGACAGAGCCTCTGCGCTGGGCATACGTGTTTGGTGCAACTTTTCCACTTTTTTTTCCTCTCTCTTTTTTGCCCATTTCCCCTTTCTCACGTGCAGGATAGCAATCTAGGCTCTAGCCAGGTTAACTTTCCTGCCTTTCTTCTACATTCTTCCTTCCTTCCTTCGGGTCTAGCTATTATAATGCACACTACAAGCTATCAGCCTTTGAATTGTTGGAATATAGTTGTGCTTGCTCTTCGTAACGCCAATATAAGGGCAAAATCACAGGCGGAAAATCTGTGGCCAAAAAATAGCGATATGCATCACCGGAGGCTAATCTCTGCACAACGTATTGATCATATTACACATTTTGTTGGTAAACTAATTCGCATGCCCTGAAAAGGTGATATAAATAGACCAGTTTCTCTTACACGGCATATCACAGCCCTAATTTTGTAAGGTTAAGAATTTTGTTTATGCTTTTGCAAGGCATGGCGACTGTAATTTTTATAGTTTATTAGTTGCTCTGAGGAACAAGATTGCCAATACAGCTTGCATCACCTGTGCACGTGCGTTACAAAGGCATCTGCACTAAAACGTCCGAGAGCAGCAGTGCATTGTATTTGAACAATCTCCGCAGAAATGATGGTACCTTTTGCAAATTGTAAATCTCTAGAGAAATGATGGTACCTTTTGTAAATTGTACCTTTTGTAGGATGCACACGCTAAATTTTCAGCACAGACCGATTCTTTGCACATATTTTATAAAATTACCCGTCGACATTCAGGCATACGCATATTTTTCTCTTGGGGCAAGCGGCTTAGGCATGGCAAAAGTGTGGTTTTCTTGTAGTGATTCTGGCGCGTGGAAAATGATTAAACGATACAAAGAAACCACTCTTTTTCAGTGAGTACTAAATCGCTTTTATGACAGGCATCATTCTTAGTTTTAGCCAAATCATTACATGATATTGACTTTACTGTGGTAACATTAGAGTCATTTCTGAATTTTAATACAAGAGATGTTTTATTGAGTCACTGTTCCTTCTTTGTGAGAATTGCTTTATTGCATTTGGGACCTTTTTTTTGAAGGTAGCCATTTTTTATTTGGGAATAACCTCAGTGCGGATACATGGAAGAGGGGAGTTGGATACAAAATAGAGCAAAAGCAAAACAGCAACGTTAATACAAAATATGCAACAATATACATTGCACTGTGGCTCAAATTACACGTACCTACTATAATACCGTGAAATGTGTTTATTCAAGGTTGACAACAATGGTAGACAAGGGTACTATGTACAGCAGAAATAAATATCTAGGAATGAACGATGGCAGCACTAACAAGGGGAATGTGGTTCCCGTCTTGTGACGTTGATGGGATAGATGATTTAGAAAAAGCTTCTCTATTGCATAAAATTTGGCCTACTTTGTGCGAGTGGTCACACGGGAAGATACAAAGTGCTATCATGATAAAAGATTTTATGGAAAAGGCAGAGCCGGTCAATTTTGCGATACCTGGTGAGGAATGGCAGTTCCAAGTTCAATTGTTTCGTGGACCCACTGGGCGCCCGCTGATAGCAAGAATGGAACGCGCATAGTTCTTTTGTATCACTTCAAGTTGATGAATAAGTACTGCTACTTGAGGATCCCATAAGGATGAGGCGTACTCGAGTTGGCTGCGGACAATGGATTGGCAAAAAAGCAGCTTGATAGATAAAGGAGCACACTGAAAGTTTTGTTTGGTATAGCGGAGTATGTGATTTGATTGTTAGTGATGAAATCAATGCTTTTCCTGGAAAGAATGGTTCTAATATGAAGGCGGTGATCTTTGTACGATGAGACTGATTAAAGATCAGCGCCATCCAGGTGATACCTGGAGATTATTGTCGAAAGACGTGAAACGCATGAGTTTACATTTTTTAACGTTCAGCTCCAACGCCACGTGCGACACCAGTGGGAAATGTCATTGATGTCACTTTAGGAGCATGAATGTCGTCGTTAGTATTTCTGCAAAACACAGAAAAAACACAGTGAAATAAATAGGAAATGCAGTTAGGTCGTTAATGTAAAAGATAAAAAGTAAAGGGATGAGTACTGTTCCGTAGGGAACGCCTGATATTACGGGGGAAGCGATGAGGTAACAACGTTAGCTTTGAGAAATTGTTGGTGATTAGTGAGGAAACTTTCGAACCACTTGAACACGTATGTTTCAATTTCGTAAAAGCGTTCGCAAAATAAAAAAAAATGCAGGACAGTTGCAAGTTGAGCGAGTTGGTACGTGTTCAATACTTAATCACATCGCGAAGGACGGGACAGACAGAAGGACGGGACAGCGCCTGTCCAGTGGTTGATCTTTCGGTCTGTCCCGTCCTTTGCGCTGTGATTAAGTACCAAAAAATACAGTCTGCGAAAGAACGACAGCCAACAATAGCCGGAAGTTTGTGAGTGAATAGGAGTAATTGCGTCTCACAAGAGAATGCTTTGCGGAATCCATGCTGGGATGGGTGGAAAAATGAATAGCACTTAATAAAGTTGGAGATGGGCAAATAGTATATATGCTCAAGAATTTTGCACAGCGCGCTAGTGATGCAAATGGGAATGTATTTAGGGGGAATGTTTAACACTAGACTTGAACGCTGGTAACACCTCCATGATTTTGAAGTAATCTGGTAATTCGCCGGTGTCCAGTGATTGCTGAAAGATTTTCGCTAGCAGAATAGAACAAGATATCTTGGCGCATTTTGTAACTTTAGGACATGCCACCAACGACAAACGCTCCTGATGTTTTATTAGAAATGATGATATTACAAATACCACCATTGGCAAATATTTTGGACACATAGGCGCGTAAGCATTTCGGGTAATCTCTGGTAGTTGTGAAAATGATGACTTTATTACCTAATCAGAAAACGCACTATTACTAGTGCACATTCTTTGTCACCAATTGGTTCGCCTTTAGGGCTTGTAAGAATTATTGTATTTTCTTTCAGAGGTTTTAAGAACATTCCAAAATTTTAGGACGGTATTAGTAACATGCTTGGCAAGGTGTTTTTAGGAAAATCCTTTTTTGCTGTTTGAAACGCTGAAACGTGCGTTTCTTCGGCTGCGCGGTACAGAGCCCAGCGGTGTTGGCTTCGGGAATTTTTAGCGAGGTGATGCGGGCGTTTTGTTCTGTATTAAAGCCGCCGATAATGGGTCGTTGTTCCAGGGCTCTTCATGGTTGTACGAGATTGCGTGTGCGGAAACGAAACGGTGGGTCAGTTGAAGGATTTTGTCTTTGACGAAAAAATAAATTATATTTTATAGAGTGGTCCTGAAACCTGTCGAATAAGCCGCCGGAAAATTGTGTAGCTCGTCATTGATTTTGGTAAAATCCGTGTTCCGGTACTGACTCAAAGTTTTGGTTGTTCCAGTCAGCCTTTTTACTGCAATTGAGATACGAAAATTCCGCAAGGAATGATCACTGAACTTAGTCATGAACGTTATCGGATAGGAGAAGTCTGGGCAGGTTGTAAGAACTAGATATAGTACATTTGCGCTCGGGGGTCAGTCAGAGTACGTTGGTCTACTGTTTGTCCTAGGTTAAACGTGGTACATAAATTTATAAATTTCTAGCAAATTGAAGAGAATGAATTTGAATGTGGCGCCGTTTTGGTCCACGTAATCACGGAAAATAAAATACCCCACTAGAAAGAGGGGGACTGAAGGATAACAGGTTTTTACAGAGTTCGTGGCGTCGTGAAGCTCTGCGCCAAAAGTTGACGAGGAGCTTGGAGGCTGGTAGCATACGGCCAACATAATGCAGGAATGGGATAGTTTTAGGGATACCCAGACTATTTCTAGATTTGACGGAATATTCAGGGCAAAGGACCCGAACCTTTTACTTTTTGCCACAAGTCCTTTCCTTGTTTCTCCATCACAGCGATAAAGGTGAAACGGGTTGGGTGTTTCGAAGCTTTCAGAGACACGTATAATGCGTTGAAGCAATGTTCAATTGAATTGAATTCATCTTCATTTACAAAGAAGAGAATACTTTTATTAGCAACACATCATCTGGGCCCATAGCAACCTTGATAGTGGTGGGCCCATGCAATAAACACATCATATTTTACAACTCAGCCTTTAAAGTAAATCAATAAGGACAACAGAAGAAAACGGTCGTCAGAACCGTCACACCCGTACACATCACTATACTTAAACATAGCACATATACAGTCATACCTGCGCATACATACAAGTGCACATACTCATACATAGACATCAATATGCTCACGTGAAAGACAAGCAATGGCAAATCTATTCTCGCACCTAAATGAACTCATGTTCTTGTTAAAGCAAGAATTTTAAAGAAGCATAATTTGATTGCCGCGGAATGCTATGTACACTTTTATATTACACTTGTAATGTCCGAAAGCAGAACAGAAAAATTCAGAAACGAAGATTGTGCAACCACAACCTTCGGCAACCGTTATTGTGATGTCGTTTTCGTATTCGAAATGCTGGCTACAGCAACCTGTCTTTTGCAGGAGAATTAGTATCCGAAGCACGAGAAATCCTCCAGGTTTCTGCAACTTTGGCCATCAGCGAGACATACGACTATTTTTTATTGTTTTATATTAGTGTTGTGTGTTTTGTTTTGTTTTGGCCTTTAAGAATTCAAAGAAATGCCATTGAATTCAACGCAAATGAAATTTTGATTGATTTAATGACACTCTTCTGCGCGGCTTACAGTGGAACGGTTGCATGTGCTACACGGAAGGCGCAGTGATTTTTACAGACATTTAAGGAACATAAAAACCCCGGGGTATGGTCCTTTAATGTATGGAGAAGGTGGGATCAGGGTTCAACTCTGAAAACTGCCGCTTTGGAGGGCGAGAAACCTTTGTAATTGGTTTTCTGGTTGACGCCTATGGTATGCGAACTTACCCCAAGAACACTGTAGCAGTTACTTCTTTCAAGCCTCCAATATTCCCGAAGAAAGTATGCAACTTCATGGGATTATGCTCTTCTTTTCGCCGCTTTATTCCTTGTTTCGCTAACATAGCCTGCCCACTGACTGTTTCGCTGCAGAAAAGGTGTTTTAACTTGAACTTCGCCATTTTGCCAATTGAAATTTTTCTAACATCTCCATCCGGGCTTCGCCCCTTTGACGATTACACCACAACTCACATGCTAGTGGTGTCTAGCATCACTCAGCATCACACCGATGCTAGTGGTGTCTACGTAGGTGCCATACGGGTGCAGCGGCATTGAGGGAGCGAACATTTGCCGGCAGCGAACAGCAATTGCGGTAGCGAACACCTGCGGCAGTCGCTCCCTCAGAAAGTGTGAGCGTTCGTACGCGTTGACCGATCAGGCGTGTCTGACCGTCGTTTTCGCTAGACAGAGATGTCGTGGCTACCTGTATGACAATTCCTTCACAACAGTCACCAATCATTACTCGCTACACGGGTTAGCCCTCCTGCGTGATATGTGAAGTAGGCTTGTGCGCTGGACGTTGAGTCTCCAAGAATTCAACTACACTATTATCTATAAGAGTAGTCAGAGGCACGCTGACGCTGATTGTCTCTCTAGCCTGCCCCTGGAAAAGACCCACAGTAACACCGCTGAATTTGACGACTATATTGCTTTTGTTGAGCCGGCGTTTCCTAAGTAGATTCCGACTTGAGCGACAGAACGATATGCCATAAAAGCCCTTTTCGCATCTGCACGTGACCCAACGTCCAAACCCCGACCCAACTGTCACCCTTAAATCCATTGAGACACTCTATTCCCAGTTAGAAGAAAACCATAAATCTATGTTAGAAGATATTAAACAAATACGCACTGCTCAATCTGGTCCAAAAAAAAGTCACCCAATTAGCATCTCAAATGGATACTCTGAAAAAGCCTAACAACCACTGCACCCCTTCCTCAAGAGAAATGCTGCCCTCCAATTCTGTCCGATTTTTTTTTTCACAACTGTCATCCCAACCGTAATTGCTCAGTGACATATGCGATGATTCCGAGAACCACTTGCGGCGAACGGACCTGATATTCTTCAGAATAGCCGATTCAAATAGGAAAGCTGGCGCGAATTTGAAAAACACGTTGTAAAACGTTGCTCAAGAAAGCTTGAAATCACCATAACTAGCTTTGACATTGGGCGTGGGTATAGGTTGGACCACTTTCACAAAAATAAAAACTGGCCTTTACTTGTAGAACTTGCCCGCTTCAAAGATAAATCGAAAATTCTGTGTACAACGCCCAAGCTAAAGAAACCGAGTTTGCAGTACGTGAAGATTACTCAACCCGAGCCAGACGTGCTTGAAAGAAGCTGTATGTTTACGCATAGTCCACATAAAACAATTTAAAATCCTGTTTGACATGCTACACACGAACAAGAAACAGTTTGTTTGCAATGATGAATGCGATACCGTAATCAAGTTAAAGGCATAGCGGTTATAGCAGGCTTCCCACAGTTTATGTTCCTCCCCTAATGCTCTCCTGTCATTGCCATATCCTCGTATATCCCCAGCTTGTCACACCTTGAACGTTACACTAGCTAACGTCAGGAGCTATCTTCCTAAAAAGTAAATTTTGGAGGCCTTCATTGACGATCACAACACCGACGTCGCCGTGCTAACAGTCTTGGCTCAGCAGCGACATCTCAAACCACGAACTGCTTGACAGTTAATCTGATTTCGTCATCTACCAGGGCTGACAGGGTTCGACGGAGGGAAGGCGGTGTCTTAGTTCTAATAAAAGCTTCCGTAACTTGTTTTCCCGCTTGCATTGACACCCGTCCTCAAATTTTAGGCGTGAATATCGCCCTTCCTACTCCAACGAACATTCTTGTTGCTTGCTACCATGCTCCCGACTGTGACCGTTCCTTCATCGGCGACCTCTATTCCGTCCTCGTAGACCTTCAGACTCGATTTCTGCATGCTAACTACACCATCTGCAGTGAATTCAACTTCATTGATATAGACTGGAATTATATTACCGCAATCTCAAATCAGGCGAAAGATTCCGTAGCCTCACGCTAAACCTGAACCAAACGCAATCAGTTTCCACTACTACCAGAGGCGCAAACATTATCGACTTAGTCCTTGTTTCGAAACCTCAGCTTGTCCAATCATGGCCCTGCATTGATTAAATAAGCGACCACTGTATTATCTAATTTACCCTGTCGATCCCCATTCCCTCCGGCAGCCGTCCAGGAAATACATCTGTGATTACAGCAAAGGGAACTTAAATTCCATTATTACTGAACTCGAAAACGTTTACCATACTTTTGCCCGGGGTGCTCCTGGCAGATGTGTTGACGAAAATAGGTTTTTGTTTATACAAAAAAATGACCGCTCTAACTGACAAACACGTTCCCTTCATTTGTATCCTTGGTTACGTAGGCAAGCTTTGGTACACGAATCATTTGCGAGTACTATCACAGAAGAAAAAGCGCCTTTTCAGCGCTGCTACAAAATACAAATCTACCCAACGATGAAGAGAATACTTTTCTTGCCTACGCCAATTTACCACTTCAATAAAATGATAAAAAAAACGTTTTCGCACCGATGTTTTCCACATACCTTGATCTACACCTAAAAAGTTTTGGAATCTTTTAAAGCCTGGACTTACTCGGTTCCATATTATTTCTTTGATGGCGGCCGACAGTTCACGTGTATACTTGGAAGATTGTTCGAATACTATGAGCTCGTATTTTTCTTCTGTATTCACTAATGAGCCCCAATCGTTTCTTCCTACCCTTTCTATACCTGAATTCACCCAAATGCCTCCTTTTACTATCTCAGGGGATGGTATTAGGAAACTAATCAACAACCTTAAACTTTCTGGTGCACCAGGTGCTGATAACATCTCCGCGAAGGTACTCAAAGGCATAATGGCTGACTCGAGTTGCGTATTGTTTATTATCTCTAAGCAATCCCTTTCTACTGGCATCTTTTTGTTTGATTAAAAAATGAGTAAACACGATATGTAAGGAAGGCAATCGTTCCAATCCATCTAGTTACCGTTCTATCTTACTATCTTTTATAGCTTGTCAATTACTGGAACGTACTATATACTGTCACATCTCGTGCCACCTAAAAATCAACCACTTCTTCTACCATAAACAACATGGCTTTCGGCCTGAGTTGTCAAGCGAATTCCAGCTCTTCGAATTTACTACCGACCTTCATCTGAACTTACACTCCTCTTTCCAAACTGATGTCACCTTTCTAGATTTTTCGAAAGCTTTCGACCGCGCTCCTCACCAAAGACTGCTATCCAAACATTGGTGCCTTCGTCTTGAACAACTAACTCTTTCCTGGATTAACACTTTTCTAACTAACCCCATCCCCTTCACTGTCATTGGCCGCCATCCTTTCCCCTGCTCAAGTGTTGTCTGGCGTCCCTAAGGGCTCAGTTCTCGGTCCACCACTATTTTTATTCTATATCAATGACATATCATGAGGCATTTCTTCTACTATCCGCCTCTTCTCCAACGATTGCCTCATTCATCGCCGAACAAGTAACAACCAAGCCAAAATTTTACTACAAAAACATTTAAAAATAATAGAAAATTGGCGCTCTCTTTGACGAATGACACTCAATTTATCCAAATGTAAATTCAGGCACGTAACACATAAACATTCCGAACCTAATTACACATACACTTTTGTGTCAACTTGCCTTTCACTTGTTGAATCATACCGATACATGAAAATTCTGCTAACCACAAACTTAACCTGGTCTGAAGACATACTAGAACTCGTTGCCGAAGTATCCCAAGCGCTTAGTTACATCAGAAGACCCGTTTCATTATCGCCCCTAATCATACGAAAAGTGGCACTCGAAACATTCACCCGATCAAAGCTAGAATACGCATCTGCTATTTGGAACCCTCATCAGTCGTACCTAATAACTGCCATCGAATCAGTTTACAACCCCGCATCTCGCTTCATCACTTCTAATTATGATTGGCATCTCAGCGTCACCTACATAAAAGCGTCCCTATGCCTCCCCTCACTGACAATTAACGTGAAATCGGACAGATATGCCTCTTCCACAAACTGTACTGTAAGTGTAACGTCACCGCACTTCCCTCCTGCTCACACCATCCCGTACTCACGCCGTCTGTTCAATTCTGTAACCACACAATGATTGCATGGTTCATCTAACGCATTCAATGTGTCACTCCTACAACGTGCCATCGAAGAATGGAACATGCTGCCAGACTCTGTTGTACGTGAACGCAATCCGGCCAAATTTATAGAATTATTGTTATCTCACCTAAGCTTTTAATTTTATATAATCCCCACGACTTGACCCTGCTGCCTTTTCAGTTTGTTGTTATTTTGGTTGTTGTTAAATCCTCAAATAAAATTGGTTGGAAAAATTTTCTCATGAACCATGTATCAAACCGTATCTTTCTAGAGCCACATATGTACTATGATGACTCTGCCCCCCCCCCTATTGTAATACCTCGCTGTACTCATGAAAGGTTTATTAAATGATGATGATTGTGCAACGAGATGTGTTCTTCAAAGAGTGCACCGAGGCTTTCAAAAACAGGCACCATTGACCTTCATTCGAGTTTTGGATTACCTTAACACCGAGAGCCTTTGTGCCTGGTCGAAAAAAAACTGCCTTCGTTTTTTTTATTGTAAGACAGGTTAACATGCTCCAGGTATTACGTTCATGGGAAATCACCATAACCTCTGGCTGCTAAGAAGTGTCCTAAACAGAAAGTAGAGAAAGGGACCACCAGACTACATCCTGGCAATCGATATAAAGGAAGCGTTCGACAATGTGAAACAGGAACACATTCTGTCCAATCTGGCTGGAATTTACCACAGTCAGCAATGCCTCGATTGGATTTCCAGATTCCTAGAGGCCCGACCAATTCGACGTCGGAGCTCCAGCAGTGTCCAGCCTGTGACATATTATCTCGATCGCGGTGTCCCTCAGGGCTCGATTTTGGGTCCCCTGCTCTTCAATGTAGCCATTCTTACTGTGGCCCAAGAACTTGAAACCAGTACTGGTGCACCCTACAGCATTTATGCGGACATCACCATTTGGACAGACGGACGGGACTACAGTGGGAATATTGAAGATATGGCCACCGAGCTCCAGGCTGCGCTAATTGCACTTGAGGAAACTCTTCCAGAACTAGGACCCTCCTTAGCGCCGGAGAAACAGGAACTTCTCTTTGTCAATGGAAGGGGGTGTGCTCTTCTGGCAGGGGAGGCAATCACGTTAGCACAGGGCCAACATGAAACCAAGACTGAGCACGGACATGTAAGAATTCTCGGCATTCCAATACATGGCTACAACACGGGCCACCTTTGAGTCTTGAAACTCAAAAAGCAATGGCCTGCGGTCCTACACGCAATCAAACGCGTTTCCAACAAGTTCGGCGGAGCACGACAGACAGCCTGCACTATCCTTTTGACATCTATTGGAATTTGTAAAATCACCTACGCTGGTACAGTCGTGGCCCTGTCAAAAACAGCTGAAGAGACATTGCAAGTTCTCCACCGACACATCCTTCGGGCAATCACGGGCCTTCTCAAGTTCACCGATCTACGGAAGCTTCGGGACCTTGCTTCTCTACCGCAAATCGAGGACATCCTCAGAAGCGCTCAGTCGTGATTGGACAACGGACTGCACCTCATAATACAAGACCAAGACACCTTGCTTTTTGACACCCGACGTGTCTGTACAGAATCCCGGGTTACTCCAGGCGAAACAACGAACTTCACTTTTTCCAACCCTGTACCCCTCCAAGACTTGCCGGCCCCCGCAAATGACGCCACTTCAGCGAGAGACCACCTCTCGCATAGGCACAATCAGCACAACGCCAATGCAGTATTTACTGATGCCGCTCTCGCTGGATTTATTCTGGCCTTGGCTGGTACAAACCCTTGACAAGAGATGCCAGACGTTACATCTGCACACTGAACCACGCAACACCTTAACAAGCAGAACTTTTAGCTATCTGGGCAGCTCTAAGGGACAGCACCGGGCCTTTCGTGATATATACCGACACATTTGAGGCACTACGTAGCACTGAGGACCGAAAAACCGAGGACGCCACTACTCAACGCATCCGCCAGATCCTCCAGCACAAGCAGAGGAACGACGTTACGCTAGTGTCACCTGAACGCGGAGACACGTCGGTGATCGCGGAGGTGGTAACGAGGCGGCACAAGGTCTTGCCACCTCACAATCTCGACTTCTACCTGATAATCTCCAGCCTCTCCTGCTTGGATCTCTCGACCTCCGTGACCACCCCTACGCGGACTCGCTGCCAGGAGGCCACTTCAAAATGGCGCGAGTACGACGCTACCTCCGCTTTCTTCACCCTGAGAGATTAAAAAGCATGACCCCTCCCCAAATCAATAAAGATTTACCCCTCAGTCGATCGCAAGAAATATGTATCAACAAAGTACTTGCCAACAGGGCCACTACACCTCATATCATCCATAAATGGCAGACACTTGCTGTCCGGAAGAAGGGCATTGGCACCGCTTCCGCCTGCCCATATACCTTACGTCACACTGTGTCTGAAGCAAACATGAACTATCTTGTTCTGCACTGCTCTGCTTTCGATATTCATAGACTGAACCATAATGTTTTTCCAAACTCAGATATAGAAGCATTACATAGGGACATTCTCGGACATCCTAAACACCGTGTGACCTTAGCCGAGTTTGGCGTTGCCAGTGGCCAGGCGAGCGTGATTTAGTGGGCGCCTACCTCCCACCTATTCCCCCATTTCCCCTCCAGTGACCTTCGGTCCTCCTCTTTGTAATAAAAGAAGAGTGTCATCATTTAGTAACTTGTTGTATTTATTGAATAATGTCGAAATGTGTCGGTGAAAGAAATGCTGGGGTCATCGTAAAATATGATCTTGGTGTCGTTATCAATATTTACAACGTCGTTGTGTGCAGATTGAATAAGAACGGTCCGAGGATAGGGGCCTTGTAGTACTGTGGCATTTATAGTCTTCATTTCAGTTACTTGTTAACCACGAAATCGTAAGTGAGATTTAAGGAAAGCTAGAAAAGTTTCTAGAAAGGATACCGCTCAAAGTTTTGTCATTTAGGTAATATAATAATGCAGTCAAAAGCCCTGGAATACTCTACAAACATACCCAATTTATACAACTGCTGTTGAAAAGATTCTAATATGTGTTCTTTATTGGAAAGTAAAGCCGTTTCTCTAGAGCGCCTTTACCTGAATGAAGCCGAACTTGCAGGGCGCGATCAGTCGGCGTTTGTTTAAGAGGTTAGTCATACGCCTATGTATCAGTTTTTCAACACATTCCGAGAATATATGGGAGCACCTGTATCGTCGGTAATTCGAAAAAGAATTCCTCTTACCGCCGTTAAAAATGACGAATACTTTCGCAATCTGAAGGCGTTCAGGAAAAGCTCTTGCGGAAAAAATAAATTCACGACATGTTCTAACATACAGGGTGATAACGTTTAAAACACATTTTACGGGCTTTATTTGGAG
The DNA here is from genome assembly GCF_048455015.1 of Haemaphysalis longicornis. Taxonomy (NCBI): domain Eukaryota; kingdom Metazoa; phylum Arthropoda; class Arachnida; order Ixodida; family Ixodidae; genus Haemaphysalis; species Haemaphysalis longicornis. Next base: position 6,901,380 of record NW_027526266.1, on the reverse strand, counting down.
GCCGTCAATGTTATCGGAAGCGCTGATTTTTGTCTACATAATTGCTGCTACAATCTCTTGCGAAATGGTAGTTTTAAAAACGGCAGCATCTGCAGTCCGTGGGTGATGGTGAGGGTGTGGAGACGCGGACTCAAAATGACCTCAAAGTTTCGTCCCGAGTGACATCCGATTTGCGCACCGACCGTCATTCGATATGAGCCGTGGGAGTTGAGTTCTTAGATTGGGGGATGATATGTATTTGGGGGAGCTCGTTGTCATCGTAGACTTTGAGCAGCAGCGTGACACTTGTTACTTTCGCTTCCGTCCATGGCGCTAGCAAGGTGTGTGATTTCGGGAACCCACTTATATACGCGGTGCACTCCAGCGCTATCTCGTTTTTACGCGTAGCGCTATCGAGCGTAGTTCGATGCAGTCACTGTGTATTACAACCTGATCACAACCTGACCACACGGGTGTTTTTTGCAGGTTTTCGTGTAGCTAGGTTATGTTTGTGCCGGTTTTCGAGTGTTTTGTAGTGTTCTTGTACAATTTTAGGTAGTTTCCGGACAGATGTTTGCTTAATGGTGGTGTGAACACGAATGGACGCGGACGAACATTGGGAGGTCCTAATGTACTGCCTACGCACAAGGCACCTTGAAGTATTTTGGTGACGGTATTGGCTACACCGCGTACCCCTAGCCCCGATACCCACGATGTTATCTACCGTGGCTAGGAAGTTTAAGGTGAAGGGTAGAAACCTCAAACGATGGCCATTGGAGCCCAAGTCGAGCTCCGATGGATGGGCTCCCTGTTTGTTTACCAGGGAGGGCGCTCCGGGAGCTCTTGAGCTATCAGGGTAAGGCTGACGAAGAAAGTACCCCCGTCTCCCTGCATTTATACTATTCGGTATGGTATTTTCAACCCCCACCCCCGAAGTGATCGGTCTTTGAGAAGCGGCGAAACGGAAATTCTATTCCCACATCTTCGAACAACTGTCTCATCAACAACCGTAAATACCTATGCTCGTTTTCTTGAGACACATTCACCTGACTCAGCAAGAGCTGTCGCGATTGGGAGGCTTAGCGCAAAAAACGAGGCGCTACTAGCGCCTGTCACGTTTGCCACCGTCTTTGTCTTTTTTTGCACTAAGCCTCCCATTCAGTATGTACCAACTCGCCCAACAGCACGTTCTGTTAAAAGCTGTCGCTTCTGTCTCCGTATTCTTGGTTTCTGAATTTCTGCAAAGCCTAGTAGGTATAAAATATGAAGTTAAAAAGCTCTGGACCGGAGAAATCCTAGTAAAACTCAATGCCCAGCAAGCCCGCACTCTTATTCCACTTACACCCCACCGGAGCCTGAACAGCTCCCAGGGTGTGATTTCGGAGACAGATATCCTTCCCGACACAGATGCAGACCTTCTTGAAGGTTATAAGCTCAGGGAATCACTGCCGTGCGCCGCATCACGATGCGCATTGGATGATAGAATAATCCCCACGATACATGTTATCCCAACCTTCAACCGTTCCTCGCTTGCTGAACATATTGTCACGAAAACAAGGACGATGCAGTTGTCTTGAATGAGAAACACGTTTATTGGAGCGAACTTGTGCTCCCCTAACAACGCAAAAGAATACAGAGGCGGCGAAGCAGCGGTCAATAAAGTGACTTGCCCAGGCGAGTGTCGTCGAATCGAATGCCCCGGCGTCCGCACTGCAGGCTTTTTATCTTTTGGCGCGCGTGGTTTTTGAAACGTCGATTCGCATCGAGAACATAGTAAATCCAAGAAGATTATTCTGGGCTGTTCACGTTAGATCGGAATGCTCTCCCTATCACAACAGATAACACGTGCGGCACAAAAAGAAAGAATGGAACACGCGCTTCCCTTGGCGCAAAGATCACACAGACCGGCGCAGCCGGGCGGTAAAAGCAAAACACAAATAAACACACCCAATGTATGGTTCGCGGCATTACCCCCCCTTCTAAGAGTGCATCGACCCGATGCTAACATAAGCGACAGTCCGAACAAATGAAAATAAAAGTTCGTCATCGTCCGTAGAAAGGTTTTAAGCAAACCACGTGGACGACTTCAGGCCGCGTGCGTTGTCGTGATGTGCCGGAGTCACCATCGGGGATCACTTCGTAGGTGAGTTGGCCAACACGTCGTAGAATCTGGTAGGGTCCTAAATACCGTCGCAGGAGCTTCTCACTGAGTCCGCGTCATCGGATGGGAGTCCAAACCCACACACGATCCCCTGGTATGTACTCGGCTTCTCGGCGTCAGAGGTTGTAGCGGCCCGCATCCACCAGCTGCTGGTCCGTTATACGAACTCGAGCGAGCTGGCGGGCCTCCTCCGCACGTTGAAGATATCCGTGGACGTCGGCGTTGAGGTCGTCGTCTTCTACGCGCGGAAGCATGGCGTCGAGCATCGTAGTCGGCCTTCTACCGTAGACAAGCTCGAACGGCGTCAGCTGCGTCGCCTCCTGGATAGCCGTGTTGTACGCACACGTGACATGCGGGAGCACTTCGTCCCATGTCTTATGTAACGTACATTGGCAGCATATCTGAGATTGTCTTGTTCAGACGTTCTGTTAGTCCGTTCGTCTGGGGGTGGTACGCCGTCGTTCTTCGGTGATCCGTGTTGCTGTAGCGTAATGCTCCTTGCATCAGCTCCGCAGTAAATGCCGTTCCGCGGTCTGTGATTAGGACTTCCGGGGCTCCATGTCGCAGCACAACTTGGCTTATAAAGATCTTCGCCACTTCTTGTGCAGTCCCCCTCGGAAGAGCGGCTGTCTCTGCGTAGCGCGTAATGTAGTCTGTCGCTACGACAATCCACTTGTTCTGTGATCGTGATGTAGGGAACGGGCCTATAATGTCCATTCCAATCTGTTGAAATGGTCTCGATGGGACGGCGATCGGTTGCAGAAGTCCGGCGGGTCTTGTCGGCGGCGTTTTTCGTCGCTGGCAATCACGGCAGCTCCGGACGTAGTGGGTGACGTCAGAGGCAAGGCCGGGCCAGTAGTACCTCGCCTTGATTTTTCCAGTAGTGCGGGCTGTGCCCAGATGTCTGGAAGACGGGTCGTCGTGGCACGCTTCCAAAATTTCGTCACGAAGTCCCGCGGGGATGACGAGAAGGTAATTCGCTCTTGTTCCGGGGCTGAAATTCTTCGTCACAAGGACGGAGTTTCTCAGGCTGAATGCTGGTAAGCTGCGTTTGACGGTCCTAGGAACGGCAACGTTCCACCTCTCGAGGTACTCGATTATGACGCGTAAGTCGGGGTCGGCACGCTGCTGGGCGGCTAGGTCGCTCTCCGTCACGATCCCGAAGAACGCGCTGCCTTCATCACAGTCTTGTGGTGGTGGGTCGACGGGGGCGCGGGACAGGCAGTCGGCGTCGGAGTGTTTCCTGCCGGATTTATAAACGACTGTAACGTCGAACTCCTGCAGGCGCCACCTCCACCGCCCAAGACGGGCAGAGGGGTCCTTCAGATTGGCGAGCCAACACAGCGCATGGTGGTCTGTTACAACCTTGAATGGCCTTCCATACACGTATGGGCGAAATTATGAAATCGCCCATATAATAGCCAGGCACTCTTTCTCAGAAGCAGAATAGTTTTTCTCCTCCTTCAACAGACTACGGCTGGCATAGGCGACTACCCTTTCGCAGCCGCTTTGCTTTTCGACAAGGACGGCACCCAAGCCTCCATTACTGGCGTCCGTGTGCATTTCTGTTTCGCCATTTTCGTCGAAATGAGCACGCCCGGGCGGGCTTTGCAGGCGTTTTTGCAGCTCGCAGAATGGTTTTTCTTGGTCGTTTTCCCACCTGAAAGGGGTGCTATCTTTCGTCAAGCGCGTGAGTGGCTCTGCAATGCCTGCGAAGTTTGCGACGAAGCGCCGGTAGTATGCGCACAGCCCGAGAAATCTTCGCACGCCCTTGTCTTTCGGCCTTCGGAAGGTCGCAATGGCTGAAGCTTTTGCCGGGTCAGGCAGGACTCCCGCGGCGTTGACGACGTGGCCCAAGAACTTGAGTTCTCCGTAAGCGACACGGCACTTTTCAGGCTTCAGCGTACGAATGGCCGACGTACGAATGGCCTCGAGTACAGACTCCAACATTTCAAGGTGTTCGTCGAAAGTCCGGGCGAATACCACTACGTCGCCGAGGTATACGAGGCAGGTGTGCCACTTAAGGCCATCTAGCACAGTGTCCATGACTCTTTGAAACGTCGCTGGTGCTGTGCACAGCCCAAACGGCATCACCTTGAACTCGTATAGGCCGTCTGGGGTTATCAATGCAGTCTTCTCTCGGTCTCTCTCGTCCACTTCAATTTGCCACTAGCCGGTCTTTAGGTCCATCGATGTGAAGTACTTCGCGTGGAAGAGGTGGTCGAGGGCGTCGTCGATTTGGGGGAGGGGGTACACGTCCTTTTCGTGATTTTGTTCAGTCGCCGGTATTCAACGCAAAACCTTAATGTGCCGTCTTTTTTCTTTTCGAGTACGACGGGCGCTGCCCAGGGGCTTTTCGATGGCGGTATAATGTCGACGCTGAGCATGTCGTCGAGTTGAGTGCGGATGGCTTCCCGTTCGTGTGAAGAGACGCGGCACGGTGACTGTCGGGTAGGTCGGGCTCCATCTTCGGTTATTATTCGGTGCTTCGCTAGAGGGGTCTGACGTAGTTTTCCGCTCGACGAAAAACATTCGCTATAGCGACGCAGCAAAGCCAATAATTTGTTCCGTTGTTCTTGCGGTAGCGCCGGATTCACGTCGAAGGGCTGCGGGAGCTTGAAGGTTTCTACGGGGGTGCGTTCAAAGTCTGTGACCGCGATCACGTAACTTGCTTCTTGCATTTCTTCGAGGAATGCAATTGCCGCGCCCTTGTTTAAATGCTGGTACTCCTCGGTGAAATTAGTAACCAAAATGTGAGATTGGTGTTCCTCGAAGCGCGCAATGCCTCTTGCGACCGGCACACCACGGTCAAGAAGCACCCTTTCATCAGTGTCTACGATAGCGTCGACGTCAGGAGCAGCATCTTCACAGTAGACTGCGACCATCAAGCTAGCGCGGGGTGGCAGGGTGACATGATCATCGGCAATCCTTACAGCAGCACGTCGTTCGGGGTTCGGTTCCGGCGTCATGGAGTGATGGGGGGAAAAAGTTATTGACTCAGTCTGCAGATCGATTATTGCACCGTTGTCCATCAAAAAGTCCATTCCAAGAATTACGTCGCGGGAGCAGTTAGGCAGAACGACGAACGCCGCAGGGTACGTTGTGCCGTCTATGGTGACGCGCGATGTGCACGTTCCACTTGGCGTCACGAGGTGGCCTCCTGCTGTGCGTATGTGCAGACCGTCCCATCTGGTCATAACTTTCTTCAGTTTAAACGCAAATGGTCCGCTCAATACCGACTAGTCAGCTCCCGTGTCTACGAGGGCGACTACGTCAAAGCCGTCAATGGACACCTTGACGTCAGATGCAGTCTTCCTCGAGTTACGGGTTCGTCGGGGCGTCGTATCTCTGCTGGTACGTGTTGATGGTCGGGCACTGTGCATCGTCGTTGTCGTCGTCTTCTCAACGGACGTCTCGGTCAGGTCGGGTACGCGTCCCGCCGTGTAGCTGTCGTCGTGTTTGTGAGTCTCGTCAGGGTTAGGTGGGGTCGTCGGGATGAGGGCATGTCGTGAATCACTGCCTTCAGAGCGTCCTTGCGTCGTTGGAGGGTTTCAGTTTTTCGCCGGAGAGCAACTTCACCTCCAGAAGATGCCGCCTTTAGTTTCCCCCGCGTGGGCTGGTAGACCTTCCACGTGCGAAGTCAGCACTGCTACGGCGGTCCGGCGACTGGTACGGGTAGGGCGACGGCGAACGGTTGAAACGGGCTGGTCCACGGCTGGTGTTTGACAGGTATTCTTCAATCTCAGATGGGTGCTGACCGGGTCGTGGGCGTGGTGCGTCGACGGAGAAACCACGTAGTCCGAGTCTTTTGTATGGGCAGCGACGGTAGATGTGGTCGGCCTCTCCAGAGTGGTAGCACAGAGGACGATTATCCGGTGTTCGCCATACGTCAGTCTTCCTCGGCCTCTGGGTTTGTGCTACCGGGGGTCGGGCGGGCGACAGTGGGTGGCGGTAGGGCGGGGCCTCTTGACGACGTGCCTCTTGACGACGTGCCTTTTGACGACGTGCCTCTTGACGACGTGTTGGAGCAGGGCGGGGTCGGTGAACAGCCACGGAGTACGCCATAGCTTGGGGCTCGCAGTGTACTTCGGAAGCCACAGAAGTTCCCAAAGCGTTTTGAACTTCTTCCCAGATCACGTCAGTTAGGCAAGCGACTTGGGGTTGCAGCGTCGTCGGGAAAAGTTTCCGCAGCTCCTCTCTCACTACTTCGCGGATGGTCTCGCGTAGGCTATCTGCCGGAAACCGCATGTTGTCGACGTAGTTCGCACTGGCCGCGCCAACAAACTTCCGGTCATACTGCTTAGCACGCATTTCGAGAGCCGTCTCAATCGTGCTGGCTTCGGTCACGAATTCAGCGATGGTTTTGGGCGGGTTGCGGACAAATCCAGCAAACAGCTCCTCCTTCACACCGCGCATCAAGAAGCGTAACTTGTTTTCTTCCGTCATTTCGGGGTCCGCGCGGCGAAATAGCTGTTTCATCTCCTCAACGAAGATCACGACCCCTTCGTTGGGGTGTTGTGTCCGAGTTTCAAGCAAAAGCGCAACTCGCTCTTTTCTCACAACGGTAGTGAATGTCTTAAGGAACTCCCTTTTGAAGTGAGTCCAGTCGGTCAAAGAACTCTCATGGTTCTCGAACCAAGTTCGAGCAGCATCTTCTAAGTAAAAGAAGACATTCCGGAAAGTTTCTTCTTCGTCCCACCTGTTGAAGATGCGGACGCGGTCCAGCTTCTGCAACCATTCTTCGGGGTCTCCAGCGGGGGCTCCCGGGAACGATGGCGGTTAGCGGGGCTGCTGCAGGACGATTGGCGACGTTGTTTCTTGCACCATCGTGTTGGTTGCAGCGTTCCTTTTCTTGGGCCCTTCTGGCATCAAACCGAACTCGGGTGGTAAATCTTGCAGGCGGAGGCTGGCTGTTGTTGGACTGGCTTGGCCGCTTCCCGAGGTCGTAATGGGCATGAAGAGTGCGTACCCCGCACCTCCACCAGATGTCACGAAGACAAGGACGATGCAGTTGTCTTGAATAAGAAACACGTTTATTGGAGCGAACTTGTGCTCCCCTAACAACTCAAAAGAATAGAGAGGCGGCGAAGCAGCGGTCAACAAAGTGACTTGCACAGGCGAGTGTCGTCGAATCGAATGCGCCGGCGTCCGCACTGCAGGCTTTTTATCTTTTGGCGCGCGTGGTTCTGGAAACGTCGATTCGCATCGAGAACATAGTAGATCCAAGAAGATTATTCTGAGCTGTTCACGTTAGATCGGAATGCTCTCCCGATCACAGCAGATAACACATGCGGCACAGAAAGAAAGAATGGAACACGCGCTTCCCTTGGCGCAGAGATAACACAAACCGGCACAGCCGGGCGGTAAAAGCAAAACACAAATAAACAAACCCAATGTATGGTTCGCGGCAATATCAAGGCAGGGTTCATTCGATGCTCCATTCGTCCTTATATTCCGAACCCGTGCCGCTGCTTCAAGTGGCAGCGGTTCGGGCACCATACAACCCCTTGCCACGGCACAACAACCCGTGCGAATTGCGCCGCGCAGAACCACCACACGACAACTGTGATTCTGAAAACCTCCCTTGTGCAAACTGCAGGGGCCCACATGCGGCCTGTTCCAGGAGACGCGAGAAGTCCTAGTAGAATAGAAATTATTCAATCTCAAGGTCACAGTAAACATCACCTTCCCAGAGGCGCGGAAGAGGTTCGCCTCTTTCTCCCTTGGTAGGTACGCCGACACCGCTCGCCGGGGGGTGGAGCGGCGCCTGGTTTCCACAGGGACCAAGCTCAGCGAGTCTGACTTGGTCCCTCCGCCATCCCACGATGGTATGCCTCTGGTAGCCCAAACCGTTACCACACCGCTTGCTGAGGCAGCATCGGGTGCAGGGCCTACTGCTTCCGTCGGGATAGTTGCCACTCCCACCCCTGTCTCCCTGTCTTGCAGTAAGCTGGAGGGTGCCCAGGGAAAGGACACCAGGGGCCCCGCATCGCTCCCACCGCCACCGCACCGCCCGTGCAACTTCTAGCGCCCGAACGGCGGCGCGGTTGGCGGCTCAAACAAAGGGCCTCCTTAAAGGGCCCAAGTGCGGGAGTCCGGTTCGACGGGCACCCCCAAGACATAGGACAAATTTATGGGCATCACGCCGTTCTTGCCTGCAACGCAGTGCAAGGAGCGGCCACTTAAGTCCAAGTCCACAGAAACGCCCAAATAGCCAAATAGCAGAGTAACGGCCCCGAAAGACGACACATGAACACACACACACACACAGACACACAGACAAAGGCGCACGCACGCACGCACACACACACACACACTCCAGTCATTCCTAAATATAAATATTGTCACAAAGTCAAGGACGACGCAGTTGTCTTCAAGGAAAACAAGTTTATTGGAGCGAATTGTGCTCCCCTAACAACTCAAAGAATACACAGATGACGAAGCGGCAGTCAACAAAGTGACGCGTGCAGGCGAGATCCGTGGATTCGAAAGCCGCGGCGTATGTTCTGCAGGATTTTATCTTTCGGCCCAAGTGTTTATGGAACCGTCGATTCACATCCAGAACATTGTAGATCACACAAGATTATTCTGGGCTAGCTACGTTAGGACGAAACAGACTGCTTATCTGAATGTGATAGCCCGTGAGGCAAAAAAATAATGAATGGAAGCCCCGCTTAGTTTAAAACGCAGATAACACAGCAGGGCGTGGCCCGGCAGTAAAAGCAAACAATAAATAAAAAATACATGGTTCATGGCATTACCCCCCCCTAAGAGTGCAACGACCCCATGCTCAAATAAAGGACAGTCCGAACAAACAAGAAAAAAAGTCCGTTATCTCGCATAGTAAGGTTTCAAGCAATCTACGTGGACGACTTCAGGCCGCGTGCGTCGTCGTGATGTTCCGGAATCGCCATCGGGGATAACCTCGTAGGTAAGTTGGCCGAGACGTCGTAGAATCTGGTAGGGTCGGAAATACTGTAACAGGAGGTTCTCACTGAGTCCGCGTCGTCGGATGGGCGTCGAAACCCAAACACGGTCCCCTCGGTGGTACTGGACGTCTCGGCTTCGGAGGTTGTAGCCCCCGGTATCCACTAGCTGCTGGTCTATTGTAGGAACTAGAGCGAGGTAGCGGGCCTCCTCCGCGCGCTGAAGGTATCCTTGGACGTCCGTGTTGAGGTCGTCGTCTTCTACATGCGGAAGCATGGCGTCAAGCATAGTAGTCGGCAGTCTTCCGTAGACAAGCTAGAACGGCGTCATTTCCGTAGTTTCCTGGGTAGCCGTGTTGTACGCAAACGTGACATACGGGAGCACTTCGTCCCAAGTCTTACGTTCAACGTCGACGTACATTGACGGCATATCCGCGATGGTCTTGTTCTGACGTTCGGTTAGTCCGTTCGTTTTGGGGTGTTACGCCGTAGTTCTTCGGAGGTCTGTGTTGCTGTAGCGTAAGATTCCTTCAATGAGCTCCGCAGTAAAGGGCGTACCGCGGTCCGCGATTAGGACTTCCGGGGCTGCATGTCGCAGCACAACTTGTTTCATGAAGAACTTCGCGACTTCTTGTGCATTCCCCCTCAAAAGAGCGGCGGTCTCTGCGTAGCGCTTTATGTAGTCTGTCGCTACGACAATTCACTTGTACTGTGATCGTGACCTAGGGAACGGGCCTAGAAGGTCCATTCCGATCTGTTGAAATGGCCTCGACGGGACGGCGGTTGGTTGAAGTATTCCGGCGGGTCCTGGCGGTGGCGTTTTTCGTCGCAAGCAGTCACGGAAACTCCTAACGTAGAGGGTGACGTCGGATGTAAGTCGGGGCCAGAAGTACTTCACCTTGATTTTTGCATTAGTGCGAGCTGTTCCGAGATGTCCGGAAGACGGGTTGTCGTGGCACGCTTCCAAAACTTCGTCACGAAGGGCTGCGGGGATGGCAAGTAGATAATTCGTTCTCGTTCTGCGGCTGAGATTCTTCTTCACGAGTACGGAGTTTTTGAGGGTGAATGCTGGTAAGTTCCTCTTGAACGCCTTAGGCGCCGCGACGTTGGGTCCTTCGAGGTAGTCGATCATGACGCTAAGGTCAGGGTCGGCACGCTGCTTGGCGGCTAGGTCGCTCTCTGTCACGACTCAGAAGAAGGCGCTGTCTTCATCGGTGTCTTGTTGTGGTGGGCCGACAGGGCGCGGGACAGGCAGTCGGCGTCTTAGTGTTTCCTGCCGGATCTGTAGACTATTGTAACGTCGAACACTTGCGGGCGCAAGCTCCACGCCCAAGACGGCCAGAGGGGTCCTTCAAATGGGCGAGCGAACGCAGCGCATGGTGGTCTCTCACAACCTTGAACGGTCTGCCATACACATATTGGTAAAATTTTGAAATGCCCATAAGACAGGCACACTTTTTCGGAGGCAGAGTAGTTTTTTCCTCCATCCACAGACCACGGCTGGCGTAGGCGATTACCGTTTCGCAACCGCGTTGATTTTGAACGTGGACGGCAGCCAAACCTATATCACTGGCATCCGTGTGCATTTCCGTTTCGGCATTTTCGTCGAAATGAGCGAGCACGGGCTGGTTTTTCAGGTGTTGTTGCAGCTCGCAGAATGCTTTTTCTTGGGTGTTTTCCCAGGCGAAAGGGGTGCTATCTTTTGTCAGGTGCGTCAGTGGCTCTGAAATGCGTCCGAAGCTTGCGACGAAGCGCCGGCAGTATGTGCATAGCCCGAGAAATCTTCGCACGCTCTTTTTGTCTTTCGGTCTTGGGAAGTTCGCTATGGCTGATGTTTTCGCCGGGTCAGGCAGGACTCCCGCGGCGTTGACTACGTGTCCCAAAAACTTGAGTTCCTCGTAAGCGAAGCGGCACTTTTCGGGCTTCAGAGTTAACCCCGCCGAGCGAACAGCCTCGACTACAGACTCCAATCTCTCAAGATGTTCATCGAAAGTCCGGGCGAATACCACAACGTCGTCAAGGTATACGAGGCAGATGTGCACCTTCAGGCAAGCTAGCACAGTGTTCATGACCCTTTGAAACGTGGCTGGTGCAGTGCACAGCCCAAACGGCATCATCTTGAACTCGAATAGACCGTTCGGGGTTATAAATACAGCCTTATCTCGGTCTCTGTCATCCACTTCAATTTGCCAGTAGCCGGTCTTCAGATCCATGGATGAGAAGTACTTCGCGTGGCAGAGGTGGTCGAGGGCGTCGTCGATTCGTGGCAGGGGTACACGTCCTTTTTGGTGATTTTGTTCAGTCTCCGGTAGTCAACGCAGGACCTTAAAGTGTCGTCTCTTTTCTTCACGAGTACGACCGGCGCAGGCCACGGACTTTTAGATGGCTTTATTATGTCGTCGCTGAGCATGTCGTGTACTTGAGTCCGTATGGCTTCGCGCTCGTGTGAAGACAGGCGGTACAGTGACTGTCGGATAGGTCGGGCTCCATCTTCGGTGATTATCCGGTGCTTCGCCAAAGGTGTTTGACGTAACTTTGAGTTCGACGAAAAACACTCGCTGTAGCGATGAAGCAATGCCAATAAGTGGTTCCTTTGTTCTTGCGGTAGCACCGGATTTACGTCGAAAGGATGCGGCAGCTTGAAGGTATCTTCGAGTGCGCGTTCAAAGTCGGCGACTGCGTTCACGTCACTTGCCTGTTGCGTTTCTTAGAGGAACGCAATTGCAGCGCCCTTGTTAATATGCTGGTACTCCTCGGTGAAATTGGTGACCAAAACGTGGAACCTGCCTTGCTTAAACCGCACAATGCCTTTTGCAACACACACACCACGGTCGATAAGCAACCTTTTGTCACTCTTCAGGATAGCGTCGACGTCAGGCGCAGCGCCTTCACAGTAGACGGTGATCATCAAGCTTGCGCGGGGTGGCAGGGTGACATGATCATCGGCGATCCTTGCAGCTTCACGGTGTTTGGGGTTCGGTTCCGGCGTCATGGAGTGATCGGAGGAAAAAGTTATAGTACTGGTCTGTAGATCAATTTTTGTGCCGTTGTCCGTCAAAAATTCCATTCCCAGAATCACGTCGCGGGAGCAGGGAGGCAATACAACGAACGCGACAGGGTACGTCGTGCCGCTTATGGTGACGCGGGATGTGCACGTTCCACTTGCCGTCACGAGGTGGCCTCCTGCTGTGCGTATGTGCGGACCGTCCCATCTGGTCATAACTTTCTTCAGCTTAGACGCAAATGGTCCGATAATTACTGAGTAATCGGCTCCCGTGTCTACGAGGGCGACTACATCTAATGCGTCGATGGACACCTCTACGTCGGACGCCGCCTTCCTCGAGTTCTGGGTGCGTTGGGGCGTCGCATCTCGGGTGTGCGTGTTGACTACCGGGCACTGTGCGTCGTCGTCGTCGTCGGCGTTGTCGTCTTCTCAGGGGCACCCTTGGTCATGTTGGGTACGCGTCGCGCCTTGTGGCTGTGTTCGGGAGTCACGTCAGGGTTAGGTCTGGTCGTCGGGATGAGGGATGTCGTCAGTCACAGTCTTCGGCGAATCGTTGTGTCGTTGAAGGGTTTTCATTTTTCTGCCGTTGTGCAACTTCACCTCCAGAAGTTACTGCCTTTAGTTCCCCCCCCCCGTGAGCTGGGGGACGTTCCACGTGCGAAGTCCGCGCTGCTACGGCGGTCCGGCGACTGGTATGGGTAGGGCGACGGCGAATGGTTGAAACGCGCTGGTCCACGGCTGGTGTTGGACAGGTATTCTTCAATCTCAGATTGGCGCTGGCCGGTTCGGGGAAGTGGTGCGTCGACGGAGAAACCACGAAGTCCGAGTCTCTTGTATGGGCAGTGACGGTAGATGTGGTCAGCCTCTCCGCAGTAGTAACACAGCTGGCGATTCTCGGGCGTTCTCCACATCTCGGTCTTCCTTGGGGCCTGGTTTCGGGTTACGGGGGGGCGGGAGGGCGACACTGGGCATTGGTATGGCGGGGCCTCTTGACTACGTGTTGGAACAGGGCGGCGTCGACGAACAGCGAAGGAGTACGTCATACCCTGTGGTTCGCGGGGTGCTTCGGACGGCATAGAAGTTCCCAAAGCCTGCTGTACTTCTTCCCGGATCAGGTTAGTCAGGGAAGCGAGTTGATGTTGTGGCGTCGTCGTAGGAAACATTTTCCGCACCTCCTCCCTCACCACTGCACGGATGGTGTCGCGTAGTGAGTCGGAGGTTATAGCGCCAGCACCAATCGTCTCCGAAACGAGCGCATTGATTGGGCGGTCGTACTGCCTTGTTCGGATTTCGAGCGTCTTCTCCATCGCGGCGGCCTCAGACGCGAATTCGGATACGGTCTTAGGGGGGTTGCGAAAAAAGCACGCGCAGAGCTCTTGCTTCACACCTCGCATCAGAAACCGTAGTTTCTTTTGCTCTGTCATTTCTTGGTCCGCACGGCCAACAAGTCGCTTCATCTCCTCGACGAATATCATGACCCCTTCGTTGGGTGGTGTGTTCGGGTTTCCAGCAATAGTGCCACGCGTTCTTTTCTGACCACGGTAGTAAAGGTCCTCAGGAACTCGCTTTTGAAGCGAGCCCAGTTGGTAAAACAGCTCTCGTGGTTCTCGAACCGAGTGCGAGCTGAATCTTCCAAGTAAAAGAAAACATGCCGGAACGTTTCTGCGTCGTCCCACCTGTTGAAGAACCGGACGCGCTCCAGTTTCTCCAACCATTCTTCTGGATCGTCTGAGGAGGCTCCTCCGAAGGATGGCGGTTCCCGTGGCTGCTGCAGGACGATTGGTGATGTTGCTTCTTGCACCATGGTGGTGGTAGCAGCGGTCGTTCTTTTGGGTCTGTCTGGCAGGAGACCAAACTCGGGCGGGAGGCCTTGCAGTCCGAAGCTGGCTCTTGTTGGACTTGCTTGGTGGCTTCGAGAGGTTGTAGAGCTCATGAAGGGTGCCTACCCCGCAACTACACCAGATATCACGAAGTCAAAGACGACGTAGTTGTCTTCAAGGAAAACAAGTTTATTGGAGTGAACTTGTGTTCCCCTAACAACTCAAAGAATACAGAGGTGACGAAGTGGCAGTCAACAAAGTGACGCGTGCAGGCGAGTTCCGGCGATTGGAAAGCCGCGGCGTCTGGTCTGCAGGCTTTTACCTTTCGCGCAAGTGTTTCTGGAACCGTCGATTCACATCCAGAACATTGTAGTTCACAGAAGTGTATTCTGGGCTAGCGACGTTAAGGCGAAACAGTCTGCTTATCTAAATGAGATAGCCCATGCGGCATAAAAATAAAGAATGGAAGCCGCGCTTAGCTTGGAATATTGGTAATAAAAAACATATTCCAGTAGAACTGCAACGGCCTCCTTAAAAATCTTTACAATTTGTACGAGATGCTTCGTGCCAGTCATCCAAGTATCATGTGTCCAAGAAACTGACCTAAATTCCAAACAGACAAATTTTTAAATAGGTACATGGTATTCAGAAAGGACCTGGTCGGCTGCAACCACTCTTCAAGTGGTGTGGCCATGGTCGCCCAGAAATTATCAGCACGCCACCCTCTCTATTTAAACACTGTCCATGAGGCTGTAGCAATCCGTACGAGCATATTCTATAGGTTAATAATGGTATGCTTCATTTACATCTCTCCTAATTTTCAGTTAAGAGCTCCGATTTCTAGGGACTGGTTGACGAGATACCCGAGCCATATATCCTTACGGGCTACCTTAATGCGCACAACTCTCTTTGGGCCTCCTCCCGAACAAATGCCCGAGTTCACAGGATACAGAAGTTTCTAACATCCTCTGAAGCCTGCCTTTTGAACAAAAAAGGCTACATACCATACCTTGGGACACAATTTATACTCGCATCATGACTTGGCTATTGGTTTTCCAGTTCTCTTTCCATGTCTTGAGTGGGGCGAGGGAATGGACCAATACGGTAGTGGCCATTTCCCCACTTAATAACGTAATTAGGTAGAGGGCCAAACAGTGCATCTTCCCATAAAAGGTTATGAATCAAAAGCAAACTGGAGCACAATCACAGAAACATCTCAACTACACTACACCTCTATAAAACACCTACACGTTGAGGAAGCAGATATACTCATCACGACGCACATCCTCGACGCTTGTCAAAAGTTCCTTCCCCAGGCCTCCACTGCGTCCCGCCACCCCAGGGGGCCCTGGTGGAACGGGGACTGTAAGCGGGCGCAAGAGATCCAGAGCAAGGCCTGGGGTGTCCTACGCCAGTATCCCACGTCGAAAAATCTTCCCTTTAAGCGGGCAAAGGCTTTCGGGCAGCGTGTGCGTCGTGAGGCGAAAAGGGAGACTAGGCACGCCTTGCTCACTTTAATCAACTCATACACACACCGTCACAAGACATGGACAAAAATACGTAAACCTAAAGGACAACATTCACATAGCCTGCTCCTGGTCAGTACAACAGAAGACACACTCGAAGACCAGGCAAATACACTTGCACAACACTTCCAACACGTTTACAGCTCCGCAGCCTTCACAAAAGCTTTCCTGAAAGAAAAAATGCTTGTAAAAACAAGTCCCAACGTGACTATAAGAGGTCAAATTCTGGTTACAATTCTGAATTTACACTCTATAAGTTGAGGTTTGGCCTGAGCACATGAAAACCTTCAGATCCAGGCAGAAATAAAATTACATACACCATGATACAACACCTACACCCAGACTCGCTTGAAACACTCCTACACCTATACAACAAAATATGGCTTTCGGGACAGGTACATGGTCTTTGAGGGCGGCCATTGTAGTGGCTTTCCTGAAGGAAGGGAAGGACCCTTCCTCTCCCGCCAGTTATCGACCCATCGCCGTCACAAGCTGCCTATGCAAACTACTCGAGAAGGTGATTAACAGGGGAATCGTGTACCTCTTAGAGTACACTGGTCTTCTCGAGAGCTGCCATACCAGCTTCAGGGTGGGGAAACCACAAGCGACACACTCGTCGCCGTTGAGTCGTATATCAAGGATGCATTTGTCTACAAACAGTTTTGTGCTACAGTCTTTTTGATCTTGAGAAAGCCTACGACACCGTTTGGCGATTTAGGATACTTAGCGATCTAAAATCATTCGGTGTTTTGGACAGTATGTTAAACACTCTTTATAGCTACGTGGCGGAACGATCCTTTCGTGTAAAAGTTGGCACAACCCCTTTAAATGATTTGGTGCAGAAAAATGGTGTGCCTCAAGGCAGCATTTTGAGCTGCACATTGTGCAAAGTCAAGACGAACTCACTTGGAAAGGCGTTACCATGAACCATTTCCTGTACAATGTATGTAGATGATGTCCAAATATCTTTTCAATCGGGGAATATGTCAATATGCGAATGCCAAGTCCAGCTTGGTGTCAATAAACTAGCTGGCTAGGCTGACCAGAATGGTTTTAAGCTGAACCCAGTTGAGCACTTGTGTTTTGTTCTTCAAAAGGCGTGGAATCAGGTCAGATCCGGTGATCAAACTGAATGGTGCGTCGATTCCGGTCAAAAAGGAACACAAGTGCCTATGTATAGTCCTCGATGACAAACTTTCCTTATCCCTCATATCAAACAACTAAAACAAAAAGGTCTTAGAACAATGCGTAGGGTCAAGGTCCTGTAGCCCCACTCGTGCGGTGCTGACAAACAACTTCTGCTGCGAGTGTTTACCAGCCTGGTAATCTCGCGGTTGGAATATGGGAGTGTTGTGTGTGGTTCAGGAAGGGAAACTGCTTTGAAAATGCTCGACCAAGTGCAGCACTTTGGCCTTCGACTTGCGTCTGGTGCTTTCCGGAATAGCCCTGTGCAAAGTCTTTACGTCGAGTGTGACGAATGGTGCCTAGGGTACCAGTGAGATTATGTCGATTTACTGTAGGCTTTCAAAGTTTCATCAATGTCTCACCAGCCCAATATATGTATAATGAATGATACATCTACGACCCAACTGTTTTTAAATATTACATCTATTTCCGCGGCATTCTCGCTCAGGGCGAGCAAAGAAGCTTCTGTGACTTCCTGTCTCGTTTTAAACACTTTCAAAACATCTCTCATTGATTCTGTAGCCCCATCCCAACACGTCCCGTTTCACCCATTAAACTTTTAGGAGCCGAGCCCATGTTTTCCACCAAGCGTGTTTTTAAGTTTCTCACCGATGTCATATTTTTACATGTCACCTCTTATGATGCATCGTTACAATCCAGCCCTTTACACCAGTAATGTTAATTCGCTTGTATTTTACTTCGGTTATTTTTACTGAAATTCTGAACTTTTACATTCATGTCACTCTCATGAAATCACTTTTGTTTGGCACTCTTTGCCCTTTGTTGGCCTTTCTCCATTAAATTCGAAATATTATCATCATCACCTAATGTACTCCACACCGTTACAGGCGAGGGAGTAAGACATTTGACTCTCGAGTACTAATTCAGGGTCGTAGCCCAGTGGGTAAGACGACTGACGCTATATCTGTATGGTCTGCCAGACACAGGCTCGAATCCTGCCGGTGCCTCTGTGATTTTTTGCAATAGTAAATGGTATGCGCACGGACGCGGACTGACATTGTGAGGTTCTAAGGTGCTCCGCACCTAGAACAAGCACCGAGAGGCAAGGATGCGTGTAAATACTCTGTTCATCACGGGTCATAGGTACTTCTAACCAGAATCACAGAACGATCATTAAACCTGTCTGCTGAATTTTTTCCAGTAAGCGCGGCATCGTTACAAGTAATCGATGTCATCGGTACCTTTGGCGATTTTAACCAAGAAACAAAGTTTATTATTTCCACCAGAAGCTGTTGTCTTTTCAATTCGTTGCCCTCAAATATTATTTTTAAATATACCCGTTTCGCCTCCCGAAGAAAACTATTTGCTCTGTTTTGGTAACACTTGAATGCAGATAAATCGTTGGGATCTCGTGGCCTAATAAATTTATGGCATCGTTTCATTTTTTTTTTCGAATTTCAATGTGGTATTCTTGAGGGATCCGTGGTTTCGTTGCCTTTTTGTCCCTCCTTTTAACTTCAACGGAAAGCATTGTTAATGAATGCTCAGAAACGCGTGTATAAATTTATTGTAACTTGATTCACATCGGCACGTTGAAAGACAGGCGCCCAGTGAACGTGGTGCGGTTTACTAGCAAAGTTGTCCAGCATACTAAACGACAAGGTGTGGATGAATACTTCTGGAGGGTCTACATGCATACAGTCATTGGTGGTTTTGAAATTGGTAGTAGAAATATTGTAAATTGGTCGCTTATGGGCGCAGTAATAACTCCAGAAGTCACATTATTGGTGCCAGCGTCGGTTATGAAAAATCGATGACCAGCTGTGGTAACATGAACTCATGTTGTCGTGCGTATCTTTTGCACAAGTTTTGTCTGCAGAAATAGGCCTTGGCTGGGGACGCACGCGAAAATTGTATGTTTTAATCTCCCCCTAACACTAACGGCTACTGCTGCTCGTAATTCTAGCATAGATATGTTTCCGAAAACGCCAGAGAAAAAAAATATTGCCGGTTGGTGGTTGATACATCACAGAACACGCGTCACTACCATTTTGCACCGTTAGGATTTTTAGTCAGCGGTTGGTTTAGAGAAATTATCAACTACAACATAGAATTTTTTGGTTTTTGCCATTACGTTGACCGGCCCACCTTTTTTAGCTTCCGATTCAAATAGTACGTGGTGCATTTTGAGAACTCGATAACTTCAGATAGGTCGCGATCCATGTCTCCGTTATCATAACCATGTAGAATTCAAGTTCAAGGTTAGTTATTGCAGCGTGTATTTCACCTTCCTAATTTCTTGCCGAATTGGCATTCGTATTAATGAAACACGTGCACCTTCGGCACCCTCGTGAAAGAGTTACAAAATAAGCCACAGAAAGAGCGCTTTCAACCATATTGTTCTTCTTTTAAAGGTTCGTCGTTCGTTGTGTTCTGACTTTACACCATCATATCTAGGTGGTTGGGAGAAGTAGTATGAAGGATTCTAGTAGTCTGGGTCTTCCTTAAAAAAATGTTTCCTTCCTTAGTCAATACCAACCGCCATCCAGCTTCCCTCTACTTTTCCATCGTCATCAGAACCAGCATCTTCAGCGCCGGGCAGAGATGCTCATTTATGTATATGGGCGCAGATGCGGCGTGGACAAGGTCTCCAGCTGAAAGGCACTTTTTAGGACTTTTCCAACTACAGTCATGCGCTTCGCATGGCGTACAAACTGCACTACTGTGTTTTGACTAGATGCATTTGTTGTCAGGAAGCAGTGAGAAATGTCGACATCGCTTTAAATATAGGGCTCACTTACAGCTTCCCCATCCACGGTAAGAATTTCTGGTTGGCTCTTATCATTGGTACAGGCTCTCGTGCACCAAGGTGGAGTGAAGGTATAAAACACAAATATAAATTTGTGGGCATGAGAAACGTTTTCCCATGCAAGCCTAATATTGAAATTTCGCATTGCCCCAGACGGCTCAACTAACAAAAATCGCATACTAAATAACTGTTGTAAATGACCCAAATTTTTTAATTACGAAAAATAAATTTGATATTCTCGTCGTAGTTTCTTCGTAGTAATGTTGCAATAATTGTTCGAAATACACATTTGGCGTACGACAAAAATATAATTTCCGTGAATACCAAAAACTTGATGCATTTAATATTACTATTTTCTACTTACAAATTTTTTTCTTCTCAATATGATATTACCCTAGGCTTAGCACCAGCCGCAAATGTTTTATGGTGTTCGAAAGTGGGTTTCCACAGTTTTACCGAGCTTTGATTGTTTTTATGGTGGCCTGCAGAAGTTTTTGGAAACTGCAGTTTCTAGGATTATAAAAATTTACTTATATCTCTGCCGACTCACAAAAGTTTCCAAAGAAAAATAGAGAAACGAAAGGTGCAAAATGATGTAAGTCCAAATACTATCACAGTTTCCGAATAGTCACAAGTCCGTGCAGACTTAGACGGCACCGAGTACAAAGCCGTGAAAAGCGATTAAAAAAAAAAGCACTGTCATTTACCAACTGCAAGTGGACGATTCATCCCAAGTATAATAAATAAAATGTTCTGCTGCCAAGACTATATACAGAAAACTATATTGTTTGGAAATGCGCTTTTTGGTTTTGTACAGGCATTTGGTTCGGCTCGCACAAGAGTAGTGAATTTCCGTATATTTATTGTTGCGAACAAAAGGTGATATTCAACAGGCAATTACGTAAGGAGATTGAATGAATGTGGGTAGTATTGTGATAGAGAGTCTAGTAAATAGGACTTCCTACGCAATAGCAGCAGCAGGAGGGAACCAACATTGCTGCTCCTGCGGCCTCAAAATATATACAGACGCTGGCCGTATCCACCCAAGGCTAGGCCTGGAGTACCCTCGCAACTTAAATATTTCGACTATGGAATGCTGGATATATTGCAATATTGATCTTATACATGTGTCGAACACGGCGAAATCACCGCCCGTGCAAGTGCATTCAAGCGAGGCCACAAATTTCTGCAGGATAATATGAGGCACAAACTACCACAATTCAAAAGAAGTCTCTGCCAGAAGCAGCACAAGCCACAACAAACGTTTTTTTTAAATTATAAGCTGCATTTATACAAATAACTGCAGCTGCGTGTCGAGGCAGCGGCTGGTCTATGCGTGTAGCCAGTAATATTCCAGCTGGTAACGCTAGGTCACGTGTTGAACAGACAAACCGTCACCGCCGGTCAACGTGTATTGAATCTCAGGCGTTAACACCCTCTAGAATATACATAACTTATGCTAACGTCAGCTATAATGAGTACCCGAAAACAAGCAATCTCACTCACGTATCAGCAACACATGCAGAGACAGTCAAAATTTGTTGGACTTAGGTCCAAAACTTTTGGATACGGCTACAGTAAGGTGTCTACGCGGGATAGAGGTGAATAAACGCTGTCGAATATAGGCGACAAGGTCAAGTGAAGCGCCAAGAAACAAAGACAACCGGGAGGAATAAACAGAACAGGAGGAAGAAAATTGAACGCCAGAGCTTTTTCCCATTCCATTTGTTCCTCTTTGCTGTCCTTGTTCATTTTGCTTCGTTTCAATTGAACCCTTAGGTCCCCCCCGGTTTCCTTCGTACTTGAATATAGGCGACGTTGTACTACCTTGGTCATATTTGTGCGGCAATGTCGCTGAAAGCTGATGGTTAATCGGACGAGCCGATAAGCACAGAATGTTTACAAAGAAAATCAAGCGGGATAATGAGGTAATGGGGCCAGTGGGACAAACCAGTAACCAAAGGTGGAACGAGGTGATCATCCCGCGGCCGCTGGGCTGTATGTGTTGCACCTGTGAACATGCTTGCTTTGTATTTCGTATTTTGAGACGTCCGTTGTACCATTTGTTTATTCCTGTAATCTATGCGAGAAGCGCATCTCTCCCTTCCCTACCGCTTTTATAATAAAATGAACTTGTTTATTGCTTTGTTGTTTTGAGAAACGGGTTTGGTTCTAGCACCCACGAGACCGCATTTGCTGTTGCAAATTATCATGGCGTATTTGTTAATGCTGCGGAACCTTTTTTAGGGTCGGTACATCACAAAAACTGGTAAATAAATCTATAGTTGTCTATGTTCTCCTGTTCTCTCTTCTCAACACGCGATTCTATTTTCGTAACAAGGGTGCACGGCGCACACCTTCCTTACCAGAAAAAGCGTCCGTGTTTCAAGAATGTAGGATATTGCGATGAAGATTAACCCTGCAGTCGAAACGTCAGTAAACTATTTTAAAAAGATTTACTCCAGTGGCTCTGTTTACATATATATATATAGCAAATCAGAATAGGAAATGAGGGGCTAGTTGAAAATAAGACAGAAATAAAGTTTGGTGGTCAAGAAAACCTCGTGAAGCATAGGGGAGGATAAGGTAGGCCATTGAAACAGATAAAGAATTTCGAGAGAAAGAAAGAAAGTGAGACAAAATGCCCGCCAGGTGGGATCCGAACCCACGCCCTCCAGAATACCGGTCTGGTGCGATAACCACTACGCTACTGGCTACCACCCCCAAGCACCACAGGAAAAAATTACATTGACATAAATACCCCAGAAAGTGAAGGGGAAAAATAGCCCCGCCGGTAGCGTAGTGGATACCGCACCAGACCGGTATTCTTGAGGTCGTAAGTTCGCATTTCAACCTGGCGGGGATTTTTTCTCCACTTTTTCTTTCCCAATTCTTTATCTGTTTCAATCACCTACCACATCCTCCCCTTTGCTTTCCGAGGTTTTCTTCACTGCCAAATCCTATTTCTGTCTTAGTGTAAACGAGCCCCTCATTTCCCATTCTGATTCGCAACTTCTGTATATATATATATATATATATATATATATATATATATATATATATATATATATACATATACAGTAAACTCTCTTTAACTCGAACTCGCATATCTCAACACCGCGGTTAAGTTGAAACTTCTTTTCGCCGGGCATTAACCTCCCATAGGTGCTATTCATCATCATCATCATTTATTGTACATCATATTTATTGTATTGTATTGTATTTATTGTATTATATTGTATTGTAAAGGTTAAAAGAGCTTACCGCGCCGGTGGAAGGCGGTACGCGGACCTTCTCAAGGTGCGCGAAAAGACAGCGCAAGCTCGACGTTACGCAAAGAAACTTGCTCGCGAACGATGGTTCTACCACTGCGCCTCCTGTGGAGAAAGAACGGGC
The DNA here is from genome assembly GCF_048455015.1 of Haemaphysalis longicornis. NCBI lineage: Eukaryota > Metazoa > Arthropoda > Arachnida > Ixodida > Ixodidae > Haemaphysalis > Haemaphysalis longicornis. The sequence goes on along the minus strand of NW_027526266.1, from coordinate 6,878,613 downwards.
CTTCGAAAACTCTGGGAAACGTTTCGAGCCATCAACGGTGAGCGCAAACACGGAAACCCTGTGCAAGCAATCCTTCTTAAGAAAGGCATCACCAGTGCAGAATTTGAGGATTTTGCTCCACCTACGTTTTTCCCCCAGCCTCGTACACCACCGGTACCACACCTATATCAAAAACGTACCCCAGCTTGCGATGACGGGGTAGAGTCCCCATTTACGCTACAAGAATTGCTGCACGCTTTGAAGTCCGTGAATGAGCGCAGTGCGCCTGGAAAGGATCGCATCACCTGGCAGATGCTCAAAAATTTAGACCACACTGGCAAGCTGCAAATATTCGATAACTTAAATCACGCTTGGATGTCAGGTACCCTTCCGCCCGAATGGAAGCAATCCCTCGTAATACCTATTCCTAAGCCTGGCAAGTCCCAAACGCAGCTGAGAAACATGCGGCCAATTTCACTGAATTCGACCCTTTGCAAGCTTCTCGAGAAAATGGTTCTTACACGTCTCAATTACCACCACGAGGAACAATGCGCACATTTCCATCCAACGCAAACGGGATTCCGTCCAAACCTTTGCACACACGACAGCCTCTACCTTCTGCGACGTTTCTACCTCCTGCGACGTCAATCCTCTCACCAACCCTATTAAACCTAGTGATGAGAGGGCTCGCAAATTGCCTTCAAGACCACGCTACGGGCATTGGTTTTACTATGTATGCCGACGATGTCACTATCTGGACTATCCCAAGGCAGCACGCCACAACAGAACAAGCAGTAACTGCCGTCCCAACTGCCCTGGATGCTTTATTCGCTTACTTTCCACAGACTGGCATGTGCCCATCGGCTGAGAAAACTCAATACATTCTCGTAGGAGGGTCAGAGAAAGAAAAAGACAAAGTGAGTCTGAATCTCGGGGATCAACTAATCATCAGATCCCCTACTCGCCAGGTTCGCATCTTGGGCGTACCGTTTCACGAGAATGGGGGTGCCGACGCATGGCTTAAAGAGCTCGCGCTTACATGGATGAAGATCCTGCACCTCATTAAGAGGATTTCCCATCGCAGACGGGGTACGGGTACGAAGGTCTCCCGCACGTTAGTAGTATCACTTCTGACTTCGCGCGCCTGCTACGGAGCCTCGTGTTTTGACCTAACTCAGGCTCCAGCCAAACAACTAGAGGTGTTGCACCGATCAGCCATGCGTGTTATTACGGGCCTTCCTCGGCACGCGCCGGTAGAAGAGCTCCATCGTTTCTCTCGTCTTCCTGCAATAGGTGCGACTATCGAAGAGTGGAGGCGTAATAACTCAAGGCGCCGCACATGGAGTCTTTCTGGTCAACCTTTACTATTGCTGGACTCCCCCGTGCACCATACCGACTTGGCAAACATTCCTCCAAAGATTCCACCATGGGAGGATGAAAATGTCTGCCGGGTCAATCCTATTACTCGAAAGATTACCAAAGCGTCCCACACTTTCCAGCGATCCGCTCAGGCTGCCCGTGCCGATGCCGATCCTGGGGCCATTTTCACAGGCGCCTCCTGGGGTTCTACCACCAACCGCGCAGGCATTGTTTTCTACCACCCTCAATGTGACGTGCGCCGTGGCCTGGTGCTCCAGTACAATGATCAAGAGTGCCCCACGTCTTGTGAACTGGAGTTGCCCGCTATTCACAAGGCCCTGGACTTTTTATCGCAACAAGAGTCTCAAGGCGCCTTTCCCCCAGGGACGTGCCTGACCATTTATACAGATTCCCTTCAGGCCATCAAAAAACTACAGCAGATCCCACGGAACGGCTGCCTAACTCATCAAATTAGGAGCAGTTGCGTGCACGTTACGTACAAAACAATGTGGACGTACATGTGACCTGGGTTCCCGGACACGCGGGCGGCTTCGTAAATGAGGCCGCACACGCTTTGGCGAGCGCGCTTCTCCACTCCCGCTCGCCGTTGCTGGAACACAGGTTCAGTACCACCCGTCCACACCAGGACCCCGACGACCAGCGTGACTTCCTGAAGCAACGCGGACGGCAAGTGCTCCTCGCATCGGTACCTCTTGACCCCCATCCATTGCCGAGCAGACTGCCGCGTGCTGCCGAGGTTTTTATTTATAAGGCTCGAGCTGGAGCAGCACTCACCGATGACGTCATTGCTAAATGGCGGGCGTACATCCCTCGTCGTAGACGCCAGCAACCTGAAGACGCTGAGCCCTCCCATCCCGACGTCACCTGTCGAACATGCGACCTGGGGGTCCGCCCCATTATGCAGCATCTTGTATGGCAGTGTCCCGGACTTGAGGCTATTCGCGCGCGCCATCGCCACCAAGTTCCGTATACGTACCAGTACTGGATCTCGCCTTCACAGCACAGGCACGCAGCCCGAGTGCTGCGTTCCCTCAGGGACTTCGCACGCGAGGCGGACATTCTGAGCCGGACTTAATTTTACTCCTTCCTTTTCCGCCCTACCATTCCTATAGGCCTTTGAGCCAGCCCTTTCCCTAATAAAGTTACATCTATCTATCTATTGTACCCGAAAGGCACCTTGCGGGGTATTAAATAAGGGGGGGTGAAATAATAGTACAGACATAGCGAGAATACAGACAGTAATACAGGAACAATTCCGACATATATCCGTGTAAAGAAAGTGAAGACGTACAGGCATGAAAAAAGAAATGAAAAGAGAGAAGGGGGAGGGAGAGAGGTGAGCAATAACAGGAAGTCATACGTTCCAGAAAAACAAAACAAAAAACCTAGAAAGAGCAATGAACTGACTGAGGGCGACAACCGTATGGCATTTGGAACGCGTGCCATTGCCCTACGAACGAGGAACCCGAAGGGCGCCGGCCGGCCGGACTACGTACTCTCACACGGTCACAAGCCTTGTGTGAGTGGGCCGTCTAATCCCCTTGCCGTAAGGACCATGCAAAAATGGGCAAAGCACTTGGAGATTTAGTTTTCCAATCTTAACGCTCAGTACCCAAAATATTCCCGGGAGGACAAGGCAGTGCACGAACGACGACTGCAGACCGGTCAAGGAACGCAGCCCCCGTCTCCGAACAATGCGAGGCGGCCGACCAAAAAGCTGACCTTGTGGAACTTCCATCTTCGAAAAAGGGGCGAACTTGAGGAAGTGCCTTACAGCGAACCTCACGGAGACGCAATGAATGGCAAGGAACTCCCCAGTCTGTGTAGACAAACGAGGTGCGTTCCGCAGGGCGGGGTTCGTGGATGGCTAGCAGCGGCAAAGGGTTGCAAGACGGCGTTGCAATGTAAGCAGTGTCACCTCTGAAGGAGGAGCCTTGCCGGCTTCGAAACGCCTGGTCTCCAGTTTTTGTATTACGGGCAGGAGGTGTAATTATATTTTTTCAGACATGTAAAGCAGCAACCAGAGGTAAAAGCAAGTGCAAAGGACGCTAAAATTACGCCCAGAAAAAGAGACGAGAAACCGAATATTGCATATTAATTAGGGATATAGGAGCTTAGTAACTCACAGAATTTCGAAGGGTTTTGCTCTGCAACGAGGGATTCTGGTAGGGAGTTCTATTGTTCTATTTCTACAGAAAGGAATAATTTGTTGAAGGTGTTGGTAGAACCGTGAAGCCTCCGAATGCTCATACAGTTGAATAGGCGGTGTGATGAGCGCATGGGTGGAAATAAAAGCGTAGAACGAAGGTCAGCGAACTTATAATACAATTTATAGAATAGGCCGAGCAGTGAAAGTTTACGTCTTGTTGCTAACAGGGGCAGTCCGACAGATGCTTTTAAGTTGGTGACACTCGTAGTGGGGCCATATTTGGATGAGATGAAACGGGTAGCGCGGTTTTGGAGTGCTTCTAGTATGTCAGCCAGGTACGTTTGGTGCAGGTTCCAAATGAAGAAGGCATTCCAGTTTGGTGCGGATGAAAGTCTCATATGCTAATTTACGGATCGATGGAGGGGACAGGTATAACGATCTTCTAAGGGAGTTCAGGGACTTCAAGGCATCGGCTGTTAGTTTTAGAATGTGGTTCGACCAGTTTAGTTTGTTAGTGATGGTAACGCCAAGGTAGCGGAAGCTATGGACCTCAAATAGATTAACTGTGCCTAAGCAGTATGGGAATGTAGTTATGGAGCGTTCTCGGGTAACATGCATGAACTTACATTTACTAACATTTAGACTCATCATCCAGCGTGGGCACCATTTGAAAATTAAGGTTAAGTCCTGTTTGAGGACGGATTGGTCGTCGCTGGTTATGACACGGCAGTAAATTACACTATCATCAGCAAAAAGATTGATTGGAGATGAACCGCCAGTTAGGAGGTCATTTAAAAATATAAGGAAAATAAGTGGACCGAGTACTGATCCCTCAGGAACACTGGATATTACTTTGGTAGTTTCTGAGCAGCGATCCCCAACACAAGTGAACTGAACGAGATATGTTAGGATACAGGTGATCCATGAAAGGATTAGCGGGTCGAAATGAAGACACGAAAGTTTGGACACCACTCGTTTATGGGGTACGCAGTCCAAGGCCTTTGAAAAATCTAAGTAAATGACGTCTGTGTGGAATGAATAATCTAAGTTTAGATGAAGGTCTGTAGTGAATTCAAAAAGTTCAGTTTCACATGACAGGCCTGGACGAATGCCATGCTGATTGCTGAATAAAAAAATTCCTTTGAAGGTGGTTAGCTATGCGCGAATATATGATATGTTCCAAAAGTTTACAGTCAATACAGGTAAGTGAAATCGGGCGATAATTGGGTGGGTCGGAGCGCTTGCCAGAGTTGAAAACAGGGACTACTTTGTTTATTTTCCAGTCTTTCGGCAGAGTACCCTAGCGTATAGACTGGGTAAAAATTATTTGTAAGATCTGGCTGGAGATGACGTCGGTAGCTTTTAGTATTTTCACTGGTATGTTTTCAGGTCCGGAAGAGCTGGAAATTTGAAGATTTTTATTAGGTTCATGATACCTTCAGCAGTTACTTCAATGGCAGGCATGTCAGTGAAGTCCAATCTTGGTAAGGCAGGAATGTTGGTCGACTGTTCACACGTAAAAATGGAAGAAAAGTAGAAATTTAGGACATCAGAGCGTTTTGCGAATGGCATGTGTGACCCATCAGGATTGGTTAAGGTGATGTTATGCGACTGATATGTTTTGCAGTTAGTATTTTCCAGAATTTTTTGGGATTACCACTGAGGATATGAAGAAAGTCCTGGTGAAAATTTTTTTTTTCTTTGAGCGCTTCAAGAGGCGGTTCTACTCTCACCAGCAGTTGAAGTAGTTCTTTGATTTCGGGGCAGTACCAGATTTTTTTGCCACTTTGAAGAGGCCCTTTTTCTTTTGGGCTAGTTTTTTTTAACAGATTTGTGTACCAGGGCCTTACCATTTCACAACAGATGAAAACGAGGGGTACGTAATAATAATTAGGCTGAGTAGTTTTTGTTTGTACAAAGGCCTGTTTTCGTCTACATACCCTCTGTAAGCAATTTCATTTAGATATTCAAAGAAGGTTTTAAGTTCACTATAATTCTAGAAATGTCAGCTTTAATGTAGTCTCAAATTATTTTATTCAACGCTCTCTGATTGGAGCGGAAATATTGAAAATACATAGAACAATAGTTTGATCACTCCGCCCGTCTACAGAAGATAACGACTGAATGTTTTCGGGGTGAGAAGTCAAAACCATGTCAAGAGTGGTTATGCCACGGGTAGGAAAATTTACGGTCGGCGTAAGGTTGAAGTTTATTGCTAGGTCAAGTAAATCTTATGACTGGCGCGATGATGCTGCTAGATTGACCCAGTTTATTTCCTGAAAGTTAAAATCCCCACAAAGAATGTAGGTGGCACGGGGAAATTTAGACGTTATATCTACAAGGGCGCAGTGAAGTTCATTGGTGAAGAAACAGTCGGAATCTGGCCTGCGATAACAAGATATCAGTACCTATGAGCGGGATGGCACGGAAAAGTGCACCCAAAAGATTTCGTGTGCACTATTGCTGGGGAGGTGGTAGGAAGGAATGTTGCTTTTAGTGAATACAAGGACACCACCACTCTTTCGTCAATTCCTATCGCGTGGGAAAGAAGTGTAGGGGGAGTGGCTTGCAGTAGCTCAGTGTCGTTTATGTCAGAAGGTAACCAAGATTCAGTGAAGATAGCCATGTCTGTATGGTTGTCATCGAGAATGGATTCCACGGTGTCTTTTTTAACATGAAGCTGCGAACGTTAGCCATACTGACTGATAATTTGTGTTTGCGTGATGTATGAATTGGGGCTAGGAGTCGCTGCTGGGGAAGGGAAAGTTGGGTCGGGCAGGGCTGCTGTGATAACTAGGATTTAACTTCCAAGACTGAATCTGTTTGTGCATCGTAAGAATATTGCTTTCCGTTCATCTGCAGCTTATCAAATCTCATCTTGAAACTGGAGAAATCACTTTGTTTTGCATACGAGTACAACTTTTTTCTTGCACGCCGAATGCCCGACGAAAAATTGTCACGGATAGCAATTTGTGAACCTTTAGGTTTTGATTGATTGATTGTATGGTTTAACACGCCGACGCAACGCAGGCGATGAGGCGCGCCGTAGTGGAGGGCTCCGGATTAATTTTGACCATCTGGGGATCTTTAACGTGCGCCGAAATCTCGTACACACGGGCGTTTTCGCTTTTCGCCTCCATCAGAAAATCGGCCGCCGCGGCCGGGAACCGAACCCGCGACCTCGTGCTCAGCAGCACAACGCCTTAGCCACTGAACCACCGCGGCGGGTCAACCTTTAAGTTGTGCCCCGGCTAATAGAATAATACCTTTACTTTAAATCGCGCAAGCTTCGCAGTGATTGGGCAGTTGCTACCATCCTGAAAACGCCCGAGCCTGTGTGCTCGTTCGATGTCCTATTTTGTAATAGGAATGTCAAGTTTGTCTGCACAGAGAGAGATGACCCGCGATTGCGATATCTGCCAAGTTTTGTCGAGTATCTTCAATACCGTAAAAAGGAGGTTATCCCTGCGAAGGCGATTTTCCGAGTCGTCGCATTTTTCCGGGAGGTTATTTATTTTTCGGGGGACGTGGTTTAATACCTTCGACAATTTTTCCAAGTTTGTCAACGCGGGTGAATAGGCGACCAACCTAGTTTTCAAGTTGCCCCCTCTATTCTAGAAACGTGTTTCGGAGGGGACAGCGGATATTTCGAAATCTTGACCGGAGGGCAGAAGGCAAAGTCCAGTTCTCGCGCTCCGGAAGCGATCGAAGAAGACATTGGCGCAGAATTCAGCGGCTGTGATGAGCTGTGCAATGAAGTGCGCAAGGCAACTGGCTGCGTGAGCGATACGGAAGATGGCGAGATCGCTTTTGAGGAGTATGCGCTCTATGAGGCGGACGTGCCCGCTACCGGAATGCTGTCGGACGCCGATATCACTAAGATGGCCGTGAACGACCCAGATGACAATGCAGACGAGGAAGAGCCTCGAGAAGGGCTGACGATGACAGAAACACATAACGTGCTGCACTTGCTTCGCAACATGCTCGGATGCAGCGTTGGCGACCAACGGCTCCTGCGATGTGTTGAGCAACTGGAGAACAACTTTCTCGGACCGAACGCGAACATGAAACAGGCGATCATAACGCAATTTTTTGATCCTCGCTAATAAATGTTTTTCCCGGCGAATCCTTGTGCCGTTACTACGGTAGCTGTCTCGTGCCGCGGAACTTTTTCTGCCCGCACTGGCTTTTCTTTTACAGTGACCTGAGCAAACATTTTCGGTGTTTTGCTTAACTCGAAATACGGCTTATCTGGAAATTTTTCCCGAAATCGACGATTCGACGGCTTCGGGTTAAAGAGGGATTACTGGATAAATATATATATATAGTATATGTAAAGAGTCGGATACACAGCAAGAACAATAACACACAAGGTTTACTTTACAAGGTTTACAAGGAGTTCATTACGTGCAAGTCAGCGGAACGTCAATGGGAATTCGAATCGGACCTAACTACGCTAATATCTTTATGGCTCACCTCGAATCAAACTTTCTCGACACCCAAAATTAAAACCCAATGTACTATAAAAGGTATATTGATGACATATTCATGATCTGGCAACACGGTGAGGCGGAGCTCCTCACCTTCATTGAGGCATTTAACCTAGCCCATCCTAGTATTTCCCTTGCTCATTCCTATTCGGAACACAGTGTAAACTTTCTGGGGTCACCGTTACTACCTTCCAAGGTGGGCTTCAAACTAAACTGTATAGAAAATCGACAGACACGCGGCAGTATTTGCACTTCCGAAGTAGCCATGTCAGACACTGCAAGACAGCAATACCTTACAGCCAAGCCCACCGATTTAGGAGAATTTGCTTAAACCACGCCGACTTTGACTCAAACTGTCGAGAACTCAAGACCAAACTCCCGAATAAAAAATACCCGGAAAAAGTTATCGACGACGCTATTGTACGAGCCAACCAATTAGACCGTAACGAAATCTGTAAGAAAAAAGTCCTGAACGGGAACCCGCAAACTAAATTAGTTTTAACCCACTCATGCTCCGCTCCAAGAGTGTCAACCGTGCTATAAAAACATCACAACATCCTAATACAACTTGACCGCTTAAAAAGCATATTCCCCGAACCACCACGCATTGTCTATCGGTGTAATAAGAATTTAGGTGACTTTCTTACAAACTCTCGTATCAACCGACCGGCGACTACTGGCTGCATGCCCTGCAATATACCCCGATGTAAGGTATGCCCACACATGACCACTACACAGCGCGCCACCAGCACGGCTTCAGACTACTACGTAAATATAAAAGGTAACTTTAACTGTGACTCCGCTAATGTCGTATATCTTCTAGAGTTCACTGTTTGTAGGCAACAATATGTCGGCCAAACTGAAACGCCCTTCCGAATACGGTTCAATAATCACCGCTCTCATGCAAAAAGCTGCCCTTATTTGCCCCTGTCAAGACATGTGAACAGTCCCGGGCATGCATTTGAACATCTCAAAGCAACCATTTTAGAATCCGCTTTCAAAGCGCACCACGACCGCGAGGTTCGGGAATCTTATCTCATTTATAAGTGTGGGTCAGCCACACTTGGAATTAATGAAAGTTACGGAAAACTAACGTGCTTATCCCTCGATTAAAATTACCGGCTTCACAATTTTTATAACTATGTTCATTATTCCTACCCTCGAGTTTCCCATCAGAATTCGCAGAAACTCTCCTAATACAGCAGCTTTATTAGCCTAATGCGGCTCAACAATGCCATTTGTTCAGGGGAAGGAGGCCTCGTTCCCACCACCACTTAAGACTGTTTAACTCTTTGTGATCTACTCATGTTTAATCTTTTGTGACCCTATCTTTTTCCTGTTCAGTTGCTAGCTTCTGTGAAATGCTGTTTTGTGCCTCCTATCTATTCTCTATATCCGAAGGGGGCACACCCATCTTCGCTTCTGCCCCAACCAGTCTCCCCAGCCACTGAATACCTTACTGTATACTCTTCCCTTTCTTTTCAAACCGCGGTGGTCCATTTTCCCGCATTATCTGAACTTGCAGCCCACGCGGCATACCTTGACCCGTCATGGTGCAACCTTGAACGCTGCATTGTTAACACGTCCCCTTTTTCTCTCTCTCACTCCCCCCCCCGCCTTTTTTGTTTGTTTGTTTTAACATAGGCGTAGCCCGACTGTATGCACACTCTCCATTTCCGAAACATGTTCCGCTCCTTCTCACAGTTTTCTGCAAACCTATATAAGAAATGTGTTCGAAATGTTTGCGACAGCAAAATCATGGAACTTTATGTTGATGGAGGCAAGTCCCGCGGCCGCTAGGTAAGTAAACCTTGTTTGTTATTGTTCTTGCTGTGTATCCGACTCTTTACTTATACTATTTCTGCGTGCTTTGCGAGTTTATCTTTCTCTAGATTTATATGTATATATATATATATAGATATATATATATATATATATATATATATATATATATATATATATAGAAAGTAAGGGTTGGCAGTCAAGAAAGCATCGGAAAGCAAAGGGGAAGTTGTGGTGGGTAATAGAAAGAGATGAAGAATTTTTTGAGTCGAAAAGAAAGGGGTGAAAAAATGCCCGCCGGGTGGGATCCGAACCCACGACCTCCAGAATACCGCTCTGGTGCGATGGCTACCACCCGTAAGTGCAGGAAACAAAAATACCTTAACATAAATACCCGAGAAAGTGCTGGGGAAACAGCCCCGCTGGTAGCGTAGTGGTTATCGCACCACACCGGTATTCTGGAGGTCGTGGGTTCAGATCCAACCAGGCGGGAATTTTTTCACCACCTTCTTTTCGACTAAAAAAATTCTTCATATCTTTCTATGACCCACCACAACCTCCCCTTTGCTTTACGAGGTTTTTTGAACTGCCAACCCTTATTTTCTATCTTATTTCACGGAGCCCCTCATTTCCCATTTTCTGATTCGCTACATGCTTAGCGAGGGCCTCTGTTCTGGCAGTCTTGGTGCCAAAGGGAGCTTTAAGAGGGTTCAACGCTTGGCTTTGTTGTAATCTCTAATGTACGTATTGACAGGTTGCCGGGTAGGGATAGGAATGGATAGGTTAAACAACAACATATTGTGGTCACTGACACCCTCAACACACTGAACCGATTTCACAAGTTCAGGCCTTGACACTAAAACTAAATCAAGTATGTTAGTACCCGTAGTGGGCATCGTAACTGTTTGGACGAAATTAAACATAAGGCAGAAATCAAGGAAATTTTTGGAAAGGCGTGAATGAGCGACCAGATTGATCCAATCAATATCGGGGAAATTAACATCGCCACACAGTAAAATGTTAGACCGCGGAAAACAGGAGGTTTGATGCAGCACGACAGAGTAAAGTTCACTCGTGAAATCGTCATCAGAATCAGGGGGTCGATAACAGGCAATTAGTATAGTTCTGCTTGTTGGAAAGTTGAGGTTAATGCACATGATTTCATGGCGGCACTCTATATCAATCATTGACGAGGGCAGACTAGGCTTTGTAAGTACCACAACCCCGCCTCCGCGGCGTCCATGCCTATCTAGTCGGTGAATAATGTACGATGATGTCGTGGAAAGTAGTTCATTATCCTGAATGTCTGGGTTTAGCCATGATTCAATGAATATCGCGAGATCGGTACTGTTATCTTCCAGGAGGGCTTCTAGAGTTTCTTTCTTGGGCATGTAGCTCTGAACGTTAGTGAGCATTACGGTTGTGTTATGAGAAGCTGAAATGGCCAGAAAAGGTTTTTTGGTGCATTAAGATGGGAGAGAGCGGGTTTTCGGCCACGTTGCGATTGCTTTGAGGTTAATTCGACGACGGAATCAGTGGCTACATTGTAGACGTAGTGATTCTTATCGATCATGAGTTTGTCAAAGCGAATTTTGAACATCGCGTTGCTCTGCTGACCGAAAGCGTATAACTTTTGTCTTGCGACGCGCACACGTGCTGAGTAATCCTCCTGTATGAAGAAGGGCGTGTCCTTTAATTGCCGTGAATACTGTAGGATTTTGGATTTGTCCTTGTAATGCGATAATTTTACGATAATTGGGCGCGTCTTATCGGCGCGGTAACGACCGAGTCGATGAGCCCGCTCTATTTCCTCGTCACTGACATATATACGGAGGTTTGTAGTGCAAAAAGAAACTATTTTTGCCTTAGATTCGGCCCAGGTTTCATTATATTCATCTGCAATACCAAAGAACAAAAGATTTGAACGGCGTAGGTGGTTTTCAGTATCGTCGCACTTGTGGGCAAGTTGTTTTAGTTCAGAAGACAACGAACCGATTTCAGTGGTAGGGGGAGGGTCTCGGGAAGGGGTGTTACACTGGTTTGTTTCGATTTTTTTTCAAGCATTTCAACACAAGAAGAGAGGCTGCCAATCAGGTTTTCTATGCCAGTATGGGCCGAGCGGACAGATGCAAGGTCAGTTTCAATAGCAGTATGTGCAAGTTCGAGGCGGGATACCATTTCTGCTATACTTTCTAAAGTTACGGGCCCACCAATAGAATCGGGTCCGGGGTTCACTTCAACGTCACCCGACAAATTTGAAAGTAGGTTGATGAGGTGGCTGGTGACACACTATTCGAAGAGTGACATGAACAATGATCTGCGACAACAATCAAGCAGTTCGGCGGGGCACGACACCGCTATTAAAAAGGGATCGTTGGATCGTATACAAAACGCGTACGGTACGCGACCAACCTGCACGAGGAGCGAACATTTTGAGGCCATGCTCACTGCGGTAGCGTGCCCCAACTGGCTCTGGAGAGGGGAGGGCTTTTGTAGTCGGTCCGCTGAGTCGCCGGCGCTGATTGTGGCATGTGGTTGCCAGACCAGGAAGCGGGGAATGTCCGGAACCGGTGGGCAGGGAAGGTAGCTGCGGATTTCCGCGTTGACGGGCAGGGGTGGCAGGGCAGTGAGCCTTGTCGTTTGATCGACGAGGCGGACCGGGCATGCGTGCTGGTTGAGGATGCCAAGGGCCGGAGTTGCAGACCATGACAGGAGGGCCTGCAAGAGGAGCGAAACTTTTGAGGCCATGCTCGCTGCGGTAGCGTGCCCCGACTGGCTCTGGAGAGGGGAGGGCTTTTGTAGTCGCCGGCGCTGATTGTGGCATGTGGTTGCCAGACCAGGAAGCGGGGAGTGTCCGGAACCGGTGGGCAGGGAAGGTAGCTGCGGATTTCCGCGTTGACGGGCAGGGGTGGCAGGGGAGTGAGCCTTGTCGTTTGAACGACGAGGCGAACCGGGCATCCGTCAGGGTTGAGGATGCCAAGGGCCGGAGTTGCAGACCATGACAGGAGGGCCTGCACCAGGAGCGAAACTTTTGAGGCCATGCTCGCTGCGGTAGCGTGCCCCGACTGGCTCTGGAGAGGGGAGGGCTTTTGTAGTCGGTCCGCTGAGTCGCCGGCGCTGATTCTGGCATGTGGTTGCCAGACCAGGAAGCGGGGAATGTCCGGAACCGGTGGGCAGGGAAGGTAGCTGCGGATTTCCGCGTTGACGGGTAGGGGTGGCAGGGGAGTGAGCCTTGTCGTGTGAACAAGGCGGACCGGGCATGCGTGAGGGTTGAGGATGCCAAGGGCCGGAGTTGCAGACCATGACAGGAGGGCCTTCACGAAGAGCGAAAATTTTGAGGCCATGCTCACTGCGGTAGCGTGCCCCCAGTGAATAATCTTGAATAATTTTGACGACGTGCATGAGATTCTGCATGCCAACCAGCCAAGTATAATGTGTGTCCAGGCAACACATCTGAATTCCCAATACTCAAATTTCTTGAATAGTTACCTGGTGTACAGGAAAGACAGGGATGGCTGCACACACTCTTCAAGCGGTGTGGCCCTAATCGCCAAAAATCCTTAGCATGCCACCCTGTCACCTTTAACACCGTACTTGAGGCTGTAGCCGTCCGCACAGTATAATTTATTAGGTTGATAACGGTATGCTCCATCCACATCTCTTGTGATCTTGCACTTCTGAGCTCTGACTTTGAGGCGCTGGTCGAACAGATTCCTGAACCATACATCCTAACAGGTGACTTCAATGCACACAATGCTCTTTGGGGCTCTTCTCGCACGGATGCCCGAGGTCGCCTGATAAAGAAGTTTTTAACATCCTCTGGAGCATGCCTGTTCAACAAGCCTACATGCCATAACATAGGACACAATACATACTCAAATCTTGACTTGGCTATTGGTTCGGCAATTCTCTTTCCATGTCTTGAGTGGGGTGTGGGCACTGACCCATATGGCAGTGACCACTTCCCCACCTCACTAACATATATAGGTAAAGGCCCATGCAGTCCACCTTCCCTCAACAGGTTCAACGAAGCAAGAGCTAACTGGAATACATTTACAGAGACATCCAAACTACACCACACATCCGTAGGACACCTACACGTTCAAGAAGCTACCCAACTGCTCACGGCGCACATCCTCGACGCCGCCGAAAAGTCCATTCCCCATGCCTCTGGTACCGCGAGAAACCAGAGGAGGCCGTGGTGGAATGAGGACTGTAGGCGGGCGCGAGAGGCCCAGAACAAGGCGCCAGGTATCCTCCGTCGATACCCCACGTCGTGTAACATTATTTTGTTCAAACCGGCCAAGGCGTTAGGAAAACGTGTGCGCCGTGAGGCAAAACGAGAGAGTTGGCACACCTTGACGTCAATAAACTCTTACACAGACACACACAAAGTCTGGACACGAATACGAAAACTAAAAGGACAACCGAAACACAGCCTGAGCCTCGTTAGTACAACAGGGGACACACTCGAAGACCAGGCTAACACACTTGCACAACACTTCGAACACGTGTCCAGTTCTGCACACTACACAAACACTTTCATGAAACACAAAAAATCTGTAGAAAAGAAGTCCCTGCGTGATAAAAACAAGTCGCACACTTCTTACAATTCTCCTTTTTCAATTCATGAGCTGAAGGGTGCTCTGAGCATATGTAAGCCTTCAGCTCCAGGTGCAGACAAAATCACATACACAATGATACAACACCTACACTCAGACACTCTTGAAACACTCCTACATCTCTACAACAACTAATGGCTTTCGAGGCACATTCCTCGCTCTTGGAGGGAGGCCATAGTTGTGGCTTTCCTGAAGGAAGAAAAGGACCCTTCTTCTAACTAGCTATCGGCCCATCGCCCTCACAAGCTGCAGGTGCAAGCTACTCGTGGAGACTCGTGTACTTCCTTGAGTACAATGGCCTTCTCGAGAGCTGTCAGGCAGGCTTCAGGGCGGGGCTGTCCACCAACGACAAACTCGTCGCGCTCGAGTAAAGGATTCTTTACTCCACAAACAATATTGTATGACGGTATTCTTTGATCTGGAAAAAGCGTACGATACCACGTGGCGGTATGGCATCCTAAGTGACCTCAAGTCCTTCGGCATTACAGGTAACATGATGAACACACTTGGCAGCTACTTGTCTCAAAGAACCTTTCGTGTGCGAGTTGGAACTGCACTCTCTAGGGTTCATGCGCAGGAAAATGGCGTGCCGCAAGGTGGAGTTTTAAGCAGCACCTTTTTTATTGTGAAAATGGATTCTGTTCGGAAGGCGCTACCACCATCGATTCCATGTTCAATTTATGTAGGCGACGTTGAACTCTCAAATCGTGTAACTTGTCTATCTGCGAGCGGCAAGTCCAGCTTGATGTGCACAAGCTTGCCGGCTGGGCAGAGAGCAACGGTTTTAAATTTAATTCAGGAAAGTTCACTTGTGTTCTGTTTTCCAAGACGCGTGGCATTCGGCCGGATCCAGACATTCGACTCAATGGTGTCTCGATTCCTGTAAAAACAACACAAGTTTTTAGGTATATTGTTCGACGAAAAGCTCACATTCATCCCACACATAAAACAACTAAAACATAAATGCTTAAAAATAATGAATATCCTGAAGGTTCTGTCGCACATCTCTTTTGGTGCTGACAAACAACTTCTTTTACGTGTTTTTACCAGCTTGATAGGTTCACGATTGGACTATGGTAGCGTTGTTTATGGGTCAGCAAGTAAAACATCCCTCAAAATGCTGGACCCAGTGCTCCATCTCGGGCTCCGCCTGGCGTGTGGCGCCTTCCGCACTAGCCCGGTCGAAAGCCTCTATGTGGAGTGCAACAAATGGAACCTACAACGTCAGCGGGCATACACAGATCTCCTTTATGCTTTTAAAATTAATCCATGCCTCACCATCCTTTTATATCAGTTTTTAACGATACGTCAATGACTTACTTCCTGTTAAATCGACCATCGTTCTCTGCGCCCTTCTCTTACAGAGTTAGAGAGGAAGCGTCAGAGCTTGCTGTCTCCTTTTCAGATGCAATCGAAAGTTCTCTAACGGATTTTATAGCACCGTGGCATCTCCGCCCTGTGTCATGCGACACATCTTTCACACATGTAGATAAAAACCGAGCTCCCATATGTGCAATTCTGCAGCATTTCTTGTATTTGCAGCAGAAATATGAATGTTCCGCTTTTTATACGAACGCTTCTAGAACTGCCACCTCTGGGTCCTGCGTGGCGCGTTGACCCGGCCTTAGTGTCACTAGAACTCTGAATAGTCATACTAGTATCTATACGGCAGAGGTTTACGGTGTACTTCTTGTTGTCAATCATATACTTCAAAGCCACATCCCACAATCCATTATCTCTACAGATTCCCTCAGTGTTGTGCGGGCACTGTCGTCAACAGTGCCTTCAAAAAACCATGTTGTCAATCTGATCATCAAAGTATTATGTCTGTGTATGTACGCAAATTTGAACTGGTTCTGTGCTGGGTCCCTGGCCACTGTGGTATAGCCGGGAACGAAGCAGCGGACCGAATGGCTGCCGCTGCTACACTCTTGAATACAGTAGACATAACCACATTACCCTACAACGACGTGAAACCACACATCAGACAACAACTTCGCAAAACGTGGCAAACACACTGGAGTGAACAAGCAGACAAGTTACACGTAATAAAGCCTCACTTGGGACGATACCCCACCGACACACACAATAGATACTCTGAAGGCGCCATGGCCAGATTACGGATAGGGCACACACATGCAGCGCACTCGCACCTTCTCACTGCATCACCAAGACCTCTGTGCAGCAGGTGCGGAGAGGCACTATCCGTAGTGCACATAATAATCACATGCAAGGCACTTCACACAACACGACACAAACATTTCAGAGAACTCTAGAGACACCATATCCCACTACATCCATCGCTGTTTCTAGGTGACAATGCCAGTGTTTCTGTGAAACGCGTGTTTGAGTATTTGTCAGACGTCAACTTTTTAAACCTCATTTCATATCACGCATAATGAAATCTGACCCTGTACACCAGCCATGCTCATTGTCGTTTTGTGATTTTACTTTTGGTTTTGTTGACTTTACTTAGTGTTTAAGGTTTGACACCTCATATATGACTATTGTTCTGGCGCTTTTTGCCCCCGTTCGCCTTGCGCCATAAACATCCAACCATCATCAACATCATGCTTGAACAAATAGAAGCGCTCCACCAGCAGATCAGGAAGCTCGACGACCGGATTTTTGATGACACGCGAGACGACCTGCTGGATATTGAGACGTCGGACGCTGGGACATACGAGGACAGGGTCGTGAACACGGCTGCGGCTCCGCGCTTCCTGGTGCAAGACGCTCTCGCATCCAGACCTACACGACCGCCGAGTTCCTAGATTCCAATCACCAGCAAGGCTAAGTTGCCTCAGCTTGACCTTCTAAAGTTCGATGGGAACCGGAAGAACTGGCAGCTGTTTGGGATGCAGTTCGCGTCCGCCGTGCCTAATAACGACGACATCAGCACTGCACATAAATTCAACTATTTGAACACCGTCGTGTCTGGAGCTGCCGCATCGGCCATATCTGGACTCCAGCCGAGGCAGTAGTGCTACAAAGACGCGATCAATATTTTAAGACTGCGCTTCGGTGACGAAAAGCTTGTCGTACAAGATCACCTAAGAAGCCTTCTGGACTTGAGACTAGTTTCGTCGTTTTCGAATGTGCATGAAGTTCGACTGCTATACGACGAGGTTCAAGCACACGTAAGAAGTTTGAAGGCGCTTGGCATTAGTACTGGTAAGTACTGCCCAATGCTAGGGGAGATCCTCCTCTGACTACTGCCGTGCGACATGGTTCTGAAGTTTCACGAGCGCTTCAGCCCACCTACGCCTTCAACAACGGCATCCACCTCAACTCAAGTAATAAGGGACTGACAGAACCAGACGGCACAGCCCGACAAGAGCTTCAACAGCTTCTCAAGTTCATGGACCATCAAGTGCTGTGTGTGAAGCCATGGAGCACCATACTGGAGTAAGGACCTCAGACGTCGCTGTGACCCCCAGAAGAGCCACCTAGAGAGAAGCAACGTGGCCTCTACTAGACCCACGGTCCTCCTCCAAACTTTCACCGCAACAGTTGCAGGCTCTGTATCCTCGGGACGCCACCGAATTCTTTTCGACGGCGGAACCCAACGCAGTTTTATCACTGCAGATGTGTCCAAGAAACTGGGATGCGAATAATTAGAAGGGGAGACCTTGACTCTTGGAGTCTTTGGAGGTAAAAAGGAGACGAGATCACTACGAAAAGTGCGTGTGTTTATCGCTACCGAGACGACACAGAGGATGGTAAGATTGACGCGCTCAAAAGTGACACACTATGCAACGATCATATTCCCATTCCGGACGATCAAGTCATCACGAAGATGAAAGAAATGCCCTTGGACACAAGTGAACTCAGGGCACAGCGATTCAATGAAATCAAAATATCGATACTGATTGGTGCGGACCAATACTGTGATTTAGTAACCGGCAATGTAAAACCACTGACCACGACTCTCAAAGCAGTGGAAACGTTTCTTGGCTAGACTGTACAGGGTCTGCTGGCAGTAGAGCAAAGGTCACGCACTGTTCCAAGGTCGTCGTGTTTCGTGCATGCGTGGGAGCCAGCGATGTGTAGAAAGTTGCGAACCGTTCGTCGCAAGTTGACGGCATAGGCGTCCAATGCAAGGACATGCAAAGCTCGGACGCCCCCGAACTGGTTATGACACGAGTTAAAAGGGCCGGAGGGCCGCCGAAGCGACGAACGCGCGATAAGAGGTTGTTTTCCCGTGGAAACTAAACGTTGACCTTGGGGATACACTTGCTATTGCGGCAATTCGGATCCATACTTCGACAAAAAAGCCAGGAAAAGGTGCCAAGCCTATGAGAATGTGTGACGCAATGACTGGAGTGCACCTGTAAAAAGGAACTAAGCCAGAACTGAACATCTCTTGTGATCCAGCACCCCCACCGCAGATCCTCTATGGAGGAGTACAAGAAATCCTGACCGAAGTTTGCGAGAAATGATGGATACCACTCGCCTACAACTAGTAAAAAACACAAGACATTCGATTATGCTTTGTCGGACAAAGTTTTAGTCGAGCCAGATTCAGCCAAGAAAAAAATACACCCGCTCTGCAATGATCATTCAACTCTAGCGCACCTGCGTCATCTGTCGGCGGGGGAGAGTTTTGGAACTGCTTCCTCTTCTGCTCTGTAGCAGACGACGCTGCAGCATCATCAGTTTCATGTGGCAACGAAGTGGTGGCACGCGCTCGCGCTGCACGCGTTGCGAGTTTTATTAAAGCCCTCATTCTCATCAGACGTGCGCTCTGCACTATCTCACAATGGCTTGGCAGCCGAAGTACCTCGAGGTTTATTACAGTTACAATTATCAGGGAATTCTAACTTCAACATAAGAAACGTTCTTTACTCAAACATCAATCCGCAGATAAAAATACAGGTCCCTTCTGTAAAAATGGTACTACACTGCAGCTGTTACGATGGCAAACAAAATAAAAATATGCTTGCGATGCATTGTTAATAGTAGATGTTACAGGAGTACCAATTTCAGTTCAGCGACGGCCTCAACGAAGCTTCGGTCTCGTTTTATAATTTTGCTGCAATGAAGAAAATAAAAAAAAGCAACAACTTACTGAAACCGTTGCTGAAAACTACATTATACCAGCTTTTATTTCAATGAGCAGGATAATTTAAAAGGTGATACCCCAGGTTTCAACAAAGGCACGGTATACGCCCAAAAAAATGAATTTGTTAAACAATCTTTGTTATGACGTCATTGGCAGCGGGTAGTGAACAATTGAAACTGTTGCACTCTTTTCTCCCATACAATTTATAAGCCAGGATAAGACAGCTACACAGTGCGCGCCTTTTTTCTATTCTCTGTGTGTGGTTTTGCTGGCGTCACCGAACACTTTTGACGTTCGAAAATTGGCTTCAGAAGACTAATGTGTTGAGAAGATGGAAGGCCGGCGTGTTTACGGAACGCCTTTTATTCTGTAACCCTTGGCTGAGTATGGTTGCCAAACGGTTGGTGGGGGGCTTATGGTGAGCTGCACTACGTAACTATAACTACTTAGTCATTGTGGTTGGCCTTGGGATGTTGTCATTTTGGATGGAAAATAAAATTAATAATCATTGTGCTCCGTTGGGCAATCGTCGCCACCAAATAGGCAGCTCCCATTTGAATTCAAGTGCGACAATTCGTTTCTTTGACATCCTAATGGAATGTAGGAGGCATTGAAGGGTACAACAAGGATAGGTAATTGATCTAAAAATTTTATCGAGGCTTTCGCGATTAAAATGTATAAGCTTTGGTTCTCTTCTTAAGGCCTATCATAAATGTAAACTACACGTAAAAATATATAGCAGGTGTTTCTAGCAATGCTGCCTGATCAATTTGTGTGGTAAATCTGTTCAGTTAGGATGTTTCTGTTGCGCAAAGCTTTTTTTATAAATAGCGTACGAGAAGTGGGATTTCTATTGTTCGAAACGGCGCACTATTATTCTTCTACCAAAATGTAATGGAATCTAACATCCACTTCTATATTTATGCGCAAGAGGTCTGAATGGTTAGTCTGGGAAATTGACCACTCGAGTGATGTTCTAAGAACCTTGAACCTTAACTTTTTTCGAGGATATATTACCAAGAGCACTGGGGAATTGTTCGCAGCCTTAAGGTATGTAAAGCAAATGAGCATTTTAGGGCCCATGGTCTCAATGGGTCACTGCATTGCCTCCTTGCGCACAAAACAGTAGGAATTTTCGTACGTGTATTCCCTCTTGTTGTCTGCAGCAGCACTCTGTGGTGGAACTCTACATTTGCATTCTCTACACTCCAGGCGACAATTTCAACTACGCTCTAATGATGGATAGGTGATGGTGATGATTACCGATCTGCAGATTGGTGCTGGGGCAGTCGTAGTTATACTTTTTGAGTCTGAACAACGCACTCTTTGAGAACTTAAAGCATCGGCTGTGCTCAAATTTCTACAAGCACAAAAATGTAAATTTGCTTAATGAAGAAGAATTTTGCATTCAAAAGCAAAACACATGGTCAAGCTGTAAGGAACCACTGAATGTGTATGCACTAAACAGCATCAAGATTGGAAAACATGCTTTGGACGGGCAGTCTGCGAAATGTACGTACAAGAAAAAAAAGGTCCTGCGTTTTCGCAGCCGCCCCTTTCCATAGAGGCGATTTCCCGTGCAAGCCGGGTGAACTTCCCAGGCGTTGTAGTCCCAGACTAGGGCCGAGCGCCAGGCCAGGGAGTCGCTTGTACCTATTTTGCCGGTTGGTGCACGGCACCACCAAGGAACACGAAGTAACATGGCGCCTTCCACAGCCACGATGGACGCTCAACTCGAAACCCCCTGTGGCAGGACATGCCGCCAGTCTCTTTCACCCCCGGCAATGGCACAACGCGTCATGATGGCCGGGGGCCCAACCAGATGGACAAGGGTCAGGGGCCCCTCGATAGGCTAAAGACAGCCTGGAAACCACATGAAATGATAACCAGTTACTGGAAAATTTGAACTCCAAGGTATTATGCTTCATAATCGAAGGTTAAGGGCAGACGTTGGCGCTACGTTTTAATCCTAACGAAACAGCACTTATACAAAGCTAATCACAAATGTTACGTAGAGCAAGGGCAAACAGTTATTGCTGCGGAAAAGCGAGAAGACTGATTGCCAAAGTGCAGATTATCATCATATGCTAGTAGAGAAAGAAGAATATACAGTTGTTATCAGCACATTCATGCCGCGGGAGTAGTTGCTCAACATGTTTGGTGCTGTGAAACTCTGGAGGAACCGCCTAGTAGACTCCAGGGGATGGCGCCGAGCGGCTTTGAGGCAAGTGAGGTCCGGGAAACTGATGTCCTGATCGCATCGGCCTTGCCATCTTAAGGCGCCCCCCGTGGCTGGGTGCTCGGCACACCGTACCGTCCAATTGGAACTCGGAATTGCCCAGCAGCAGCACCGTATCCAGAACAACCTCCCTGCGAACATCTAGACACCTAGGATAGGGCGGCCGTAAGTCAACTGAAAGGGGTAAGGGACACTGTCTGGGCAAAGATATAAGAACTCGTCAAAACGACATATAGCCTTGTGGAATCAACCAATCCAAGAACAAGTAGGCCTAACATCCTCTGCGAATCTCCCACCGAAGTGCAGATGACATACATAATTTTTAAGACAGATACGAGATGACCTCGTATCATACGAGATATTACGACGAACGAGATCATTTCATAAGAATGCAACACTTATTTTGAATGAAACGTTGGCGTACCTAGCTCTGTTACCGGCGTAATTTGTTGTTAGCTCTTTGTTGAGATGATCTATGTGTTTGTCATAATGTTTCGCTTATGTGGCTAGCCTTCCCAAGTTTTCTATTGCCATATCCTTAAATTTGAATTGGTGGCGTCGCATTACGTTAGCCCATTTTTTATTGGTGTGCGTTTTATTTTGTTTACACATTTATGTGTGATTTTATGGCTTTCTTGACCACTGCCTGAAGTCGCCAATGTGGAGGCCTGTGGCCTTGTCAAGCTGCCTTTATGACAGCTTTTTCCGCGGGCCTCCATCCTCATGTACGCGTTATTTAATGCGAATCAAGGGTTAAAAATTATACTATATAGATATCGAAGGTTACGAACAGGATCACGAATAGTGTGAAAACTACTTATGCAAGATTTTGAGTGGAAGTGGCTGCTTAGTAACAAGATAGCCAACATGAGCTTTATCCGAAACGAAATAACCACGTGGCAAGACGGAAAGAACCATCTTACACGGCGAACTTCGGCAATTACTGAATTCCCACACGCACAGACATCATGAATCTGGTTAATCAACTCTGCAGCTGCCCGTTTTTACGTATCTGTCTGTGCAGACCCCTTATTCATAGCGAATGCGAAAACAGCGGAAACCATCCCTTTGCCAGGCGGCGACTTGAGCGCTTCCACAAATGCGAAGCTGTGGTCATTGATAGATTTTGTACAAAGTGAAAAGTCTTAGCACAACCCCCTGAGTCCGCTCCCGATGATTGGAAGCCCGTTTTTAATGCATCTACTTCGGGACAAGCCCACCAAACAGAACAGGACTGCTAAATTAAAGACGACAGAGTTTGTGGGATTTCGCCTAAACTACAAACCAATTTTGTCGGGCGGACTGAAACTAGTTCTTCCAAATTTACCAGGCATGTTAAGGAATGGGAGGTTCGGTCGAGACAAGTGCTATTCCGACCAAGACGATGTGAGAGATCAGCTAGATGCAAAACAGCCGGAATTTTCTCGCCTGCAAGAAAACCAAGGGCCTCTGTACCTTAATCGCCGTACTAACGGAGTCTCATTACAAAGCAGCATTGGACGTCAAAGCACCGATGTAAATTAGGCTGCTGATGAACCGTGCCTAAAGGGCTTGATGGATTCGAACCTGGCTACTGCACCGACTAATTTTAGATTTCTTGCATGTTTCCTCTCCTCAAGTCTTTTTTTGGGCATAGATAAAGCACTGTCGGGGCGGTAGGATGTTGCGGAAAAGTAAGAAGACCAATTGACACAGTGCAGATAATCGTCATGAGCTAGTAGAGAAAAAAGAATAAACGGATAGAACAGAGCCATGGCGCTGGTGTAGTTCCTCAACACTTCAGCGATCAAACAGATGATAGAGGTTTTTAAGGGGTCTCGCAAGTAAACTGAGAGAAAAAATCTGTCGAAAGTTTTATAAAACCGGTGGAAGCGTTTTACAATATGCAAGCAAACCTAAAGTTTCTTCGTTTTTTCTTCAAACTCTACACGTTGAGCGCTGCGCAAATTGTTTATTTTCGCCCAAAATCTCTATAAAGTGTTTTTTGCTGATGAATTTTTCGTAAAATGTTCTATCAGCATTCGTTCGCCTTTGGTACAAATAATATAAGATGTCTGCACTTTTGTGGCTGTTGCTATTACTGTTATACGGTTTTACTGCTTTTACTGCTGTAACCTTTCCGAAGACGCCTCTCACTCGCGTTGTAAGCGAGCCACTAACAAAAAAGACGCAACATGTTTTATTCCTTATTGAACTACAGAAACAGGAAAACACCTGGGCTGAATTTCAGCAAAATCCAAGGTGTGCTTTTTTTTAGGCCTCTGAAGTTGCAGTTTTTTTATTTTTTTTTTCAAAATTGTCCTTCAGTTGCTGCTTAACCGTAGCTTACTCAGACACAATATTTACGGACATTTTACACCTATAAATAGCAGCACTCACCAAAAATTTACACTGTAGCTATTGTACTTGGACAATATTTCCCCACAAAGAACAGGACAAAATGACCTCTGTGCAAGATTTCGAAACTTATTACGAAAAGATGTATGTTTACTAGCCAATGACATTTTAAGGAAAAGTACACCAGGCGTAGACTACGCATAAAAATCACCATCTACCACTAATGAGTTTTGTTTGATGTTACTAAAGTAGGCCGCGACAATGGCACAGGTGGCGAACTGTGTCCACCCTGAGACAATCAACACTTTTGTTTTATCGGACCAAAATTTTTCCGCTGATTATATTTGAGAATCTGCAAATTATATAGACACAAAAATAAAGTAAAGATTTCAAGAAAATTGAAGGATCCACAAGCCATGGTTTGTTCGATCATATCTGCTGCGTGGGTGTAGTTCGTGGCGCATTAGACAAGGGTACTATGTACAGCAGAAATTAATATCTAGGAATGAACGATAGCAGCACTATCAAGGTAAACGTGGTTCCAGTCTTGTGACATTGCTGGGATAGATGATTTATAAAAAGTTTCTGTATTGCATAAAATTTTGCCTACTTTGTGGGAGTGGTCACACGTGCCGATACATAGTATTATCATGATAAAAGATTTTATGGAAAAGGCAGAGCCGGTACATTTTACGAACCTGGTGAGGAATGGCAATTCCAAGTTCAATTTTATTGTAGACCCACTGGGCACCCGCTGATAGCAAGAATGGAACGCGCAGAGTTCTTTTGTATCACTTCAAGTTGATGATTAAGTACTTATACGTGAGGATCCTGTAACGATGAGGCGTACTCGAGTTGGCTGCGGACAATGGATTGGCAAAAAAGCAGCTTGATAGATAAAGGAGCACACTGAAAGTTTTGTTTGGGATACCGGAGTATGCGATTTGATTGTTAGTGATGAAATGAATGTTTTTCCAGGAAAAAATGGTTCTATGATGAAGGCGGAGATATTTGTACGACGAGACTGATTCAAGAGCAGCGCCAACCAGGTGATACGTGGGCATTATTGTCGAAAGACGTGAAACGCATGAGTTTACATTTTTTAACGTTCAGCTCCCACGCCAGGTGCTGCACCAGTGGGAAATGTCATTGATGTCACTTTAGGAGCAGGAATGTCACGTTAGTTGTTATTTCTGCAAAAACACAAAATAAAAACACAGTGAATTAAATAGGAAATGCAGTTAGGTCCTAATGTAAATAAGAAAAAGTAAAGGAACGAGTACTGTTCCGTGTGGAACGCCTGATATTACGGGGGAAGTGATGAAGTAACGACGTTAGCTTTGAGAAATTGTTGGTGATTAGTGAGAAAACGTTCGAGCCACTTGAACACGTTAGTTTTAATTTCATAAAAGCGTTCGCCAAATCCAAAAAAAAAAAATGAAGGACAGTTGCAAGTTGGGCGAGTTGGTACATGTTTATACTAAATCACAGCACGAAGGATGGGACAGACAGAAGGACGGGACAGCGCCTGTCCAGTGGTTGATCTTTCGGCCTGTCCCGTCCTTCGCGCTGTGATTAAGTACAAAAAAATGCAGTGTGCGAAAGAACGACGGCAACAATAGCCTGAAGTTTGTGAGTGAATAGGAGCAATTGCGTCTCACAAGAGAATCCTTTGAGGAATCCATGCTTGGATAGGTGGAAAAATGAATCATCATCATCATCATCACCATCATCATCACCAGCCCATCTACGTCCACTGCTGGGCAAAGGCCTTTCCCATTATTCTCCAATTACCCCGGTCCTGTGCTAACTGCGGTCAATTTATCCCCGCAAACGTCCATCTCATCTGCCCATCTAACCTTCTGCCACCCCTCCAACGCTTGCCTTCTCTAGGGACCAACTCTGTTATCGTAATGACAGACGGCTATCGTGGCCATTTTGGTAGAATACAGAAGCGCTCAAAAAACAAGGACGAAGGAAGAAGTAGACAGCACGGCGCTTCCTTCTTCCTTCGTCCTTGTTTTTTGAGCGCTTCTGTATTCCACCAAAATGAACACATACCAACTAGCCCAACTTTCCGTCCTTCCGCTATCGTTCCTTCGCATTACATGCCCCGCCCACGTCCATTTCTTTTAAATTTCTACTAATATGTCCTTAACACGCGCTTGTTCCCTGACCCACCCCGCTCTCTTCTTGTCCCTTAATGTTACACCTATCATTTTCTGCTTCATTGCCCGCTGAGTCATTCTCAATTTAAGTTGAACCCTTAATTTAGCCTCCAAGTTTCTGCCCCGTAGGTGAGTACCAGTAAGATGCAGCTGTCATACACTTTCTTCTTCAGCGACAATGGTAGGCCGTTATTCATTATCTGAGAATGTCTGCCATATGCACCCCACCCCATTCTGATCCTTCTAATTACCTCTGCCTCATGGTTGGGATCTGGGGTAACAACTTGGCCTAAGTAGATATATTCGCTTACCACTTCCACTGCCTCGCCACCTATCTCAGACTGCTGTGCTGTCCCGAGGTTATTGATCATTACTTTAGTTTTCTGCATATTATTTTCAGGCCCACGGTTCTACTCTGTTCGCCCAGTACGAAAAGCATGCTTTGCAAATCAATAGCACTCAATAAAGTTGAAGATGTGCAAATAGATTATATGCTCAACAATTTTGCACAGCGCGCTAGTGATGGAAATGGGGGTGTATTTAGGGGGTATGTTTAACACCAGATTTGAACGCTGGTAACACCTCCCTGATTTTGAAGTAATGTGGTCATTCGCCGGTGTCCAGTGATTGCTGAAAGATTTTCGCTAGCAGAATAGAACAAGATACCTTGGCGTGTTTTGTTAATTTAGCACATATACCACCAACGCCAAACATTTCTGATGTTTTAATAGAAATAATGATATTACAAATACCACCATTGGCAAATATTTTTGGTTACATAGGCGTGTAAGCATTTCGGGTAGTCTCTGGTAGTTGAGAAAATGACGACTTTATTACCTAATCACCACACACACTCTTTATTACAGCTGCAAATTCTTTGTCACCAATTGGTTCGCCTTTAGGGCTTGTAAGAACTATTGTATTTTCTTTCAGGGGGGTTAAGAACATTCCAAAACTTTAGGACGTTATTAGTAACATGCTTGGCAAGGTGTTTTTATGAAAATCCTTTTTTGCTGTTTGAAACGCTGAAACGTGCGTTTCTTCGGCTGCGTGGTACAGAGCACAGCGGTGTTGGCTTCGGGATTTTTTAGCAAGGTGATGCGGGCGTTTTGTTCTGTTTTAAAGCCATCGAATATGGTCGTTGTACCAGCGCTCTTCAGGGTTTTACGAGATTGCGCGTGCGGAAACGAAACGGTGGGTCAGTTGAAGGATTTTGTCTGTGACGAAAAAATAAATTATTTTCAATAGAGTGGTCCTGAAACCTGTCGAATAAGCCGTTAGAAAATTGCAAAGCTCGTCATTGATTTTGGTAACATCCGTGATCCGGTACTGAATCAAAGTTTTGGTTGTTCCAGTCAGCCTTTTTACTGGAATTGAAATACGAAAATTCAGCAATGAATGATCACTGGACCTACTTAGGCATGAACTTTATCAGAAAGCAGAAGTCTGGGCAAGTTGTAAGAACTAGATCTAGTACATTTGCGCTCGGGGGTCAGTCAGAGTACGTTGGTCTACTGTTTGTGCTAGGTTAAACGTGGTACATAAATTCATAAATTTCTAGCAAATTGAAGATAATGAATTTGAATGTGGCGCCGTTCTGGTCCACGTAATCCCCGGAAAATAAAATAGCCGACTAGAAAGAGGGGGAATGAAGGATAACAGGTTTTTAAAGAGTTCGTGGCGTCGTCAAGCTCTGCGCCAAAAGTTGACGAGGCACTTGGAGGCTGGTAGCATACGGCCAACATAATGCGGGAATGGGATAGTTTTAGGGATATCAATACTATTGGTGGATTTGACGGAGTATAGAGGGCAAAGGTCCTAAACCTTTTACTTTTTGCCACAAGTCATTTGCTTGTTTCTTCATCACAGCGAGAAAGGTGAAACGGGTTGGGTGTTTCGAAGATTTCAGAGTCACGTATAATGCGTTGAAGCCATGTTCAATTGAATTGAATTCAGCTTTATTTACCAAGAAGGGAATACATTTTTATTTGCAACACATCATGTGGGCCAATAGCAACCTTGATAGTGGTGGGCCCATGCATTAAACACATCATATTTTACCAACTCAGCCTTTAAAGTAAATCAATAAGGACAACAGAAGAAAACGGTCGTCAGAACGTCACACACCCGTACACATCACTATACTTAAACAAGAACATATACAGTCATACATGCGCATACATACAAGTGCACATACTCATACATAGACATCAATATGCTCATTTGAACGACAAGCAACGGCAAATCTATTCTCGCAACTAAGTGAGCTCATGTTCTTGTTAAAGCAAAAATTTTTGAGAAACATATATTGATAACCGCGGAATGCTATGTACACTTTTATATTAAACTTCTAATATCCGTAAGCTGAACCGAAAAATCCAGAAACGAAGATTGTGTAGCCACACCCCTCGGTAACCTTTATTGCGATGTCGTTTTCGCATTCGAAATGCTGGCTACTGCAACCTGTGTTGGTGCTGGAGAATTAGTATCTGAAGCATAAGAAATTCTCCAGGTTTCTGCAACTCTGGCCATCAACGAGACATACGACTACTATTTATCGTTTTATATTAGTGTTGTGTGTTTTGTTTAAAGGAAGGGGTTCTGGCTGGGAGTTTGCAAATTCGATTAGCTTTTTGTGAGCTATGCGCGTAGCAGGCGAATAGTCTGCGCTAACAAGCACGTTGAATTTTTCAGCTTTGGCGTCGCTTAAAAACGTTTATCTATTGTTTTAAAACTTTTCATTTCACAATATTGGATGGCTTTTTGTCTCAATAAAACTGTCAATTCCATGCGCTAATTATTGCAGCTATCGATAGGCTAAAGACAGCCTGGAAACCAAATGAAATAATAAACCGTTACTGGAACATTCAGCTTCAAGGTATTACGCTTCGTAATCGAAGGTTAAGGGCAGACGTTGGCGCTACGTTTTAATCCTAACGAAACAACACTTATTCAAAGCTAATCACAAATGTTACGTAGAGCAAGGGCAAATAGTTATTGCTGCGGAAAAGCGAGAAGACTGATTGCCAAAGTGCAGATTATCGTCATATGCTAGTAGAGAAAGAAGAATAAACACCTGTTAATAGCACAGCCATGCCGCGGGAGTAGTTGCTCAACATGTTTGGTGCTGTGAAACTCTGGAGGAACGGCCTTGTAGACTCCAGGTGACGGCGCCGAGCGGCTTTGAGGCAAGTGAGGTCCGGGAAACTGATGTCCTGATCGCATCGGCCTTGCCATCTTAAGGCGCCCCCCATGGCTGGCTGCTCGGCACACCGTACCGACCAATTGGAACTCGGAATTGCCCAGCAGCAGCACCGTATCCAGAACAACCTTCGTGCGAACATCTAGACACCTTTGGATAGGGCGGCCGTAAGTCAACTGAAAGGGCTGAGGGACACTGTCTGGGCAAAAATATGAGAACTCGTCAAAATGACAGATAGCCTTGTGGAATCAACCAATCCAAGAACAAGTAGGCCTAACATTCTCTGCGAATCTCCCACCGAAGTGCAGATGACATACATAATTTTTAAGACAGATACGAGATGACCTCGTATCATACGAGATCATACGACGAACGAGATCATTTCATAAGAATGCAACACTTATTTTGAATGAAACGTTGGCGTACCTAGCTCTGTTACCGGCGTAATTTGTTGTGAACTCTTTGTTGAGACGATCTATGTGTTTGTCATAATGTTTCGCTTATATGGCTAGCCTTCGCCAGTTTTGTATTGCCATATTCTTAAATTTGAATTTGTGGCGTCGCATTACGCTAGCCCATTTTTGTATTGGTGTGCGTTTTATTTTGTTTACACATTTATGTGCGATTTTATGGCATTCTTGACCACTGCCTGAAGTCGCCAATGTGGAGGCCTGCGGCCTTGTCAAGCTGCCTTTATGACCGCTTTTTCCGCGGGCCTCCATCCTCATGTACGCGTTATTTAATGTGAATCAAGGGTTAAAAAATATACTATCTAGATATCGAAGGTTACAAACAGGATCACGAATAGTGTGAAAACTACTTATGCAAGATTTTGAGTGGAAGTGGCTGCTTAGTGAGAAGATAGCCAACATGAGCTTTATCCGAAACGAAATAACCACGTGGCAAGTCGGAAAGAACCATCTTACACGGCGAAC
Organism: Haemaphysalis longicornis; assembly: GCF_048455015.1. Taxonomy (NCBI): domain Eukaryota; kingdom Metazoa; phylum Arthropoda; class Arachnida; order Ixodida; family Ixodidae; genus Haemaphysalis; species Haemaphysalis longicornis. Next base: position 6,848,265 of record NW_027526266.1, on the reverse strand, counting down.
TTCGGCAATTACTGAATTCCCACACGTACAGACATCATGAATCTGGTTAATCAACTCTGCAGCTGCCCGTTTTTACGTATCCGACTGTGCAGACCCCTTATTCATAGCGAATGCGAAAACAGCGGAAACCATCCCTTTGCCAGGCGGCGACTTGAGCGCTTCCAGAAATGCGAAGCTGTGGTCATTGATAGATTTTGTACAAAGTGAAAAGTGTTAGCACAACCCCCTGAGTCCGCTCCCGATGATTAGAAGCCCGTTTTTAATGCATCTACTTCGGAACAAGCCCACCAAACAGAACAGGACTGCTAAATTAAAGACGACAGAGTTTGTGGGATTTCGCCTAAACTACAAACCAATTTTGTCGGGCGGATTGGAACTAGTTCTTCCAAATTTACCAGGCATGTTAAGGAATGGGAGGTTCGGTCGAGACAAGTGCTATTCCGACCAAGACGATGTGAGAGATCAGCTAGATGCAAAACAGCCGGACTTTCCCTGCCTTCAACACAACCGAGGGCCTCTGTACCTTCATCGCCGTACTAACGGAGTCTCATTACAAAGCAGCATTGGACGTCAAAGCACCGATGTAAATTAGGCTGCTGACGAACCGTGCCTGAAGGGCTTGATGGATTCGAACCTGGCTACTGCACCGACTAATTTTAGATTTCTTGCATGTTTTTTCTCCTGAAGTCTTTTTTTGGGCATAGATAAAGCACTGTCGGGGCGGTAGGATGTTGCGGAAAAGTAAGAAGACCAATTGCCACAGGGCAGATAATCGTCATGAGCTACTAGAGAAAAAAGAATAAACGGATAGAACAGAGCCATGGCGCTGGTCTAGTTCCTCAACACTTCAGCGATCAAACAGATGATAGAGGTTTTTAAGGGGTCACGCAAGTAAACTGAGAGAAAAAATCTGTGGAAAGTTTTATAAAACCGGTGGAAGCATTTTACAATATGCAAGCAAACCTAAAGTTTCTTCGTTTTTTCTTCAAACTCTACACGTTGAGCGGTGCGCAAATTGTTTATTTTCGCCCAAAATCTCTATAAAGTGTTTTTGGCTGATGAATTCTTCGTAAATTATTCTATCAGCATTCGTTCGCCTTTGGTACAAAAAATATGAGATGTCTGCACTTTTGTGGCTGTTGCTATTACTGTTGTACGGTTTTACTGCTTTTACTGCTGTAACCTTTCCGAAGACGCCTCAAACTCGCGTTGTAGGCGAGCCACTAACAAAAAAGACGCAACATGTTTTATTCGTTATTGAACTGCGGAAACAGGAAAACACCTGGGCTGAATTTCAGGAAAATCCAAGGAGTGCTTTTTTTAATAGGCCTCTGAAGTTGCAGTTTTTTTATTTATTTTTCAAAATTGTCCTTCAATTGCTGCTTAACCGTAGCTTACTCAGACACAATATTTACGGACATTTTACACCTATAAATAGCAGCCCTCACCAAAAATTTACACTGTAGCTAGAGTACTTGGACAATATTTCCCCACAAAGAACAGGACAAAATGACCTCTGTGCAAGATTTCGAAACTTATTACAAAAAGATGTATGTTTACTAGCCAATGACTTTTTAAGGAAAAGTACACCAGGCGTAGCTTACGCATAAAAATCACCATCCGCCACTAATGAGTTTTGTTTGATGTTACTAAAGTAGGCAGCGACAATGGCACAGGTAGCGAACTGTGTCCACCCTGAGACAATCAAAACTTTTGTTTTATCGGACCAAAAATTTTCCGCTGAATATTTCTGAGAATCTGCATATTATATAGACACAAAAATAAAGTAAAGATTTCAAGAAAACTGAAGGATCCACAAGCCATGGTTTGTTCGATCATATCTGCTGCGTGGGTGTAGTTCGTGGCGCATCCCGCGGCTACAACGGTGGAATTTTGTCATCATCGTCAGTTTTGAAGCAATTGCATAGGTCATTAAAACTTGTTTCTATTACGGCAGTGGAATGTGTGAGTCGGCTACAGATGCTCTTAGTACCCGTTGACGGCAATTATGAATATTCAAAGTCGTAAGAGGTCATCCACGCCAATGGGCACTATGTAAATAAGGTTGTATCAGTTTGGGATTGCTTCGACGTTTCTGGTTATACCTGCTTGTCTGCAGTTGCCATGACGTAAGCTCTCGTGTACCATTTACAGGCTAAACCAAATACGCAAGATTAGATCACACTTTGTTTTATATAGTGGCCGCATGTTTCGACACGTTGGAAGTATCTCGGAAAAATTAAAATAACCTGTGTAAAAAAATAAAATTTCCCAGGTTGCTCTTCGTTACCGCTCGTAAAACGTATGACACCAGAAAAGTATAAGCAGAAGCTTTACCTCAATAAGAAAAGCGTCAACACAAGCCTTGCGTAGAAACTTTACTGGATTGTTTTGCACTGCTGCTACATTTCTCAGTATACCTGCTATCCGCAGTTGCTGTAAATTGGGCTCTAAACTGCATAGAAACATTTACCCAATTACACTCGATTACACCACTCTTTATTTTGGGGTCATGGTCGAATTGTTGCACACGAGGGAAGTTTCTGGACGAAATACAAAATCGATCGCAGAAACTTCTGTGGAAGAGAAATATAATTTCCTCGTAGCCTGCAGCCCGGTTACCGCTCCACTTTGCGGCTTGTAAACATTAGTAGACGAGAGAGGCACAAGCAGCAGTTTACCACAAGGAAAAGAAGCTTCAACAACAGCCTCACGTCGACATTTCACCAGATTGCACCAGCACTAAAATGTGCCCGCTATATCATGTTTCCTTCTGGGTCACTACGGGATAGGCGGTTTACCAGGAAAAAACTTTCTAGATTGCTTTTTGTTTCTTAAAGCGAGCCAACCTGCCAGGTGGTGGTGACTTCGTTATATCTATAATTATGAAACGAAGGTGCCCAACTGAGTGGCTGTCAATGAAGTAGCAAAACAGCTTTGGGAGAAGAGAAAGAAACTACAGATTCTCTCCCATTGTAATGCCTGGTTCTAGAGCCATTCCTATATTTAGTATGAGCATTGCAGCACAGGAAGTTGCAGCACTCGCTTTGCGTTTCGCTTACTTTTGTACTAAAAGAAAATCAGATACCAGGAATATTTCTCTCAAGTACATAGTTCAAGTTATTTTACAAACGTCACACACAAAGCTTTTAAAGCTTTCAAAAATTAGTAAGCAATTATTTACAGAGAGAATGCGAGCAGTAGGTCCTTGAATAAATATATTCGAGAATGTTAGTCACTGTGACTTCTTAGAAACACAAAATTTTGCTTTGGAGTTTTTAATACTTTTAGGGCACACTAGAACAAATATTCAGTAATAACATGTCATCTGGCTGTTTGGGAGCAGAAAAGGCTTTCATTCAGAAAACGGAAACTGCCTTCTAAAGCAGTCACAAAAATTATTGACAACTTTTTACCAGACACTGCCTGTTGTACCCTACCCTTATCACCAGTAACTCGAACTTTTCACCACATTTTTAATCGTCTGCGATAGTTCACCATCTCGCAACAATGACAAGCTGCATTTGTTGTGAAACGAAACTGCCCTAATAGATTTTTCTTGCCTTCTGTCATGCGGAGCATAAAAATCATCGATGACGCTCTGGCACACCACGCTATCACTACCGCCAGACACTGATGAACAACGTTTTTGGCGAAAATTTGGACGGAGGAGCTGAAGCACATAAATAGGTGCCTATCCTTCTTATTCACGTCCTTCTGAATTTTTTGCGCGTGAAGGTTTTGATCCTAGAGTCACCAGCCATTTTTTTGACTGGTCTCTTGCAAGTTCCCTGGCGAAATACCAAACTCTTTTGAAATGTTCTCATACACTTCTGCGGGCCTTTCAGGGTTGCCTTCTGTGGCCCTAAGCGCTAACAGCGTCATTGTTGGAGAGTGTGCCTAGCCCTAAGAAATTGCTAGAAACCATTCGGAAAAACAGTGTTGGATACTTTGGTGTGTCTGACCCCGTCGCGCAATAACTCTTCTGCACGATTACCTCTGCGAAACTTTTTTGAAACGTTCCATTTTCAATGGCACACTTTTGGGTCTAGCTATTATAATGCACACTACAAGCTATCAGCCAGGGAATTGTTGGAATATAGTTGTGCTTGCTCTTCGTAGCGCCAATATAAGGGCAAAATCACAGACGGAAAATCTGTGGCCCAAAAATAGCGATATGCATCACCGGAGGCTAATCTCGGCACCACGTATTGATCATATTACACATTTTGTTGGTAAACTAATTCGCATACCCTGAAAAGGGGACAAAAATAGACCAGTTTTTCTTCATAGCTGTAACTTTTGCACTATTATTGCAGTTATATCAGTTGTCAATCAATCAATCAATCAATCAATCAATCGATCAAACATGTTTATTTTCGTGCCCAGGAACAGCCAGAGGACTGAGTGCTGGCGCACGGGTAATTACATGAAAACAAAACACAAGAAACCTATAGCAAGAAACAAACAAGCGACAAGACACACACAAATTGAAGTAGTGAAAATGACAGAAATAAAGCACAGGCAGAGCCTGGCTACAGGTAAAAAATAAAAAAAAGAAGATGACTATGTTGCTCTGCCTGTCGTAAAGGCCACACAACAGGCAGAGCAACAAAGTTTAACAGTAATACAACAAAAACAACGGCAAATGTGTAGAGACAAATGATAAGACGAACAAATGAGAGTAGACAGTTTCAAAAATAGGCAACTATCAGTTGGATAGACACTACCGCCGAGAAACAAAATTCCAGAAAATAAAAGAACGACAGACATATCATAGGTGTTTACCATACTGTATTCAACAGCGCTGTACGGTAAATTGTAACGGATTTCTGAAAGATGTCAAAGCGTTTAAAGAAGCGGTTGTAACAATTCTCTATTCTGCGAACATGAGAATGATTGGAGTTGCATGCAGCGGTCAAGAACGGGCGATGCGACCTGGTGGGCCTTTGTGGTACACTAAACTCTAAACAGTAAAGCAGGTCTGCACAAGAAAGGTCACCATGAACAATTTTGTGAAGAAATGTAAGGTCTGCACGCATACATCTGCAGTTCAAGGAAGGAATGGAAGGGACTATGGGTAAGTCAGAATCAGGATGAAAACTGTGATTTTGATGACGGTGCTTAAATATGGATAACCTCTTCTTCGGCACAGGTTCTATTAATTCACTACTACATTTGGAGATGCCGTTCCTGGCAACAGAAGCATATTCTAACTGTGGTATACATATTGCATTGTATACCATTAAAAATGGCTCTGGAGAAGAGAATTCCTTTGTAATCCAACAGACATTTCAAAGGCTTCGGAGTGCTCGCCCGGTGATGAGCCTAATTTGAGGAGAAAAAGAGAGGGTACTGTCGAAAAGCACCCCTAGGTCTCTAATCTCCTCAACTCTTTGCAGAGGAGCTCCCTCAATACTGTACGAAAACAGCAGACGGTGGGTTTTCGGCTGTAGGTGAAAACCTTTGCTTTAGTGGGGTTTAAAATTAAGCATTTTTTCCTGCACCAGACCGATAATTCCGACACATCCCTCTGCAAGGTACAGCAGTCCTGAACACCGCTAATGTTCCTAAATAGTTTGACATCATCAGCATAGAGAAGAAAAGAAGAGTTTGTTAACCCTGTTGACACATCATTGATACAGACAGAAAACAGTAATGGACCCAGCGCGGAACCCTCTGGTACACCCCTTGTTGCAGGGTAAACACTAGACTTTTTGTAGTTAACATCTCCATAAAAGGAACGGTCAAGGAGATAATTGGACAACAAGGTAACAAGGCTTGCGTCTACACCGGACTTAGCAAGCTTGTTAATTAATAACTGGTGGTTCACCACATCAAACGCCTTACTGAGGTCAAAATAAGTAATGTCCAACTGGCCGTTTTCACAAACTACAGCCGAAGCCTGTGTCATAAAGCTTGCAAGATTTGTGACCGTCGATCGACCCGAGAAAAAGCCGTGCTGATTTGGTATCACAACGTTCTTGACGCAGGCAGCAAGAACTTTGTGCAGAGCTAACTCAAAGAGTTTTGAGGCGACACAAAGGAGTGAGATCAGGCGTTAGTTAGAAACGGCTGACTTATCACCACACAAATATTGGAAAATTTCGAGCGTTTATCAGTGTTATTATATATATATACATATATATTATAAATATATAATATATATATTATAATATAATATATAATATTATTATATTTATTATATTTTATATATTATATATATATATATATTATATATCTGATATATATTATATCAGTGTTATTGCAATTTTTCTTACACGGCATATCCAACAGCCATTATTTTGTAAGGTTAACAATTTTGTTTATGATTTTGCAAGGCACGGCGACTGTAATTTTTATAGTTTAATATTTGCTCTAGGGAACAAGATTGCCAAAACAGTTTGCATCACCTCTGCACGTGCGTTACAAAGGCATCTGCACCAAAACTTCCGAGAGCAGCAGTGCATTGTATTTGAACAATCTCCGCAGTAATGATGGTACCTTTTGCAAAGTGTAAATCTTCAGAGAAATGATGGTATCTTTTGTAAATTGTACCTTTTGTAGGATGCACATGATAAATTTTCAGCACAGACCGATTTTTTGCACATATTTTATAAAATTACCCGTCCATATTCAGGCATACGCATATTTTCCTCTTGGGGCAGGTAGCGTAGGCATTGCGAAAGTGTGGTTTTGTTGTAGTGATTCTGGCACTTGGAAAGTGATTAAACGATACGAAGAAACCACTCTATTTTAGTGAGTACTAAAGCGCTTTTATGACAGGCATCATTTTAAGTTTTAGCGAAATCCTTACATACTATTGACTTTACTGTGGTAACATTGGAGTCATTTCTGGATTTTAATACATGAGATGTTTTATTGAGTCACTGTTTCTTGATTGTGAGACTTGCTTTATTGCATTTGGGACCTGTTTATTAGGGGAGCTATTTTTTATGTGGGAATAACCTCAGTGCAAATACATGGAAGAGGGGAGTTGGAAACAAAATAAAACAAAAGCAAAACGCAGCAACCTAAATACAAATTATGCAACAATAAACATTGCACTGTGCCTCAAAGTGCACGTACCTACGATAATACCATGAAATGTGTTTATTCAAGGCACCCCGCCTTGCTAAAAACAACATTAGACAAGGGTACTATGTACAGCAGAAATTAATATCTAGGAATGAACGATGGCAGCACTATCAAGGTAAATGTGGTTCCAGTCTTGTGACATTGATGGGATAGATGATTTATAAAAAGTTTCTGTATTGCATAAAATTTGGCCCACTTTGTGTGAGTGGTCACACGTGACGATACATAGTATTATTATGATAAAAGATTTCATGGAAAAGGCAGAGCCGGTAAATTTTACGAACCTGGTGAGGAATGGCAGTTCCAAGTTCAATTTTATTGTAGACCCACTGGGCACCCGCTGATACCAAGAATGGAACGCGCAGAGTTCTTTTGTATCACTTCAAGTTGATAAATAAGTACTTATACGTGAGGATCCTGTAATGATGAGGCGTACTCGAGTTGGCTGCGGACAATGGATTGGCAAAAAAGCAGCTTGATAGATAAAGGAGCACACTGAAAATTTTGTTTGTGATACCGGAGTATGCGATTTGCTTGTTAGTGATAAAATGAATGTTTTTCCAAGAAAAAATGGTTCTAAGATGAAGGCGGAGATATTTGTACGATGAGACTGATTCAAGAGCAGCGCCATCCAGGTGATACCTGGGCAATATTGTCGAAAGATGTGAAACGCATGAGTTTACATTTTTTAACGTTCAGCTCCCACGCCACGTGCTGCACCAGTGGGAAATGTCATTGATGTCACTTTAGGAGCGTGAATTTCACGTGAGTTGTTATTTCTGCAAAAACACAGAATAAAAAACACAGTGAATTAAATAGGAAATGCAGTTAGGTCGTAATGTAAATAAGAAAAAGTAAAGGAACCAGTACTGTTCGTGTGGAACGCCTGATATTACGGGGGAAGTGATGAAGTAATGACGTTAGCTTTGAGAAATTGTTGGTGATTAGTGAGGAAACGTTCGAGCCACTTGAACACGTTAGTTTTAATTTCATAAAAGCGTTCGCCAAATCAAAAAAAAATGCAGGACAGTTGCAAGTTGGGCGAGTTGGTACATGTTTATACTCAATCACAGCACGAAGGATGGGACAGACAGAAGGACGGGACAGCGCCTGTACAGTGGTTGATCTTTCTGTCTGTCTTCGCGTCTGTCTGTCTGTCTTTCTGTCTGTCTGTCTTCGCGCTGTGATTAAGTACAAAAAAATGCAGTCTGCGAAAGAACGACGGCCAACAATAGCCTGAAGTTTGTGAGTGAATAGGAGCAATTGCGTCTCACAAGGGAATCCTTTGCGGAATCCATGCTTGGATAGGTGGAAAAATGAATCATCATCATCATCATCACCATCATCATCACCAGCCCATCTACGCGCACTGTTGGGCAAAGGCCTTTCCGATTATTCTCCAATTACCCCGGTCCTGTGCTAACTCCGGTCAATTTATCCCCGCAAACTTCTTGATCTCATCTGCCCATCTAACCTTCTGCCACCCTTCCAACGCTTGCCTTCTCTAGGGACCAACTGTTATCGTAATGACAGACGGCTATCGTGGCCATTTTTGTGGAATACAGAAGCGCTCAAAAAACAAGGACGAAGGAAGAAGTAGACAGCACGGCGCTTCCTTCTTCCTTCGTCCTTGTTTTTTGAGCGCTTCTGTATTCCACCAAAATGAACACATACCAACTAGCCCAACTTTCCTTCCTTCGGCTATCGTGCCTTCGCATTACCTGCCCCGCCCAAGTCCATTTCTTTTAAATTTCTACTAATACGTCCTCAACACGCGCTTGTTCCCTGACCCACCCCGCTCTCTTTTTGTCCATTAATGTTACACCTATCATTTTCCGCTCCATTGCCCGCTGAGTCATTCTAAATTTAAGTTGAACCCTTTAATTGAGCCTCCAAGTTTCTGCCTCGTAGGTGAGTACCGGTAAGATGCAGCTGTCATACACTTTCTTCTTCAGCGACAATGGTAGGCCGCTATTCATTATCTGAGAATGTCTGCCATATGCACCCCACCCCATTCTGATCCTTCTAATTACCTCTGCCTCATGGTTGGGATCTGGGGTAACAATTTGGCCTAAGTAGATATATTCGCTTACCACTTCCACTGCCTCGCCACCTATCTCAGACTGCTGTGCTGTCCCGAGGTTATTGATCATTACTTTAGTTTTCTGCATATTATTTTCAGGCCCAGGGTTCTACTCTATTCGCCCAGTGCGGAAAGCATGCTTTGCAAATCAATAGCACTCAATAAAGTTGGAGATGTGCAAATAGATTATATGCTCAACAATTTTGCACAGTGCGCTAGTGATGGAAATGGGGGTGCATTTAGGGGGTATGTTTAACACCAGATTTGAACGCTGGTAACACCTCCCTGATTTTGAAGTAATGTGGTCTATCGCCGGTGTCCAGTGATTGCTGAAAGATTTTCGCTAGCAGAATAGAACAAGATACCTTGGCGTGTTTTGTAAATGTAGGACTTATGCCCCCAACGCCAAACCTTTCTGATGTTTTATTAGAAATAATGATATTACAAATACCACCATTGACAAATATGTTTGGGTACATAGTCGCGTAAGCATTTCGGGTAATCTCTGGTAGTTGAGAAAATGACGACTTTATTACCTAATCACCAAACACACTCTTTATTACAGCTGCAAATTCTTTGTCACCAATTGGTTCGCCCTTAGGGCTTGTAAGAACTATTGTATTTTCTTTCAGGGGGGTTAAGAACATTTAAAACTTTAGGACGTTATTAGTAACATGCTTGGCAAGTTGTTTTTTATTAAAATCCTTTTTTGCTGTTTGAAACGCTGAAACGTGCGTTTCTTCGGCTGCGTGGTACAGAGCACAGCGGTGTTGGCTTCGGGATTTTTTAGCAAGGTGATGCGGGCGTTTTTTCTGTTTTCAAGCCGTCGAATATGGTCGTTGTACCAGCGCTCTTCAGGGTTGTACGAGATTGCGCGTGCGGAAACGAAACGGTGGGTCAGTTGAAGGATTTTGTCTGTGACGAAAAAATAAATTATTTTCTACAGAGTGGTCCTCAAACCTGTCGAATAAGTCGTTAGAAAATTGTAAAGCTCGTCATTGATTTTGGTAACATCCGTGATCCGGTACTGACTCAGAGTTTTGGTTGTTCCAGTCAGCCTTTTTACAGGAATTGAAATACGGAAGTTCAGCAATGAATGATCACTGGACTTACTTAGGCATGAACTTTATCAGAGAGCAGAAGTCTGGGCAAGTTGTAAGAACTAGATCTAGTACATTTGCGCTCGGGGGTCAGTCAGAGTACGTTGGTCTACTGTTTGGGCTAGGTTAAACGTGGTACATAAATTCATAAATTTCTAGCAAATTGAAGATAATGAATTTGAATGTGCCGCCGTTCTGGTCCACGTAATCCCCGGAAAATAAAATAGCCGACTAGAAAGAGGGGGACTGAAGGATAACAGGTTTTTAAAGAGTTCGTGGCGTCATGAAGCTCTGCGCCAAAAAGTTGACGAGGCACTTGGAGGCTGGTAGCATACGGCCAACATTATGCGGGAATGGGATAGTTTTAGGGATATCCATACTATTGGTGGATTTGACGGAGTATAGAGGGCAAAGGTCCTAAACCTTTTACTTTTTGCCACACGTCATTTGCTTGTTTCTTCATCACAGCGATAAAGGTGAAACGGGTTGGGTGTTTCGAAGATGTCAGAGTCACGTGTAATGCGTTGAAGCCATGTTTATTGAATTGAATTCAGCTTTATTTACCAAGAAGGGAATACATTTTTATTAGCAACACATCATGTGGGCCAATAGCAACCTTGATAGTGGTGGGCCCATGCATTAAACACATCATATTTTACCAACTCAGCCTTTAAAGTAAATCAATAAGGACAACAGAAGAAAACGGTCGTCAGAACCTTCACACCCGTACACATCACTATACTTAAACATAGCACATATACAGTCATACATGCGCATACATACAAGTGCACATACGCATACAAAGACATCAATATGCTCATTGGAACGACAAGCAACGGCAAATCTATTCTCGCAACTAAGTTAACTCATGTTCTTGTTAAAGCAAGAATTTTTGAGAAATATAAATTGATTGCCGCGGAATGCTATGTACACTTTTATATTGCACTTCTAATGTCCGTAAGCTGAACCGAAAAATCCAGAAACAAAGATTTTGTAGCCACACCCCTCGGTAACCTTTATTGCGATGTCGTTTTCGCATTCGAAATGCTGGCTTCTGCAACCTGTGTTGGTGCTGGAGAATTAGTATCTGAAGCATTAGAAATTCTCCAGGTTTCTGCAACTCTGGCCATCAACGAGACATACGACTACTATTTATCGTTTTATATTAGTGTTGTCCCAGTCGAAAAACACAACAGAAAAATACGACAGAATGATCCTGTGAGGGAATGGGACATCCTGTAGTCTGTAGTAAACCCTATCCTGTAGTCTGTAGTAAATCCTGTCCTGTAGTCTGTAGTAAATCCTGTCCTGTATTCTGTAGTAAATCCTGTCCTGTAGTCTGTAGTTAATCCTGTCCTGTAGTCTGTCGTAAATCCTGTCCTGTAGTCTGTAGTAAATCCTGCCCTGTAGTCTGTAGTAAATCCTGTTCTGTAGTCTGTAGTAAATCCTGTCATGTCTGTTTTCGTAGTAAATCCTGTCATGTCTCCAATTTCAACTTGTTTGGCATAAGAAATTTACTTCCCGTGATGTTTTTTTCTATTAAGTACCTGAAGTATGCAGGATTTCAATAAAATTTTATTTCAATTTCAATAAAAATATGACCAACAAACATAAGCATTTGTGGTCATTCTTGCCTTTCTGGTACAAGCTTGAAATTGTTTTCAGTGAATAACTGATTTCAGAAAGCTGTACCAAAAGGCATTTAAGCAATGCAACTAGTGGTACATTCACGCATGCAATACAAAAGTTTAATGTTACGCAGACTGCACATGCCTGATCAAAGTCCGAAAAAAAAAGCAGTTTGCGGTGCTTATCCATTTTATTTTCCTCTTTTTACAACACTGTTCCTGGGCACTACCGTGGCTTCACTTTTTGTCATGGAGAGGCTTTTACTGCCCTCTTATGTTGCTGTTACACCAAACAAATAATTTTTAATTCATTGCCAAATATAAAAACAAAATATGGCGCGTTATTTGTATGATCCATGATCGTGCTGACTTGGAAACAGTCAGAACTATAATTTCTTTTATTACAAAACAGCTTTTATCCGCACGCCATGCGAAACTGCGCCTGCTGCATATTCACGGGCCGGGCTGGTACACGCCGGTCGCGGAAACTCGTGGATCCAGCAGCCGCTGGAACGTAACGCTGGAACACGCCCGGCCTTTTTTTCTTTAATAGCCGTGTAATTGCAAACCCGCCTAGCTGTTAACAAGAAATACAGAAGTCATTCCTTCAGGGAAACCTCAGTAGCACTACAAAATTTATCCAGACTCATTTGGGCACTTTTCAGCTGATTTTGCCGTGCTTCGGAAGCAGGGCCAAATCGCGTCCCATCATGGCGTTCCGTCAATGACGCTCAACCTGTTCATAAAAGCAAATTTATTCTATAGAAAAAAAAACATTAAACGATCATCGACAATAACCGTTCGAAAATTCGTTCCTTATATTAGGTAGGGCCATTAAAACACAAGTGAACAAATATTTTTTTACACTGCAAAACGTAAGAGAACGTGAGAAAATTAAAATGGAAAGTGAATCTTTAGCTGGAATGCTTGCCTTTGTGAACCTTGTTCCGTTGCATTCGCACAGCAAGGCGTGAAATGGTATCCTGTGGCGAAAAGCGCACGTCTCTGTGGTGCTGCACTATCTTGAAGAGTATGCACGCACGATACCTGCCGAAGTCACGCAGGGATCGTGGCAAGTTCAGTCGATTGTCGAAGCACATCGCACGTATTCCAAATCACGCTGCCTGCGAGATTCGTCGCATTCACTCACATTAAAGTGCCAATTATCCCAAGCACCCCGGTTAGTCGTCGCTGGAGGAGTCCTCACATCGAGATGCTTGAAATCCGGACCACTGATCTTGCTTTTACCACAGCTTCCGAAGCTTCAAATGTTGCTGCTGACACTCCGCGGAGACATAAGATGCACGTTTTTACAAAAAAGTTAAGCCTAACTTCAACTAAGCAAAGCGCCGATGTCAAATGTGAACGAGCCACTGGGCAACGCAGCCACCGCAAATTTTGACCGGGAGACGAAAAGCAGGAGGGAACAAAGCAGGAGGGAACAAAGGAAGGGTAAGGAGGGAACCGGCCGATCACGAGAAGTTGTTTCGCGACCCCTCTTCACCCCTCTCGATTCTTCGTATTGTGGTCTCCCCGTCCCGCGAGTTCTGCCGCGCCGTGACATGCCTTCAGTGGTGACGATGCTTCCCCGAACTTCTTCCGAAGGGCCGGGCTAGAGGGAAGGCGCGCGTTTTCTTTCTTTCTACATTTATTTTTTTGACACATCTCGGTAATGCAGCGAGTTCACTGGCGCCGTTTCTTTTTTTCTTTTTTCACACAGGTAGCGGCAACTGGTTCGCTGTTTTTTTTTTAAATCTTATTTTAACTATTTCGGCTTGATTGGACACATGTTTCGCGTTAAAATAAGCAAATTGCTCGCTAACAAAATAAAACAACAGCACGCAGATTGAAACAATGGGGCTCTCAAAGACACCGAGAAATACATGTCAGAATGTGCACTGCAATTATTACACCACGTCTTCAAAAAGCACAACTTGCTTGTTTTTTATGCGTCCGTTTTGCCGAGGGGCTACCCTTGTTGCCTGATTCTTTTATCAAACATTGTCCACAGTACAATATATGCAATTGCAATTCACTCAAAGAACCCAAGGAATTTCCGAAGTTCTCTATGTATCCATTTTTTTTTATTATGCAGCTACGCTTAGATGCTCCAACATTAGTGTGATTTGTGCTAAGTTGTGTTGTTAATTGCAAATTTGTAGCGAAGGTTTTTTCCAACACGGCCGGAATTCTAATGGCCGCAATGCAACAAACGTTCATTACAACAGACGCTTGCAATGCAATTGAACGAGATGACTGTCACTCGCACGCAGCATTGTTTCCGTGCAGCACACGCTAAAAAAGTGGGATTTTGCGGCACTGCACGGGCCGCAAACACCAAGTTTCGGAGCATCTGCGTCGATCGCGGCGCGCGGCATTCCCGTGTCCAGCCAAGCAGCGGCACCACACCATCCCGTACTATCCCGTTCGTGCTATCCCCTTCGCATTGGCTGAAGCCCTGTCCCCAAAGGCAATGTCCCCATGTTATTCGATGCTCTCCAGCAACCTCCCCGCGTTGCTGTCGTTCAGCACGGCGTTTTCCTGCGTATTCCGTTCTTTCCGGGCTATTCCATCGCTCTCCTAATGCCGGAAAACGCGGGGTTTTCCGACAGGGTAAGCAAGAGATTTTGTAGCAATACTGAACGGTCTGTCATGTGACATTTTCGCAATGGATCTAAACTTCTCTTTCACACTATAAAAAATCTGCAGGGACTACAAAATGATCTGTCGCATGGTAGATAATAATGGTAATTACGGAATGCTGAATGTAGTGGCTGAAGGATAGTCTGTGGGCCAAAAGGAGTTTGTGAGTGCCTACAGGGTGTTGCACAATAACTGTAGTACAACATAAATGTCTCATGCGACAGAAATTTTGTAGTTCTATTACAAAGGTTTTTGTAGTGGGGACTGCAGAATGTCGGTCGCATGATAGATATGTCTGTTGTACTACATAAATTTCTGTCGTACGACAGACATTCTGTCATCATTCTGCAGAGATTCCTGTCTCACAACAGACCATCCTGCATTCCCAACAGAAATTCCTGTTGTGCGACAGAAATGCCTGTCGTACGGCAGATTTTCTGTAGTTGTACTACAGAAATTTCTGTCGCACGACAGGCCACCCTGTAGCCCCAACAGAAATTTCTGTCGTGCGACAGAAATGCCTGTCGTACGACAGATTTTCTGTAGTTGTACTACAGAACTTCCTGTCGCACGACAGACCATCCTGTAGTCCCAACAGAAATCCCTGTCGTGCGACAGAAATTTCTGTTGTGCGACAGAAATTCCTGTTGTGTTTTTCGACTGGGGTGTATGTTGTTTAAAGGAAGGGGTACTGGCTGGGAGTTTGCAATTTCGATTAGCTTTTTGTGAGCTATGCGGGTAGCAGGCGAATAGCCTGCGCTAACAAGCACGTTCAATGTTTCAGCTTTGGCGTCGCTTAAAAACGTTTATATATTGTTTTAAAACTATTTATTTCACAATATTGGATGGCTTTTTGTCTCAACTGTCAATTCCATGCGCTAATTATTGCAGCTATCGATAGGCTAAAGACAGCCTGGAAACCAAATGAAATGATAACCAGTTACTGGAAAATTGAGCTCCAAGGTATTACGCTTCGTAATCGAAGGTTAAGGGCAGACGTTGGCGCTACGTTTTAATCCTAACGAATCAACACTTATTCAAAGCTAATCACAAATGTTACGTAGAGCAAGGGCAAACAGTTATTGCTGCAGAAAAGCGAGAAGACTGATTGCCAAAGTGCAGATTATCATCATATGATAGTAGAGAAAGAAGAATAAACACCTGTTATCAGCACAGCCATGCCGCGGGAGTAGTTGCTCAACATGTTTGGTGCTGTGAAACTCTGGAGGAACGGCCTTGTAGACTCCAGGTGACGGGGCCGAGCGGCTTTGAGGCAAGTGAGGTCCGAGAAACTGATGTCCTGATCGCATCGGCCTTGCCATCTTAAGGCGCCCCCATGGCTGGCTGCTCGGCACACCGTACCGACCAATTGGAACTCGGAATTGCCCAGCAGCAGCACCGTATCCAGAACAACCTCCCTGCGAACATCTAGACACCTTAGGATAGGGCGGCCGTAAGTCAACTGAAAGGGCTGAGGGACACTGTCTGGGCAAAAATATGAGAACTCGTCAAAATGACAGATAGCCTTGTGGAATCAACCAATCCAAGAACAAGTAGGCCTAACATTCTCTGCGAATCTCCCACCGAAGTGCAGATGACATACATAATTTTTAAGACAGATACGAGATGACCTCGTATCATACGAGATCATACGACGAACGAGATCATTTCATAAGAATGCAACACTTATTTTGAATGAAACGTTGGCGTACCTAGCTCTGTTACCGGCGTAATTTGTTGCGAACTCTTCGTTGAGATGATCTATGTGTTTGTCATAATGTTTCGCTTATGTGGCTAGCCTTCCCCAGTTTTGTATTGCCATATCCTTGAATTTGAATTTGTGGAGTCGCATTACGTTAGCCCATTTTTATTGGTGTGCGTTTTATTTTGTTTACACATTTATGTGCGATTTTATGGCATTCTTGACCACTGCCTGAAGTCGCCAATGTGGAGGCCTCCGGCCTTGTCAAGCTGCCTTTATGACAGCTTTTTCGCGGGCCTCCATCCTCATATACGCGTTATTTAATGCGAATCAAGGGTTAAAAATTATACTATCTAGATATCGAAGGTTACGAACAGGATCACGAATAGTGTGAAAACTACTTATGCAAGATTTTGAGTGGAAGTGGCTGCTTAGTGACAAGATAGCCAACATGAGCTTTATCCGAAACGAAATAACCACGTGGCAAGTCGGAAAGAACCATCTTACACGGCGAACTTCGGCAATTACTGAATTCCCACACGTACAGACATCATGAATCTGGTTAATCAACTCTGCAGCTGCCCGTTTTCACGTATCTGACTGTGCAGACTCCTTATTCATAGCGAATGCGAAAACAGCGGAAACCATCCATTTGCCAGGCGGCGACTTGAGCGCTTCCACAAATGCGAAGCTGTGGTCATTGATAAATTTTGTACAAAGTGAAAAGTGTTAGCACAACCCCCTGAGTCCGCTCCTGATGAATTGAAGCCCGTTTTTAATGCATCTACTTCGGGACAAGCCCACCAAACAGAACAGGATAGCTAAATTAGAGACGACAGAGTTTGTGGGATTTCGCCTAAACTACAAACCAATTTTGTCGGGCGGACTGCAACTAGTTCTTCCAAATTTACCAGGCATGTTAAGGAATGGGAGGTTCGGTCGAGACAAGTGCTATTCCGACCAAGACGATGTGAGAGATCAGCTAGATGCAAAACAGCCGGAATTTCCTTGCCTTCAACACAACCGAGGGCCTCTGTACCTTCATCGCCGTACTAATGGAGTCTCATTACAAAGCAGCATTGGACGTCAAAGCACCGATGTAATTTAGGCTGCTGACGAACCGTGCCTGAAGGGCTTGATGGATTCGAACCTGGCTACTGCAGCGACAAATTTTAGATTTCTTGCATGTTTTTTCTCCTGAAGTCTTTTTTTGGGCATAGATAAAGCACTGTCGGGGCGCTAGGATGTTGCGGAAAAGTAAGAACACCAATTGCCACAGGGCAGATAATCGTCATGAGCTAGTAGAGAAAAAAGAATAAACGGATAGAACAGAGCCATGGCGCTGGTCTAGTTCCTCAACACTTCAGCGATCAAACAGATGATAGAGGTTTTTAAGGGGTCACGCAAGTAAACTGAGAGAAAAAATCTGTGGAAAGTTTTATAAAACCGGTGGAAGCGTTTTACAATATGCAAGCAAACCTAAAGTTTCTTCGTTTTTTCTTCAAACTCTACACGTTGAGCGGTGCGCAAATTGTTTATTTTCGCCCAAAATCTCTATAAAGTGTTTTTGGCTGATGAATTCTTCGTAAATTATTTTATCAGCATTCGTTCGCCTTTGGTACAAAAAATATGAGATGTCTGCACTTTTGTGGCTGTTGCTATTACTGTTATACGGTTTTACTGCTTTTACTGCTGTAACCTTTCCGAAGACGCCTCTCACTCGCGTTGTAGGCGAGCCACTAACAAAAAAGACGCAAGACGTTTTATTCCTTATTGAACTGCAGAAAAAGGAAAACACCTGGGCTGAATTTCAGCAAAATCCATGGAGTGCTTTTTTTAATAAACCTTTGAAGTTGCAGTTTTTTTATTTATTTATCAAAGTTGTCCTTCAACTGCTGCTTAACCGTAGCTTACTTGGACACAATATTTACGGACATTTTACACCTATAAATAGCAGCCCTCACGAAAAATATACACTGTAGCTAGAGTACTTTGACAATATTTCCCCACAAAGAACAGGACAAAATGACCTCTGTGCAAGATTTCGAAACTTATTACAAAAAGATGTATGTTTACTAGCCAATGACTTTTTAAGGAAAAGTACACGAGGCGTAGATTACGCATAAAAATCACCATCCGCCACTAATGAGTTTTGTTTGATGTTACTAAAGTAGGCCGCGACAACGGCACAGGTAGCGAACTGTGTCCACCCTGAGACAATCAAAACTTTTGTTTTATCGGACCAAAAATTTTCCGCTGATTATATTTGAGAATCTGCATATTATATATACACAAAAATAAAGTAAAGATTTGAAGAAAACTGACGGATTCCCAAGCCATGGTTTGTTTGATCATATCTGCTGCGTAGGTGTAGTTCGTGGCGCATCCCGCGGCTACAACGGTGGAATTTTGTCATCATAGTCAGTTTTGAAGCAATTGCATAGGTCATTTAAAACTTGTTTCTATTACGGCAGTGGTGTGTGTGAGTCGGCTACAGATGCTCTTAGTACCCGTTGAAGGCAATTATGAATATTCAAAGTCGTAAGAGGTCATCTACGCCAATGGGCACTATGTAAATAATGTTGTATCAGTTTGGCATTGCTTCGACGTTTCTGGTTATACCTGCTTGTCTGCAGTTGCCATGACGTAAGCTCTCGTGTACCATTTACAGGCTAAACCAAATACGCAAGATTAGATCACACTTTGTTTTATATAGTGGCCGCATGTTTCGACACGGTGGAAGTATCTCGGAAAAATTAAAATAACCTGTGTAAAAAAATAAAATTTCCCAGGTTGCTCTTCATTGCCGCTCGTGAAACGTATGAGACCAGAAAGGTATAAGCAGAAGCTTTACCTGCATAACAAAAGCGTCAACACAAGCCTTGCGTAGAAACTTTACTGGATTGTTTTGCACTGCTCCTACATTTCTCAGTATACCTGCTATCCGCAGTTGCCGTAAATTGGGCTCTAAACTGTATACAAACATTCACCCAATTACACTCGATTACACCACTCTTTATTTTGGGGTCATGGTCGAATTGTTGCACACGAGGGAAGTTTCTGGGCGAAATACAAAATTGATCGCAGAAACTTCTGTGGAAGAGAACTATAATTTCCTCGTAGCCTGCAGCCGGGTTACCGCTCAAATTTGCGGCTTGTAAACATTAGAAAACGAGAGAGGCACAAGCAGCAGTTTACCACAAGGAAAAAAAGCTTCAACAACAGCCTCACGTCGACATTTCACCAGATTGCACCATCACTAAAATATGCCCGCTATATCATGTTTCCTTCTGGGTCACTACGCGATAGGCGGTTTACCAGGAAAAAACTTTCTAGATTGCTTTTTGTTTCTTAAAGCGAGCCAACCTGTCAGGTGGTGGTGACTTCATTATATCTATAATTATGAAACGGAGGTGTCCAACTGAGTGGCTGTCAATGAAGTAGCAAAAAAGCTTTGGGAGAAGAGAAAGAAACTACTGATTCTCTCCCATTGTAATGCCTGGTTCTAGAGCCATTCCTATATTTAGTATGAGCATTGCTGCACAGGAAGTTGCAGCACTCGCTTTGCGTTTCGCTTACTTTTGTACTAAAAGAAAATCAGATACAAGGAATATTTCTCTCAAGTACATATTTCAAGTTATTTTACAAACGTCACACACAAAGCTTTTAAAGCTTTCAAAAATTAGTAAGCAATTATTTACAGAGAGAATGCGAGCAGTAGGTCTTTCAATAAATATATTCGAGAATGTTAGTCACTGTGGCTTCTTAGAAACACAAAATTTTGCTTGGGAGTTTTCAATACTTTTAGGGCACACTAGAACACATATTCAGTAATAATATGTCCTCTGGCTGTTTGGGAGCAGAAGAGGCTTTCATTCAGAGAATGGAAACCACCTTCTAAAGCAGTCACAAAAATTATTGACAACTTTTTACCAGTACTGCCTGTTGTACCCTATCCTTATCACCAGTAACTCGAACTTTTCACCACATTTTTAATCGTCTGCGATAGTTCACCATCTCGCAACAATGACAAGCAGCATTTGTTGTGAAACGAAACTGCCCTAATAGATTTTTCTTGCCTTCTGTCTTGCGGAGCATAAAAATCATCGATGACGCTCTGGCGCACCATGCTATCACTAGCGCCAGACACTGATGAACAACGTTTTTGGCGAAAATTTGGACGGAGGAGCTGAAGCCCATAAATAGGTGCCTATCCTTCTTATTCACGTCCTTCTGAATTTTTTGCGCGTGAAGGTGTTGATCCTAGAGTCACCAGCCATTTATTTGACTGGTCTCGTGCAAGTTCCCTTGGCGAAATACCAAACTCTTTTGAAATGTGCTCATACACTTCTGCGGGCCTTTCAGGGCTGCCTTCTGTGGCCCTAAGCGCTGACAGCGTCATTGTTGGAGAGTGTGCCTAGCCCTAAGAAATTGCTAGAAATCATTCGGAAAAACAATGTTGGATACTTTGGTGTGTCTGACCCCGTCGCGCAATAACTCGTCTGCACGATTACCTCTGCGAAACTTTTTTGAAACGTTCCATTTTCAATGGCACACTTTTGGGTCTAGCTATTATAATGCACACTACAAGCTATCAGCCAGGGAATTGTTGGAATATAGTTGTGCTTGCTCTTCGTAACGCCAATATAAGGGCAAAATCACAGAGGGAAAATCTGTCGCCAAAAAATAGCGATATGCATCACCAGAGGCTAATCTCTGCACCACGTATTGATCATATTACACATTTTGTTGGTAAACTAATTCGCATGCCCTGAAAAGGGGATAAAAATAGACCAGTTTTTCTTCATAGCTGCAACTTTTGCGCTATTATTGCCGTTATATCAGTTATCAATCAATCAATCAATCAATCAATCAATCAATCAATCAATCAATCAATCAATCAATCAATCAATCAATCAATCAATCAATCAAACATGTTTATTTTCGCGCCCAGGAACAGCCAGAGGACTGAGTGCTGGCGCACGGGTAATTACATGAAAACAAAACACAAGAAACCTATAGCAAGAAACGAACAAGCGACAAGACACACACAAATTAAAGTAGTGAAAATGACAGAAATAAAGCACAGGCAGAGCCTGGGTACAGGTAAAAATAAAAAAGAAGATGACTATGTTGCTCTGCCTGTCGTAAAGGCCACACAACAGGCAGAGCAACAAAGTTTAACAGTAATACAACAAAAACAACGGCAAGAGTGTAGAGACAAATGATAAGACGAACAAATGACAGTAGACAGTTTCAAAAATTGGCAACTATCAGTTGGATCGACACTACCGCAGAGAAAGAAAATTCCAGAAGATAAAAGAACGACAGACATATCATAGGTGTTTACCATACTGTATTCAACAGCGCTGTACGGTAAATTGTAACGGATTTCTGAAAGATGTCAAGGCGTTTAAAGAAGCGGTTTTAACAATTCTCTATTCTGCGCACATGAGAATGATTGGAGTGGCACGCAGCGGCCAAGAACGGGCGATGTGATCTGGTGGGCCTTTGTGGTATACTAAACTCTAAACAGTAAAGCAGGTCTGCACAAGAAAGGTCACCATGAACAATTTTGTGAACAAATGTAAGGTCTGCACGCAAACATCTGCAGTTGAAGGAAGGGATGGAAGGGACTATGGGTAAGTCAGAATCAGGATGAAAACTGTGATTTTGATGACGGTGCTTAAATATGGATAACCACTTCTTCGGCACAGGTTCTATTAATTCACTACTACATTTGGAGATGCCGTTCCTGGCAACAGAAGCATATTCTAACTGTGGTATACATATTGCATTGTATAGCATTAAAAATGGCTCTGGAGAAGATAATTCCTTTGTAATCCAACACACATTTCAAAGGCTTCGGAGTGCTCGCCCGGTGATGAGCCTAATTTGAGGAGAAAAAGAGAGGGTACTGTCGAAAAGCACCCCTAGGTCCCTAATCTCCTCAAACCTTTGCAGAGGAGCTCCCTCAATACTGTACGAAAACAGCAGACGGTGGGTTTTCGGCTGTAGGTAACAACCTTTGCTTTAGTGGGGTTTAAAATTAAGCAGTTTTTCCTGCACCAGACCGATAATTCCGACACATCCCTCTGCCAGGCACAGCAGTCCTGAACACCGCTAATGCGCCTAAATAGTTTGACATCATCAGCATAGAGAGGAAAAGAAGAGTTTGTTAACACTGTTGACACATCATTGATAAAGACAGAAAACAGTAATGAACCCAGCACGGAACCCTGGGGTACACCACTTGTTGCAGGGTAAACACAAGACTTTTTGTAGTTAACATCTCCATAAAAGGACCGGTCAAGGAGATAGTTGGACAACAAGGTGACAAGGCTTGCGTCTACACCGGACTTAGCAAGCTTGTTAATTAATAACTGATGGTTCACCACATCAAACACCTTACTGAGGTCAAAATAACTAAAGTCCAACTGGCCGTTTTCACAAACTACAGCCGAAGCCTGTGTCATAAAGCTTGCAAGATTTGTGACCATCGATCGACCCGAGAAAAAGCCGTGCTGATTTGGTATCACAACGTTCTTGACGCAGGCAGCAAGAACTTTGTGCAGAGGTAACTCAAAGAGTTTTGAGGCGACACAAAGGAGTGAGATCAGGCGATAGTTAGAAACGGCTGACTTATCACCACACATAAATATTGGAAAAATTCGAGCGTTTTATCAGTGTATTATATATATATATACATATATATTATAAATATATAATATATATTATAATATATTATATAATATTATTATATTTATTATATTTTATATATTATATATGTATATATTATATACCTGATATATATTATATGAGTGTTATTGCAGTTTTTCTTACACGGCATATCCAACAGCCATTATTTTGTAAGGTTAACAATTTTGTTTATGATTTTGCAAGGCACGGCGACTGTAATTTTTATAGTTTATTAGTTGCTCTGGGGAACAAGATTGCCAATACAGCTTGCATCACCTCTGCACGTGCGTTACAAAGGCATCTGCACCAAAACTTCCGAGAGCAGCAGTGCATTGTATTTGAACGATCTCCGCAGTAATGATGGTACCTTTTGCAAAGTGTATATCTCGAGAGAAATGATGGTACCTTTTGTAAATTGTACCTTTTGTAGGATGCACATGCTAAATTTTCTGCACAGACCGATTCTTTGCACATATTTTATAAAATTACCCGTCGACATTCAGGCATACGCATATTTTCCTCTTGGGGCAGGTGGCGTAGGCATTGCGAAAGTGTGGTTTTGTTGTAGTGATTCTGGCACTTGGAAAGTGATTAAACGATACGAAGAAACCACTCTATTTTAGTGAGTACTAAAGCGCTTTTATGACAGGCATCATTTTTAGTTTTAGCGAAATCATTAC
Organism: Haemaphysalis longicornis; assembly: GCF_048455015.1. NCBI lineage: Eukaryota > Metazoa > Arthropoda > Arachnida > Ixodida > Ixodidae > Haemaphysalis > Haemaphysalis longicornis. The sequence continues at coordinate 6,824,632 of NW_027526266.1, read as the reverse complement.
ATACTATTGACTTTACTGTGGTAACATTGGAGTCATTTCTGGATTTTAATACATGAGATGTTTTATTGAGTCACTGTTCCTTGATTGTGAGACTTGCTTTATTGCATTTGGGACCTGTTTATTAGGGGAGCCATTTTTTTATGTGGGAATAACCTCAGTGCGAATACATGGAAGAGGGGAGTTGGAAACGAAATAGAACAAAAGCAAAACGCAGCAGCCTAAATACAAATTATGCAACAATAAACATTGCACTGTGTCTCAAAGTGCACGTACCTACGATAATACCATGAAATGTGCTTATTCAAGGCACCCCGCCTTGCTAAAAACAACATTAGACAAGGGTACTATGTACAGCAGAAATTAATATCTAGGAATGAACGATGGCAGCACTATCAAGGTAAATGTGGTTCCAGTCTTGTGACATTGCTGGGATACATGATCTATAAAAAGTTTCTGAATTGCATAAAATTTGGCCCACTTTGTGGGAGTGGTCACACGTGATGATACATAGTATTATTATGATAAAAAATTTTATGGAAAGGGCAGAGCCGGTAAATTTTACGAACCTGGTGAGGAATGGCAGTTCCAAGTTCAATTTTATTGTTGACCCACTTGGCACCCGCTGATACCAAGAATGGAACGCGCAGAGTTCTTTTGTATCACTTCAAGTTGATGAATAAGTACTTATACGTGAGGATCCTGTAACGATGAGGCGTACTCGAGTTGGCTGCGGACAATGGATTGGCAAAAAAGCAGCTTGATAGCTAAAGGAGCACACTGAAAGTTTTGTTTGGGATACCGGAGTATGCGATTTGATTGTTAGTGATGAAATGAATGTTTTTCCAGGAAACAATGGTTCTAAGATGAAGGCGGAGATATTTGCACGATGAGACTGATTCAAGAGCAGCGCCATCCAGGTGATACCTGGGCATCATTGTCGAAAGACGTGAAACGCATGAGTTTCCATTTTTAACGTTCAGCTCCAACGCCACGTGCTGCACCAGTGGGAAATGTCATTGATGTCACTTTAGTAGCATGAATGTCACGTTAGTTGTTATTTCTGCAAAAACACAGATTAAAAAACACAGTGAATTAAATAGGAAATGCAGTTAGGTCGTAATGTAAATAAGAAAAAGTAAAGGAACGAGTACTGTTCCGTGTGGAACGCCTGATATTACGGGGAAAGTGAAGAAGTAACGACGTTAGCTTTGAGAAATTGTTGGTGATTAGTGAGGAAACGTTCGAGCCACTTGAACACGTTAGTATTCATTTCATAAAAGCGTTCGCCAAATCCAAAAAAAATGGACAGTTGAGATTGGACGCGTTGGTACATGTTTATACTAAATCACAGCACGAAGGATGGGACAGACAGAAGGACGGGACAGCGCCTGTCCAGTGGTTGGTCTTTCTGTCTGTCCCGTCCTTCGCGCTGTGAATAAGTACAAAAAAATGCAGTCTGCGAAAGAACGACGGCCAACAATAGCCTGAAGTTTGTGAATGAATAGGAGCAATTGCGTCCCACAAGAGAATTCTTTTCGGAATCCATGCTTGGATAGGTAAAAAAATGAATCATCATCATCATCATTATCACCATCATCATCACCAGCCCATCTACGCCCACTGCTGGGCAAAGGCCTTTCCCATTATTCTCCAATTACCCCGGTCCTGTGCTAACTCCGGTCAATTTATCCCCGCTAATTTCTTGATCTCATCTGCCCATCTAACCTTCTGCCACCCCTCCAACGCTTGCCTTCTCTAGGGACCAACTCTGTTATCGTAATGATAGACGGCTATCCTGCCCATTTTGGTCGAATTCAGAAGCGCTCAAAAAAAAGGACGAAGGAAGAAGTAGACAGCACGGCGCTTCCTTCTTCCTTCGTCCTTGTTTTTTGAGCGCTTCTGTATTCCACCAAAATGAACACATACCAACTAGCCCAACTTTCCGTCCTTCCGCTATCGTTCCTTCGCATTACATGCCCCGCTCACGTCCATTTCTTTTAAATTTCTGCTAATATGTCCTTAACACGCGCTTGTTCCCTGACCCACCCCGCTCTCTTCTTGTCCCTTAATGTTACACCTATCATTTTCCGCTCCATTGTCCGCTGAGTCATTCTCAATTTAAGTTGAACCCTTTTAGTGAGCCTCCAAGTTTCTGCCCCGTAGGTGAGTACCGGTAAGATGCAGCTGTCATACACTTTCTTCTTCAGCGACAATGGTAGGCCGCTATTCATTATCTGAGAATGTCTGCCATATGCACCCCACCCCATTCTGATCCTTCTAATTACCTCTGCCTCATGGTTGGGATCTGGGGTAACAACTTGGCCTAAGTAGATATATTCGCTTACCACTTCCACTGCCTCGCCACCTATCTCAGACTGCTGTGCTGTCCCGAGGTTATTGATCATTACTTTAGTTTTCTGCATATTAATTTTCAGGCCCACGGTTCTACTCTGTTCGCCCAGTGCGGAAAGCATGCTTTGCAAATCAATAGCACTCAATAAAGTTGGAGATGTGCAACTAGATTAAATGCTCAACAATTTTGCTCAGCGCGCTAGTGATTGAAATGGGGGTGTATTTAGGGGATATGTTTAACACCAGATTTGAACGCTGGTAACACCTCCCTGATTTTGAAGTAATGTGGTCATTCGCCGGTGTCCAGTGATTGCTGAAAGATTTTCGCTAGCAGAATAGAACAAGATACCTTGGCGTGTTTTGTAAATTTAGGACTTATGCCCCCAACGCCAAACCTTTCTGATGTTTTATTAGAAATAATGATATTACAAATACCACCATTGGCAAATATTTTTGGTTACATAGGCGCGTAAGCATTTCGGGTAATCTCTGGTAGTTGAGAAAATGACGACTTTATTACCTAATCACCAAACACACTCTTTATTAAAGCTGCACATTCTTTGTCACCAATTGGTTCGCCTTTAGGGCTTGTAAGAACTATTGTATTTTCTTTCAGGGGGGTTAAGAACATTCCAAAATTTTAGGACGTTATTAGTAACATGCTTGGCAAGGTGTTTTTACGAAAATCCTTTTTTGCTGTTTGAAACGCTGAAACGTGCGTTTCTTCGGCTGCGTGGTACAGAGCACAGCGGTGTTGGCTTCAGGATTTTTTACCAAGGTGATGCGGGCGTTTTGTTCTGTATTGAAGCCGCCGATAATGGGTCGTTGTTCCAGGGCTCTTCATGGTTGTACGAGATTGCGTGTGCGGAAACGAAACGGTGGGTCAGTTGAAGGATTTTGTCTTTGACGAAAAAATAAATTATATTTTATAGAGTGGTCCTGAAACCTGTCGAATAAGCCGTCGGAAAATTGTGTAGCTCGTCATTGATTTTGGTAACATCCGTGATCCGGTACTGACTCAAAGTTTTGGTTGTTCCAGTCAGCCTTTTTACAGGAATTGAAATACGAAAATTCAGCAATAAATGATCACTGGACCTACTTAGGCGTGAACTTTATCAGAGAGCAGAAGTCTGGGCAAGTTGTAAGAAGTAGATCTAGTACATTTGCGCTCGGGGGTCAGTCAGAGTATGTTGGTCTACTGTTTGGGCTAGGTTAAACGTGGTACATAAATTCATAAATTTCTAGCAAATTGAAGATAATGAATTTGAATGTGGCGCCGTTCTGGTCCACGTAATCCCCGGAAAATAAAATAGCCGACTAGAAAGAGGGGGACTGAGGATAACAGGTTTTTAAAGAGTTCGTGGCGTCGTGAAGCTCTGCGCCAAATGTTGACGAGGCACTTGGAGGCTGGTAGCATACGGCCAACATAATGCGGGAATGGGATAGTTTAGGGATATCCCGACTATTTCTGGATTTGACGGAGTATAGAGGGCAAAGGTCCTAAACCTTTTACTTTTTGCCACAAGTCATTTGCTTGTTTCTTCATCACAGCGATAAAGGTGAAACGGGTTGGGTGTTTCGAAGATGTCAGAGTCACGTGTAATGCGTTGAAGCCATGTTCAATTTAATTGATTTCAGCTTTATTTACCAAGAAGGGAATACATTTTTATTTGCAACACATCATGTGGGCCAATAGCAACCTTGATAGTGGTGGGCCCATGCATTAAACACATCATATTTTACCAACTCAGCCTTTAAAGTAAATCAATAAGGACAACAGAAGAAAACGGTCGTCAGAAACGTCACACACCCGTACACATCACTTTACTTAAACAAGCACATATACAGTCATACATGCGCATACATACAAGTGCACATACTCATACATAGACATCAATATGCTCATTTGAACGACAAGCAACGGCAAATCTATTCTCGCAACTAAGTGAACTCATGTTCTTGTTAAAGCAAGAATTTTTGAGAAACATAAATTGATTGCCGCGGAATGCTATGTACACTTTTATTTTACACTTCTAATGTCCGTAAGCTGAACCGAAAAATTCAAAAACGAAGATTGCGTAGCCACACCCCTCGGTAACCTTTATTGCGATGTCGTTTTCGCATTAGAAATGCTGGCTACTGCAACCTGTGTTGGTGCTGGAGAATTAGTATCTGAAGCATAAGTAATTCTCCAGGTTTCTGCAACTTTGGCCATCAACGAGACATACGACTACTATTTATCGTTTTATATTAGTGTTGTGTATTTTGTTTAAAGGAAGGGGTACTGGCTGGGAGTTTGCAAATTCGATTAGCTTTTTGTGAGCTATGCGAGTAGCAGGCGAATAGTCTGCGCTAACAAGCACGTTCAATTTTTCAGCTTTTGCGTCGCTTAAAAAACGTTTATCTATTGTTTGAAAACTATTTATTTCACTATATTGGATGGCTTTTTGTCTCAATAAAACTGTCAATTCCATGCGCTCCTTTATTTCAGCTATCATCGATCTGACTATCAATGCATGATGATAACAATTCTTACATTTTTTCTTGCTTTGGCCCAACCTTCATTTTCATCGGGAATTCCACGAGACATGGCCAGGGAGATGACAGTCAGTGTGGCACAGCTGTTGTTGTGGAAGTGCTGAAATTTATGGTAATGGTTTTCGTGTCGCCGCTTGTGAAAAACTGACATAGTGCAAGCTCCGGAAAGTTGCCCCTAATGAAATGCACTGCTATTCTCGTACTTTGCTGTGGGTAAGTACGGACACCAAATGCTCAACCAACAAATTCGACGCTACCATGGAGCCCGTTTCCTATTCTAAGACATCGTTGTTCCTCGATTAATTGTTCCCATTTAATTAGGGCGCTCTGCTCTGCCTGCGGTATGTTGCGCATCTCAGCCAGCGCTAATGTCGTTTCGGTTGAAACTCACCCACTTCGGCGAACACAGGACGAGCTCAGTATCTGTTTTAGGAGAATGCGCTGATAAGTCAGTGCACGGCTTCACTGGCGAGTCCCAATTTTTAAACATGATCAACGACAGTCTACCTTGGTGTGGGCGGTCTGCTGTGCCGAAGGCCATAGCTAAGCATGCACCAGTATTCGACTTCAAAGTAAGGAAGACTCGTCCCCGACTCCGTCCTCTCGTACTGATCACTCCATTAGCACCGGGAGTGCAGAACCCAATCGAGGAAATTCGTTGCGAGGGTATCAGAATGCAAGATGATCAATGAACAAGTTCAAGACAAGTTGGCGAAAGGTTTAATACGTGAATCAAGCAACCCATCTGCGGCCTATGTAATTTTCATTAGAAAAAAAACGCGCATCCCGAAGGTTTCGGGTTCATTATCGCCGAATGAACGCTGGCACCAAGAAGAACATGTAGCGACTTATGCGTTTGGAAGACGCGATCGACAGCTTGCATTCAGCTTTCGAGTTTTTGATAATTAACCTGCAATTAGGTTGTTTGTAAATACTCATTATTCCAACAGAGAAGGAAAGAACTGCCTTTGTTTCGGCAGACGGCATTTATGAATTCAAAGCAATGCCTTTGAATTCAACGCAAATAAACTTTTGATTGATTTAATGACACTCTTCTGCGCGGCTTACAGTGGAACGGTTGCATGTGCTACAAGGAAGGCGCAGTGATTTTTGCAGACATTTAGGAACAAAGACAGCGGGCTATGGTACTTTAATGTATGGAGAAGGTGAGATCAGGGTTCAACTCTGAAAACTGCCGCTTTGGAGGGCGAGAAACCTTTGTACTTTGTTTTTTGGTTGACGCCTATGTAATGCGAACTTACCCCAAGAACACTGAACCAGTTACTTCTTTCAAGCCTCCAATTATCCCGAAGAAAGTATGCAGCTTCATGAGATTATGCTCTTCTTTTCGCAGCTTTATTCCTGGTTTCGCTAACATAGCCTCCCCACTGACTGTTTCGCTGCAGAAAAAGATGTTTTAACTGGAACTTTGCCATTTTGCCAATTGAAATTTTTTCAAACATCTCCATCCAGGCTTCGCCACTTTGACGATTCAACCACAACTCACATGCTAGTGGTGTCTAGCATCACTCAGCATCACACCGATGCTAGTGGTGTCTACGTAGGTGCCGTACGGGTGCAGCGGCATTGAGGGAGCGAACATTTGCCGGCAGCGAACAGCAATTGCGGTAGCGAACACCTGCGGCAGTCGCTCCCTCAGAAAGTGTGAGCGTTCGTACGCGTTGACCGAGCAGGCGTGTCTGACCGTCGTTTTCGCTAGACAGAGATGTCGTGGCTACCTGTATGACAATTCCTTCACAACAGTCACCAATCATTACTCGCTACACGGGTTAGCCCTCCTGCGTGATATGTGAAGTCGGCTTGTGCGCTGGACGTTGAGTATCCAAGAATTCAACTACACTATTATCTATAAGAGTAGTCAGAGGCACGCTGACGCTGATTGTCTCTCTAGCCTGCCCCTGGAAAAGACCCCCAGTAACACCGCTGAATTTGACGACTATATTGCTTTTGTTGAGCCGGCGTTTCCTAAGTAGATTCCGACTTGAGCGACAGAACGATATGCCACTAAAGCACTTTTCGCATCTGCACGTGACTCAACGTCTCTACAACACTTTTGCTGCCGTAAGTCGTTGCTTTATAAAAAAGACTATTCTTCCCAGGGCTCTCGCCATTCGCTGGTCGTACCGCCAAAACTGCGCCACTGGGTTCTTCAAGGAGCGCATAATAGTGTTACCTCTGGTTATATGGGAGTTTCAAGAAGACTTCATCTTTTACAGCGGCGTTTTTTTTTTGCTCCATGATGCGCGAAATTACCCACTGGCTCTTGTCCAGGGGCTGCATTTACCACCATCATTAACGGCCAAACACTTCTTCTGACGGTCAACTTTACCCTGTAAAACCGCCTACCGCAACTTCAGAAAAGGTCGGGTAGATCTACTAAGACAACTCTCCCGGTTTTCGCGTGGCAATACCTCGATAATGGTAGCCGTTGTCTACCTCCCGAGTGATGCCGAGACCTCTGCTTTACCGTCCGGAACAGCTTCGTCAATAGCAAGCTTTGTCCTCTATTCTAGTGTGCTTCGTCCTTCAACCCCAATTGTAATCAGTAACCGCGTACGCCACTTTCTTGCGGGCGTCACCAAAGAGCGTCTTTGGAACTGTGTTACCCACAGTCGACATTTCAACTCCTCTTACCCACAGAATAGTGGCCTCCGTAAGCGCATAAATTGGACACTGACGAACTAGCTTTCCATGTAGGTCGCTTTCGATCACATGAAATGGAATACTATCTTTCTAATTATTATCTACGCCTTGAATACCCCAAAGCACAACAAAACTGGCAACATCCACTTTTTTCCTCTACGGTCTTTTGCCCGAAGCGTTTTCGTTATTATACTGATTTTTCTCTACTACACCAGGCCTGATATTGCTTACATTCTTTGCTGTGCCGAAGAAGCCTGTCGAAGTGCCCATCTCCGCATTCTGACATCACAAGATTCTTCAACGCGGCGCCATAATCGCCAAAAACCTGGGATTTGTTACAAACCGGGCAAAACGGTGTACCTTTGGACGCCTCGGAACAAGGGCTGGTTAGGTCAGAGACTCTTAGGTAAGAAGGATAGCCATTTTTGAGCATAAAAGGGTAAGTGATGTTAACATGTCCCGTTCTGGCTCACTGCCTGAAGCCGCTGTTACACCAAAGTCAAGCTGCGTATGCCACTCGCCTAAAACCTCGTAAAACAAACAGACTCACCCAGCGAGCTTTGTCTGCACTGAAGCAAATGTTAAAACCATATATACGCTTATCTGAATGCCGATGATGACAATTACATTTAGAAAAACAGGAGTTATCTGGAAGAGAACCTGGACGAGTGAAAAATGAACGGCTGTTGCTCCCCTGGTGTCGTCCTGACTATTCTAAATAAACCTCGCTCCTTTGCCGCCGGTAACAATTATCCATGATTTAAAGATATCTTTGCTATTTGCTTCCTCTAGATAAAAAATAAAAATTGTAGGCCGCACTTTTAGTTCATCCTAACTATTAACAGCGTGCAGCTTACAATTCTGCATTAGGGCCCACCGTTTTTTGCATGTAAACCGTTGATAGTGCATTACCAACTTTTATGCGAAATATTCTCTCCGGCTTCAGCTTTTGATTTTAGCGACAAGTCTTAACTATCAGTGCAAGCCGCCTCCTAGCTCGAACTGCCGACTGCAGCCGAGATTGCGAACAAAATGAAGAACGAAGACGTTTCGCGGAGTAATTACTATGCGTTTTGTTTCATTTAAATTTGCGTAAATTAGAAATTTTTGTGGTACCCGTGGTCTTGTAATAAAAAAAAACACTGAGATTATTATTTGTCAGAAGGAAAAAGTGAAATACGGTATGCCCGGTAGGCCTCTTTTGTCGTGCACGGCATTGAACACGTGTTCGGTCCAGCTTTGTCACATTGTCGTCATGGTTAGGACGTGATGTACATATATGGAATCCGAGATTGTGGGTGGAACCCAAGAGAGTTCACCATAGCTATGAAAATGTGCAGCTCAGCAATCCACTATGCAGAAAACTATTTTCTTGCACACGGACAATTGGCAGTGGAAAAACCAACTCTCACGTGGATGGTTCTCTCTCACCAGTAACTAATGAGGGTGCCTAATTTGTTGCCTGAAACACCCACTTAGTTCCGCTGGCTGATGTCCCCTTAACACCAAGCGGTCTTAAAAACACCGTAATGCGAAATCGCTGATGAACGAAGACATACTTTATGCATGATCAAAGTGCCATGAATGGACCGGTCCTGAAGCCGGCCTAAGAGCTGCTGCGAAGACCATTGTACACCAAAAAGTAAACGTCCCCTGTTCATAATCTGGAGACGCTTGACCTGGCAGAATTTCAGGGCGAAGCGTCGCTAGCTGGTGGCAGAGCAAGGGTCCCTCCTATCCTTCAGCAAACGCACTACAATGGCCTTCCACCTGAACCTTGGAATGTTTTTGAAAGCCATACTTTCGTGTATGCGTGGAGCAGTGTTACAAGTGTATATGCGTGTAAGTGCCGAATGATAGTTATGTTAACCGAGAAAAGCGTGCCCAATGTGTTTCCTGAAGACGTATAACCTACGGTGGATTGCATGCCGTATCTCATATACATCAGCAAAAGTTTTCATAATGCCTCTACCGTTAAATTGAGCTGTTTTTCTTCGTAATATTTAGTTTGGAGCAACTTGAAATGTTTGTGTATGTTTAAGCTTGGCCTTTTGGGCTGTGAGTCTCCTCGTTTTTGGCCTGTCTAGATGTTCTGACGCCAGAACCTGTTCCCTTTGGTGCGATGGAGACACGGAATGTCCGAATCGTGTGTCCTCGCGAGACATCCCCAGGGAACTTGAAAGATAAGGCTCTTTGGACCGCACACCCTTGCGGACGCTGTGTGCTGCAGTCGCCACTACCGGGGGCGTTGTGAGCCCCACGGGTGTCCAGGGTGTAGCGGCAGTGGTGTAAGCTGTTACCATTAGCTTCACGTTTATGTCCTTGGTGCCCTCAGATGTACTAGGAACCAAGGAAGCAAAGACCGGGGCAACGTTCAGTCCCAACTGTGTTTGTGGCCACCACAACCGTTGGGGGCTTGCCGTGCGATGTGTTGACAATTTCGCATGCCACAGCCATGAGAATTTCGCATGACAATTTCGCATGCCACAGGCTAATCTGCTGCAAGCAGATTAGCCTCGATGTCCTGAGTCGGTGCCGAGATTAGGCGCTGCTCCACCCCAGAGAGCTGTGTCAGCGTACCTCAACAGAGAGAGAAACAAAGCGCCGTCACACCTCTTGAAAGAAGATTGTCACTGCTACTTCCGCGTGTATGATTTTCTTTTCCTGTTTAAATTTTCTGCAGGTACGGGAATATGCCACCTATGGTCCCCAGCAGTTATTCCTCGTAAATGTAGTGGACTCGCAGCTCTCAGTGATGTGGTCCTGGGCGGCGCATTTCGCACGGGTCATTCTCCCACAGCCATAGCCTTTACCGCGCCCGCACCATCGGAACTTGAAGCAGGGGTACGGGTTGAGGTTTTTACTCTTCACCTGCCAACATAGGGCCATGGCTAGTTACACCTTATTGTGTTGGATCGGGTTCCGCGGTATCGTCAATGGCGCCACCATAAGTGCCAAAGGTGTCCGGGCGGGGTTTTATAGTTAAATTTAGCTATTTTACCCAATTAAATATAGCCGTTTACATGCCTGTCTTTACGTATTCCTATCAACAATCATGTGGGTATGTTTAGCTACTCTTCTATTTGGTTTCTTGGCTATCATTTCATAATTGTGTGTACATCTTAATTACTGTGTAAATCAGGGTATGAATAATAATGGTCTAGGTTTAGCAGTTGTTTTGGCTGTATTTAGCATTTCCCGTCGACGTCTCTGTGGGTGCGTTTAGCATTTTATATTGTCACTGGCTCCGTTCCTTGGCTCCTTAATATCAACGGAACCAGTGTCCAACCCCGCTCTGCGGGTATGTGCCCTCTGGGATGAGAAGAAGACGACGCTCGCTGATGTTGGTGCGCGTTAATGTCCTTTCTGCAAGGCCCCTGAAACAATAGAACACTTTCTTTTAAATTACCGCAGCTTTTCCTCGATGCGACGCACGCACCTTGAATACACGTTTAATCGGCTGAATCTCCCTTTATCTTTAACCGTTTTTCTTTCCCTGGGTGCTTCCGTCATAGGATATTGCCACAGAGATGTCGTGATCGCCTTTCATTCTTTTGTTGCGGCGACAGGCCGGATGCCCTGCTAGATAGCTATGCCTTCATTCGCAAGTTTTTTTTTCCTGACAATCCTGTTCTGTCCACAGATTTCTTTTTCTACTCTCAATGTTTTTTCTCGTACTTCTTTTTTTTCACTCTAAAATAAACCGGGTCACAGCCTAATTATTACAGGCAGCTTCTTGGCCAATCCCCCGCGTGGGTACGCGCCATAACATAGGGAACCAACCAACCAACCAACCAACTCTCTGTGTTTTTTTTTTCTCGTGTTTCCACTCTCTCTCTTTCATTAACCTAGACCAAATTCTTTCATCTGCTCCATTATTTTGCCTCGCTTGATTTATTCTAATGAAAACATAACTCTTCTTGGCCAATCCCCCTAAGTGGTATGCGCCATTTTTCGGGCCACCACAACCACCAGTTCCTGGGACATCGCGGCTGCCTTCTCTGCCTTCGCTATCCCGTCTATTTTTGTAATTACACTATCTAAATACATCTCCTTCGTTGCCACGTCACATCTTGTGGTGGAGGTGCTACTTCTCGTCTCCGTACCGCTCGCCGGGCTACTTTGAGAAAATACGGAGCTTCGAAGCGGGCGTCACGTTCACAGTTGCTTGATGCCACCCCCCGGTGAGCCTGTATCTACTCCGCCGATAGTCATCGTGTCTCACCCCCGTGATCCCGGTGATTTTACTGGGACTGATAACGTCGACGCGGATAAATGGCTCCGCATGTATGAACGCGTCAGTGTTCACAACCGGTGGGACGACACAATCATGCTGGCAAATGTTGCCTACCATATCAAGAAGACGGCTGGGACTTGGTTCCTAAAAAACGAAGCGAGGCTCACAAGCTGGGACGCCTTCAAAAAGGAGTTCCTGGATTCGTTCAGTGACTCCGCTGGCCGTCAGCTAGCCGCAAAGAACGATCTTTCTTCACGCACGCAGTCCTGCACGGAGTCCTATGTCGCCTACATCCAGGATGTGTTGGCTCTTTGCGCCAAGGTGGATCCCAAGATGCCGGAGTCCGACAAGATTGGGCATGTCCTTAAAGGCATAGCAGATGATGCCTTCAATCTGCTCATGTGTAAAGAGTGTGCCACAATTGACTCTGTACTGAAGGAATGTCGCCGATTTGAGCAGGCAAAATGCCGCCGCCTAGCGCAGCAGTTCACCCGGCTGCCTCACACCGCAGCAACCTCATCGTGTGCGGATCTGACAGCGCCTCCCAGTTTACCGACGGCACCAGGTCCGATGCCACATTCGGACACTTTGACCAAGATCGTGCGCCGCGAAATCGAGGCCATGGCCCCGGCTCCTGTACAACGCCATGGGCACGACCATACCCTGCCCACTATATCACTTATACAGGCCGTTGTCCGTGAGGAAGTAGCCAACCTCGGTATCCATCGTGTGTGCGCTATGGCTTGTCCGGACGTCCGCCAGAACCTTCCTCCTTCATTTGCCAGCAATAGCTTCCAACGGCGTTATGACGCACCCCCTCGTTACCGCCGCCGGAACCCTGCAGAATGGAGAACTCCTGACGACCGGCCTATCTGCTTCGAGTGCTCTCGCGTTGGTCACGTCGCCCGTTATTGCCGACAACGTTGGACGTCCCCTGCACGCTCCCGGTTTTCGCCCACCACCTACTCTTCGGACTATCGGCCTATCCACTTTCCCCCTGGTACTCAACCCCAGTATGTTCCCGGCAGCTCCCCCAGCAACCGCCTTGGCCGCTCCCCGTCCCCACAACGTCGCCAATCTCGTTCGCCGCAGCCTCGCCGCCCTTCGCCGCCGACTTCTTACGCACGCACCTCTCCGCAAAACTAGCCAATGCAGCTCCCGGAGGTGATTCTGCATGTCCGACCCGGCCTGAAAATCCTCTGTTTACAAAGACGACGAGACGGAATTTGCTTGACGTTGATGTTGATGGTGTTCGTGTGAGCGCTCTAATAGACACCGGTGCCAGTATCTCCGTAATGAGCTCCAACCTTCGCCGCCGCCTTCGTAAGGTCCTGACGCCTGCCCCATCTACTGTTGTCAGAGTGGCCGACGGCCGTACGCCCACCGTCGAAGGACTGAGCACCGCTCGGGTTGGTGTTGGTGACCATCACATTCCTGTAGTGTTTACCGTATTCGACGCATGCCCCCATGAAATCGTTCTCGGCCTTGACTTTCTAACCGACAACGCCGCGCTTATTGACTGTGCCACGGGTATTCTTCGTCTGGACGTGCCGACCGGTCCTGTCACCGACACTGAGCTCCCAAACCGCCTCTGCTCCACAGGACATGTCCGCTTGCTTCGTGAAACAATGTCCTACGTCCCTTTGTCACCATGCCCGCCACTTCCAGACGGCGACTACGTCGTGTCCCCTATAACCGACGTCCTCATCCGACACCACGTGGCTTTTCCTTACACCGTCGTCACTCTCGCCAACAACCAAATCAGCCTGCCTTTCCATAATTTTGGTTCTTTGCCCCAAGTTCTCCCAGAGCGGATGTCGCTGGCCACGCTTTTTACTCTGGAGGAATGCCGAATTTCTGCCGTGTCCACTGACGTCTTCATGGTTGCGCCGAATGATTCCAAGGATCGTTGCTCTACCTCTGGTGACATCGCAAAAATGATATCGTCGGACCTTCCTTCGTCGCAAGCTCGCGAGTTACATCGCCTGCTTTCATCGTACAGAGACATTTTTGATTTGGACGATCGCCCTTTGGGACAGACATCGACGATAACCCAACGCATCAACACCGCGGATGCGACCCCCATTCATCGGCGACCATATCGGGTCTCTCACGGCGAACGCATAATCATTCAAGATGAAGTCGATAAGATGTTGAAAAAGAATGTAATTGAGCCATCTTCCAGTCCATGGGCGTCACCAGTAGTCTTAGTGAAAAAGAAGGATGGGACCTGGCGCTTCTGCATTGATTACCGGCACTTGAACAAAGTTACCAAAAAGGACGTTTATCCGCTTCCTCGGATTGATCACGCCCTTGATTGCCTCCATGGTGCGTCGTACTTTTCTTCTATTGACCTTCGGTCTGGGTATTGGCAAATTGCTGTTGATGCCCAGGACCGCGAAAAGACCGCCTTTGTGACGCCCGACGGGTTGTACCAATTCAAGGTAATGCCCTTTGGTCTGTGCAACGCGCCGGCTACCTTCGAAAGAATGATCGACTTCCTCTTACGTGGCTTCAAGTGGTTGACCTGCATCTGCTACTTGGACGACGTCATCGTTTTTTCCCGAACATTTGAAACTCATCTCCATCGTCTTGCAAACATCCTAGAGGTTTTCCGTCGCGCCGGTCTCCAGCTCAATTCATCAAAATGCCGTTTCGGTGGCCGGCAACTCAAGATCCTCGGCCACGTAGTCGATGCTGCTGGTGTCAGACCTGATCCCGATAAGGTACGCGCCGTCCAAGAATTTCCCATCCCGCGTTCGGCAAAGGATGTTCGCAGCTTTGTAGGACTATGCTCCTACTTTCGTCGCTTTATCGAGAATTTTGCTGAGATCGCCCGGCCATTGACGGATCTCCTTAAGGGCGATACCTCATTCTCCTGGGGCACCGCGCAAAGAGCAGCGTTTGCCACTCTCGTTGACCGCCTGACTCGTTGCCCAGTTTTAGCCCATTTCGATCCGTTGGCTCCCACAAAAGCACGCACGGACGCGAGTGGCCACGGGATAGGGGCAGTATTGGTTCAGAAACAGACTGGTCACGACCGGGTGATAGCCTACGCCAGCCGACTTCTGTCCCCCGCTGAACGTAAGTATCCCATTACGGAACGTGAATGCCTCGCACTCGTCTGGGCAGTCAGCAAGTTTCGCCCATATTTGTACGGCAAATCTTTCGCGGTCATTACCGACCATCATGCCCTATGTTGGCTTTCTTTGCTCAAAGATCCGTCCGGACGACTCGGCCGCTGGGCGTTAAGACTCCAGGAGTATGACTATTCGGTGGTCTACAGGTCTGGTCGCATGCACCAGGACGCCGACTGCTTGTCTCGTTATCCTGTTGATCCGCCTGATAAAACGTGGAACGATGATGACCCCTGCGTATTTGCCCTCTCCGACTTGCACGACATAGCCGCCCACCAACGACGCGACCATCGCTTCGGCAGGTTATAGACCGTCTTAGCTCAGAGCCGTCCGACCCATCTCTGCACGCCTTTACACTGCGTAATGGCGTCCTGTTTCGCCGCAACTTCCGGGCGGATGGCTCTGACGCCCTTCTCGCAGTACCTCAGCATCTCCGTCCCGACATACTCCACCAGCTTCACGACGTGCCGACTGCTGGCCGGCTTCTCTCCTTTCTTCCTCCTTTACGGCCGCGACCCTGCCCTGCCATTGGACACCATGTTGCCTGACTCGACCACGCCACGAACTGAGTATGCACGTGATCTCATTGCCCAGGCTGATGTGGCCCGCCAATTTGCCCGCGCCAAGATTACGGCGTCACAGGCAAGTCAGAAGCGCCGCTACGACGAGACACACCGTGACGTGTGCTTCCCACCTGACTCCCTGGTCCTCCTTTGGACGCCTTCACGTCATGTTGGGCTATCTGAAAAACTACTGTCCCGCTTCACGGGCCCCTACCGCGTCATTCGCTTTGTTACTCCTGTGACGTACGAAATCATTCCAGTCACGCCCCCGCCGTCAACTGTGCACCCAGCGTCTCAAATTGTGCATGTGTCCCACCTGAAGCCCTACTTCGTCCGTGATTAAGTTCAGCACACACCTTCTACCGTCTTCAGCACCGGGACGTTGCTTCTACCGCCGGGGGTCATGTCACGGGCTCCGTTCCTTGGCTCCTTAATATAAACGGAACCAGTGTCCAACCCCGCTCTACGGTTATGCGCCTCTGGGATGAGAAGAAGACGACGCTCGCTGATGTTGGTGCGCGTTCACTTCCTGGGACATCGCGGCTGCCTTGTGTGCCTTCGCTATCCCGTCTATTTTTGTAATTACACTATCTGAATACATCTCCTTCGTTGCCACGTCACAATATGATCCCATGAAGGTTTCTCTATCAGAATCTTTAACGCTGAGGATAATTATATGGCATGTCATTTGCCCTTCTTTAAACTGCAGTACGTAGTCATACCCTTGTGATCTTACACAACACAAGAGTTGCTGTGGCAATAATTAGTTGTTGTGCGGAGCTGCATTCTCTACTAGACATTAAGTCAAATCTGAAGCAAAAAACGTGGTGGACCGAGTGATAAATTAAAACACTCACCAAAGCTTGAATGGCAGCTGGTTGGTGCGCACTGGTGGCGTAGTAATCTGTTCCCAAAAGTGTTCCTAAAGCGCTTGAGATTCACACGTTTTCGGTTTAATATTTCTTCAGACTGATTTATAAAATCAAGCACAGCCTTTCAAGGAAAGATGCACTCAAAGTGTTTATAAATCGACTTAACATACATAAAAATATTTACGTAATTTCGCCGCCATACCACGGATGCTGAGATATGCCGACAGAAACGTACAAAACACGCAATCTAATACTCCGGCTCACAAATTCTTCATCACCTCGACAGCCACACCATGGGCACACCCTTAATGAGGACGCACCGTGACACAAATACATACGTGTGGGAGAAAAAAAACACTCAGATGTCTTTCCCAGAACTCATTACTTAACGAGCAAAGCCTCCAGTACAACGGGCTAATTAAAATGCACTCCTAATAAAACAATAAAGACACAGTCCATTCCTTTAGTCCCTACTAGGTTTCCTGGGGTCACGAAAAACAATTATCATTGTCACGAAGCAGCGACCACATGTTCAAATGCGAACGTTGCCGACATCCATGTGTGGCCGGTGTACTCAAACGTATTTTAATGACCAAGACTAATGAATCATTGTTTTAACTATATAGCCTCTTCAGTTACCAGGATGACACACACTGAACCTTTGCATCAGATGAAATGGCTCTCGTGGTATCCATGGCATCCATTTTATCAGGACTTCATATTAAAGCAATCATGGAGTTACACGGTAATTGTAACACATTCAATGTTACCACGAGAAGTACGTCACGCGAGAGCATAACAATTATTTGCTGTCCCTGCGTCCGCAGGAACACATAGCCATAGAACTGGAAATTTCCAGCGCAAGGCAACACCACGCGGGATACAGGCGCAGACGAGCGAGCAGACAAAATTTTGATGACCGCGAAACGTCTGGTATAAGCGGGATCATTCTAGTTGTAAAGATAGCGGATTTACGTACCGATCTTAAGATCTTCTAACTGTTTTTGTTGCTCGCTGGAATTTATTTTTGTTTGATAAATACAACATAGTTTGAAGTTTTTTTTACTCATTCGGGAAGCCATATCTGTTCTGTGTACTCATGAAGAAAATTGGCTGCAGCTATCATCGCTTCGCGCAAGGATGCTAATGCATCGTGGGGCATTTGCAATCTTGCCTTCTACAAAAGCAATATTTCGTACACGTTGCGGTCTTTCGTACCCATAATAAATAAAACTAAATATAAGACACGAACAGGGATGTCCATTCTGCCATTTGTTCACCTGGTCGAGTGTTCTTCCTGAGAGTCTTTTAGTCCAACGTGGGTCACTTCTGTCCTTTTGACCTTGGCATACCGTGACTAATCTCTTATAGGGCTTGTCGGGAAAAGCACTGTCAGCGATAGCAGCTCCCACATTATTCCTTGCCGTGTCTTCAGGTAGCGCTCCTCGAATGGTATTTACAATCGGCCTAGTAGTTGAGAGAGCTGTTTTGTTGGAAGCCCAATTTTTACCTATACCCGGCAGCAAACTCCCCCAAACAATTACTCGGAATGTAGTTCCGTCCCTGGACGCATTTCGCAAGTGCTGGCGACACGCAGTGTACAAATTTGCAACCTGATTGTGAGTGTTAATCAGTCGCTGCCTTATTTTTTAAATTCTTGTTCGTATATTCAGAAAGTAAAACGTTCAATGAATTATTTTATATACCCGCCGGTAAACATCGTCATCCTCATGCAGTCTGTTTCATCGATGTGGGAATAACATGAGTGTACGCGTCTCGTCTAGTAAATTGTTGTGAAACCAGCTGAGGGAGCTTTTATGGTGCTGCGGTTTATAACTTTATTAGCAATCCATTTTTTTAAAAAACGGACATAGGAGGGTTGCTAAAACTCGCTCTGCAGCTAGATAAAGAAGCTTTTACGGCTAATGGAGTGTAGCTCCTTGGCTAAACGCTATTATAAAGAAAGTCATAGTTGTTAAATGAAAACAGGTGTTGAGTATGACAAACACATATTGATGTAGTGCCAGGTACAGAATCGTTTATACCTGCCTGTCTTCGGCTTTAGGGCAAACCCTTTGATAGCTCGAAAAGACCATTTCATGGTTTCACGTCTGCAGACGTAGTTAAGAAGAGCATTATACAGCCACCCAAAATAACTTTATCCCCTTTGGTCTAAAGAACAAAAGACGTACACATTTCTCTATGAAGTAAATAAGTCATTTGTTTCTTTCGGCGCACTACAAAATACAATACGGCTGGAGATGGAAGAAAAAAATTGACCCTTTACAGCATGAGCACACCTGACACACTTCATTAGGCAGCAGCAGCAGTGATGTAGCACGTAGAGACGCAAAGAGTAACCTTTTACAGAACGATAACTGTAATATCAACCACCCAAATTATCATAAAATGGAGGCAGCGATATGTTAAGACGGTCATACAATTAAAAACTAGTAAACCGACAAGCTAGTCACGAAAAGTACATGTAAATCCACAAAATTATACACTTCATTAGTACAAAGCCTCAGAAATAGACATCAGCTTTGTTAACATTTTTTTCTGATTCCCGTTAGAGAAATAATAATTTTTTCTAGAGTGGTTAAAATTTTCGTAAGGTGTTCAAAAAGATTGGGGACAAAAACTGGTGTGACAGAATGGCAATGACCAAAAGGCACGAAGGCGTACACTTTAAACTAGTTCATCACGAATAGGCTGATACATACACATTGCACTGTTACTGGCGACTAAAGCAATTTTGTACATTGAAAGTAGTCTGAATGCGTATGTTCAAGTTACTTTTAAAAATAATAAACTCCGCAAAGTACTTCTCGGTATGCGCATTCCACTCTGCATTAGCAATTACCCTTTGTGCTTGTTTCCGCGCTAACAGAAGTTTATATTTATTCTGCATAGTTTCTCCCTAACGTTTATGGCAGTAGCTAATCACTGGCAGCCTAAATGCATTTCAAATTAATAATTTACCCTGTCTGGCCATGCTGTGTGGTTATCGACATAGCCCGCCGTTTCTTCTATGTATTCAGCTTTCAACGTACGCTGGCAATTTGTATGACTGTAATGATGGAGTGACGTGACCTTCACACCAGGCGCACGCGTGGCATTCTGCCCTTTAACAGACGTTGCACAGAATATATACAGGCACAAGGACACAGAGTTGCAAACCCCAACACTGCAACCGAAACTGAAACTGCATCAATATATATAGGATACAACATATTTCCATCCCTCAACTTTTAGTAAATCTGTTATTATGTTAGTAGAGGTTAATCGCTCTTAGTTCCTACATGGCAAGAGAATACACCGCAAGAAAGAAATTGTATAACCCGAGTTAAAAATACACATCAAAACACTACATCAGTGAATACCTCAAAATAGGTCCACCAACACTGAGAAAATCCTTGAACACATTCACAGTTCGTGTCCATATCTAGCCGGCGGCCGTCTGTCTCGGTGCGGTTGAATACGACCGCCGGGTGGGCACGACACAACTGGTTGTTCTGTAGTGTTCACGGGCGGCCGTGACACAGTTTCTGATGCAGGGCACTGTTCTGTGGCTGGCCTCGTTGGCGAAGCAGGATCACATACTGCACTAGGCACAGGTTGCGCTGCAGGAACACTTGCCTCTGCAGACTCTGGCACAGTTTCTGATGCAAGACACTGTTCTGTGGCTGACCTCGTTGGCGAAGCAGAATCACATACTGCACTAGGCACAGGTTGCGCTGCAGGAACACTTGCCTCTGCAGACGCTGGCTGCCACGTTGCAGCGAGAAGTGTCGCATCGCCGGGGTCGTGATGAAGGGACGAGTCACGAAACGGGATGTTGCTGAAGGCCATTGTTGCTCGTGCGACGAGCAGGCACCTTGCTCAGCTTTGCGGCGTTCCAGGTTCTGCCGTCATCGAGGAGGAAGGATGCTGGACCACGTTGCTCGACGACTTCCCTGGGCTTTGAAAAAGAAGTGTCATTCTTGAATGAAACCGATGGTTTCTTCACCCGCACCATGTCTCCTACCGTCACCTTTTTCGGCTTTGCGCTCGCCTCCTGTCGGTGTAGGCTTTGCTGTACTGTTGCCTGTGCTTGACATGCTGTCGAAGCCTGGCCAGTTCCTGATAGGGTGTCTTCGCAAACGACTCAGGCGATAAGCCGAGAATGTCAAGCTTTGTCCTTGGCAGCCTTCCATAAAGCAGTACCGCAGGGGCCACTCCTGTTGTGGCGTGAGGTGTACACCTGGAAACGGCGAGATAATCCCGTACAGCAGTTCGCAGCGAACGCTGTTCCAGACAAGCCAGTTGGAGGTACGTCTTGAATGTGTGGTTGAACCGCTCGATCCGTCCATTTGCCTGCGGATAATAAACAGATGAATGCGACAGGCGGATCGCTCGTTCTTTTAGGAAGTCGATAAATTCTTTTGAGGTGAACTGGGGCCCATTATCGCCGACTATCTCTTCAGGATACTCTTCCCTCCCAAAGATATTGAGCAGGAACTCGTTCACGGTTCTTGTAGAAACGTCTCTGCACAACTGTACTTCAGGCCATTTTGAGAAGTAGTCCACGAGCGTCAGTGCAAACCTGCAATCTGGAGGCGCCCTCTCCAGGGGACCAACGATATCAATCGCCAGTTTCTACTACGGTCTCTTCGGTAGCTCCACAGGTTTCAAAGGGGCAGGGGACGTCTTGGCCAATTTATCCCCTGCTTGACAGATGATACAATTGTGGACTGCTTCTTCCACATGACTGTCCATGCGGGGCCACCAAAACTGCTCCCTGAGTCTGGCTTTGGTGCGTCCGATACCCTGGTGTGTTTCATGCGCTGTTGCTACCAGTTGAACCATGAGAGATGAAGGAACGACGAGCCTCTCTGCCCTCAACAACAATTCTCCCACTACTGACAATTCCTCCCGAACTCTGAAATATGGTTTCAGCTCTTCACGCAAGTTCTTATGCGAGGGCCAAGACCCCTGTACGTACGCCTTCACCTTCTGAAGCGTGACGTCAGCAAGAACTGCTTGTTCAAACTGCTCTCTCGTCAGGCAAGTTGGTTGGACCATGCAAACAATTTCTTATTCAAAAGTCAGCTCCAAATCTCCCACATGGACTGGAAACCGCGAAAGAGCATCGGCTACTGTGTTTGACGAGCCTTTCTGGTACTCCACCGTAAAATTGTAACGTAGTAGCCCTGCACACCAACGTGCAATTCTGAGTGGGCAACGGCCTGAGCCCGGCGAGGGCAGAAGTGAAACGAGTGCCTGGTGATCTGTTCGGAGAGTGAAGCTACGCCCCCACAGGTAAGAATGCCAATGTTCGCATGCCCAAATGCAGGCAAGTGCCTCTCTTTCGCCAACTGCGTACTTCCTTTCCGCCGACGAGAGCGTGCGCGATGCAAAAGCGACAGTACGAAGTGTGTGACCGGCGCGCTGATGGAGGACTGCGCCGAGTCCACATTCAGACGCATCAGTGGAAATGATAATTGGAAGTGCAGGATCAAACATCTGGAAGACCAGATCTGAGGACAATACAGACTTTATCCTGCGCAAACTTGTATCCACCTCAGCAGACCAGGCGAACTCTTGGTCTTTCCTAAGTAGAACTCTCATTGGCTCCACCCTCTCGGCTAAGTGTGGAACGAACTTGGCGTAGTATTCTACTAACCCAAGAAACGAACGGAGTTCGGCAGCATTGTTTGGAACTGGAGTGTTCACCATTGCGTCGACTTTTCCTGGCAGTGGCGAAAAACCAGAAGGAGTCACCTTGTGGCCCAAAAATTCAAGCTCCTGAACTCCGAACACACATTTACTGTTCAGCTTCAGAACTGCGTCCTTGATATGCTGCAGAACTGTCTCAAGGTTCTTTAGGTGCTCCTGAGCTGATTTACCAAACACAATGACGTCGTCAATGTAAAAGAGGACACCAGCACAATTGCGGACTATGAGAGACATCATACTCTGGAAAGCCGCAGGTGCTGACGCTAGCCCAAAACAAACGCGTTTGAACCGGTACAGCCCATCGTGTGTAATGAATGCACTCAACTCCCTACTCTAAGGATCCAGGAGAACTTCGTAATAGGCAGAAGCTAAGTCAAGCTTCGAAAAATGCGTTGCGCCCACCAAAGCATGAAGCAACTCATCCATGTGCGGCAGCGGAAAGCTGTCCGGAACGATCGCCTTGTTAGGTTCGCGTAAGTCTACACAAAGCCTAATACTGCCATCTTTCTTCTCAATGACTACAATCGGGGACACCCATTCTGATGCATTGATACGTTCAATGATGTCTAAGTTTTCCAAGCGCTGCAGTTCAGAAGACACGCGTGGTCGTAACATCAAAGGAAGACGGCGAAGTTTTGATGCTACCGGCTGAACACCCGCACGTGTCGTAATCCTGTGAACAAAACCTTTTGCAAGACCCAGCTCATTTGTGACAGGGAGCCAAATTTTTGCTGAAGTTCTGGTGGAAACTACGTGGACAACTCGAACGGACATGACCCAGCTACTTCGGCATTCGGCACCGCGCTGGTTTGAAAGCACTGCAGTTGAGACCCTTCAATGCACAGCTTCAATGCCTTGATACCATCCAAGCCTATGAGAGAAGTGCCCTGTTCGACGACATAAAACAACAGCGGTGCGCTGTGATTCTCGAAGGAAACTTCCGAAAAGAATAAGCCTCGAACCAAAATTGGTCGTTTTGAATAATCCAGAAGTGTTACACGAGGAACGGGAAGCAGCTGCACACTTGGAAAATGCTGGTCAAACACCTTCCCCGAAATAATTGAAACCGAAGAGCCAGAATCAACTAACAGTTTCAATTTGACCTGCCCGACTTGAACGTTAATATGTATTGCAGATGCAAGAGGCTGTTGAACCACGAGAACCTGTGCAATTTTATCCTGCGACAGGCTATAAGCTGAAACTTCGTGGGCAACCGCATGCGACCGTTTCTTGTTGCAAACATTCTCAAAATGCCCGATACGGCAACACAAGAAGCATTTTTTTCCTTTAGCTGGGCAGCGTTGCCATGAAGCGCGATGCTCGCTAGAACCACAATGAAAGCAATGCGAAGAATTCGCGTGTTGCTGCAAATTCGACTGACGGCGCTCTCGAGAAGGGGGGCGGTTCCCATGGGTACCTGCCTTATCACGTTGACCGATAGTGCAAGCGCGCGGCCGTGAATGCGGTGACGGCGATAAACTGTCCTTTGCGCAGGAATGCGCAGATACTGACTGCACAGAAACAGAAAATTCCTTCATTTCCGTGGCTGCTTGCTCGATTTGACTCGCGAAAGCAACTGCCTTGTCAAACGACAGGGAAGACCCTTCTCACAAAAGACGTTCACGAGCGCGATCCGAGGACACACCGGCAACAAACTGGTCGCGTAACGCCTCTTCTGGCGATTTAAACGAGCACATCGCGACGAGCTCTGTAAGAGCGGTCACGTACTCTTGTACCGACTCGCCTGGGGACTTAATCCGGTGGTGAAATCGGTGGCGCTCGACGACCAGGTTTGAGGTAGTGTCGAAGTGCTTGGCAAGTGTCGTTACCTCGGAGGCGTACACGTCTGGCGTAGCTGCAGACCCTTGCTTCTACTCGGTCTTCTCGGCCGCCTGCGACACAGGCAGGGTGCTGAAAATGCGTTGACCTTCGGGTCCCAAACAGCGAAGTAGAAGAGCCTTGCGACGCTCTGGGGGGAATTCGGAAGCACCGGATGCCAACAGGTACACCTCGAACATGTCGTGCCATCGTGACCATGGTTGCACGTGGCGACCGTGTGTCGGGAGGAACGGCTCCGGTGAGGTGATTCCGACGAAAGCGATCGGGTAGGCGTGGCTGGTTGGGTCCCGGGGAATTAAATAAGAATGAGGTTCTAAATCCTCGTCGCCATTGTAATGATGG
This sequence comes from Haemaphysalis longicornis, assembly GCF_048455015.1. NCBI lineage: Eukaryota > Metazoa > Arthropoda > Arachnida > Ixodida > Ixodidae > Haemaphysalis > Haemaphysalis longicornis. The sequence continues at coordinate 6,800,370 of NW_027526266.1, read as the reverse complement.
AGTGATGTGACCTTCACACCAGGCGCACGTGTGGCATTCTGCCCTTTAATAGACATTGCACAAAATATATACACGCACAAGGACACAGTGTTGCAAACCCCAACACCGAAACCGAATCTGAAACTACATCAATATATATAGGATACAACAATGACCAAAATAAATGTTTCTCAGAATTTGATACCCAAGCATTTTGCACTACGAACATCACAGTCCTGTCGTTGCCGAGCGCAAGTTGGAGCGCAAGCAAGGGGACCTTCTTTTAAACCCCCGGGCCGTGACTTGATTGCCGACAAAATGTCGAGAGTGGTCGCCCAGCGTTGAACATTCTTAACCTACATTTGGCACAATGGCTGCCAGAACAGTGGCCCTCGCTAAGCATGTAGCGAATAAGACAATGGGAAAGGAGGGGCCCGGTGCAATAAGACAGAAAAAAAGGGTTGGTAGTCAAGATAACCTCGTAAAGAAGGGAGGTTGTGGTGACTCATAGAAACAGATTAACAATTTTTACAGTCAGAAAGAAATTGGTCAAAATGCCCGCCGGGTGAGATCCGAACCCACGACCTCCAGAATACCGGTCCCGTGCGATAACCACAACGCTTCCTGCGGGGCTGTTTCCCCACCAGTTTCTCGAGTGTTTATGCTAAGGTATTTTTTTTTGTTTCCTGTACCTGGGGCTGGTGGCCAGCGCCACTCGGACTACACGGGTTAAGTAAACCTTCTTTTTAATCCCCCGGGCCGTGACTGGAGTGAGTACAATATGTCGAGGGTGGTCGACCAGCGTTGAACCCTCTTAAGCTACCTTTGACACCAAGACTGCCAGAAGAGAGACCCTTTCTAAGCATTTAGCGAATCAGAATGGGAATTGAGAGGCTCGGTGAAATAAGAGAGACAATAAGGATTTATGGTGAATTTTTGCGCAATGTAAGACAAGGACAGATACAACAAGGGACAAAAAGACCAGCGCAGACTAACAACTGAAATTTATTTCTCAAACAACACATATATATACACTAACAACCCTTGATCACCGCGCATGAGCAGGTTAGTACACTCTCCATCAAAATGCAAAGCATGATAACGGTGCAATCAAACTGACATGATAAGGCGAACTGCCGCCTCGCAACAATATTGTACTATCTTGTATTGCTCAGCAACTGTATTTTTTTATGACAAGGCGACTGAAGGGTGGCTCACGCATGCTCCCTTGATCACAGCCATGTGACACGCTTCTACAATTTCCCTGGTAGTCTGATTAGGGCGACAAAACACAATAGTAGTTTGGTTCAACAAAGGTTCGCACTTGTCTATAGTACATTGCTCACCGTGCTTTGCCAAATGCGTATATGGCCTTCCTTTCAAGCTAGACAAGTGTTCCGTAAGCCTAATATTTACACATCTGCCTGTCTGACCGACATAATGCTGCCCGCAAGTGAAAGGAGTCTTGTAAACTACGTTCTTTTTGCATTCTAAAAACCTGGGTTTGTGATTCATCATGCACTTCCCCATTTCAGGTCTTTTTCTTCCTTCGTACAATTTATTCACTGCAGGGCACACACTCCCCACTTTGTTCTTTGCTGCGAAAACGACATTAACGTTATACTTGGCTGCAACGTTTTTAAGTTTGTGCGACAGTTCGTGCACGTACGGGATTACTGAAAACTTACTATCTGGGCTATTTTCTTTCGCCTTGCACTCCGACTTCATTCTTTTCAATAGCCTTTCACTCGCAGTCAGCAACACCGATGTCGGGTACCCCGCCTTTTTGAGGCGATGCTGTTGCTCAAGGTATGCTTCACCCATTTTGTGCTTGCAAGTCTTGGTGAGAGCGGCTTTGAAACATCCCATGGCGATACCGTTTTTCACAATCCTTGAATGCCCAGACGTGTAATTCAGGAGTGGTTTTTCCGTGCGTGGAGAGTATTGCCAGCAGATATGGTGCTCTCCAAACATGAACTTCACATCCAGTAACTGTAGCTTGTTTTCTTTCGGCACCTCATACGTGAAGCTTAACCCTTCGCCTCTCACTTTGAAGACGTCCAACACTTGTGCCTTGAACATCTCCAACTCTGTACCTTGGCCCAGTACTAAATAATTGTCTACATATCTGAAGATTCTCAGCACCCTTCCTTCTAAATCAGTTTTCACTCGACTATCCACCCTACCCCAAAAAATTGTGCTTAACACAGGGGCAACTTTCGACCCAATGCACACGCCCTGTTTCTGAAGGAACAGCTTTTCTTCGTACTTCACGTAAGTACTCTCCAGATGTAGAATCAGTACTTCTAGAAAGGCCTCCAGCGACATTTCACTCATATTACGAAACGACACTTCATCATTGTCCTTTTCGACACAATCTCTAACACTCTGCAGTAAGCCCCCCTGAGGCACAGAATAATATAGGTCTTGTATGTCAACGCTGAAAGCCATGTAATTCCCTTTGTTCATACCCGAAACAAATTCCACAACTTCTTCGGAATTGTTTACCAGAAATGGGTCAATCACTCTCAATGATGCGAGCATTTTTTGAAGGAAGCCTGATACTAGAAACTACCAAGAATTGTGCTCTGAAACAATGGCTCTGAACGGAACTTGTGGCTTGTGTGTTTTTGCTGCGAAAAACACTTCCAGCGTTTGTCCTTTTTCCTGTTTTACTTGTGAAGCCTAATTGATTAGATTGCACCTTTCAAGCAAGGCCAAAGCTTTTTTCTTCGCATTCTGAGGCTTTACGGTTACTCCCTTAAAGCACTTGAGCATCACGTTCTGGCCTCTTTCAGAGTACACAGTATCAGGCATCACCACAAGACATCCTTCTTTGTCTGCTCTTACTACTCTAACCTCATTTGAATGTAACGAGCGAGCCAACCAGGCAATACACGTTTGCCGTTTACACTTGCTTTTGGCTTCAGCTACGACTTCAACACAGTCTCTGATACACGACTCTTTCTCCGCTTCACTCACGTTCCTGGAGATGTCCCTTGCCAATGCCAGCCTCTCCGGTGTTTCGTGTTCCGGTGAAGCCAAAAGCAAGTGTAAACGGCAAACGTGTATTGCCTCGTTGGCTCGCTCGTTACATTCAAAGGAGGTTAGAGTAGTAAGAGCAGACAAAGAAGGATGTCTTGTGATGATGCCTGATACTATGTACTCTGAAAGAGGCCAGAACGTGATGCTCAAGTGCTTTAGGAAGTAACCGTAAAGCCTCAGAATGCCAAGAAAAAAGCTTTGGCCTCGCTTGAAACGTGCAATCTAGTCAATTTGGCTTCACAAGTAAAACAGGAAAAAGGACAAATGCTGGAAGTGTTTTTCGCAGCAAAAACACACAAGCCAGAAGTTCCGTTCAGAGCCATTGTTTCAGAGCACAATTCGTGGCAGTTTCTAGTATCAGGCTTCCTTCAAAAAATGCTCGCGTCATTGAGAGTGATTGACCCATTTCTGGTGAACAATTCCGAAGAAGTTGTGGAATTTGTTTCGGGTATGAACAAAGGGAATTACATGGCTTTCAGCGTTGACATACAAGACCTGTATTATTCTCTCCCTCAGGGGGGCTTACTGCAGAGTGTTAGAGATTGTGTCGAACAGGACAATGATGAAGTGTCCTTTCGTAATATGAGTGGAATGTTGCTGGTGGCCTTTCTAGAACTACTGATTCTGCATCTGGAGAGTACTTACGTGAAGTACGAAGAAAAGCTGTTCCTTCAGAAACAGGGCGTGTGCATTGGGTCGAATGTAGCCCCTGTGTTAAGCACAATTTTTTTGGGTAGGGTGGATAGTCGAAAGAAAACTGATTTAGAAGGAAGGGTGCTGAGAATCTTCAGATATGTAGACGATTATTTAGTACTGGGCCAAGGTACAGAGTTGGAGATGTTCAAGGTACAAGTGTCGGACGTCTTCAAAGTAAGAGGCGAAGGGTTAAGCTTCACGTATGAGGTGCCGAAAAAAAAACAAGCTACAGTTCCTCAATGTGAAGTTCACGTTTGGAGAGCACCATATCTGCTGGCAATACTATCCACGCACGGAAAAACCACTCCGGAAGTACACGTCTGGGCATTCAAGGATTGTGAAAAACGGTATCGCCATTGGATGTTTCAAAGCCGCTCTCACCAAGACTTGCAAGCACAAAATGGGTGAAGCATACCTTGAGCAATAGCATCGCCTCAAAAAGGCGGGGTACCCGACATCGGTGTTGCTGACTGCGAGTGAAAGGATATTGAAAAGAATAAAGTCGGAGTGCAAGGCGAAAGAAAATAGCCTAGATAGTAAGTTTTCAGTAATCCCGTACGTGCACGGACTGTCGCACAAACTTAAAAACGTTGCAGCCAAGTATAACGTTAATGTCGTTTTCGCAGCAAAGAACAAAGTGGGGAGTGTGTGCCCTGCAGTGAATAAATTGTACGAAGGCAGAAAAAGACCTGAAACTGGGAAGAGCACGATGAATCACAAACCCATGTTTTTAGAATGCAAAAAGAACGTAGTTTACAAGATTCCTTTCACTTGCGGGCAGCATTATGTCGGTCAGACAGGCAGATGTGTAAATATTAGGCTTAGGGAACACTTGTCTAGCTTGAAAGGAAGGCCATACACGCATTTGGCAAAGCACGGTGAGCAATGTACTATAGACAAGTGCGAATCTTTGTTGAACCAAACTACTATTGTGTTCTGTCACCCTAATCAGACTACCAGGGAAATGGTAGAAGCGTGGCACATGGCTGCGATCAATGGAGCATGCGTGAGCCACCCTTCAGTCGCCTTGTCAGAAAAAGAAATACAGTTGCTGACCAATACAAGATAGTACAATGTTGTTGCGAGGCGGCAGTTCGCCTTATCAAGTCAGTTTGATTGTACAGTTATCATGCTTTGTATTTTGATGGAGAGTGTACTAAGATGCTCATGCGCGGTGATCAAGGGTTGTTAGATATTGTATATATACGTGTTGTTTAAGAAATAAATTTCAATTGTTAGTCTGCGCTGGTCTTCGTGTCTCTTGTTGTATCTGTCCTTGTCTTACGTTGCGCAAAATTTCAGCATGAATTCTGAGTACCAACTAGCCCGCCTAACGGTGTTTATTACAGAAAATAAGGGTTGGCAGTCAAGAAAACCTCGGAAAGCAAAGGGGAGGTTGTGGTGGGTGAAAGAAACAGATGAAGATTTTTTGAGTCATAAAGAAATTAGTGAAAGAATGCCCGCCGGGTGGGATCCAAAACTACGCCCCCAGAATCCCGGGCTGGTGCGATAACCACTACGCTACCGGGGGCTCTTTCCCCACCAGTTTCTCGGGTATTTATGTTACGGTATTTTTTTTTTGTTTCTTGTGCTTGGGGGTGGTACCCAGCGCCATTCGGACTACACGGGGTGTAGGGGAGCTTCTTTCAAACCGCCGGGCCATGACTTGAGTGCCGACGAAATGTCCAGTGTGGTCGACCAGCATTGAACCCTCTTAAGCTACATTTGGCACCAAGACTGCCAGAACAGCGGCCCTCGCTAATCATGAAGCATATCAGACAATGGCAAATAAGGGGCTCCGTGAAATACGACTGAAAATAAGGGTTGCCAGTCAAGAAAACCTCGGAGAGCAAAGGGAATGTTGTCGTGCGTCATAGAAAATAATGAAGACTTTTGAGTCTGAAAGAAATTGATGAAAAATGCCCGCCGGGTGGGATCTGAACCCAAGACCTCCAGAATACCGGTCTGGTGCGATAACCACTACGCTACCAGCGGGGCTGTTTCCCCACCAGTTTCACTTGAATTGCAATCTAAGGTATTTTTTTTTGTTTCCTGTACTTGGGGGTGGTAGCCAGCGCCACTCGGACTACACGGGGTGTAGGGGAGCTTCTGTCAAACCGCCGGGTCATGACTTGGAGTGCCGACGAAATGTCGAGAGTGGAGAGAGAGAGAGATTGCTCTTTAATGTGAACTGGTGAGGTCAGCCCTGCTTGGGACAAGGCTTGCTACACCAGATGGGGGGTGACAACGTTGATGAGTGGTGCATATCAGACATCAGGGTTACAGTAGGAAGAAGGCAAACATGAAGCGTTAAAAAAATGAAACAAAAATGGCAAGAAAAACAAGAGATTGCTGCTAACAGAGTCCGGACAAAAAAAAAATATGGAAGCACCGGGCAGTTCTTGGGCTGGTCCTCTGAACTGCTCGCAGTACGGGCAAAAGTCGCGCTTCGCTGGCCTTGGGAAGTCCTCTGGCTGGCGTTCGGGCAAAAGTCCCACTACGCCGCTCTTGGGCAAGTCCTCTGAGCGGTGTCTTGGGCGCAAGTCCTGTTGTTCCATCCTTGGGCAGGTCCTCTGGATGGAGCTTCAGGCAGAAGTCCCGCTCTGCCGCGCATGGGCAGGTCCTCTGCGTGGCACTCCGGGCAAAAAGTCCCGCTTGGCCACTCTTGGGCAGGTCCTCTGAGTGGCTACTCGGGCAGAAGTCCCCTAATGCGGTGCTTCCTGGGAGGAGAGCTGGTCTTGTCGATTTGTGCTGGAGAGCGGGGCCTTTGCAGCTGTCTTCCAGTGACGGTCGCCACCGGAAGTGTTGCAGGCGCCGTCCCCTGGAATTGAGCTAGACGAGCTGGGGAAGAAGGCTGAGTGTGTAAATGGCACCTCGGTGCGCTGTTGTGCCTTGTGTCCATAGGCTGCCTGCTAGCCTTTGGCGGGGTATACAGCTCCTGTAGAGCGTTTGCTTCTCCTGAATAGAGAGGGCGGGGGAGCTTGTACATCAGATCTCCTGAGTGTGGCGGGCTGGGATGTGTCTCCGCACAGCTCGTTTCCCTTAAGGACAGTCGGGGGCGTTTGCGCACCAGGCCATCCGGGCAGATGGCTGAGTGGCACAGCGGGAAACCGCTAGTGCCAACGGGTACCCCTGTAAGTTCGAATGGGAGGAGCTGTGGGGAGGCACACCGTTTGGTGGACTGAGAACCTGGCAGAATCACGAGTTTCGATGCATGAGCTTCGAGAGTGGACGACCAGCGTTTAACCCTCTTAAGCTACCTTTGGCACCAAGACGGCAGAACAGAGGCCTTCGCTAAGCATGTAGTGAATCAGACATTGGGAAATGATGGGATCATAGAAATCAGACAGAAAATAAGGGTTCGAAATCAAGAAAACCTCGGACAGCAAAGGGGAGGTTGTGGTTTGTCAAAGAAACAGATGAAGATTTTTTGAGTCAGAAAGAAATTGGTGAAAAATTGCCCGCCGGGTGGGATCCTAAACCACGCCCCCAGAATACCGGTCTGGTGCGATAACCACTACGATACCGGCGGGGCTGTTTCCCCACCAGTTTCTCAGGTATTTATGTCAGGGTATTTTTTTTGTTTCCTGTACTTGGGGGTGGTAGCCAGCGCCACTCGGACTACACGGGGTGAAGAGGACCTTCTTTTTAACCACCGAGCCGTGACTTGAGTGCTTACGACATGTCGACAGTGGTCGACCAGCATTGAACCCTCTTAACCTACCTTTGGCACCAAGACTTCCAGAACAGAGACCCTCGCTAAGCATGTAGTTTATCAGACAATGGGAAATGAGGGGATCGGTGAAATAAGACAGAAAATAAGGGTTGGCAGTCAAGAAAACCTTGGAAACGAAATGGAGGTTGTCAGGGGTCTTTTGAAACAGATGAAGAATATTTTGAATTAGAAAGAAACTGGTAAAAAATTGACCGCGGGTGGGATCCGAATTTTCGAGCTCCAGAATAGTCTGGTGCGATAACCACTACCTTATCGGCGGGGCTGTTTCCCCACACGGTTCTTAAGTATTTATGTGAAGGTATTTGTTTTGGTTTCCTGTACTTGGGGGTGGTAGCCAGCGCCACTCGGACTACACAGGGTGAAGGGGACCTTCTTTTTAATATGCCGGGCCGTGACTTGAGTAAGTACGATATGTCCAGAGTGGTCGACCAGCGTTGAAGCATCTAAAGCTATGTTTGCCGCGAAGACTGCCAGAACCGAGGCCGCCTTAATCATGTTGCGAATCAGAATGTGAAATGAGAGGCTCGGTAAAATAAGATAGCAATAAGGGTTGGCAGTCAAGAAAACCTCGAAAAGCAAAGGGGAGGTTGTGGTGGATAAAAGAAACAAATGAAGAATTTTTTGAGTAAGAAAGAAATTGGTGAAAAAATGCCCGCCGGGTGGGATCTGAACCCACGACCTCCAGAATACCGGTTTGGTGCGATAACCACTGCGCTACAGGCGTGGCACTTTCCCCACCAGTTTCTCAGGTATTTATGTTAAGGTATTTTTTTTTGTTTCCTGTACTTGGGGGCGGGAGCCAGAGCCACTCTAACTACACGGGGGAAAGGGGACTTCTGTTGAACCGCTGGGACGTGACTTGAGTGCCAACGACATGACGAGAGTGGTCGACCAGCGTTGATCCCTCCTAAGATACCTTTGGCACCAAGACTGCCAGAACAGAGGCCCTCGCTAAGCATGTAGTGAATCAGACATTGGGAAATTATGGGATCGGTGAAATTAGACAGAAAATAAGGGTTGGCAGTCAAGAAAACCTCGGAAAGGAAAGAGGAGGTTGTCGTGGGTCATTTGAAACACATGAAGAATTTTTTGAATTAGAAAGAAATTGGTGAAAAAATGACCGCCGTGTGGGATCCGAATTTACGACGTCCAGAATATAGTCTGGTGCGATAGCCACCACCTTACCGGCGGGGCTGTTTCCCCACCAGTTTCTCGGGTATTTATGCTGAGGTATTTTGTTTTTGTTCCCTATACCTGGGGGTGGTAGCAAGCGCCACTCGCACTACACGGGGTGAAGGGGACCTTCTTCTTAATTCCCCGGGCCGTGCCTAGAGTGAGCACGATATGTCGAGAGTGGTCGAGCCGCGTTGAACCCTCTTAAGCTACCTTTTACACCAAGACTGCCAGAAAAGAGGCCCACTCTAAGCATGTAGCGAATCAAAAAGGGAATTGAGAGGCTCGGTGAAATAAGATAGAAATTAAGGGTTGGCAGTCAAGAAAAACTCGGAAAGCAAAGCGGAGGTTGTGGTGGGTCATGAAAAGAGATTAAAAAAATTTGAGTCACAAAGAAATTGGTGACAAAACGCCAGCCGGGTGGGATCCGAACCCACGACGTCCAGAATACCGGCCTGAGTTGATAACCACTACACTACCGGCAGGGCTGTTTCTCCACCAGTTTCTAAGGTATTTATTTTAAGGTATTTTTTTTGTTGCCTGTACTTGGGGTTGGTAGCTAGCGCCGCTTGGACTACACGGGGTGAAGGGGACCTTCTTTTAAACCCCCGAGCCATGACTTGAGTGCCTACGATATGTCAAGAGTGGTCGACCAGCGTTGAACCCTCTTAAGCTACCTTTGCCACCAAGGCTCCCAGAACAGGGACCCTCATTAGGCATGTTGCGAATCATAATGGGAAATGAGAGGCTCAGTGAAATAAGACAGAAAATAAGGGTTGGCAGTCAAGAAAACCTCGGAAAGCAAAGGAGAGGTTGTCGTCGGTCATTTGAAACAGATGAAGATTTTTTGAATGAGAAAGAAATAGGTGAAAAAATGCCCGCCGGTTGGGATCCGAACCAACGACCTCCAGAATACCGATCTGGTGTGATAACCACTTCGCTACTAGCGGGGCTGTTTCCCCACCAGTTTCTCAGGTATTTACGTTAAGATATTTCTTTTGTTTCCTCAACCCTTATTTTCGTGTAGCACTCAGGAGTGCCACAAGGATCAGTGCTCGGTCCTTTAATGTTCTTAGTCTATATAAATGATATCTACTTATCTGTTCCATCGCCTGTGAAGATCCGGCTGTTTGCGGACGATTGTGTTGTTTATGCCAATGTAACTCAACACTCCGATCAAATAAGACTCAATGATGCGTTGCACTCAATTAGTGTATGGTGTGAAACATGGGGCTTGAAGCTTAATACTTCTAAGACGGCGGCTATTACATTTACCAACAAAAAAGAACCTTTGGAATTTTCTTATAATAATAATAATGCTTATATAAGTAAAACCCAACGAGTGAAGTATTTAGGTGTTACACTCGCAAGCAATTTAAGTTGGGAACCTCATATAGAAAACGTTTGCAGCAATGCGCTAAAAAAGCTGGCATTTTTTAAACGAAAATTGCGTCGTACATCATCGGCCGTTAAGTTAACAGCGTACAAAGCTCTCGTTAGACCAAAATTAGAATATGCGGATCTGATATGGAGCCCGCATCAGAAATACTTAATCAAGAAAATAGAGAGAGTGCAAAATTTAGCCCTGCGGTTCATATACTCCACATACTCCCGTTTTTCCAGCGTGTCCGTTCTTCGCGACAGGGCAAAATTAAAAAAACTAGTTCATCGCAGAACTGTGTCTCGTATTAAGTTTTTATATCAGTTGTACCACGGTCACTACAAAATACCTCGTGAAAGTTACTTAACTGAGCCCCCCATGCGGTCTGATCGTACAAACCACAGCAAAACAGTTAGGCAACCATTTAGTAATATTAACGTACATCAATATGCCCTTTTTCCGCATGCAATTTCACTATGGAATAAATTACCCGAAGAAGTAGTTGACGCTAATACAACAGAACCGTTCATTCAGCTTGCAAACAACCTTTCCTTTGACCAATCACTTTTTTTGCCGCAGTGAAGGCAGCTGCTTCCAGCATTCGTTTTTCACTTTATGTGTAGTACGTATTTTCTTTGTGTATTCCATCGCTGTGTGTACATGTTATTACTGTTATATTACTCTTGTGTATTGTGTTGCATTGATGTGTGTGCACATTTTATTACTGCTGTATTACTATCGTGTTCCGAATTGCGAAGCACTTTTTTTTTCTAATCAAATATATGTTAGCGGTAGTTGCAATTATTGTATGTGTACTATGTATGTACCCACTCCTGCTTGGGCCCGAATAGGGCCTGCAGTATTTGTAAATAATAATAATAATAAAACTTGGGGGTGGTAGCCAGCGCCACTCGGACTACACGGGGTGAAGGAGGCCTGCTTTAAACTCCCGGTCTGTGACTTGAGTTCCTACGACATTTCGAGAGTGGTTGACAAGCGTTGATCCCTCTTAAGCTCCTTTGGCACCAAGACTGCGGGAAAGAGGTCCTCGCTAAGCATGCAGTGAATCAGACAATGGGAAATGAGGGGATCTGTGAAATAAGACAGAAAAAAAGGGTTGGTCGTCAAGAAAACCTTGGAAACAAAGGAGAGGTTGCGGTGGGTCATAGAAACTGATGAAAAATTTTTTCACTCACAAAGAAATTGGTGAAAAAATGCCCGCCGGGTGGGATCCCATCCCACGACCTCTAGAATACCGCTCTGGTGCGATAACCAGTATGCTTCCGGCGGGGCTGTTTCCCCACCAGTTTCTCGGGTATTTGTGTTAAGGTTTTTTTTTTGTTTTCTGTACTTGGGGGTGGTAGCCAGTGCCACTCGGACTACACGGGGTGAAGGGGACCTTCTTTCAAACCCCCGGGCATTGACTTTATTGCCTACGTCTCTTCGAGAGTTGTCGACCAGCGTTGAACCCTCTTAAGCTACCTTTGCCACCAAAACTGCTGAACAGTGGCTCTCGCTAAGGATGTAGTGGTTCAGACAATGGGAAATAAGAGGCTCCATGAAATAACACTGAAAATAGGGGTTGACAGTCAAGAAAACCTCGGAAAGCATAGGGGAGGTTGTCTTGGCTAACAGAAACAGATGAAGAATTTTTGAATCAGAAAGAAATTGGTGAAAAAATGACTGCCGGGTGGGATCCGAGACCCCAACCTCCAGAATACCGGTCTGGTGCGATAACTACTACGATACCGCCGGGGCTGTTTCCCCACCAGTTTCTCGGGTATTTTTGTTAAGGTTCTTTTTTTATTTCCTGTACTTGGGGGTGGTAGCCAGCGCCACTCGGACTACACGGGGTGAATGGGACCTTCCTTTAAACCCCCGGGACGTGACTTGATTGCCGACGAATTGTCGAGAGTGGTCGACCAGCGTTTAACCCTCTTACGCTACATTTGGCACCAAGAATGTCAGAATAGAGGCCCTCGGTAAGCACGTAGCAAATCAGACCATTGGAAATGAGGGGCTTGATGAAATAAGACAGAAAATAAGGTTTAGCAGTCAAGAAAACCTCTGAAAGCAAATGGGAGGGTGGTGGGTCAAAGAAACAGATGAAGAATTTTTTGAGTCAGAAAGAAATTAGTAAAAAAATGCCCGGCGGTTGGGATCCGAACCAACGACCTCCAGAATACTGTTCTGGTGCGATAACCACTACGCTACCGGTGGGGCTGTTTCCCCACCAGTTTCTCGGGTATTTATGTTAAGCTATTTTTGTTTCTTCTTTTACTTGTGGGTGGTAGCCAGCGCCACTCGGACTTAATGGGGTGAAGGTGACCTCCTTTTAAACCGCCGGGCCGTGACTTGAGTTCCTATGACATGTCCAGAGTGGTCGACCAGAGTTGAACCCTCTTAAGCTACCTTTGTCACCAAGACTGCCAGAACAGAGGCGCTCGCTAAGCAATATAGCGAATAAGAAAATGGGAAATGAGGGGCCCGTTGAAATAATAGAGAAAATACATGTTGGCTATCAAGAAAACCTCGGAAACGAAGGAGAGGTTTTGGTGGGTCATAGAAACTGATGAAAATTTTTTCAGTCAGAAACAATTTGGTGAAAAAATGCCCCCCGGGTGAGATGCAAACCCACGACCTCCATAATACAGTTCTGGTGCGATGACCACTACGCAACTTGCTAGGCTGTTTCCCTACCAGTTTCTCGAGTATTTATGTTAAGGTATTTTTTTCCCGCACTGCGGGGTTGTAGCCAGCGACATTCCGACTGCGCGTGGTGAAGGGACCTTCCTTCAAACCCCGGGCCATGACTTGAGGGCCTACGTCATGTCGAGAGTGGTCGACCAGCGTTGAACTCTTTTAAGCTTCCTTTCGCACCAAGACTACCAGAACAGATGCCCTCGATAAGCATGTAGCAAATCAGACAATTGGAAACGAGTGCCTCGGTGCAACAAGACAGAAAATAAGGTTTGGCAGTCAAGAAAACCTCTGAAAGCAAATGGCAGGTTGTGGTGGGTCAAAGAAACATGAAGATTTTTTGAGTCAGAAAAAAATTGGTTAAAAAATGCCCCCCCGGGAGGGATGCGAACGCCCGACCTCCAGAATACCGGTCTGCTGCGATAACCACTACCCTACCAGCGGGGCTGTTTCCCGCCAGTTTCTCGGGTGTTTATTTAAAGTTTTTTTTGTTTCCTGTACTTGGGGTTAGTAGCGAGCGCCACGCGGACTACATGGGGTGAAGGGGGCCTTCTTTTAAACACCCGGGCTGTGACTTGTGTGATTACGATATGTCGAGAGTGGTAGACCAGCGTTGAACCCTCTTAGGCTACCTTTGCCACCAAAACTGGCAGAACAGAGGCCCTCGATAAGGCTGTAGTGGTTCAGACAATTGGAAATTAGAAGCTCCATGAAATAAGACTGAAAATAAGGGTTGGCAGTCAAGAATACCACTGAAAGCAAAGGGGAGGGTGGTGGGTCAAAGAAACAGATGAAGAATTTTTGTAGTCAGAAAAAAATTGGTCAGAAAATGCCAGCCGGATGGGATCCGAACGCCCGACCTCCAGAATACTGGTCTGCTGCGATAACCACTAAGCTACCGGCGGGGCTGTTTCCCCAACAGTTTCTCGGGTGTTTAAGTTAACGTATTTTGTTTTGTTTCCTGTACCTAGGGCTGTTAGCCTGCGCCACTCGGGCTACACGGGGTGAAGGGGACCTTCTTTTAAACCCCCCGCGCATTGCCTTTAGTGCCTACGTCATGTCGAGAGTGGTCGACCAGCGTTGAACCTTGTTAAGCTACCTTTGGCACAAAGACTGCCAATTAGGGGCCCTCGCTAAGCATGTAGCGAATCAGACACTGGGAAATGAGGGGCTCCGTTAAATAATATAGAACATAAGTGTTGGCAATCTAGAAAACCTCGGAAAGCAAAGGGGAGGTTGTGGTGGGTCATAAAAAGAGATGAAGAAATTTTGAGTCAGAAAGAAAATGATGAAAAAATGACGACGTCCAGAATAACGGTCCGGGGCGATAACCACTACGCTACCGGTGGGGCTGTTTCCCCTCCAGTTTCTCAGATATTTAGGTTAAGGTATTTTTTCTTGTTTCCTGTACTTGGGGTTGGTAGCTAGCGCCGCTTAGACTACACGGGGTGAAGGGGACCTTCTTGTCAACCCCCGAGCCATGATTTGAGTTCCTACGACGTTTCGAGAGTGGTCGACAAGCGTTGAACCCTCTTAAGCTCCTTTGGCACCAAGACTGCAGGACAGAGGCCCTCGCTAAGCATGTAGTCAATCAGACAATGTGAAATGAGGGGATCTGTGAAATAACACTGAAAATAAGGGTTGGCAGTCAAGAAAACCTCGGAAAGCAAATGGGAGGTTGTCGTGGGTCACAGAAACAGATGAAGAATTTTTGAATCAGAGAGAAATTGGTGAAAAAATGACAGCCGTGTGGGATCCGAGACCACAACCTCCAGAATACCGGTCTGGTGCGATAACCACTACAATACCGGCGGGGCTGTTTCCCCACCATTTTCTCAGGTATTTATGTTAAGGTACTTTTTTTATTTCCTGTACTTGGGAGTGGTAGCTAGCTCCACTCGGACTGCACGGGGTGAAGGGGACCTTCTTTTTAATCCCCCGGGCCGTGGTGTGAGTGAATAGGATATGTCGGGAGTGGTCGACCAGCGTTGAACCCTCTTAAGCTACTTTTGCCAACAAAACTGCCAGAATAGAGGCTCTAGCTAAGGATGTTGCAATTCAGACAATCAGAAATAAGGGGCTCCGTAAAATATAGACTGAAAATAAGGGTTGGCAGTCAAGACAACCCCGCAAACAAAGAAGGGGTTCTCGTGGGTCATAGAAACAGATGAAGTATTTTTTAAATCAGAAATAAATATGTGAAAAAATTCCCGCCGGTTGGGATCTGAACCAACGAGCTTCAGAATACCGGTCTGTTACGATAACCACTTCGCTACCAGCGGGGCTTTTTCCCCACCAGTTTGTCGGGTATTTATGTTAAGGTATTTTTTTTCCAGTACTTGGGGTTGGTAGCCAGCGCCACTCGGACTACATGCGGTGAAGGGGACCTTCTTCTAAACCCCCGGGCCGTGAATTGAGTGAGAACGTTATGTCGAGAGCGGTCGACAGCGTTGAACCCTCTTAAGCTACCTTTGCCACCAAAACTGCCGAACTGTGGCCCATGCTAAGGATGTAGCGGTTGAGACAATGGGAAATAAGGGGCTCCCTGAAATAACACTGAAAATAAGGGTTGGCAGTTAAAAAAAACCTCGGAAATCAAAGGGGAGGTTGTCATCGGTCATTGAAACAAATGAAAAATTTTTTCAGTCAGAAAGAAATTGGTGTAAAAATGCCCGCCGGTTGGGATCAGAACCCACGACCTCCAGAATACCAGGCTGGTGCGATAACCACAACGATACCGGCAGGACTGTTTCCCCACCAGTTTCTCTAGTATTTATGTTAGGGTATTTTTTTTTGTTTCCTGTACTTGGGGGTGGTAGCCAGTGCCGCTCGGACTACACGGGTTGAAGAGGACCTTCTTTTCAACCCCCGAGCCGTGACTTGAGTGCTTACGACATGTCGAGAGTGGTCGACCAGCGTTGAACCCCTTTAACCTACCTTTGGCACCAAGACTTCCAGAACAGAGGCTCTCGCTAAGCATGTAGTTTATCAGACAATGGGAAATGAGGGGATCGGTGAAATAAGACAAAAAATAAGGGTTGGCATTCAAGAAAACCTCGGAATCGAAAGCGGAGGTTGTCAGGGGTCTTTTGAAACAGATGAAGAATATTTTTAATTAGAAAGAAATTGGTGATAAAATGACCGCGGGTGGGATCCGAATTTTCGACCTCCAGAATAGTCTGGTGCGATAACCACTACCTTATCGGCGGGGCTGTTGCCCCACATGGTTCTCAGGTATTTATGTTAAGGTATTTGTTTTGGTTTCCTGTACTTTGGGGTGGTAGCCAGCGCCACTCGGACTACACCGGGTGAAGGGGACCTTCTTTTTAATATCCCCGGCCGTGACTTGAGTGAGTACGATATGTCGAGAGTGGTCGACCAGCGTTGAAGCCTCTAAAGCTATCTTTGCCACCAAGACTGCCAGAACAGAGGCCGCCAATAATCATGTTAAGAATCAGAATGTGAAATGAGAGGCTCGGTAAAATAAGATAGAAAATAAGGGTTGGCAGTCAAGAAAACCTCGGAAAGCAAAGGGGAGGTGGTTGTGGGTCATTTGAAACACATGAATAATTTTTTGAATTAGAAAGAAATTGGTGAAAAAATGACCGCCGTGTGGGATCCGAATTTACGACGTCCAGAATAGAGTCTGGTGCGATAACCACTACCTTACCGGCGGGGCTGTTTCCCCACACGGTGCTCGCGTATTAAGTGCGATGCACTTCTTAAGCGACCCTGAACCTGCGTCCACCGGCGATGTCCGCATAGCATACCCAAGTGGGGGATTGGCCAGGAATCGGGCGTGAGAAGGGCTAACGCACCCGCTTAAAGAAGTACTGACACGAAATTTCAAAGCTGAGATCCACTCTAGCAATCAAGTACAAGGACAACACAAATAGATGTCTGTGAATAAATGCATCTTTCTTTCTTTGTAGTTGTGTGTGTATGTGATCTCTCTTTCGCGAACATTACCGAACCGCGCAAATTCAACTCTTGCATTCGCACTTTCACATTCTTCCCCTCGGGGAAATGCGGGGAATTTTATGCTGAGGTATTTTTTTTTGTTTCCTGTACCTGGGGGTGGTAGCCATCGCCACTCGGACTACACGGGTGAAGGGAACCTTCTTTTTAATCCACCGGGCCGTGACTAAAGTGAGTACGATATGTCGAAAGTGGTCGAGCAGCGCTGAACCCTCTTAAGCTACCTTTGACACCAAGACTGCCAGAACAGAGGCCCTCTCTAAGCATGTAGCGAATCAGAATGGGAATTGAGAGGCTGGGTGAAATAAGACAGAAAATAAGGGTTGGCAGTCAAGAAAACCTCGGAAAGCAAAGGGGAGGTTGTGGTGGATCATGAAAAGAGATGAAAAATATTTGAGTCAGAAAGAAATTGGTGACAAAATGCCAGCCGGGTGGGATCCGAAACCAAGCCCCCAGAATACCGGTCTGGTGCGATAACCACTACGCTACTGGCGGGGCTCTTTCCCCTCTAGTTTCTCGGGTATTTATGTTAAGCTATTTTTTTGTTTCTTGCACTTGGGGGTTGTAGCCAGCGCCAATTGGACTACACGGGTTAAGGGGATCTTCTTTTATACCACCTGGCCGCGACTTGAGTGCCGATAAAATGTCGAGAGTGGTCGACCAGCGTTGAACCCTCTTAAGCTACCTTTGGCACCAAGACTGCCAGAAAAGAGGCGTTCGCTAAGCATGTAGCGAACAAGACAATGGGAAATGAGGTGCTTGTGAAATAAGACAGAAAATAAGGGTTGGCCATCAAGAAAATTTTGGAAACAAAGGAGAGGTTGTGGTGGGTCATAGAGATAGATGAAGGATTTTTTGAGTGAGAAAGCAATTGCTGAAAAAATGCCCGCCGGGTAAGATCCGAACCCACGAACTCCAGAATATAGGTCTGGTGCGATAACCACTACGCAATCAGCAGGGCTGTTTCGTCACCAGTTTCTCGGGTATTTATGTTCAAGTATTTTTTTTGTTTCCTGTACTTGGGGGGGGGGGGATCCAGCGCCACTCGGACTAAACGAGGTGAAGGAGACCTTCTTTTAAACCCCCGGGCCGCGACTTGAGTGCCGACGACATGCCGAGAGTGGTCGACCAGCGTTGAACCCTCTTAAGCTTCCTTTGGCACCAAGACTGCCAGAAAAGAGGCCCTCGGTAAGCTTGTAGTGAATCAGACAATGGGAAATGAGAGGCTCGGTGAAATAAGACAGAAAATAAGTGTTGGCAGTCAAGAAAACCCTTGAAAGCAACTGGGAGGTTGTGGTGGGTCATAAAAACAGATGAGGAATTTTTGAGTCAGAATGAAATTGGTGACAAAATGCTCGGCGGGTGGGATCCCAACCCACGACCAGCAGAATACCGGTCTGGTGCGCTAACCACTACGCTATTGGAGGGGCTGTTTCCCCGCCAGTTTCTCGGGTATTTATATAAGGTATTTTTTTTGTTTCCTGCACTTAGGGATGGTAGACAGCGCCACTGGGTCTACACGGGGTGAAGGGGACCTTCTTTCAAACCGCCAGGCCATGACTTGAGTGCCGACGAAATGTCCGGAGTGGTCGAGCAGCGTTGAACCCTCTTGAGCTACATTTGGCACCAGGACTGCCAGAACAGATGCCCTCGCTAAGCATGTCGCAAATCAGACAATTCGAAACGAGGGGCTCGGTGAAATAAGACAGAAAATAAGGGTTGGCCATCAAGAAAATTTTGGAAACAAAGGAGAGGTTGTGGTGGGTCATAGAGAGAGATGAAGGATTTTTTGAGTGAGAAAGCAATTGCTGAAAAAATGCCCGCCGGGTAGGATTCGAACCCACGAACTCCATAATATCGGTCTGGTGCGATAACCACTATGCTATCAGCAGGGCTGTTTCGCCACCAGTTTCTGGGGTATTTATGTTAACGTATTTTTTGTTTCCTGTACTTTAGGGTGGTAGCCATAGACATTCGGACTACACTTGGTGAAGGGGACCTTCTTTCGCACCCCCGGGGCCATCACTTGAGTGTCTACGACATGTCGAGAATGGTAGACCAGAGTTGAACCCTCTTAAGCTACCTTTGGCACCAAGACTGCCAGAACAGAGGCCCTCTCTAAGCATGTAGCAAATGCGACAATTGAAATGAGGGGCTCGGTGATATTAGAGCCAAAATATGATTTGGCAGTCAAGAATACCTCTGAAAGCAAAGGAGATGTTGTGGTGGGTCATAGAAACTGATGAAAATATTTTCATTCAGAAAGAAATTGGTGAAAAAATGCCCCCCGGGTGGGATCCAAACCCACGGACTCCAGAATACCAGTCTGGTGCGATAAGCACTATGCTACCGGCGGGGCTGTTTCCCCACCAGTTTCTCAGGTGTTTATGTTACGGTATTTTTTTTGTTTCCTGTACTTTGGGGTGGTAGCCAGCGCCACTCGGTCTACACGGGGTGAAGGGGACCTTCTTTCAAACCGCCAGGCCGTGACTTCAGTGATTACGACATGGCGAGAGTGGTCGAGCAGCGTTGAAACCTCTGAAGCTACATTTGGCACCAGGACTGCCAGAACCGATGCCCTCACTAAGCATGTAGGAAATCAGTTGATGGGGAATGAGGGGCTCGGTGAAATAACACAGAAAATAAGGGTTGGCAGTCAAGAAAACCTCGGACAGCAAATGGGAGTTTGTGGTGGGTCAAAGAAACAGATGAAGAATTTTTTGAGTCAAAAAGAAATTGGTGAAAAAATGCCGGCCGGGTGGTATCCGAACCCACGACCTCCAGAATAACGTTGTGGTGCGATGACCACTACGCTACTGGCGGGGCTGTTTCCCCTCCAGTTTCTCGGGTATTTATGTTAGGGTATTTTTTTGTTTCTTGCATTTGGGGGTTGTAGCCAGCGCCAATTGGACTACACGGGTTAAGGGGATCTTCTTTTAAACCGCCTGGCCGTGACTTGAGTGCCGACGAAATGTCGAGAGTGGTCGACCAGCGTTGAACCCTCTTAAGCTACCTTTGGCACCAAGACTGCCAGAACAGAGGCGTTCGCTAAGCATGTAGAATAAGACAATGGGAAATGAGGTGCTCGTGAAATAAGACAGAAAATAAGGGTTGGCCATCAATAAAATTTTGGAAACAAAGGAGAGGTTGTGGTGGGTCATAGGGACAGATGAAGGATTTTTTTAGTGAGAAAGCAATTGGTGAAAAAATGCCCGCCGGGTAGGATCCGAACCCACGAACTCCAGAATATCGGTCAGGTGCGATAACCACTACGCTATCAGCAGGGCTGTTTCGCCACCAGTTTCTGGGGTATTTATGTTAACGTATTTTTTTGTTTTGTGTTCTTTAGGGTGTTAGCCATAGACATTCGGACTACACTTGGTGAAGGGGACCTTCTTTCGCACCCCCGGGTCTATCACTTGAGTGTCTACGACATGTCTGCGAGTTCCTCCAGGGCTTTCTTTTTCTTGTTTGTGATGTTACAGCCCATTTGGCCTCTCCTCCGAAAGTTGCATCCATGCTGAGGAAACATCACAATATCGTCGCTCAAAGTGAATGCCTAAAGATAATATTCCCCGAGCCGCCACGTGTTGTTTATAGACGCAGCCAAAATTTGGGCGACGTTCTCACTAAATCCAGCATTAGCCGACCACAGACTACTGGTTGCATGCCCTGTAACAAACCACGGTCTAAGGTATGCCCACAAATGTCTGCCACACAGCGTGCCGCCAGCACGTCTTCAAACTATTACGTTAATATAAAAGGGAACTTTAACTATGATTCCGCCAACGTCGTATACCTGCTGGAATGAACACTCTGCGGCAAACAATACATCGGCCAGACTGAAACACCCATTCGTTTGAGGTTTAACAATCACCGCTCTCATGCAAAAATCTGCCTTTCTTTGCCTCTATCAAAGCATGTTAACACCCCTGGCCATTCTTTTGAACAACTAAAAGCCAGAATTCTTAAATTTAGTTTTAAAACCTATCACGATTGCGAGGTTCGTGAGTCCTGCCTTATCTATAAGTTTAAATTAGCGTTGTTTGGCATAAATGAAAGTTATAAGAAATTCACATGTCTTTCCTCCTATTAAAATTTCGGCTGCATTTCTCAGGCTAGTGTTATGCCTGTTCATTTCTGTCCCTCAATAATATTTTCCCAGGAGTTGGTGAGCTCCCGTAGTTGGGTATAGTTTCGTAATGGCACGACATTTTTTACCACAATGGCTTCACTGAACCAAATTTGACGAACAAATCTGGACATTGTGTTCTTTGCAGAAGGCTGCAGTACCATTGTTAGTTTTGATATTCTCACCTTGTAATTAATTTGTGAACGCAAGCGTGTGTGATTGCTTTCGCGTCCTCTTTCTTTTTTGTACTGTTGTTTTCGAATATTTGTTGCTGACCGCCTCGGCATTCCCTGAACTGGCACCTTGCGCCTGCCAGATGAATACCACCTGCTGCCGCGTCATGCGCGTCCACCTGCCTGTTTTCTTTCTTTTCATCACTTTTGTTTGCATACCAATGTACACTCATGTCGTGTCGAAACTGCCTGTCCTACTGCTTTTTAGCGTGACCCTGGCCTACCCCCAACAGAAGCCACATGTCTCATGTTTCAATGACCTTACCCGGATTCTCAGAACGGGTGTGTATGGGCAGATTAGGGAGCCTACATGCGCCGTGCCTTCGTCGTTTGGGGTGGTGCCACTCTTTGACACAGCTCGTGCTCCCTTCCGCCGTGGGGCAGCGTTGCCAGCACATGTTGCCATAGCAACGGGGCCGATACGGCGCCGTGTCCCCAATCGGTTCACTGCCGCCGTGTGCGTAGGGCTGCGTCCTTGCCGCCTGTGACTCGCGGTGACTTTTGTTGACCACGGGAAGCTTTTCATAACCGTGTCAGCTTGGTGAACGTGTTGGGAGTTGTATGAGCACCAAACATGCCCGGCTGTTGCCTTCCGCAATGTACGAACCATTGCATAGAAGGCCCACGGATGTTCCGCTTCCCGGCAAGCCCGAACCGAAGAAAGCGCTGCCTCGTTCAAGTGAAAAGGGACCGCTGGGAGCCCACTGCTGCTTCTCGTGTTTGCGCTGAGTATTTCTCCTCGCTTCATGTTTTTTGCACGCGTACTTGCCGCTATATTCTATTATTTAGGTGCTCTGCACCTGCAACGCTTTCAGCGAGCGTCGTCGTGTCCTCAACGTCTCCTCCGTCGCGGCTGCGCCGTTGCGCGCCGGTAGCGCAGGCCATGGCCTGTTTTGATGGCTTCCAGCGACGGCTGCATGTAGCCGAGCGGCAATTTAGCGAGCGAATGCAGCGTGCGCGCAAGTGGATTGCTTGCGTGGCTCGATTATGCCGGAATATGCATGCATAAAACGTGAATGTTCAAAACTAAGCCTGGTCATAAAACATCCCCAAAAAGCCCAGACCATTCACGCTTGCGACAGAGAAGGCGCGATTCTCGTCACTGCGACAAAAATTGGTTGATACCAAGCGCCAAAAGCGATCGCTAGGCGACTGCGCAATCTTCGAACGCGCTGCAATTCAGAGTATTCTGTCATCCCTCAGCTGCGTTATGCAATCGACTTTGAAGCTGCCGTGTGCTGGATATTCATCGGGTCGCCGAAAAAAAATGTCCCCTGCGTTACTTGTTCTGATATTCCGCACGGGGGTGGAATGTATGATTCTTTCTTGCAACACTGCCAATAGCGTATGAGGGGTCACTAAAGTCTGCAAAGATTTCTGTGGCGAACCGCCCCATAAAAATTCCCGTACTGCATTAGTTAGAGGGAATAATCAATTTCCATTCCAAAAGGTAAAGAAACGCTCGAGAGCAAGCATTCTGCCTCGCGAACGAGTAATTCAAGTGCATTATGTGGTTTTCAAATATTGTTGCTAAGATTGACTTTTTTGATCTAGGCACATTTTGAAGATTCAAGTTTTGAGCAGCACCGACAAGATACGCCGCTGCGATCAATTTTTTTATGTGAGGACACTTCAACGACTTGAGTGGTACATTCAATCGTAATTCAGGACTGTGCCTTTGTTAAGGGCTCTATGCATCTTCATTGCCGTACTATTGTAATAAAGAACAATTGATGCCTTATTTGTATAATATACATTATAGCGTGTTCAAAAAAGCTGTGAAATATTTTTCTGCGAACATTTTATTTTGCTGCTCCTCAGTACCAGCCTGAAAAATGCATTCAAAACCAAGAACACTGCTGTGCCTCCATTCACATTGCGCCTTTCTCTCGAGACGTTGCTCTCCATTGTGTCAGTTGCTCACGGCGTGTTTTCATTCTCGACTATTGTAATGTAATCTGAGATATAGTTTCTGTTTGCCACCGAACTGACCTGCGAAAAATAATTGTGCCGTAGCACGATTCTGCATATGAAAAACAAGATACACCGGCTATGCGCCACATGGAGCTCAAGGCACGAAACATCGCGTAGTCGCACGCTTCTACGCACAGCTAGTGCCTGCAAAGGAGGCACTGGAAAGCTTTTATCAAAGACGGGAATGCCGCATGAAACGAATGATACCACGATCTCAACTGTGCCCAGCAGCAGTAAGTTTTGCGAAAGCTGCTTGGTGATAACCACTAACCACGCACGATCGTTTCGAAGCAGGTCGTGTTAGAGATAGCCTGTTCCGCGCTTCCGTAGGCGCGGCGCATGCCGGCTCCCTAAGCGGGCACTAGGGGACCAATATGGCGGCCCGTCAAGTTTGGCGCCGCCACAGCCACCGTTAGGAAACCTTGGACTCTGCTCTCTCCACCCTAAACGACGAAGGCGCGGCGCATGTGGGCTCCCTAGGGAAGATGTTCACCCTATGTGTGCATTTTCAAATCGTCTTCGAAACTTCTCTGTTCCGCGTAACTAATCTTTTTGTCCATGTCAAACACGTGCGTGGGCATATCTCGTTTTGACCAGTCTTTCATCCCCGTTGCCACGGAGGAGGGGAAAATTATCTTGTTATTTATATTTAAAGACGATAGTCTTTCTTGGGCTACTTAAACCCAGAACTTTTGGTCTGTCTGTATGTCTGTCTCTCCGTCTGTCTGTCCGTGACTAGATTGAGCCACCCGGGCAAAGCAAAACAATGCCTGCGCAATAGTCTTATATGGTCACAGCTAAATCTACCCGTCTATGTCCGGTGTAAGGTTCATACTTGACAACATTGTTGAAGAAGAACGAGACATTACGCAAATATGAGGCAACAAATCAATGCAGAAGTGATATTTGCAGTGTTCTTTTATGAAAAAATCAAACATGCTTAACTTTGCGAAATTAAATACTTCATCAACTGCAGAAAAAGAATTCACTCCGCCGTCGCCTGCTGTCGCCCGCGCCACTATAGCTTCTGGCGCCATTTTAAGAAATCAACCGGCAACATTTACGCAAGGTTCCATTAGATAGGTTCCACGTTCTGCTTTTAACGCACGTGGAGTAGGGAAACGCGGTTCTATAAACGCTGAAGTAGGGCGCCTCGATTAACGTGCGTCTTCGCCGTACGGCAGCGTTCGCATCGAGACACCCGGTTTGGAGCAGTGGAACGCGGGAAATTTAAAATGATTTAAGCAAACCTTTGGCGGCTTTACCTTGGGAGGAGCGCGACGCAAGAGGAACAACATGCGAGGTGAGCGGGAAAGCGAAGGGAGACATTTACTTTGCAAAAGCCGATAAAGACTATGGCCTTTGGCGACATTTGCAACGAAAGGAGCACATACGCGGCCATTATTTATTTATTTATTCATTTTTTTGTTTTTGGTTCTTCTCTCTCTCTTTTTTTTCCCATATTCGTACCAAGTGACTGTGTATTCTTATTATCCTTTTTATAATTTATTTTCCCGCTCTCACTTTATTCTTTTGCTACCCACCAACCATGATACATTTGTACAAACTCTCCCTCCTCATACCTTGCCCTCGCCCTCGCAGCTCGGCACGACATCGGCGCGGGATAAAAGTGGACTGTGCTGAGGCGTCGGGACCAGTTCGGCAGCGGTGCTCCTAGAGCGAACAACTGAAGTAGCCTTGCTGTATTTTTCACGCAGCTTCCTCTGACCCATGCATCGCCGTTCCTGATACGAGCATCCCGTCGACTGGAGCACCTTTCGTCCGCAGCCGCCGCGACGAGGCAGCTGACGTCTCTGAGACTGCGCAGCTCGGCACGACATCGGCGCGGCATAAAAGTGGACTGTGCTGCGGCGTCGGGACCAGTTCGGCAGCGGTGCTCCTAGAGCGAACAACTGAAGTAGCCTTGCTGTATTTTTCACGCAGGTGAGCTTCCTTTTCTGGTAAAAAAAATATATTGCCTGCTGTACCGCTGCCGAACACTTCAAGTGCCCCTTCTTTTTTGCTTTGTTGTTGTTCGCTTGTTACTTTTTTGATGACATTTTGATTTAACCATGCCAAAGGGGAACAACGAGATGGCAAAGCTGTTGGAAGAGTTTAAGAATGAACTCCGTCAGGATATTCGCACTCTTACGGAGAGCGTTAAATATTGCTCAGATACATGTGACGGTGTAAATGAAATCCAAAAGGACATGAAGGAGCTGAAGCTGGAAATCAGGAGGCTTGTCGATAAAAACCTTGATCTCGAAAAGGAAAACAAGAACCTTCGTGACCGGTTAGACGAACTTGAACAACACCACAGGCTAAACAATCTTGAAATTAAAGGGCTGCCTGTAGATTGCGACAAAGTAGAAATTGGGAAAGAGATTGGCAAAACGTTAGGGGAGGAAATTGTCGATACTGACATCGACATCTGCCACAGGGTTGACATACCGCACTCGAAAGACAGAAATGTAATTGTTCGTTTCACACGTAGAAGCAAGCGCAACGCGGTACTTGCCAAAGCAAGAAAAATGCGCCTAACTACCGAAGCCCTTGGCTTTGAAGGAGCGAGTAAGCCGGTATTCCTGAATGAACACCTGACCCAGAAGAATAAGCGATTGCTCGGGGCGGCTATCGCAAAAAAGAAATCAGTTGCCTGGAAGTTTGTCTGGACCAGCAATGGAAACGTTTTGGCACGCCGAGGCGAATCGACGCCGATTCTGCGCATTTCCACGATGTCCGATGTCGAACGCATGAATGCGCAATCGCCTGCGGCATCTTTATCAGAATGATAGCGCCGAGCACGTCAACCTCTCATGCATTCAGTTAAACTGTTCGCCTTGAAACTTTATTATTTTTTCTCGCACAGTTTGCAGCGAGTTCATGAGTAGTACCAGGTTTGATTTTGATAGCTTCAATGAATTAATAGCTAACAATAAATGGTCACGCAAGTGTGTGTCGTTATTTCACTTAAATGCTAGAAGCCTCCGTAAAAAAGGTGAACAACTTGATGTTTATTTCGAGCAACTGTCTCTAAAATTTGATTTTTTGTGCTTTACGGAAACCTGGTACGCTGATGCCAGCGATGTGTATTTGTTTGATGGCTATTCCCATGTCGGCTTGTTTAGAGCTGAAAAGCGAGGTGGTGGTGTTTCAGTTTAAGCCAAAGCTTGGTTAAAATGTGACCGAATAGATGAGTATTCTGCCATCACTAGTGATTTTGAAGTGATCACGATACGCTGCTGTAGCGTTTGTATAGTGCTCATGTACAGGCCCCCGTCTGGCAAAGTACAACATTGTCTAGACTATTTGGATAAAACATTAGCCCATGTATCTTCTTCAGGTCTATGTGCGATACTTGTAGGTGACGTAAATATTGATCTATTAACACGTAGTAATGCCCAATGTGAATTTTTTTCGACTGTGTACTGTTATGAATTTCAGAATCTTGTGAATTGTGCTACTAGAGTCACTGCAACTTCCGAAACTTTACTTGATGTTTGTTTTACGAACTATCGTACTGGAAGAGTGATTTCTGGTGGGCTTTGTGCGGACGTGAGTGACCACTTGGCTGTGTTTTGTGCTCTAGAAATTCATGTTGGTTGAACGAAAGCACCTACTTACAAAACAAGGGTAATAAATGATACTACTGCAGAAGCGTTTGTGGAACATGTTAGACAGGCAGATTGGTCCGATGTTATGAACGAGGAGAGTACGAGTACAAGCTTCACAATGTTCTATAGTAAAATTAAAGACTTATACTATAAGGCTTTTCCGGAGTATTCTCTGCGGAAACACAAAAAAGCGAGAAAGCCTTGGATATGTGCCACACTTCATAAGAAAATTCAAGAAAGAAATCGTTTATTTCAGCATTGCCTGAAGCTCAGAGATGATACCAAATTTAAGGAATTTCGAGCTCTTCGTAATAAAGTAAATGCGGAAATAAAAATTCCCCCGAATTTCCCCGAGGGGGAGAATGTGAAAGTGCGAATACACGGTTGTCGGCCCGCTTGCGGCGCTTGCGCTCGGCCCCCGCAGCCCACCGCCTCGCCGCCTTCTCTTCCATCTCTTCCATCGGGTTTGTAGTATCACGTGTACACCACGCAGTTATCAAGCCGCTATAACGCCGCTGAGTCGCCAACGCACGCCGCTGACGACGTAGTTTGAATGCGTTAAAGATATAAGGCGCGTCAACACTGATATCACCGTCGCGTCCGTGGCTTGATCGGTAGAGCGTCGCGCTGCGGCCGCAAAGTCCGCGGATCGAAACCTGGCGCCGGATGCTGTTTTTCTTTATAGAGGAGCACTGCGGACGCCGCCGACGCCGGCGGTGGATGGTTTGGGGTCGCTTATAAAGTGTATTCACACTTAAAAAGAGCGAGGTATATGTACTACCGGCGTAGGTTTGAACAAGTTGATCAACCACATAAATTTTGGAGAGTCTTCAATGAGTTAGGCAATAAAAAACCGAGTCACGTTTTTTCAGATTTTTTAGATATAAATGATGAGCCTGTTTCCGGAACTAAACTGTGTGAGCGCTTGAATGAGCATTTCGTCTCTTGTGTTACAATTCGGAAAAAATCTTGCCTATTAGCTCCTGACCCAATCAAATATCTAAAACCGGGTTCGTCAGGTACAATTTTCATTTCCCCGACTGATGAGCCTGAAATTATGACTACTATCCTTTCATTGAAAACTAGCAGTGCTGCTGGTCCAGATGGTATAAAAGCGTGGCCAATCAAGTTAATCGCCCCCTTCATAGCAGTACCTTTGGCTCACGTATGCAATCGTGTGTTTCATGATGGTGTATATCCCAGTGAGCTTAAAATTGGTCGGGTAACCGTAGTGCACAAGGGTGGGGCAAAAAATGATTTCAACAACTACCGGCCAATTTCCGTTTTAAGCATTTTTTCAAAGGTTTTCGAATCGTTAATTCTTAAAAGATTCACCGATTATGTAAACCGCTTAAAAATAATTACACCAAAACAATTCGGCTTTGTAAAGGGAAAGTCTACGGAACTGGCCCTACTTACAATCAAGGAAAAGCTTATTGAAAACATCGAAAAAAAGCTTTACACAAATGGAATATTCCTTGATATAAAAAAGGCATTTGATTCCGTAAATCACCGTATATTATTGGAAAAGTTAGACAGCTATGGAATAAGGGGAAATGCGCATAGCCTCATTGAAAGTTATCTTAATAATCGTAAACAGTATGTAATGCTCGGTGAATAGGCATCAAATATCAAAATATCACGAAAGGTGTCCCACAAGGTTCCATTTTAGGACCTCTCCTTTTTTTACTATATATAAATGACATATGCAATATACCGCAAACGCAAGATATTATACTATATGCCGACGACACTAACGTGTTTTTTACTGGTGATAACATGGGAGATCTTGAAATAGTAGCGAACGATTGGCTTAAGGAACTCTCCGCTTGGCTATTGACAAATGATCTGGAGCTAAATACAAAAAAAACCAAGTGCGTAATTTTCAGAGCTAGAAACACTCCTTTAGATAAGAATCCTGAACTCTATTTTTCAAATGAAGGTATTAAATCTGTGAACAGTATCAAATTTCTTGGCGTATATTTTGATGAATTTCTTACGTGGAACGAGCATACTAATCAACTATTACTGATGCTATCTAAGGTTACTGGCGCACTATGGAAACTCCGTGATAAAATTCCCAAGAGTTTCAGACTAACTGTGTATTATGCAATGTTCCAATCACAATTAAATTACTGCCTTTTAGTCTGGGGCTTAACAAATCGTTCTAATATTTTAAAGCTAACCATAACGCAGAAAAAAGCTATTCGGGCTCTAGAAAATCTAGGTTCCCGACAGAGTACCAGACAGTTCAGAGAAGCACATGAAATACTCAATATACAACAGCTACATATGTACAACTTAGCATTATATGTCTATAAGGAAATGCGCATAAATCGTCATGAATTTCAGCAAACATATCTATCAATGAACGATAGTTTTCAATTCAGAAACATAAACTACAGGTTACCCCGTATTAGAACAAACTATGGCTTAAAGACCATGCACTATCTCATTCCTAAATTCCTAAATGATAATGCAGATATCGGTGAGATTATCGAAACATGTCCTCCAAATTCCTTTAAACGAATATTACGAGAATACTGTTTTGCAAGATCTCTATTTTGACTTATTTTATAAGTAAATTTAGCTATTGGCATCCTGTGTTGTATATGTACCTCTCTTTTTTTTGTATAAATATTTCCCTTTGAAGTTCCGTTCTTTGTAAGTTTATATATATTTTATTTTGTGATGATATGTTGTGTTATGCTCACACTGTTACGCGAAGTGTTGCGAGTACTTGAAAATTTGTTGTTTTTTTGTTTGCTCGGTTACCAGTTGTACTGAATTTTTATTTTTTTTCTCTCGTCTTGTAACTTTGTACTGCTGCTGATGTCTCAAAGGGAGCAGGGACCCAGTCAGGTACTTATGTGTACCTTTTGTCCCCGTACCCTTAGTCTTTGTTTATGAAAAATAAAGAGTTTTTACATTGAAAAAAAAAAGAACTTATTTTGTACTCTTAAGAAAGGAGTCCTCTCCCTGAAACGTCAGTAAACTTATTTCTATTTTCTACGTCTTTCTCGTTTCTCTCTGTCTCTTCTAACCTTGTTTTTTTCGCGCTCTGTGTGAGTTTTTATCTTTTCAGACTATATATAAAAAGCGCCTCAAGTCATTGTAAGGCTTGAGGCGCTGAACATGGACTATATCTTTGCCGCGGCAACACTGATCGGGTGAAGCAGTGAGACGCTCAACCACATAATGTACTGGAGACGTCCACTTGACGATGCGGTAGGGACCCTGGTAGCGCGAACGCAGTTTACTGCTCAAGCCTGGCGAAGACACTGGAACCCACAGCCATACAAGCGACCCTGGTCAGTAGGTAGGAGCGGTAGTCGTTTCGTCGTGGTGCGACTTCTGAGGCTGCTGATCTTCCGTATTTAATGATCGGGCCAACTGACGACACTCTTTGGCGTGCTTGGCAACGTGGGAGATGGGCGTGCACTTTGACTCATCGGGCCAATAGTGAAGTACGGTGTCCAGTGTGCATGAAGGCTCACGGCCATATAAAAGCAAAACACGGAGAGAAGCCGGTCGTGGCCTGCGTGGCGGTGTTGTATGCGTAGTTCACGAATGGTAGTACTGCGTCTCAGTCGGAATTGTCCGCCGCGACGTACATAGCAAGCATGTCACTCAGAGTGCGGTTGAAACGTTCGGTGAGTCCATTGGTCTGAGGGTGATACGCCGTGGTGGTGCGATGGATCGTGCGGCAGGATTTAAGAAGGGCCTTATAACTTCAGACAAAAAAATCCTTCGTCGATCACTGAAGAGTTCAGGGGGCGCCCCATGCCATAAAATGAAGTGCCGATGTAGGAAGGAGGCTTCTTCGCGTGCGGTAGCAGAAGGCAGGATAGCAGTCTCGGCGTACCGGGTCAAGTAGTCGACAGCAAGAACGACCCATCGGTTGCCATCTGCAGTGCACGGAAGAGGTCCATAAAGGTCGATTCCTACGCGGTCGAATGGTCTTGCTGGTCACGGTAAGGGCTGCAAAGGCCCAGTTCCTTGGCGGGGAGGATATTTTCGGCGCTGGCATCGAACACACGAACGGACGTATGAAGAACAAAGCGGTACGTGCCTCACCAGTAGTACCGCAAGCGCAAACGCTGGTATGTTTTGGGGACACCAGCATGGCGCAATGTGGCTCTTCGTGAAAATAGGCACACATTTCAGAGCGTAGGTGGTGCGGAATTTCTAAGAGCCACTTGCGACCTTCGCGTTGGTAGTTGCCACGGAAAAGCAGTCCGTCACGCAGGGCAAAGTGCGACGCTTGCCAGCGTAGTGTCCGAGATGCAGCGTTCGTTGATGAGCCAGACAGAACGTCCAACATGAAGAAAATCTAAGGGTCTTTCTTTTGCTCGGACGACATAGAGTGAATCTCCAATAGCGACGCGTAGCAGTCAGAGCTAGAGACCAGGTCGCTGTCATGAGGTAGCGGAGAGCACGAAAGGGCGTCAGCATCATTGTGCCGCCGGCCTGAGCGATACGTGACGCGAATGTCATACTCCTGTAGCCGCAAAGCCCAGCGCGCTAGCCGACCAGAAGGATCTTTGAGCGAGGACAACCAACAAACCGCGTGGTGATCTGTGACAACATGAACAGGGCGCCCGTAGATGTACGGGCGGAACTTCGCAAGCGCCTAAATAACGGCCAGGCATTCTCTCTCGGTCACAGAATAATTTGTCTCGGCCTTTGTTAGCGTGCCACTTGCATAAACAACGACATACTCGTCATATTCTGCCTTGCGCTGAGCGAGAACTGCCGCAAAACCAACTACGCTCGCGTCCGTGTGAATCTCGGTAGGGGCCTCAGGATCGAAATGGCGCAGGATGGGCGGAGATGTGAGGAGATGGCGCAGTTTAGTAAATGCGTCGTCGCAGGCCGTGGACCACTCACAGATACCGCCTTCTTTGCTGAGGAGCTTTGTCAAAGGCGCGATGAGAGATGCAAAGTTGAGAACGAATCGGCGAAAGTATGAACACAGCCCAATGAAGCTGCGGAGGGCCTTCACAGTTGTCGGCGTGGGAAATTCCGGCACAGCACGTAACTTGGCAGGATCCGGAAGGACACCAGCTTTGGAGACAACGTGGCCAAGGATAGTAAGCTCTCGGCAGCAAAACGGCACTTCTTCAGGTTGAGCTAAAGGCCTGCGGTCGTCAAGCACGTCAAACTGTGCTCAAGTCGAATCAGATGCGTCGAAAAATTGTGAAAGAAGATCGCAATATCATCGAGGTAACAAAGGCACGTCTGCCATTTGAGTCCACGGAAAATATTATCCATCATCCGCTCGAAGGTTGCAGGCACATTGCAGAGGCCAAACGCCATAACGTTAAACTCGTACAGGCACTCAGGAGTAATAAATGCCGTTTTTGCTCGATCAGCCTCTGCCATGGGGCCCTGCCAATAACCCGAGCGTAAATAAATGGAGGGAAAGAACTCTGCGCCTTGTAGACAATCGAGGGCGTCATCAATTCTCGGCAAAGGATATACGTCCTTGCAAGGTATCTTGTTGAGCCATCGGTAATCGACGCAAAACCGAATAGAGGCGTACTTCTTCTTCACAAGTACTAGCGGCGATGCGCATGGACTGGTGGAGGGTCGAATCACCCCGCGTTGGATCATGTCCTCGACTTGTTCATCGATTACGCGGCATTCAGTGGGGGAAACACGGTAGGGACGTTGCCGTTAGGGTGCGTGACCACCGGTATCGATGGGGTGTTCGACTGTGGTGGTACGTCCCAGACCAGTCTGGACAGAATCAAAAGACGTCCGAAATCGGTTCAGCAGTTGGAGAAGCTGGTCTCGTTGGGACGGTGAAAGGTCGGCATCAATGGCGCGAAGGAAGACGTCTGCAGACGGGGGGGATTTTGCCGCTGAAGCAGCACACAGTCCCCTGATTTCAAGCGGCGTAGAGTCGTCGGGCACAGCCACAGCGACAACAGAATGGACGGTCTCGACATGGCCGACGCACTCTCCGCGTTGCAAGGTGCACGGACACGATCCGTAGTTGGAAAGGAGAACTGTAGTTTGGCTGTTACGGATGGGAAGCAGGGAGAAAGGAAGCCGCAGACAACGTCGCTGGTGAAACAGGTCAGAAGGCGCAAAGAGTACGGTCGCATTGCACAGAAGTGGGCAGGATAAACAAGATAGCACGGCAGAATGAGGAGGAATGCTAACTTCTTCCGTGAGGACCAGTTTGATGGCAGAAGGAGCGGGCGGTTCATCAGCGGTATGATCCATGAACGGGAAGAGCTCTACTTCGGCACGGCCACAGTCGATGACAGCTCCATGTTCAGAAAGGACGTCCCACCCCAGTATGACATCGTGGGAACAGGAAGGCAGGACAATGAACTGAACAGCATACATGACATCCCCAATAACGACACGGGCAGTGCACACGCCAGTTGGATCAATGGGGTGAGCCGTAGCAGTCCGTAATGAGAATCCAAGATGCGGCATCCTAACCTTCTTAAAGCGGCGGCAAAGTTTGGCGTCCATGACAGAAACGGCGGCTCCAGTATCGACAAGGGCTAAGAAATCAGCGCCATCTATTGTAATACGAATGACGTTTGCGGAAAAGAAAGGAGGCCTTGGGCAGATCGACGATGGCGCAGTTCTTGCCTCCAGAACTGTGGCGCCTAGTTTTCCGCTTCCGTTGGAACAGGATGACGACGCATGGGAAATAGTGAGCGGCGTCGCGGAGATGAAGACCGACGGCTTCCGAAGTCACGACTATCGGGCGGCATAGATGTCATCGGCGAATACGCGGTGGCCTCCTGCATGAGTGGGGAATGGGCGTAGGGAGAAGCTGCGGCAGGGTGGCGTCCTATCACCGTGGCGCGGCGGCAATAGCGTTCCACGTGTCCAGAAGCCCTACAGGCAAAGCAAATGGGGCGATTTTCCAGCGTCCTCCAAGGGTTGGTGAGCGAGGGACCAGACAACACCGGCGGACGTAAAGGCCGGGTGGTGGGGAAAACGACGGGGCTTCGAGGCATGTACCTGGCAGCGACTTCAGCGTAAGGTCGTTGAGGGATAGATTCGGCAAATTGAATTGGAGTGGCCATGGTCACGGGGTCCATAGAGTCTGCATAAGGCAGGGTTGAAGTCGCTGGAGCTTGGGGTATGGTGCCGGCATAGGGCACAGGGGCAACAACGGGGCATGACGGCAGTGCAGCTGGGAGGGAGTCAGCCACTTGCTGCTGGATAAGTGTCCTGAGTTCAGGGCTGAGAGAAGATTTTTGCTCGGGCACATAGTTGATGATGGACAACTGCAGAGCCACTTCCTCTTGCACAAACTGCTGGATCCGTTGCAACAAGGTGCCGTCGCCGTCATCGGCGGCCAAGCTGGAGACAAACTGATTTTCTGCGAGGGGTCGCCGAGTGAGAGCCCTTTGCTTCCGCAACTCGTTGTAACTCTTGCAAATAGTAACGACCTCGGCCACAGTTTGGGGGTTTTTCGTCAGCAGCATATGGAAGGCATCGTCGTCTATGCCTTTCAGAATGTTTTATGCTTTCTGGTTTGGGCATGGCACTGTCAATCTTACGGCACAGGGCGACAACATACTCAATGTAAGAAGTGAAGGTTTCACCCCTTTTATGTGCCCGCTCACGTAAACGCAGCTCTCAGAGGAGGTTTCGAGCTGCGGGGCGGCCGAATACTTTTATGAAGTCGTCTTTATACTCAGGCCACGTTTTAAGACGTGCCGCGTTGTTCCAGAACCATTGCTCTGCGAGTCCAGACAAGGAAAATTCGACATTATTCAGCTTGAGGCGGTCGTCCCAGTGGCTATGTGTACTCACCCTTTCAAAAGTAACAAGCCAGTCCTCTGCGTCTTCCTCGTCGGTGCCGTTGAATGAGGGAGGGTCCCGCGCCCGAATTGTACCCGCGCATACGATGGGTGTCGGGGCAGGCCGGGGGTCATCGTTGCTAGACTTGCTGGGAGGGTGGAGTGTCCGATTGCGGAGCTCCAGCGTAAGAGAACGAAGACCGTTGCACCTCCACCAAAACTATAAGAGGGTTTTCAGGCTTTATTCTTCAGCTGCACCAGCAGCAGCAGTAGCACCGAAGCACCAAGTCGCGCTGTCCAGCAAGTCCAGACGGAGAGCCAACCAAACGAGACTTCTTCTTCGTCCCAGCGATGGCGACGTGATATCCACGAGTTGGTGCCTCTTCCCTGTGTGGCTTGTGTCACATACCCACGTATTGCGAATGACAAGTGCTGTCCACGCTCCTACATTCGTTAAACGAATATGTATGGTGTTGGCAACGGTCTTCCTTACAATATATATATATATATATATATTTATATATATATATATAGTAAAAAATGGGTATAGCTTCTAACGAAACTGTTTATTGGTCGACGTTTCGCTCGCATGCCGATCTTTCTCAAGACAACATTTCGTATTTCTGTGCACGTATTTATAAGCTCGTCGTCCAACGACGCCGAAACGAGAGAGAGGGGGGATTTGGGGAGAAACGTAGCTACAAACACACTCTCGGCGAGGTGAGGTGAAAGTTTGCAAAAAAGAGACAGGAAAAAAAAGGAACAAACGAAAGAAAACGCAGAACAAAAACAAACCTAAACATGCAGAAAAGAGAGAGGAGTACACAATTCTTTAAAAACGCTGTCCTCCATCGTTCGTCAGCTTGTAGAACGAGTGACAGGTAGCGCCCGCTTCAGAGGGGGGCCGCTCTGCTTAAGAAACGAAAGCGCAAAGCAGTAACAGGGACGCTCTCACACCATCACTGTGAGGCACAGAATTGTAATGGTCACTGACATTACGGGAAGAGTTTATAGGAAGCGGTCGCATCCGCACACATGTAGGTAAGTTATCGTACCTACATTCTTAACAAGCCTGCCTGTTTGTTTCGTAGGGTTGGCGTCACTGAGAAATGTGTGTGGCTGCGACCGCTTCCTGTCAACTCTTCCCGTAATGTCAGTGACCATTACAATTCTGTGCCTCCCAGTGATGGTGTGAGAGCGTCCCTGTTACTGCTTTGCGCTTTCGTTTCTTAAGCA
Organism: Haemaphysalis longicornis; assembly: GCF_048455015.1. NCBI lineage: Eukaryota > Metazoa > Arthropoda > Arachnida > Ixodida > Ixodidae > Haemaphysalis > Haemaphysalis longicornis. The sequence goes on along the minus strand of NW_027526266.1, from coordinate 6,764,712 downwards.
GAGCGGCCCCCCTCTGAAGCGGGCGCTACCTGTCACTCGCAATCTCTCTCGCAATCTCTCTCTCTCTCTCTCTCTCTCTCTATATATATATATATATATATATATATATATATATTTATATAATGTGTGTGTGTGTGTCTGTTTTTGTATATATATCTATATATATACATAAATATATATTAATTGAGAAAAATTAGGCTTGGCAATCAAAAATGCCTCCGCAAGCAAAGACCAGAATGCGGACGGCTATTGTATTAGATGACAAATTTTTCGGAAATACAAAAAGAACATGAAGAGAAAAGCCCGCGAAAATTCTTCACCTATTTCAACACCCTACCGCATTATTCCCTGTGCTTTCCGAGAGATTCAGAACCGCCAACTGGCAGTAAACTCATAACATTGCTATTCAGTGATATTGTGGCATGGCTTTTTTATCCTTTGCTGTAAATGGGCTAAGCGAACGTGTGTTTTAATTGTAAAGATTTCAGTTAAATTTAAATTTCCCGAAGCCACCTGTTTCAGAAAAAGTTTTGGTCTTAGTCACAAGCTTAAACCGTTAGTAGAAAATTCGCATACGGGCCCAAATTTAGTGTATTCATAAATGTGATGCACACACGCACACGCACGAACACACACGCAATACCATATTTGCGATTTTACCTTCCACAAGGGAGAGCTCTCATGCTGTTGCAGCTCTTCAGATTAGTGACCTCGATATACACAGAGGCATTTACACTGGATAATGCCATAACACAATTTGCAACACCACGATGAGTTTTGATATGTAGTATAATGATACTTTCGTGAGTATTTCACTTGAATTCTTACCAGTTTGTGAGTTTGTCCCGTTAGAAGGTTGCAAGTAAGGGCATTCTTGAGTACGCTGCTCAAATCCGGAACAATTTTGTTGACCGGCGCCGTATTTTACCGAGCAGGCAATGTTATTTGCACTCGTCTGAACTTTTTGAAGAAACGCACAGGTATTCTTTAGTTGACCAGTCGGGAGCGCTGAAAGGGGCGATTGGTGGTAAAAGAATCCCATAGAGGCATACAATTTTCACGAGACAGTAAAAGCCAATAATTACACAGCCTGGCTAAAGCGAAATGCCTTTTTCTTTATACATGTTTGGAGCTCTCTGCACCACATCTGCACCGTGTTGTTTACACTTTTGGTATTTATAGGTGAGCCAACATAAAAAAGCTTTCAAAACTTTTTACCTTGGGAACTTCGGGAATTTAATTTGTGCACAGGTTCGGATAAACCAAAATTCATCAACAAAAATATCACTAACTTCCCAAAATGTAAATGTTTGTTCTATGGTCGTGCATACATTGCCAAGCAAAGCCTCCGACTAATGATAGTTCGCCTTGCTGCAATCAAATACCGTTTAGTAGGCGTCGGACTAAGCTGCTTGTTCCCCTAACTACACATCTTGCTCTCCTTGCGAAGCTGCTTGAAATAACGTCATTATTATACCTCAAATATCTCGCGTGTGCTTAAAAAATATTTTTTTTTGTTTTTAAAATAGCCGCACGTCAAGTACTGTGTAGTAAGCGAGTTATAAAATATCATAAAATTCTAAGCACCAATGCTTTAACCGGCAAAAGTATACACGTTATCAATTCCTTCGGCTCATGATACATTACTCCCTATTAAAAATACCTGATCCGAACTTTATGCTTTGCGTCAACAAAAGCAGAGGTAGTGGGATATTATACCACTTTATTTACCCAGACTTTCAAACATAGTATGCCAGAGAAAGACCTACGATCGCTGATGAGCCAAGAGTGGGCCACATCCGCAAGACGCGAAAGTACACTGAACAACACGTCATGTAGCACGTGATTTGCTCACTACTCTTGATTTTGTGAGTACGAAGTTTATTTTTTCGTGGTTTGAAGTCTAGTTTACACACCTGTGCCTAATAAAAACGCCTAAAGTATAAAATTTCTTCTTGCTTGTGAAGGCAGCGTTAGTGATGATAATTTGCTTTAGCCACTCACATGACACAGAAACATGAGCAGCGTAGTATGGAACCAGAATATTGCCGCGAATAATGTATGGTTTTATTTATTGTTCGTTTTTACCACCCGGTCACGCCCGTCTCTGCTATCTGCGTCCCAAGCGAAGCGCGTCTTCCATTCTTTATTTTTATTCCACACAGGCTATCTCGCTGAGATAAGCAGACTATTTTGCCCTAACGCCACTAGCCCAGAATAATCTTCTTTGATGTACATTGCACTGGATGAAAATGGACGGTTCGAGAAACACTCGTGCCGAAACGTAAAAGCATGCAGAGCTGGCGACCCGGCATTCGACTCTCGGCGCAAGCCTACGCACGTCACTTTCTTGACTGCTGTCTCGCCGCCTCTGTTTACTTTGAGTTGTTAGGGGCGCACAAGCTTGCTCCAATAAAATCGTTACTTTGAAGGCAACTGCGTCGTCTTTGACTTGGTGACAGCTAGTACAGGTGCTGCGTATGCACCCTTCATGCTCCCTACAACCTCTGGAAGCCGCCAAGCCACTCTAACAAGAGCCAGAGTCCGCCTTCAAGCTTTACCACCCGAGCTCGGTCTACTACCACAGAAAGCGAAGAAGAAAGACGTCGCAATCAGCACCATGGTCAACCAAGCAAATCCTCCCGTAGTTGTGCAGCAACCTCGGGAGCCCCCGTCATTCCGAGGATCCCCTGGTGTAGACCCGGAAGACTGGCTGGAGATGCTGGAGCGCGTCCGAAGTTTCAACCGATGGGATGATAAAGAAACTCTGAGGCAAGTGTTTTTGTACCTCGGAGACTCGGCTCAAGTTTGGTTTGAAAATCACGACAGCTCGCTAACATCATGGAGTATGTTCAAGGCGAAATATTTGAAAACATTCACAACTGTCGCACGGAAAGAACAACCTGAGTTGTTGATGCGGACGCGTTTCCAAAACCCTAACTAAGGTTTTGTGGTGTTCGTTGAGAAGATGAAGATGCTGTTCCGACGAGCTGACCCCGAAAAAGCACAAGACAAGAAGGTGCATTTTCTTATCCGGGGAGTTCAACAAGTGCTCTTCGCTGGACTCATTCACAACCCGCCCAAAACCGTCGGTGAGTTCGGGACCGAGGCTTCGATGATCGAGAGGACCCTGGACATGCGTTCGAGGGAATAAGATCGACCACTGAACGCGTTTTTTGCGTCAATGCCCCTGGTATCTCGACAGAAGACTTGGGGGGAAACGATCCGTGCCGTCGTTCGCGAAGAACTGAGGAGCCTTTTTTTCAAGCACGCCGCAACCCCAGATCGCCTTCATGACTTACCTGATGCGAGAAGTCCAACTCGCACTGGGGACGTCTACGCCGTCGGAAGCACCCCGCGAGCCACCAGCGATGAGCTTTTCCGCGGCTGTTCGTCAACCCCCACCTGCTCCAACCCGCCGTCAAGAAGCCCCGCCGTACCACCGTCCACTGTGGCCTGCGACCCTATGCAGCCGAAAACGAGACGCCGAGGAGGACTGTCGCGTGGCGAACGCCCGATAATCGCCTGCTGTGCTACCACTGCGGAGAGGCCGACCACATCTACCGTCACTGCCCTAAGAAGAGCGTCAGTTTGCGAGGATTCTCCGTCGACGCACCATGCTCCCGACGCGGCCAGCGCCCTGTTGAGATCGACGAATACCTGTCCAACACCAACCGAGGACCATCCCGCTTCAGCCATTCCCCGTCTTCAGCTGTTCCCAAACCAAACCCTACCTGTACCAGTCACCGAACCGCTGTAGCACTGCTGACTTGTCTCATAGAAGGTCCCCCAGCCCACGCTTGGGAAACTAAATGCAGCAACCTCTGGAGGTAAAGTTGCACGACCGCGGAAAAATGAAAACCCTCCAACAACGCAGCGACTCGCCCAAGACCGTGCCCTCAGCCCGAAGTCCCGATCTAACCCTGACGTGACTCCCGAACACGACGACAGCAAAACGGCGCAACGCGTACCCAACATAACCGCACCTGCTGCTGAATACGACGAAGACGACGACGCATTGTGGCCGAGCGTCAACACTTACAAGCAGGGATACGACGCCACGACGCACCCAGAACTCGAGTAAGGCGGCGTCTGACGTTCAGCTGTGCATCGACGGCCTATGTAGTCGCCCTCATAAAAACGAGAGCCGACTACTCAGTAATCAGCGGATCATTCGCATCTAAGCTGAAGAAAGTTAGGACAGAATGGGACAGTCCGCCCATACGCACAGCAGGAGGCCACCTCGTGACGACGAGTGGAACGTGCATATCGCGCGTCACCATAGACTGCAAAACATACCCTGCGGCGTTCGTCGTTTTGCCTAACTGCTCCTGCGGCGCAATTGTCGGAAAGGACTTTCCGACGGACAATGGTGAAAATATTGACCTACAGGCCAAGTCTATAACATTTTCTTCCGATCACTGCATGACTCCGGAAGCGATCCCCGAACACCGTGCTGCTATAAGGATCGCCGACGATCATGTCACCCTGCCACCCCGCGCAAGCTTGATGATCATCCAGCGCCGGAAAAACTACACTTGGAATAATTCTGATATTATGCAGGCTATAGCTAAAAGAGATTGGCTTTGGAAGAAATGTAAACGTGTCCCTCAGAATGAAACCCTCCACTTAGAATATAAAATCGCAAGAAACGAGGTTGTCGCTCTGTTTCGTGCTGCAAAACGTCGCTTTTTTTTTCGACAAGTTTAATAAATCGTCCAAAAAAGCTTGCAAAACCTGGTCCCTAGTGACCCACATCAGCATAAATATCGAACGAAGAAAACTCTGTGCCAGAGCATTTCCCTGGAAGTGCTGTTGAAACAACCAATTTCTCCAATCAGTTCTTCAGCCAGGCCTCAACAGCGGCATCCGAAAATACGACGAGAAACAAAGAGAAGTCTGGTTACGAAGTACCCTGGATGTTTTCGTTAAGGAAGAGTGTGTATCGCCCGGGGCGTTGAAGGATGACATTATAGGATTAAAAGCGCAGCTCGAAGTACTAGATAAAGCAAAGTATGAGGGGCGCTTGTGCGCGCAAGAGCTGAACAATTTTTGCACGGGAAAGTGACTGCTACGACGAGCAGAGGGCTGGGAAGGCACTGTGCGTTAGCTGCGGTAAGCGGCAAAAGCACTCGCACGCCCTCGGGCTGAGCAGGCATGGCGACGGTCCGGGAAATCTTGCCGAAGCGAAACGGCGAGTAGCCGCAGTAGAGCCGCTCAAGCCGCTGGCGCGCATTCTTGTACAATAATTACAGTAATATTAGAAATATTATTAATAATATTATTAATTAATAAAAATAATAATAACAATAATATAAAAATAATAATCTTTACTGCCATTCTCATAAGGAAATACATCATGTTCGGGCCCGTCAAAGCGAAAAGAAGCTTCATGGACTGGGCCCGGCAATCGGCGAATCAAACAATGGCCGAAGGAAAGGAACACAATAAAAACCAACAACATAAGTCACTCAAACAAAATCGCCACAATTGATGGCTATAAGCCCTATGTACCATGCTTTAAAACAAAAGGGCAAAGATTAACGAAGAGATTTTAACAAATTTTGCAGTTGCTGCTTGGAGGTTACAGAAAAGAAATGTTCAGACAGTTGAAAAAAAGAAACAGGGACATACACATGTGTTGTTGCTTTACCATATCTAGTGGAGCAATAGGGTACCAAAAAACGAAGTTCCTTTCTTAACTTTCTTGAAACCACGGCTTCATGCTTGAAATCGGAGCTCCAGAAATGCTTAAGAATGACAGTTTCGAAAAACAAAGAATAAAATTAAGGAAGCTGAACATTGGTGAGCATGTTATCAGATATGGGTACGGAAAGGTTGTAGACAGTATTTTTAACATGTTTTTTATCAGCCTATCAATTCGGTCGTTCCAGTTAGATGAACAATGCGCATACACTGTGATGCCATATCTGCGAACGCTATACGCCAGTGCATGCATAACCATTTTCTTCACTGGAAACGGCACAAGGGATAACATATTGAACAATGCGCATGCAGCGGCGCTACCTTCCACAAACAAATGCTAAGTGGATATTCCATGATAAGTCGCTATCAAAATAAACGCCTGAATATTTTACAGAGTTTGCGTAATCTTAAGGCGCACATTGACACTCGCATAAATTCTGTTTATGCAAGAAAATCGGCACGTTTAAGGTTACCTTTTTCAGAGTTGCGGAAACATAATAGTTCAGTTTTTTTCACATTAACAATCAAAGAATTTTCCACGAACCACTTCATTGCGCTGCACACATTTTTCTGCAATAAATATGCCGCTTTCGTGTATGACAAGTGAGTAGTCAGTCACACAGTGTCGTCTGCGTTATGAAAAAGTGAATATTTTGAGGTAACTGCTTGAAAGTTGTTCATATATATGTTACATAATGGGGGGACAACACTGACCCTTGCGTAACACCAGCCTTGATGGGTAGTTTACTGCTGAATGTAATTAAACTATCAATCGCGACTACCTGAAAACACTCACTTAAAAAAGTTTTAGGTATGGCGTGGAAAGGTCCACGAAAACCCACAATTTGTGCAGCAAAATTTTGTGGTCTAACGTGTCAAATGCCTTTGAAAGGTCAAAAAATAGTACGCAGCTAATTAAATTTTTTTCAAATGCAGAATAGATATCATCGGCAAACTCTTCAAGCAATGCAACGGTCCCTTTCGCAGCCATAAATCCGTACTGTAGATCTGATTCACCTTAAATTTAACCACAAATGACATCATGCACAGGAGTAAAGACTTTTCTAGATTTGCGAAAAAATATGTAATATAGATATCAGTCTGTAGTTATCGATCATGTCTTTCTTGCCTTTTTTGAACAAAGGCTTTACAACTGCCGTTTTCAGAGTTTCAGGTATTATGGCTGTTTCTATTAATCCATTCAACATGTGAAGTAGAATCCCAGAAAGGGCGTTGAAATTACGTTGAAGCAACGCTATCGAGATACCGTCTATTTATGGAGGCTTGTTTTTCCTAAAGCTAAAAAATATCCCTGCGAGTTCATCTAAAGATAACAATTGAAGAAAAGCCGAGGCAGGCGTTGCATTTGTTAGTGTACAATTCACGGCATTTCCGGAAAAGGGGGTTGCTGAAGCACGCGTAAAATGCTTATTGAACATTTTGGCGGTTTCTACCGGATCACCGGAGAATATGGGCGACAGGGAAGTACGTTCATTATCTTTGCTGCGGAGGGTGTTAATTAGGGACCAAGTTTTTCTCGAACTTTTTGCGCAATCTTTGAATTGTTGCTGGAAGTACCTACGTTTAGCAGCACGCATAAGAACTAAAGTTCGATTTCTGGCCGATCTGTATTCAAGTCTAAGTGCAACATTTTTAGGGGAGCGTGTTGAACGATGCCATAACCAGTCTCGATGTCATATCGCTTGCATAACTTCAGTAGTGAACCAATCATGCTTTTTTCTCCGCTTAGAGATCACAAGGCACTTACATTGTTTTTGAAAGGTTCCCATTTGTTTAATCAAATCCTCATAGATTACGTGTGGTGAATTAGAGTTGATAAGCAGTGACCAATCATGCTCTCTGATCGTCTTATCTAGTTTTGCTTCGTCGGTTACTTTGACTACCATTTTTCTATCATCAGCAGAGTCCAGAGTATTAGAAAGGCGCGAAACTCAGCATCAGTTAACCGACAGGCGGTGAAATAATGGTCTGCTAACCGTTGTGTAATTACAGAAGAATCTATGTTGTGGTTTGGAGCCCGAACGTTTATATGATCTAGGCAGGAGCTGACTAGCCTACCGTTTAGTGTGCGTTCACGTGTAGGGGCGTTTATGGCGCAATCAAGGCCGTAAGATGAAAGGACAGATAAGTAGTCTAACGTTGTTTTGTTTGTGGATGATAAAATATCGAAGCGTATGTCACCTGCCACAATAAATTGTTCTTCTGACCTGTGGTGCCGTAGCGCATCTTCTAATTCAAGCACGAAGCGGCTTTTACTGCTGCACGGGGGGCGGTATATGGCCAGCAGATTTAAGGAGCTATGCAAGTAGCCCAATTTTAGTGATAAACATTCTGCGTGTGTGAAAGTGCTTTGAAAACGCGTCCCTTTGTACTTATCAATCCCAAAAACGGCAATGCTACCTCCGCCCCTTCTAGGCCGCGTCATAGCGTAGCACTGATAACCTTGCACGACAACGCAAGACAACCAAGTCTCTGGCACATTTATCTCTGTTAGAATGAATGCATCAACACAATCTTTCGTTGATTCCGCTACAATTTAAATTCAACCCAATATTTACTGAGGCTTCGAATGTTAAGGTTCACCAATGTGACACTGTTTCCGTGGTTTGGCCCGAAATTAACCTTGAAACTCTATAAGTTTCACAGTAAGCTCTGGGAAGAAGTTTTCATTTCTAGCTTTCTAGACGTTTACTTCGGTGTTTTCCGAGTCAGGAGTAGGGCTTCCACCCCTAGTTATTTTTCGGATGTCTGCCTTACTGCTCACGCGGATAAGCGGTGTGTCTTGGAACTTCTTAACAAACATTTTTTCGCCTTTAACTCAGGCAAACTTGTAGCCATTTGTCTTTGCAGCGACTCTTGCAAGCCAAAACAGCCTTCGATTTGCTCGCGTCAGGTTTTCGTTCAAGAAAAGCTTTGAAATGGTGTCCGAGTCATGTAGCTGGCGAAGCTTTCCGCGCAAACCGAACCACGTTTCCTTGATGGCTACAGACGCAAAGCGTACCAGAACCGCGGCAATCGCACCCTGTTTTGCCGGAAGCCGATGGATCGCAACTATGTCCTCTGATGAAAACTTCGGGACCTCAAGCAACTCCGCAAGTTTTTCGATCCATTGAAACAAGTTTTCATTTTGAGCCAATTTGAGACCGTTAATTTCCATATTCGCCCTCCTACTGTATTGCTCCGCGTCATTTTGTTCGCACAAAAGTTGTTCTGTCTGATGCGATTGCGTCTGCAACATTTCCCTCAGAGACTTCATTTCAACTTCTTGCGTGGCCACCTTTTCTTCAGCTGACCTAAGCTCATTCATTACACTATCATACCTTTTTCACACAAAAGACACAGATGCCTCCATCTCACGAACAGTTGTTGCCAAATTGGATACTTCTGTCTTCAACAAAAAAAGCGCATCCAGCTTAATGTGAAGGCCCTTCACTTCTTCCACCAACCCTGACAGCACTTCAGAACTATCGGTGGCAGTACCTGCTCCCTGCGAACCAGAGCCGCCCCGCCCCGTTTCTTTGCCGTACGGCAGGTTTTACAGACCCAGTTATCACGCTTCGTTTGACCAATAGTTGTAAAAGTGTTGGCAGCTATGCCTGAATAGTTCTGCCCGATATGATAGGAGAGCTTACATTCGGCACATGTCATAAGGCGGCCATCTGAAAGGAAATCATCCATACATGCAATGCACTTGTTGTCGTCACCCGCCATGATCAACAGCAAAGGTCAAACAATTGGCACTCAAACAAATTGCAGTCAGCGACAAGTGACAATACCTCATTCAAAACACAGTGGATTACTGACAGTACTTGTCAAGAACAGAGTGTGAGTGTCCGGCCGTTGCTTTCGCCACGGACTGCAGAGCGTTCTGGGAAAGTAGGCGGTTTATCTAGGCGCACCGACGAGGCGAAGGCCCGCAGTTGCCAGATTCTCCGGCGAGCTCAGGCCAAACTCAGCCGCACAAGGCAGCTGGAAAGGGATGGCCTGGTATCGTTGATCTCCGGGTCCGCAACACTTGGCAGCAGGATGGCAACCGAAGGGATCCACTTCAATCACTGACGTCGGTGTAACCAGTCCATGACCCCCGAAGAAGCCTGTCAAGAACAGAGTGTGAGTCTCCGGCCGTTGCTTTCGCCGCCGAATGCAGAGCGTTCCGGGAAAGTGGACAGTTTATCTAGGCGCGCCGACGAGCCGAAGGCCCGCAGTTGCCAGATTCTCAGCCGAGCTCAGGCCAAACTCAGCCGCACAAGGCAGCTGGGAAGCGATGGCTTGGTATCGTTGATCTCCGGGTCCGCAACACTTGGCAGCAGGAAACAGCAACCGAAGGGATACACTTCAATCACTGACGTTGGTGTAACCAGTCCATGACCCCCGAAGAAGCCTGTCAAGATCAGTGTGAGTGTCCGACAATTGCTTTCGCCGCTGACTGCAGAGCGTTCCGGGAAAGTTGGCGGTTTATCTAGGCGCGCCGACGATAAGGTGGCTAGACTGGGAAGGTGTGAGCACCGCGGCGGCTTCCTTCGGCCGCGCGTGACTCCTTTGCGCGCAGATGACAGCAGGGGGAATGTGGCGCTGCCTGTCCAGGCGCGGTAGCAGCAGCCGGCCGCGCCGTCCTGCCCGCGCTCGCCCTGCCCTTTCCGCGGCCAGCTTCGTCGTGGGTTGTGGACCGTCTCGCGTCGTTCTCCCATTCTTGGCGCGATGCAGTCGACAGCAAAGAAGACGGAGAAAACGGAGAAAACAAGCTAACTCACGCATTCAGCGTAACATGTTTGCATGCTAAAGCGGCGGCAGAAATTCGCTAGTCAACGGGTGATGTGCCGCAGATTGCCTGCCCAGGGCATTCTGCTGCCCTGAAGGCAACTGTTGTTCGGTTTTATTGCATTACGAGGATACACGTTATACTTAAGGTGTGAACCATCAAGGTAATTAGAAGAAACTGAATGCAGTGAAGCCTTGCGTGATGTAGGCTGCATTTCACAAATTCTTGTTTTTTTTAATTCTTCACCTGTAAAAAAATCAAGGGAAGCTTGCATTTACGCGCACTACTTGAATGGCGAAGCTCTTGTAGGTGGGCATTGCAGGACCCATAGTTAAGTTTCATTATCATTGTTTATTTTCATAGTTGCGGGGCTAGTAATTCGTCGTCATATGCATTGAAGAAGTTGTCTTCTTCGCCGCGAGTAATAGATGCAAAGTCATCCTCAGCATTGCAGACTTCCACTATGCTTTTCTCATGCAGCGGTTGCGGGATCTGCAAGTCGTCTCGGGAATGAGGGGCACACTCCAATCCATCTGTCCAATTATCCATTATGGCTTATGCGGCGGTCCCGTGACATCTATCAACAGGGTGTTTTAAGTTTGACATTGCGATAAAGTTTTTATCTATTTTTACATGGGATGTAGCGCTTCACGACAGCGCTGTTTTTTTTATTATTATTAAAGCCACCGCGCGTACCGAAGGCGCTCAGTGGTCGCCGCGAGGCACGCGCTCACGTGGGCTCGGCATTTTCTTTGTATCTTTTCCTGCAACGGCGAACTTACGGCTTGCACAACAGCTCCGCTGTTAATACTTTTTATGCTTCCCCTGTACATATAATTTGTTTCCTCTTCCCCTGTAAGTACTTTTTATTTCGTCATCACCTGTTAGTAGTTTAAACTTAGGAAAAATTAGGAAAACAATTACTACTTCCAACTTCTTTTTGTTTCTTCATTGTAAAGATTTTTTTTCTTCACCTGCAAATAGTTATTCCCCTCTGAATACTTTTTGTTTTCTTTTCACCGGGAAATGCTTTTTTTTAGTTTCTTCACCACCTCCAGTGTGCATCGTCTTCACCCGAAAATAAACCGTTTTTTTTTCCATTGTAAATAAACGATTTCATGACGAGACCAGATGTGTTGCTTTAATGTCAACTATAATTTTTTATGTGAGTGGGAAAACTGCGTGCGGGCTGCCGGTTTGTTACGGCCGGGTAGCAGAAAGCGCTGCAGTGTCCGTCGAAACGTCTTTCATGACAGTTCCCAGGCTCTACGGTAGTGCCAATCTGGAAGACGGCGGCTGTATTCCGAGGAAGGCAAAATGCATGGTGCCCGTGTAGCGGGGGGTGTCAGTGCATATTATACAACCCCAAGTTTTTTTTTTTTTAATAGAACCACTTCACGTAATGCGCAAACGCTTTTGAAACTGCAATGCGAACTAGGCCCGTAAAACTACATTTCACGGGTGTAATGAAATGGGCTGACAAAAATTTTTGAGTTATCAATATTCTTTCTTTTACTCTTCCAGAAAGCGCACGATACCGCAACGGGTTCGTTTTCACCTTAAATGATAGAAATGCAGCCGACGCGATACTGGCGGTGCGCCCATTCCAGCCGTGCGCCTTCCCGCGCCCTACCGCGCCTTGGTCAACAGCGCCGCCCGTGGCATCCGCGCGCTGTGGAGTCACTTTTCCGCCACCGGTACTCACAGCTCCCCATTCTAGCCACCTTACCGACGAGCCGGAGTCACGCAGTTGCCAGATTCTCCGCCGAGCTCAGGGCAAACTCAGCCGCATAAGGCAGGTGGGAAGCGATGGCCTGGTATCGTTATTCTCCGGGTCCGAAACTCTTGGCAGCAGGAAACAGCAACCGAAGGGATCCACTTCAATCACTGACGTCGGTGTAACCAGTCCATGACCACCGAAGAAGCCGGTCAAGAACAGAGTGTGAGTGTCCGGCCGTTGCTTTCGCCGCCGACTGCCGAATAATAATAATAATCAATCAATCAATCAATCAATCAATCAATCAATCAATGGTTATTATAGTCCCCAGGAACAGCGGAGGCCTTCGTGCTGGAACACTCAGAGGAGAAAATGCAGCACTGTAGTACATCAACAATGTGCTAATAAACACTCAGTGAGCAAAAAAACGATAAAAACGGCAAAGAAGATTAGAAATAAAACAGTGCAATCCAACCGACTTTACACAATCAAGTCTTGCTGGCGCACAGAAAAGGTATAAGACAGCAATGAAATGCATCAACAGGTGGCAAAAGAACAGTGAGTGAGCAAAACATAAGAAGAAACTACAACTTCAAAGAAGTATAAAAATACCATAGTGTAATTTTAGGCAACATTACACAATCAATAGAAACTGTAATGTCTGGTCAATTGCAAGAAGACATCTTACAATAAGCGTAAATATACGGAAAGGTGAGTGAAAAGAAGAAAGTTTTTACAAGATTCGGGAAGCGTACAATTTAAGTTTCAAATGGACGCATGAAGTGAATATGGCAACTTTTAATGATAAAAACGGCAGAAAAAGAAAAATTCTACGATAACTACAGTCGCAGTATCAGCACAATACACGAATAACCAGGAACAAGAACAAGCTCGGTGAAGTCAATGTACACGTCAGGACAATAAGTGAAGAAAAAGAGCACTGCCAAGATGAACCTAGTGTGTCAGAGCTGACACACTAGGTCACTCTGAATAATAATAATAATAATAATAATAATATAAACATAATGACAATATTAATAATATATATAATTATTACAATAAAATCTCGTTATAACGAACTTCAGGGGACCGCGAAAAATTGCTCGTTTTTCTGAAAGGTCGTAATAAAAATCACACTTTTTAAGTCAAAAATAGTATTTCAAATACTAAAACGACCTACGTGTACAGCAGTGCACCCTTGAAGTCATTTTTCACAAAACATTCACAAGTTATTATGAAACAATGCAATAATTGGCAATTTTCTTCTGGTGCGTGCAGGGCAAGCTTTCTATCACGAAGGACTCCAAATCTTCCACATTCCTGTGGATGAATCAGTGGACGTGTGGTACTTCACTGGAAATGTGCGGAGTTTTCTTATGCTGTCTAGCAACTCCAAAGTCAAGTTCTCGTCATAGTCTTCGAGTGCTGCCATGTCACCCTCAGAAGAATCGTCGCTCATGCCGTCCTGGCTACTTTCTTCCTCCTGTACGCTCACTCTCTGAAGGATGTCCTCTGTTGTCAGGTCCTCCATGTCCGTAAAGATCCAGCAAGCCAACTGAACAGCATGGAGCATAGAAAAACTTTGGGCGGGGCGCGAATATCGCGGCCGCAGCTTTCTGGGCGGAGAAGGCCACCCATGCCTCATTTTTTTTTTCTCTTCTCCTCACCTTCTTTTTTCTCTTTCTCACATCGGCTATCTCTCTCGCATTTCTGTCTCTCGCACTTCTCTATCTCGCATCAGCAAGTTGCAAGACGTCCTGTTCTGCACTGCGCTTATCTGTGTGGTCTACTAGCATGCGGCTCCGGTTGCTCAGATTATTTAACGGAAATATAAGAATCTCCGGCCTTGAAAATATGAATTCGCAATACTGAGGCGTTGTAAACATCGCACGGAACTAAATAAAATGGTCGCCATTTTGAAAAGTTCGCTGTTTTGAAGTACGTAGTAATAAAATAATTTTACAATTTCGCTATGGACAGTCAGGATGAGATTCCTAAATGCTCGTTAATCCGAGAAGTACGTTAAGGTGGTGTTCATTGCACCAGGATTCGACTGTAATAATAATCAATATTTACTTATATGCACAGAAACAGCCAGGGGTCTTTGTGCTGGCGCACAAAAAAAGAATCAAAAAACAAGAACAAAAGGAAACAGGCGACGCAAGCTGTGCACATCTTACACACACAAAAGAGAAAACACCATTTCTTAAGCTGAACAAACATTACACGCTTTGACAAAAACACTTAGAGGTATATATATATATATAAGAATTGTGTGTCTAGACAAATAGGCCAATGCCCGCGCATGGTTGTTGCGCATGCATACATACTGCAAAAGAAATATGCAGATGCAATAGTGTAAGGCATATAAAAAATAGAGTTATCTTAGATGGCTTCCACTCGAGATAAACAGCCCTAATGGAAAGCATACCTTGAAAGATAAGAGAAAATAAAAATACAAAAAGAAGTTTAAAGGTTTGCGTTGCTGGTGGTTCACGCGGAATAATAATATTAATAATAGTTTTAATATTATACCATTAGTCTTTTTTGCCACGAAAGGAGAATCACAGTAATTAACACGGCTGTCAAAGCCCACCAGGCTTGTAGGACATGACGCGGCAATGGTTGTACGGCAATACAACATGGTGAAGCAACAGCAAAAGCAAAACAGCATTGCTTTTTGTAGAAAACATAAGCGCGTTACACTTACCCGCACAAACGTAATATTATCCACGAATTGAACCAACATAATACAAAAGGAAAAATAAAGAAACGGATCTGCAAACAGAAACCAGTGCATACAAACGTCACATCAAGAGCTGGGAAAAGGGAGACAATGACCTCATAACTCCACTGAGCGCACTAAATGGCAGTAAGCCTATTATTCAGCATTTTTTCGATGTCGCTAACAACACATCTTCCGGTAATTTGTTAAACAATTTTGGAACGTACATCGAGCGCCGTGATTTACCGTATGTCGTTGAAGAACAAGGCACAACGAAGCGCACGCGAGAACAGAGCAGGCGTGAAGAATTATTCTCAACTTTCAATTCGGTGCCCCAAAAGTACTTCAATACCACTGTTCGAACAAACAGCCAGCGGAAAAAAGGGAAGCCGAGTGCGGCAAACGCATTTTCAGACGAAAGTAGAGGAAAGTTGTAGCCTACGCTATTAAGTATATTTTTAACAAATCATCAATACGCGCCTCCCAGCGTGCGGAGCAGAAAGCGAATACTGTTATTCTAAACCATACCTCAATACCCCGTAACCGAGAGCATGAACAATACGTTTTTTAGACGGGAATGGGAATATGCTTTTGCTATGATACATCAGCCATGCAAGACACCTAAGCATGACGCATAGGTATGCCGATTGAGTATCCCGCGAATTGTTTGAAACCAAAAATTTCCCACGTACTTTATCGATTGCACATACTCTACTAGAACACAAAAGCATGGTGAAGCTAAATTTGTTTGACTATTACTGCCATCTTCAGCCGATTTCTAAAGCAAACAGGTTTTGTGTTTGAGACGGTGACACCAAGAGGATTTATAGAAAACCAGTCAACTGCGTTGGAGACATCATTTTGGAGATTTCATCGCCGATTGATAGCATACATGTTCAGCAAATGTGCAGTATCATCGGCATACCGGTAGGCTGTGCACCTTGTAATCGCAAAGGAAAACTCATTGAAAAAGAATTTAGAAAGTAAGAGAGACGAAATTAAACCCCGGAAAACTCCAGCTTTATTAGGCGACGTCGAGCGGATGGGACTGTCCACTGGTACTATTTGGAATTCATTACAGAGATTACTTTAATAATGGTATTTATGAAAGGGCACCTGAAAACCAAGAAAATATAATTTGTCCCACAAAATGCGTGAATAACAATATGGAAGGGTATGCGGATATCCAGGAATAAGGCAATACTAAATTAATTCTGCTCGAAAGCCAAAAATATGTCATACAAAAAACATTCCAAAGGTAACGTAGTACCTTGGCCCACGACAAAACCAAGTGGTGGGTGGGCAAAATCAAAAACTTTTCAATGAATGAAAGCATAACATCAAGACGAAATTTTTCTAAGACTAGCGAGAGCAGTGGCCGACTCGGAATAGGCCGATGGTATCTCATCGGCCTTTTTTCTGGAGCGGCCTAACAACAACAACAACCTTAATAATATTATTAATAAAAATATTCAATCAATCAATGAAGCAATCGTTTATTAACGTGCCCTGGAACAGCCGGAGGGCATTTGTGCTGGTGCACTAAGAAAAAAAAAACAGGCAGTGTAAGATACCCACACCTCAAAAGTAATCGTTAATCACACACGCACACAAAAAGTACACACTGTCGTACTCAAGAATATACATGCACCCACAGAAAACGCAAACACACATACACACAAAAATCAGTACAGTGCCTTGCAGTAAGGCGTGTGACACCATGCCAGTGGTCGTCATACGCAGTAAATTTCAAAAATATACATGAATGTTAAGAAAGTTTAGCTGCGCGGAAACAAGGTAAATCAAGATAGCTTATATGTAAGAAAAAGAGAACAGAAAGAATGTACATGTAGAGAAAACCAGACATTGAATAAGGGGAATATATAAAAAAACAAAGTCTTGTGTTGTCATCACTTCATGCTGAAGTGCCCGCGAGTGAACAAAGGATAAAAAAGGTCACTTACAAGACAATCTCACAGACATGTTTGCGGAACTGTGTTTAATAATTAAACATATGTCTAAATATTCGTTGTACTGATTGTACGTACACTGGAGGCGAAACATGGGGCCCAAGCCACGCAGACAGCTCAGATTGAAAAATGTGTCGTGTCTTCTGGTGGATTTTGCAGCACATGGAGGGTAACATTTTGCAGCATTTCACCACAAGACACTGTGCCGTGAAATATTTTGAACCGGAAAACAAGATCAGCCTTAATAAGTCTGGAGTTTAGGCATTTTAGCATCGCTACAGAGACTTACCCAAAATTGTTGTGGCTAGCAAACCGATGACTCTAGATAGATATAAACTTTTTCTGGGGATTTTCAATATGCATAAGAGTGTTGTGGATGTGCTACTCGTACCATAGAAGCATAATCGAGCTGCGGATGACGAATAGTCGTCTACCATTTGTGAAAAGAGCCCGGCTCCTTGAACTCCTTCGAAAGGCGACATATAACGCCAAGAGATCGGAGGCCCTGCCGAGTGACCTCGCGCATGTGCGGGCAGAAGCTCAATTTACTATGGAAATTAACACTAAGATCCTTACCTTCCCAAACACGTGGTAGTGCTTCACTATTATATTATAGGAGAACAATATGCTGTCAGTTTTTCTAGTGTAGGTCGTTACCTTGGTTTTCAATGTATCAATAAGGAGTTTGTTGCGTGAGCACCAATGTGAAAAAGACGTGATTGCTCGCTGGAGAGCGGAACAGCCTGTGGTGTTTGAAACCGCCTTAAATATTTTGACATCATCAGCATATAAGAAAAAGTGACAATCATAAATTACTGAGGAAACGTCATTTATAAAAATTGAAAAAAGAAGTGGCTCGAGAACAGATTCCTTAGGACACCACTTGTGGCCTCGTAGGAGATTGAAGACTGCCCGTTTGCATGCACGATGCATGACCTATTCGATAAATAATTATATAAAAGTGATATGTGGATCGTTGTAAATTGAGCTGACACAGCTTTCTAAATAATATATCATAATACACGACATCAAAAGCCTAGCTCAAATCAAAGTAAATGACATGGAGTTGTCCTCATCCATGCACAGCTTCAGAAGCATGCAGCACAAAATTTACAAGATTAGTGGTGGTCGATCTCCCAGCGAGAAAGCCGTGTTGCTGAGGTAATATTATAAATTTACAGTGAAAGTGAGGAGTGTATGTAGTACAGTCTCAAAGAGTTTTGAAGCAGCGCAGAGAATAGAAATCGGGTGGTAGTTTGAGGGGTCTAGCTTTGACCCTGACCTAAATATAAGAACAACCCACGCAGTCTTCTAACGAGTGGGGAACTTAGCGGTATTGAGTGACATTCGAAATATACGTGCCAAGACCGGAACAAGAAGATCCTCAAACGCCTTCAGTTCCGCCGAAGGAATGCCATCATGGCCGCCCGAAAATGATGGCTTCACCCGCTTTAGAGCTCTTGATAAAATACTTTCGAAAATATAATATTCTGAGCTTTTATCATACCCAGGAAACCTTGAGGGGGGCAGGATGCACTTTTCTTGCTGAAAACTAAACTGAATTGTTTAACAAATGCATAAGGAACATCAGGAATGCTGTCATCCCTCTTGTCAATGAGGTTAATATTTCCTGGGTTGTTTTTGGACGTTTGTGCACAGACGTGACCCCAGAAAGCTTTAGCATTGAGTGGCACATCAGCTTCAACCGCGGCAATGTAATTAGACCTATCGCACTTAAGCAGATATTTACAATGCGACCTGAGGTGACGAAACTCGCTCTGCCACCTCTCTCGGCTATTTTTCTTTGCTTGTTTGTGAGCTCGATTCTTTTTACCATATGCCTTTATTAGTTCAGATGAAAACCAGTACAGATAATTGCAGCTTTTTTAGTTTTGTAGGTACAAATCTGCTTAAGCCATTGTGAAGAACTTCAGTGCAAAAATCAGTCATTTCATCAGCGTCATTGAGGGTGTACAATGGTGACCAATCCATCTCACGGAGCAAGTGACACAAGCCAGTATAGTACCCACGAGCGAAGTTGTAACCACCGACACCTGGTGTGCTGACGGGAGTGCTGTGGTGAGCACGCGATACGATAGAAATTGAAATGAAGAAGGGGGGGGGCGAGAAACCTGCCAGGTTTTACGAGGTTAATATAACTACGCGGCACCTCAACGTGTTCTATATTGGTAAAAGACAAGTCCAAAACGTTTCCACGCAGATTCCTAATGAAGTTGCATTGCTGGGACGAAGTAAAAGAAATATATTCTAGGAAAATTTCGCACTTCTGTGATATTGGATGGGACGCCCGATCAACCATCTGAGTTTCCCATGCAATTTCGGGTGCGTTAAAGTCACCAGTTATCAGAAACTTGTGATCACTGTGAGAGGTTATATTTTTTATTGAATTTCAGGTATGTTGGAAGTCAGTGGCGTTTGTCTCGGGTGGTTTGTTGTAAGTGCATAGTAAGAGGCGTTTACCCCGCGAGCAAAGCACCTCTAATCACATAAACCTAGTTTCCAATTCAAGGTCCAGCCGCCATTTCTATTTATTCGAATCATGTAGGGCAACTAATACGCTACGTCCCTTTGTTTGCCGCGCGAAGTGTCCCGGTCATGCCGAAAGACTTGGCATTTTGGGGTAAGAAAGTAATTAGAAATAGGAGCTAATGTCCGGGCACAGCCAGGTTTTTGTAAGAATTGTTACTAGAAAGCGAGAGAAAACTACATTAGAAAAAATTCGACCGATTTAGTACGTATCCCAGGAAGATTTTGGAAGAAAAAAATCAAAACTCCTGTTAATCGCCGTCGAAACGGTTTTCCTTGAGATAGACCATTTGTTGACACAACTTTTGCGGAAGCGTTTAAACGGCAATGGCGCTGCCAAACCGCAGGGTCTCCCAGTTTCTCGTAACACACGTCATCCACGGTGACGTAGACGTTTGCGTACGAGTCATGCCTCGTTTTCAGTCGCTTGCACATGGTCCGCACTACACCCACAGAACACAAGTGCGTGGCTACTTCCGTCGAGGTTGTAGAAGGACGCAGCTTGGTGAGAAATATAGCTTTAGGGGGCCTGGGACCTCCTACCGCTGCAAGTCCAGTCCCATTAGAAACGCCAACCGCCAGCGGATGCTGGTTGTGCCTTGCGCGGCATTGCTGCGTCGATGGTAAGTTCTGGAGAGGCCCACAAACCGAATTTAGCGGCATCAGGCTTGGAAAGGTGGAGGCAGGCATCACGGAATTGTGGGAAGAGCCGGGCGTCCGCGGAGCAGGCTGTTTTGTTTCAGCAACCGTCCTGGGGGGCAGCGGCGGGAAATCAGCCAGCCGGGGCATACCCCTCAGGGCAGCCAAATCACTGCGCAGAGAATGCGCCTCTTGGCGCAGCGATTTTACGACATCGGCGTGAATCTCAGTCTTTGTTGCGCCCTCCCGGGGGCGCCGATCGGCGGCAAGGTAAACCGGCTGCGTTGCGGCGGCTGGGAGGGAAGGGCTGGACGAAAGGACTGGCTACTGTCCTCTTCCGATGAAATGCCGTGGTCGATGTTAGGGTTAGCCGGTGCGAAGCAGTCTTGCACGCAATGCAAACGAAGCGCCGCCCACCTGACTTAGATAACTGGAGGTCGTGGTCCGGCAACGTGATACCTTTCGCGTGAGCACTATTGTTTGCTTTTACCGCAACGCAGAAATTTCTGTTTTCCGAAAAAAGCACAGGAACATAGAACGCATGCATCCTTGCTTGGCCCCATCTTGAAAAAACGTTGTAATTGTAATATTATTATTCAATCCATCATGTATATTTATTGTACACAGAAACAGCCGTGCGGCCTCAGTGCTTGCACACAGATGAATAATAATAATCAAGCAATGAATGAATAAATCAATCAATCAATCAATCAATCAATCAATCAATCAATCAATCAATCAATCAATCAATCAATCAATCAATCAATCAATCGATCAACATTTATTTTCGGTGCCCAGGAACAACCCTAGGGATTGGTACTGTTACACCATATACAAACAATCATAAAAACAAACTAAAATCAAGCAACACAACACAGAAAACCATATGTATGAAACAAACAATAAAGTAAAAATAGTTACAGAGATCCCAGAAAGCAAAACAGCAAAAAAAAGAAGCCTAGTGGTAGAAGCCATGACACCCGGCCGGCAAAACGTTGAAGGCACGTGAAAAATTGAAAATACACAAGCAAATACTCAAGGAACATGATGGAGATAGATTATACACAAAAAAACGAACGTTTTGTAACAAAATGTTCGGAAGTTTCAAAATGGCAAAACTAAGTTCAGCGTTACAAGCACTGACACACAAACCTCCAGAATTTCAAGCAACACTAAACCAGGGAAAGTGAAAACAAACAAGCAAGCAGATTTGTATAAAATAAATACTGCACATAAATACGGCACATAAATGACTTAAAGGCACTTAAGGTACAACAGTTTTCAATTCATTAGAGAACAAAGACAAAGAGCTGTGGAATATATCAAGACGATCGGAATATTCATGATATGCACATTGTATTCTGCAGATGGATGAGCATCGTTTATAAAGCATCTGTTCTGGAAGATCGAAATGTTCGGAAAAGTTTGTTCGGCAAGTTCACACTGATAAGTGCAACCAAGCCATCACACAAAATATCATATTAAAGAAGTTTACAAAGAAAGATAATATCAGCTCTCATTCGCCGACACAAAGGGAAGGAATATTTTTGAGTCAAGACATGCTGGCGTTTGCGTCTCCAAGACTCAATTTTTTTTTCACCAGCTACATTTGTTGAAATTGATAGTATAATTCACACCCTTGAAAATGATGCAGCCGCAGGAGATGACGGAATAAAATCCCTTCCATTAAAGTATACCTCCCATATCATCAGCCCAGTATTAACACACATAATAAACAGGATGCTGGAGACAGGCGACTTCCCTGATAAAATAAAGGTAGCAAACGTCACCCCCGTTTACAAAGGAGGCGGAGAAGCCGACAATAATAATTAGAGGCCTATTTCAGTTCTTATCGTTTTCTCAAAACTATTTGAAAGGATTATTAATGATAGGTTGAGTCACTTCTTCGAAAAACATCAAATAATAAGCCAATCTCAATACAGCTTCCAGAAAAATAGGTCTACTGAACTGGCTCTCGTGCGCATTAAGGAAAAAAATCGAAAATATTGAAAATAAATTACTCACGCTCGGAATTTTTCTGGATTTGCGAAAGGCCTTCGATACTGTACAACATGACATTCTATTAAGAAAACTTCAGGCAATAGGCGTACGAGGAATAGCTATAACCTTACTTAGAAATTACATCACAATCCGATACCAGTATGTTCAGATAGGCAATCAAACCTCCTCCAAAATGACAATACAATACGCCGTTCCGCAGGGCTTCATTTGGGGACCATTGATATTTTTCGTTTATATTAATGATGTTGCGACAATAACAGGTTGTTCTAATGTAATAATGTATGCTGAAGACACAAACCTTTTTTTCTCGGGACAAACAAAAGACTGCTTGGAAAAAACAGCTAACGAATATCTTCTGAAATTATCGTATTGGCTGCAGCAAAATCACTTGAGCCTTAATACAACCAAAACCAACTATATTATTTTTAAACCAGTAAATAAACGAGACTGCACGGACATTGTTGTAAAATATGAAGGTGTTTCACTTACACAGGTTACGCAGTTAAAATTTTTATGCGTGTGGTTTTCTTCAGACCTATCATAGACTGTTAACGTAAACAAGCTTAAATCGGATTTATCCCGTGTAATTAGGTATATTTATAAAATACAGAACCTGGTACCTACTTGGCTTAAACGGATACTATATTGCTCACTTTTTTATTCGAAGTTAAGTTATGGAATGTTGGTTTGGGGCACTACTACAGCTTATAATTATAACAACCTTGTTATCCTGCAAAAGAAAATGCTGCGTATAGTTGAGAATTACAAAGGGGACAGACGTAATCTAAGAACGGGACCACTGTTTAAGAAACCCCTTTTATTGAAAGCAGACCAAGTCTATTTTTTTAAACTCATACAATGGATACACAATAATAAGACTCACAAAATGCCAACTGGAAATGTAAGTACATACGCAATTCGTCATCAAAAAAGAAAGCTACCCTCAATACAAACAAACTACGGGGGACAAACTATACCGTATCAACCGAATAAACTGCTAAATACCTTAAATGGGAACGTAAGTTTTGACCAATCCTTCCCTTGCTTTAAAAAGAAATCCAGAACATTTCTCATCAATTCATGCCTCTGCTGGATAATCTGATCACACGCTCCAACTAACTACTATGCAGTAATTACAATATCTGCCACTTTCTACACTTATGTTATATGTCCCAATTTGATGAATGGGCTATGTTCTCTAATCATGAAAATGCTGCTTCTGAATACATGTTTTTATTGCTTTCTGAGTTCTGAGTTCATGATTTCTCAGTTCATGTAGAAAATGTACTGTATATGCATTGTATTTGCCTATTATTGCATTATTGCAACATTGCATTGACAAGAAAAACAGTGTGGAAACTTGAACTACTTTGGTAAGTATTGCGGGATGTATTTCTTCATAACCAAAAGCACGATCTCAGTAAAACGGTGAACTTGTTCATTGACATCAGAGTGGTCAATGACTGTTGACAAAGGGGCAGCAGAAAAGTAGCCATACAGCCCAACGTAATCTCCCCGGGCGAAAGCGTAGCAAGGTTGCGCATTGCTGGAACTTACAGAACGGTGGAGTATTGTAGGAAGGAAACAGGAAATGGAAAGAGAAGGATGATATTTTTCGGGTATTACTAAAGAATAATCAGAGCGCGACACACTAAGGCCACCGAAGTTTGAAAATCACAGGTCCAGTATCTTTCCACTGCAGTTTTTTATGTGATAACGCTGTGCCATGGAATTGAAAGACGAAAAATCTAGTAACCTATTACCCTTCTGTAGGAAGTGGTGGTTGTAGTGGGAACAGTTCAGGTGGCTCCACTGAACGCCAGGAACGTTAACGTCTCCAAGGAGGAGGATTTTGAGGTCGCAAAGTAGTAGTGAGCACCGGTTCAATGGAGAAGACTAACTTTTTGAACGCGCCAGGAACTACATCAGGAGGAATGTAATGAACACCAGTAGAAGTTTGTCCATTTTAGAGAGATGAATTGTGACCCACAAAGACTCATCTGCGTTTTCAATATCGCTAAGTAGCACACACGGGAGAGATTTGTTAACGGCGAGAAGTACCCCGCCCCCCTTTTGATTGCATCGCGTTAAGGCACGATCATTACGATATACATAATAATTTTGAGGGAAATAATCACTGGATAGGTTATCAGGGCACAATAAAGTTGAAGATATACATATTAAAGGAAATCCAGAAGCCTGAACATTGCCAAAAAATTCGGTCGCCTTAGTTCGAAGACCTCGCACATTCAGACAAAAAACGTCTTACCAATCATGATTCTTTTTCTGGTGTGATACGCTCAGAGCTGTGAAGCATCCATTCGGGAAACATGCCTCGATACTCCTTAAAGAGGGAGTCTTTCGGCCAAACAGCGGGGTCATTCAAGCGCTCGAAAAACTCTTCACTGACGGAAATATAAAAGGATGCGTACCTGTCAAGTTTAGTCTTCAGTCGTCAGGAGTGCAAGGGCGAGACACCTAAGGTTGTCAGATGGGCATTAAGACTAGCAGAGATCTCGGACGAAGAAAGCTTTGAGATGAACATTGTTTTGGGGCGCTTAGGCTGCGCAGTGACGACCAGCCCACATGCGTCCGATGCACCTACACATGCCCGGCTTCGGCGCTTCTTCTCTGCAGTAGGAGGGTTACAGTCAAGTACATGCACAGAAGGCACCGGGGAAAGTGGGGACCGAGTAGGAGGAAGTGCAGGAGAAGCCGAAGACACCGACTACAGCGGAGCAGACGTAGCCGAAGGCGACATTTCCTTGTTTACAGCTTGGGCAAAAGAAGGCTTCCCCGAGCTGTGACGCACTCCTTCCGGCAAGGCGGCGGGGTGAAGTAGTTGGGCACGCAAGGAGCACACCTCCGATCGCAAGTAGGCAACCACGTCCGCATAATGGCTGCGGTCACCCTCACTCCCCTCACGGAGATGGTCGAAAGCCTGCGCGTTTTCCCGGCGTAGGAGGTCGTTGTCCTCTCGCAGCCGGGCCACTTGGCTGCTGGGGAAAAAAATGCCGTCTAGCGCGTCGATGAGGAGTGCGCGAAGACCGGCAGCTTCCGCTCCAAGGTCAACCGGTTGGGACGGCAGCGCCGGGGCTTTCTGGACGACTGCCGGCGAGACTCGTCAAAGGGAGTAGGGCGAAGGAGCCCTGCTTGCGGACGGAACGGTGACGTCGCTGGGTACGCTAGGCCTAGCCGCCACCTCAGCCGTTTCACAGATATTGCACTTGAACGTCCGAGCACCAGATCTCAGGAGCTGAAGTTCAGCGTTCGGCCATACAACAAACTTCGCGTGCACGCGTTTCTTACAGAAAATTCAGCGGAAAAACTCTTGCTTACGGTAAAAAACTCAAGAGCACAGAATACAGCAATTCTTGCTATGCGCCATCTTGCGGCGCAAGATGGCGCCTAGCAAGGATTGCTAATAATAATAATAATAATAATAATATAATAACAAAATAATAATAATAATAATAATATAATAATAAAAACGTTTATTGCACATAAAGAAGACAGATACGCGAGACGGGTCTGTCAAGGCCTTTAGTGCCTTGAGGGACTTGGCACGGCGAAATCGGCGGGGAGATGTGCAATATCACAGAAAGTATCAGGATAAAGTCAACACAAAATGTCACATCAATGTTAACACAAACTGAATAGTAACGAAAGTCTAACAACATAGGAGAGTTAACATCAACGAGAAGTGAAAAAAAATCAACAAAGAATCAACGGCAATGCAATTACACTTCAACGTTTTCTACAACATAATGAAAACTTTTCATACATCCTAGAGAAAAAAAAAGTCATGTCATAGTAAAAAACCAAGGTTTTTAATGCCTTCTTCGATGTTGCCAAAAAAGCTTCATCCAGCAAATCCTTGAACATACGAGGGACATAGGCACAGCGCCTCGCTTACCCACACCTTGTTGAGGAGCGTGGTACTACGAAACGGACACTTCGACGTAAGCTACGGGAGGCTGTATAGAGGTATTTTAAAACCGCTATCACCAAAATGCCGTATCACCGCAGTCTGCAGAAAGAGTGTCCTAAGGCAAGGAAGACCAAGGTCAGTGAAAAAACTATCGGTAGTGGGAAAGGGGGCATTATATGCGACATTTTTTAGTATATTTCTCAACAATGACGCAACGTGGCTTTGCCATCTGGCAGAATAGAAAGCAAAGGTAGTAATCCCGTATAGAAGAATGCTGTACACCAGAGCATCCGCAATAGTTTTTTACGTGAAATGGAACGACGGATCTTATATGAAAAAACAACCACGCTGTGCTTCTGAGCTTATCGCAGACTTGGGATAGCTAACTGTGCCAAGACATTACACTGTCAAAGAAGACACCTAAGTATTTTACCGAGTTAACATACGTAACTGAATCGCACCGACAAGGAAAGCAGTCGTGAACGTGTAGAAAAACCGGCTCGTCAATCACTGTTAGTTTTAATGGGGATCTGAAGCACACGAGTTTTGTTTTTACTGGGTTAACCTCCGAACAGTTATCGGTGAAACACAACATGGTTTTTGTGTATATTATCCTGTAGAGCAGTGATGGCCTTATTGTAAGATATATGATTTCAAAGCAGCACAGTGTCGTCTGCGTATTGAAATATTATGCCCTTTGAAATTATTTGAGGTAAATCATTAACAAATTAAATACCAGAGGAGATAGTATGGAGCCCTGAGGAACTCCCGCCTTCAGTGGAAGTTTACTGCTCGCCGTTGTCATCCCATCTATGACCACCACTTGCGATCTACTGGAAAGATAATTCTTAAGGACATCATAAAATGGACCGCTGAAACCTATGGAATATAGTTTTTTCAATGAAATACTGTGATGAACTGTTTCAAAGGCCTTAGAAATGTCTAAAAAGAAAGCAACACTAAAAATATTTTGATAAAAAGCCGCAATAAGTTCAGAAAATTCTTCCACCAGAGCCACAGTACCACGACATGGGACAAACCCGAATTGACGAGGTGACATAAAAGAAACTTTTTCTACAAAGGATGACATCACTCTCAGAAGAAACTTTTCAATAATGTGAGATAGTATAGGCAAGATCAAAATGGGTTGATAGTTTTTCATGTCGTCTTTTTGTCCTCCTTTA
This sequence comes from Haemaphysalis longicornis, assembly GCF_048455015.1. Classification (NCBI taxonomy): domain Eukaryota; kingdom Metazoa; phylum Arthropoda; class Arachnida; order Ixodida; family Ixodidae; genus Haemaphysalis; species Haemaphysalis longicornis. The sequence continues at coordinate 6,737,491 of NW_027526266.1, read as the reverse complement.
AATAGCGGTTTACCTACGGCAGTTTTAAGCTCTTTCGGAAAAAGCGCAGTGTAAAGGAAACCGTTTACCATGAAGGTGTGAACATCGGACAATGCCTCCAAGTTTATTTGAAGCCAATTTGCTGACAAGCCGTCAATACCCGCAGGTTTATTTCGCTTGAGGCTGAAAATTATTTCAGAAAGTTCTTGTTTTGTAATTCTAGCTAAAAAGGCAGACACCACGTTACATTCTTTCAACGTGCATTGGTGGGTGTGACGCGAGGATGCGTTCTCAGAGGCAAGGGCATAGAAGTGATTGAACTGGTAAGCAACTGTGTATGGGATCCCCAGGAAAGAAAGAAAGTGGAGAGGAGTTTGCGGGGTTTTTGCCACGAAGGTAGTTTATAAGTTTCCATGTTCCTCCAGGACTCTTTGAAGACTGACGGAATTTTTAGAAATAGAACCGGCGCTTCGTCAATCTTATCAAAGCGACCACCCTATTTCTTGCAGCTTTGTAGTCCAGACGCAAGGCTTTATTTTTTGGTGCATGTTTACACCGTCTCCAGGGCACGTCTCTGTACGAAATGGCACGCATAAGATCCGCGGTCAGCCAATTGAATTCCCTTCTGCACTTTTTTATTACGGTACTTTTAGTACTGTCCTCAAACTTTTTTATTTGGTCGCAGAATAGAGTGTAGACTTGTTCCGGTGAATTACACTCGGTCATCACTGACCAGTCAAAGCTTTTAATTAGGCATTTTACTTTGTTGTCGGCAATTGTGATATAAACAACGCTATTTGGAGTGGCGCTTCGTGAAGCAGGTGACAAAGGAAAAATTGGAGACGAACGACAAGCAACCAGATAATGATCTGCGATGCGCTGTAGAGTAACGCCGGAAGCAACGGAATAGGTAGGAACGCGTACGACAATGTGATCTATACGTGAGGTGGTTAGATGATCATTAACTATTTCCTCACGAGTGGGAATTGTTGTCGTGTTTGTTAAACCACAGACGCATAGGAGAGACAAGTAATCACATACAATGCCCCTTGTTGGGAACAATGTGTTTATGTTTAGGTCGCCTACTGAATACAATTCTTCCACGGAATTCCAAAGGTGTAATCTTTCCTCCAGCTCCAACAAAAAGCGGGTCATGCTAGCGCATGGGAGTTTATATAAAGCCAACAAATTTAGACAGCGGGCGTGGCAATTTAACTTCAAACCCAAGCACTCCGCATGCGCAAACTTCACATCAATGGGCGAAACGGCAAATATGTCTCTTACAAAGATAGCGATTCCACCGCCATAACGATGAAGCCTTGTCATAAAACAACACTGATAACCGTGTACTGATATTGTGCGCATGCATGCCTCTGAAGTATTGATTTCAGTAAGCACAAATTCATCCGCGAATCCTATTCCAGATATAGCGACAAGTTAGAATTCTACCCATTGCTTGCGCAGGCTGCTGACATTTGCGTTCACGACAGCGAAATCATTAGCGGCGCTTTTACCGAAAGTGTCTTTGAACAACTGAAAGTCTGGAAGCTGACAGCACGTGTTGGCCATGAAAGCAGACAATGTTATTCAAGTCAGTTTGCCTGAGTATGCGAATGAGAGGTGATTTTTGGCTCTTTTTCATGAGAGGTGATCTTTTCACGAAGATCTTGCCACGCTTCACCCATGTGAACCAGTAGTCCCGTTCCTTCGCTCGGACTCTTGCGCACCAGAACAGATCACGGATTTTCTTGTCAAATTCTCATTGAAGTACATTTGGTCAAGCGAACCGGATACTCACAGTTTTGAAAGCCTTCCTCGGGCGTCAAACAAATAGGCCTTATGCAAAAGTGCCGCCATCTACCGGAAGAAAAACGAAACGAGCATGCGACGCCACGTTGGGGGATGGCGGTCGCTGGATGCCTTGGTACGGAGCGTAAGAGAGGCTTTCTCGGCTTGGCGATTCTTTTATATTCAGATTTCGGCGCAGCAAAAAGAGCGACGAGTGATCTGTGGAACTTTCACTGTTGCCCAAATTTGTGGGAGACTTCGAAAATACGCATCATGCATTGAAAAAGCAGTCAGGGAGGCACCGGCAGGGTAGCTGTTGGGGGATGGCTGTCGCGTTTCTTTTTTTTTTTTTGCTTTCAGAACGCAAACATTGAAGTACATCCGTGTTGGTTCGCATCCTGCGGGTTTCTCATGAGGTCATTCCTGAGACGCTTCGAAACTTGCTGGCTGTCGCGAGATTGAAATTGGAGAGGTGCCCACTCTCGATATAGCTATACGCTAAGGATCCTCTGGGAAGCAGAGGAAACATGCAAAAAAATCCCTTAACAAAATAAATTGCATACCTGGCATCTTTAACAGTGGAGCTGTTGCAGCGGTTCGTAAGCGCGTAACGTGTGTGGCAGGTAACGCGTTAAACATTGCCAATAAATTACCAATATGAATTGCCAATAAATGACTAAATTTCCAATAAATTGACGAGCACTGGTGAGCGCGTGCCTCGCGGCAACCGCCGCGCGTCTCCAGCACACGCAAAGGCTTTAGCAAAAAAGAAACAACAAACTGCTGAAACCTGAAAGAGCGAGAAAATGCCGAGCGCTCATTGAGCACGTGCCTCGCGGCGACCGCTGAGCGTCCTTTGCTCGCGCCGTCGCGAACAAAACGGGGAGCACACTACCGCTTAGAAAATTCCGCTCGGAAAATTCCGCACGCTCGAACAGCATGCGGTGAGCGGTAAATGACCGATACACGGAATTACTACGTACGTTACTTGAGGTACTAAATGCACGACGTGCGACTCTCGCGGATTCCTTATTTCCTGTAACGTTTGGCAAATGAAATAATGCGTAGTATTTCTATAAAAGCCTACCGAACGTCCAGAGTAAAAAGGAAGCACGGGCGCGCAAAGCACAAACGGCTGACTCAAAACTCTACCGGCACGATAACGTACGAGCTTATCGATGCAGGGCACTTTAACTACCAGCAGGTAGGAGTGCTCCGCGGCAAATACAGGGCTACAAAATAGCTCACTTTGGGTCCTTTTTATTCCTGCACATATTATTGGTTTCGTGACTATGCATGCGATTTAGCTATAATATTAGTGCGGAAAGGGAAGTCAACACCCGCAAGCGACTTCGGGCAGGGCTCGAGTCATGCTTCCGTTGAGAAATAATAAAAAAAAGATGTGTGCCCTATTTCCGTGGTCGTCCTCGTATCATCTTTTTGCACAGGAAGTTACACGGCAGTATTTGGGCATCTTGGACAACGATAAATGCCGACATGCGCGTAGCTAGCCCCGGGCTATCATGCATACACCGGTATCCGGAGATCCGGGACGCCCCCAACACGGGGGAAGCGCACGCGGTTCCCGCAAGAGGGCGCTAGTTTTTGCATAAGGTGTATTATCTCTGGTGGCTAGGAATTTGAAGCGGGTAAGTATCTTCGGAATCGAGCCACATTTGCACGGCAGGCGATGAATTGCCTCAAGCTGAGATATAGGAAATTCCCGGATTTCCACTTTTTCAGCAATTTCTGTCAGCACATCAGTTAGGTTTTCGTTATCTTTCTCCAGGAGACCATGGATTTCCATGTTCGTGTTGCGGCTATATTGCTCGCTTTCATTATGTTCATACTGCAGACACACCGCCGTCACCGTTGTTTCGGGGGCGGATATCTCTGCATCTCTAGAAGTGGCTTGCTCCTTGGCTGTCCTTAACGCATCTAGAATGACATCATACATACTTGCCTGAAAGGGCACCGATGCTTCCAGCTCATGAACTGTTCGGGTTAAGCTGGTGACCCCTGATTTCAGAAAAAGCAGCGAGTCAACCTTCTGAGCTAGACGTTGTATGCTCTTTTTGATTTCGTGCAATTCCAAAAGCACATGTGAGTTCGTGCCTGCTCTCTCATCAGAACTTTCGTCAGCTTAAGAAGCATCCGCCTGAGAGGCGGAGTCGCCAGCGCGTTTTATTTTCTGCTCTGCTTGTCTTACAAGCCCACACTCCCCTTTTGGCTGCGCCCATTGGAGTGAAGGTGCTCAGCGCAATTCCAGAACATGTTTGACCCAAATGGTAAACTAATCCCCAAGAGAAATCCCAACAGACATTCAGGCTGTTGGACCACAGCCAATCCGGAAATTCGGCATAACGGTCTGTTGGTCTGATGGCAGCCTGTTGGCCTGATGGCAGTCTGTCGGTCTGATGGCAGTCTGTCGGTCTGATGGCAGTCTTTCGGTCTGAATGCAGTCTGTTGGTCTGAATACAGTCTGTTGGTGAAGCTATGGTCCGATGACGAGATTGACTTAGGACACATGCTGTGAGGTGTGGAACTGGTTTACAAGTTTGGAAAGTATGTAGGCCTTTTAGCAAAATAAAAATAGAGAAGTTCATTTTGTGCTGCTCACTCATTTATTTGCGCTGCATGTCGCCGTGCTTTTGCGAAAGGTGCTTTCGCACCACCTTTAGCCTAGCTTCAGTGGGCTCCGCAGACCTAGCCTGGCCACAAAGATCTGAAAAAGAGCTGTAGATAGAGAGAATTAAGGGTTCAATGACCTTGTGAACAAAAGACCATGTGGTAAAAGGGTAACAGGTATTGCCAAATAGGTTGCCAGTAAAAAGCAACACTTTGGGGAATAAACTAATACCCTGTAGCAATTTTTCTTGCAAGCTAACCCATGCTGGGCCCGAAGCAAACCATTTTTCATGAATGGCATTCAGGCACAATAGAGAGTTTTAGCAGTCCGTCCGTTCTGTTGGTTACGTTGTTACCGGGTTAACCGGGACCGGTCTGCGCCTGCGCGCGCGGAAGGGCGAGGAGGCGCGGACATGGCGAAGGCAGGCGTGCGGAACTAATCCCCCTACTGTGAAGAATGTCTAAGTGCCCAGACGGGTCCCGGTAAGCACGCTAGCTACGTACGTGACGGAACGGACGGACTTCTAGAACTCTAAAATGTGAGACCATTTATTCTGCCAGAAGTTTAATATTAGGGGATGCTTGCTTTTGCTAAATTATGAGTTAGCTATGAGTTCTGATGCCAGATATCACATGCAATACCTTTCAGGGATGTGACCTTCTCTCGTGAAGGTCACATCCATGAAAGGTATTGAACTGAACAAAACTGAAACATACCAGTTTTGTTTTTGTTGAGTTCACTCGCATTTTGTTTTGGGAAAACCAATTCATAGCCGTATAAATGTTCTTTTGTAAAGTACTTCTGGCGGATTCATATGATCTGTGTCTAGTGAGCAAAACTAAGTCATCCGCGTACTGGAAAACAATGCATTTATCAGTATTAGAAGCAAAGTCATTCGTAACAAGGTTGAAAAGCAACGGAGATAATATAGATCCTTGAGGGACCCCGGCCTGTAATACAATTCTTGTGCTCTGAGTACCCTTTTGTCCTACACTGACTATTTGCGAACGGTTAAGAAAGTAATTTTTTAAAACGGCATGATACGGTCCCCTAAAGCCCAGGCAGTGTAATGTTTTAAGCAGAAGGGTGTGATTGACTGTGTCAAATGCTTTGGATATTTCTATAAATAAAGCGCAGCTAAATAAATTATGTTCAAACGCCGAATATATCTCATATGACAACTCTTCTAAGAGTGGTATAGTGCCACGTCCTGCTATAAATCTAAACTGATGGTCAGATAAGATGCCAAACTTTTCTATGAAGGAGGTCATAGACTTCAGTAAGAATTTTTCTATTATCTGGGATAAGATCGGTAAGACTGAAATTGGCCTGCAGTTTTCAATGCAATCTCTTTTACCTCCTTTAAATCGTGGCTTAACTAAAGCAGTCTTTAGAGTGTCTGGGAAGACAGCCGAGTCTAAAAATCCGTTCAACATAAAAAGTAACAGCTCTGCCAATACCTCAAAGTGTTTTCTGAGCGTATGAAGTGTTACTCCGTCCACACCTGGCGGCTCATTCTTATGGAAGGAAAATATATTTGTTTTCAGTTCATGTGTGGATAGCCTTGGTAGGTAAGCAGAGGCAGCTATCGACCCGTTTAGGGAGTTCTCCTCCGTCCCCAAAGAACCTGCGACAGACGAACTTGCAAAAAAAACGGTTAAATGATTCCGCTGTGTCGTTAGGGCGGCCAGAAAGCGAAGAAATCTCCGGGCATGTATTCGTAGGCTTGCCCCTAATGTCGTTGATAAGCGCCCAGGTTTTCTTTGCATTTTTTGATGAAGCATTAAACTTACGGTGAAAGTATTGGCGTTTAGCTGTGCGTAATAAAGCTACGACTCGATTCCTCGCGGATCGAAATTCTGCGCGAAGTAGTTCATTTTTGGGGGCATGTTTACAGCGCTTCCATAAGTAGTCTTTGAGTGCAACAGCACGGAGAATGTCTGAGTTCAACCAATTGTGCTCTCGCCTTCGTTTTTTGATAATGGTACGTTGAGACAATTGTTCGAAATGTTTAAGCTGTTCCTTAAATTGATCGTAGGCAGTTATATGGGGTGTTATTTGTAATTAAGGACGTCCAGTTAAAGCACCAATAAGCTTATCCAACGCTGTATGATCCACTATTGTTATCACTTCATTAGATGCCTCATTACGCTCCGCAGATTTCTTCCCAGATCCGGTGGGATTTGCAGAGATGCGGCAGGCAACAAAATAATGGTCCGCCAGACGCTCATTTATGACGCAAGACGTCAAAGAGTGGTTAGGGGCATAAATAGCGATATGATCTAGGCAGGACGATTTTAATTTATCTACCGTAATTTCTTCACGTGTTGGAGCAGTTATTGCGCATTCTAAGCCATGGGAAGCTAGGATAGTTAAATTGTCGGCTACTATAGTTTTTGAAGGTGACAGAGTATCAATGTTTAAGTCACCAACAACACATAACTGTTCTGCAGTATTTCAGCGATTCAACGTGTCCTCTAATTAAACAAGAAACTGGCTAGCGCTGTTAGAAGGTGGCCGATAACAGAATAAGATCCGAGTTCTTCAGGCGCACTTTTATCGCCAGGCATTCCGAATGCACAAGGTTCACGTCGCATAAAGAAACGTCGAAAGCGTCCCTTACAAAAACTGCAAGTCCACCAACCCGGGGCGCCGACCGAGATAACCACTGCGGGCGATAGCCAGGAAGAACAAACGTGTCTGTGCACGATTCTGGGATGCTGGTTTCTGTGATTACAAAAGCATCTACAAAACCGCATAGCGTTTCCGCTAGCATTTTAAACTCATTCCAGTATTTTCTTAGGCTCCGTATGTTAACGCTGACAAGGGTGAAGTCATTTTCAGAGTTATGTTGATATGCTGCCAGAAACGATTTCAAATCTGGAAGTGTAGAATATTTTAGTTCCATAACGATTAGACGATTTTATCAACGTCCGCTTGCCTGTTTACGCACATCAGTGCCGCTGTTTCATTCTTTTTGACATAGATCTTCCCGCTTTGACCCACGCAAATTCGTAGCCCTTAGCTTTTGCTGCCGTCCTCACACACCAGAAGAGTTCGCGGTTCATTTTAGTGAGGTTGTCGTTAAAAATAACTTGGGTATCTTTCCCGAGTCATGCAATGCACGCAGTTTCTTTCGAACTTCGGACCGAGTTCTTTCATAGACACCGACTTGAATCGGACCAAGACAGTGGGGGTATCCCCACGTTTACTTGGGATACGGTGCACAGCCGTTACATCATCGGGGGAGAGGTTAGGCAATTCCAGCTTCGCCGCCAGATCGTTTAGAACGTCATGCAGGTTTTTACCAGGCTGAGCAGGTAACCCATGAATCTCAAGATTGGCATTTCTACTGTATTGTTCAGCAGCATTTGTTCTTCTCGAATTCGTTGAAGTTCAAGTGCCTGCGCCTGCACAGTCGCTTTTAGAGCACTCAGTTCCACTTCGTTAGCTTTAACAGTCTTTCAGCTTTCCTCCAGTTCCTTAGTAACAACCTGATAGTCCTTAGTCAGCTTAGTGACAGCTTTTTCGAGGTCTAGTACAGTCTCCGTGAGTTTCACTACTTCAGCCTTCATCGAAAGCAGTGCGCCTAGTTTTTCGTGCAACTGCGGCCGAGACTCCACCCGTTTCATAATCTCTAAGAGAAGTGGATTATCCGCAGTTGTTGCCTCACTGGCTTGAGTTTGGTCTGCCTGAAGTTGTGAACCGGCACGCTTTTTACTTGCTCTACAAGTTTTGCAAACCCAGGCATCCCGTTTAGCCTGGCCCATCGTCATGAACGTGTTAGAAGCGATGCCGGAACATACCTGGCCAAGATGATAAGACAGCCTGCATTCTGCACAAGTCATGAGCCTGCCATCATCAGGCAATGGCGAGTGGCAGGCAATACATTCCTCGTTGTCGGCCATTTAATCACAACAGTTTCAAAGCAAAGAATAAAATATCAGCAGAACACTCGGCAGTCGGCGGCAATACGACCAATGAAAAGAATGCAAGTGTGTGAATGGAATTTACCTGTCAAAAATTGAAGATTAGCGTTGGGCGAGGTATCGCCGCCGACTGCGGAGTGCCCGCGGAAGTAAGCGGCTTAAGTAGACGATGAACAGGCCAGCGTTGCTATGGTTTCCGGGCGAGATAACGGCGTTACCACAGGCAGCGGGCAGGACCGAGTATTTTGGTGGCGGACGAGCTTACGGCACGAGCAGCAGGCTGGCCGGCTGTTTCTTCTGTCAGTCCACCCGGTGCTGGCGCCGTGACGAGCCTCTCAAAAATTGAAGATTAGCGTTGGGCGAGGTATCGCCGCCGACTGTAATAATTATAATAATAATAATAATAATAATATAATAATATAATAATCAATCAATCATGTATATTTATTGTGCCCAGGAACAGCCGTGAGGCCTTGGTGTTGGTACACAGATGGATATAGGTAAAAAAAGGAAAACAAAAAGAGTAGAAAAGAATACCTTTTAGAATATATATTACAAAGTATACCGTACAAATCACCACAAAACGTAGATAGCGTATTCACTACATGCAAGGAACACAAACAAAACTGACAGGATACCACAGAATTGGTAATTACATCGTACCGATGAAACAGAACATCTGCACCCTACAGATAATCGTGTAACCTTATAGAAGCAATCCATAAAATGTAAAACAACAAAAAGAGTCATATAAACAGCATGCTCTCTATACAGTAAGGCAAGCATGTAAAAAGAAGTCACTATAACTACAACAAGATCCGTTCAGTATGACTGAGCAAAGAAATATTCCATATAGTTCCATGTAAGAGAATAAGGGGGAGCATATTAGCGAATGAGAATTCTGGAAGTGTCTGAACTGAACTGATTGAGGGAGCTGTTAAAAATATCTACGTCTGCAGAGTAGAAGTTACACGTGCTCTGCAGCCTGAACAGCGGGCAATGTCGGTTTCAAGAGCTGAGAGTACGAAAAGGATGACATTTTCTTGTGGTTTTAATAGGCACTCTAAGCTGGAGCTCCGAAATCAGTTGCGCACTGCCAATTTGTCCATGTATGAGCTTAAAAAGAAATAAGAGGTCAGCTGTATCGCGCCTAGCCTTTAGCTCAGGCAGCACTTGCAAGTACCGTGGTCCATAGTCAAGACGGTGATACTCGTGAGGGAAGCGATGTCTAAGTATGGACAGCAGCTTATTCTGCACTTTATCAATGGCCCTGCTGTTAGGTTTGCATGTAGCATTCCAGACAACCGAGGCATATTCCAGCACGGGACGACAGACAGTGGAGTACAGTTTCCGGAAGGACTTTGCACTACGGAACTCTTTAGACATACGGCAGACCATGCCCAAGCGGCGGAGAGCTCGCTGTTTGATGAATTGAACGTGCGGTGTAAAAGTCAGCTGGTTATCAAAGAGCACGCCAAGATCAGTTGTCGTCGAGATTCGAGGCAAAGTAACATCGTGAACTGAGTAGTGAAAAAGCAGGCAGTCTGTTTTGCGCGTGTATGACAACACTGGTTTTCGCGGCGTTCACTATTAGTTCGTTCTCTTTACACCAGAGTGTAAATGCACCCACGTCTCTTTGCAAATACCCGCAGTCGCTAAGAGACGAAACTTCCCTAAAAATCTTGATGTCATCAGCATAAAGTAAAAAAGAAGAATGCCTTATAGCAGCTGAAACATTACTGACAAATAAAGAAAATAAAAGAGGGCCTAGAACAGACCCCTGTGGCACACCACTTGAAACGCAGTAACGATAGGATTGCTGGCCGTTAACATTTACGTAGCAGGTCCGCCCTCGCAAGTAACTAATTAGGGGTTCAAGAATTGAATTTCTATGTTCACGAGTGACGGTTTACAAATGAACAATGGGTGACTGACCACATCAAAAGCCTTGCTCAGGTACACAGTATCAAGCTGCCCCCTATGATGAACCGCTTCGGGCGCTCTCTGCATGAAAGAAACGAGGTTTGTGGTTGTGGAACGTCCGGAAATAAACCCGTGCTGTTCCGAAATTAGTATGCCCTTAACACTGGAAGTTAAAACATCGTGCAACAGAGTCTCCAAAAGCTTAGACGCCGCACAGAGTAGTGAAATAGGCCGATAGTTTCTAGAACTATCTTTAGCACCACTTTTGAAGACAGGGACCAAGCGTGCTAACTTCCAGGCTGCTGGAAAAGTAGCAGATTGAATTGAAATAATAAATATAGCGGTTAGTATGGGAATCAGAAGCTCCTCATAGGTTTTTAATATTGCGGCAGGAATGCCGTCAGGGCCGAAGGAAAATGACGGTTTGAGGCGCTTCAGGGATTTCCGAACGTCGCCCTCACTTATTCTCGGAACGCAGAAATTAGACGACGCAGAGGAAGAGTTGGACAAAATGTTAACTTCACCCTTCAGAAATACTGAGCTGAAATGATCCGCAAAGGCATTAGCGACGTCTCCAATCGGGTTTCCATTGTCGTGTAGAAGGTTAACGATTTCAGCAATCTTGCCAGCAGATCGAGAGCGAACATACTGCCAGAAACTTTTCTGGTCGCGTGTAGCGCTCATTTCTACATTACCTATGTAGTCTGACAGATCGCGATCATACAGCTCTTTACACAGGGCCCAGAAATACCTAAACTCTTTTTTCAAAGCTTCGGATTGTAGCCCGCAAATTTTCTTGTGAGCACGGGCTTTACATTTTAAAGCCTTTCGCAGTTCCGCAGAAAACCACTTCGGAAATTTAGATTTCTTTCCGGACGTTCTTGGCATAAACATTTGCATTCCTTGCTGAATAATTGTAGAAAGTTTCTCGACTTGGTCATCAACAGAGGGAAGTTTGACGAGGAGAGACCAGTCAGTGTTACATAAGTAGTTATAAAAAGCAACATAATCTCCAGTAGCATAATTGAACGTCGGATGTGCAGAATGGCCGGAGCATCTCGATTTCCCCGACACATACGGCAGTGAGATATGAAGCACAGGATGAAATTTGTCGGGACGGACCAGCAAGGTATCCGACAGAGAAATGGTAAGGTCCGCCTGGTTGGAAAAGCAAAGGTCTAAAACATTATCACGAATGTTTTTACACCTATTACTTTGTTCCAGACCAGTGAAAGAAATACAGTCTAACAGACAGAAGCCCTTCTGTGTAATGTAATGATGATCGTGTCTGACAGTGCGATCATCCCAGTCTACACCGGGAACGTTGAAATCCCCACATATAAAAAATTTAGTGTCTGGGTAGGCATTAACAACATCCTCTATTGATGTGACACAGCGCTGAAATTCGGCGTAGTTCATAGATGGAGGTATATAAAAGGTGGAAATTAGGATACTCTTTTTTATACAGCCGAGAGCCTCCACCCACACTGACTCTGCAGCAGTTTCGAGGTCTGACCGACGACGGCAGTTCAACGACTTGTCCACCGCAATGAGCACTCCACCACCGCAATTTTTAGAAGTGGGGCCAGTACGGTCACTTCGGAAAACAACATAATTATCGGTAAAGTAATCGCTTGACGGAATTTCGGAGGATAGCCAAGTTTCGGTAAGGACGATTACATTATGTGAGGACGAAGCTATAGAGAAAAAGAACTCAGCAGATTTGGTCCGCAAACCACGGAACTTTTGGTTACAAACTGATCATGCGGGCGAAGAAAGTCCAGACAAGTGCAGCATGGACTCACGTAGTACTTTCCGGAAGGGCTTAAAAAGACACTCATTTGGCCACAGAGCTGGATCCTGCAGTAATTCATAGCACACGTTGCTTACGGCAACATAGAAGGAGGCATAGATGTTGTACCTAGTTTTTATCCGCTTGCAAGCAAGAGGAGCAGCGAAAAAACAATGGCAGTAGTATAGACATAAATAATCAGACCAACAAATCGCACAGATAATAAAAATGACGAAGGAATCAACCAATTGTTTGTTTAATAGTGTGTCCTGGAACGATGTGCTGGTGCAGAAAGAAAAGTGCATATCTCAGAAAAATATAGAAAATAGCATTGCTTAGTCTGAACGAGAATGAGACGCTTTGAGATACACCCACGCCGACACACGCACATGACCGACGCACATATGCAAACAAGGCAATTGTAAAACATGCTTCAACCTCTGTACACTGAAACATGTAATCCGGAAAAAGATATTAGCTAAAAATCACGCCACAATGAAGGCATAGAACTTAAATACACAAGTAAATCATCAAAACTATTAGCATACATACATAGATAAACCTTTCCCCGGTAGTATAAAGTGTGTGAGTTGAAGTTACATACTAGGGCAAGCAAACTACTTTTGGTTTGTCAAGCTACACAGTTCCTTACAAAAAGCTGGAAAGGGACGATGGAATACATTCAAACTTCCTGCGTGCATATTGCATATGTGCTGAATGTGCCCCAAATGCAAGCTGTCGTCCGCCGCTGGTGCGATATCGCGTTGTCGCTATTTTCTCCCAGAACACATGAAGCTAAAAATTTACCACGCCCTATTTGCTACCCACATTTACTCTTGCCACCTAGTGTGGGGAACAACTACGATGCATAACCTAGACCTAATACTACGCTTGCAAAAGAGAGCACTACGATTTATTTGAAATGTCCCTTTCAGAGATTCTAGTGCACCAATGTTTTCCATACATGAAATAGTTAGGGCGAGGAATTACTATAATTTCCGTCTGCTTACTTCGTATCTTTTTGCTAAAGACAAGTTCAGAAACTTTATTACAACAATTTCAAGCATTACTCTTCTAACAAGCGACTCTCCTACACGCAATAGTGGCAGGTGGCTTGTTCCTCTTCGGCGCACCGGGTATTTTCTAGAGTCCTTGCAATATTCATTCCCCTCGATCCTTAACAAATTTTAAAAAGATGGTATCGACTACAGAAAGTGTACGAAGACGAATCTGCGAAAATATTTTGTGGCCAGATACTTATTGGTCTAACATTTGTGCGGTTATATAGGCTTTTATTGTTTGTTCTGGTTTCTATTTCTTTCACACAGTGAAGTACCAGTGAAGTGTCACATGCCTTGGATAAGGTATAGCTTGTTATGTTATATTTCAGATTTGTGTTTATTGTGTCTATGCATTTTTTTCTATTGTTACTTAATGTATGTCATGATTAATATTATCTAAGCGTATGTGCACTTATGCATTGTTGTTGCATGTACACTTATGCATCTGTATATATCTGTTAATTTCACGTATATGTTAGCATGTGTATCCTTTTTACCATTGCCAAACAGCTGCTGTGTTTACGGGCTGCCAGGCACCCTTCAAGTGGTCACTGACCGCTTTTTCGCCTGGTGGACCCCCAACACTGTAATGTTGGAAAATAAACTTGGAACTTGAAACTTAAAAATCCTGATAACACAACACAGAAAACCATATGTATTATAGAAACAATAAAGCAAAAATGAGTTTCAGAGATCGCAGAAAAAAACAGCAAAGAAGGAAGCCTTGTGTTAGAAGCCACAACACTCGGTCAGCAAAACGTTGCAGGCACTTGAAAAATTGAGAATACAAAGACAAATACTCAATAAACAGATTATACACATGAAACGAAGATTTCGTAACAAAATTTTAGGAAGTTTCAAAATGAAAAAACGAATTAAGCATTACGAACACTGACACTCAAACCTACAGAAATTCAAGCAACACAAACCGAGTGAAAGTGAAAAACAAACAAGCAAAAAGATTATTTGCGTAAAATAAATACGCCAAATAAATATGGAATGACATCAAGGCACTTAAGCTAGAACAGTTTTCATTTTATAAGGGAACAAAAAAAAGACCTCTTGAGTATATCAAGACGATCGAAATATTCTTTCTATGCACATAGAATTCTAGAGACGGACGAGTGTCGTATACCTAAATCATCTGTTCTGAAAGTTTGAAATGTTTGGAAAAGTTTGTTGAGAAAGTTGACCTGATAAGTGCAACCACGTCATCACACAAAATACCACTATCGAAGAAGTTAATAAAGATAATATCAGCTCGCATTCCTTGACACCCAAGGGAAAGAATATTTTTCACACCATACATTCTGCCGTCTGCGTATGCTTGTACTTGATGGAAATGGTGCTTAAAGATAGAAAGGAACTTCTTTTGAACACTTTCGATACGGTCACCATTGGACTTGCAAGTTCCATTTCAAACAACCAAACCGTATTTAAGAGAAGGTAAGCAGAGAGCTGAATACAATTTAAGAAATGAAGAGGACTTAAATACGCTCTAGAATACTGCAAACAGCACCCAGACATTTAAGAGAGCGCCCGATAATTTATGTAACTTGGGAAGAAAAAGAGAGAAGAATCAAGTAGTACTCCCAAGTCCCAAATTCCGGTATCCCTCGGCAATGCAGTGCTGGCTATTTTATAGTAGTATTGAAGCTGTTGAGTTTTTCTACTATAGGAGACAACTTTCGTTGTTGAGGTAATCAAAATTAAGTCGTTTTTGGTGCCCCAATGATGGAATGACACGACATCAGCCTGAAGAGAATTACATTCCTGAATATCACGCCCCTCTCTAAAGACTTTCTCATTGTAAGCATACAACGGAAAAGAAGAATTTTGAATGGCAGAAACAACATAGGTAAAGAAAATGGAAAAAAGATGGTGGCCCACAACGGAGCCCTGGGGTACACCACGGGTTGCTTTGTACCTAAATGATATTTGACCGTTAACACTTACATAGCAATATCGCTCCTGGAGATAGCAACGTATAATACCCACCAAAGAAGCGTGAAAATATAACAGAATGAGCCTTGCAAGCAATAACGAGTGGTTGACTACATGAAAAACCTTGCTCATGTCACAGTAGACCCCATTAAGCTGGCTTCTACCAACGATTGCTAGGACAGTCTGCTCCATGAAGCACGCGAGGTTTTTGGAAGTTGAGCGACCACGGATAAGCCATGTTGATTAGGAATGAGGACGTGTTTAAGTGGGAAAGACAAGACCGTATGAAGAGATAACTGGAATATTTTAGAGGCACAACAAAGGAGCCACAGTGGCCTATAGTTCATGGGGTCAGTTTTTAGGCCTGATTTGAAAACGGGGAATACACGAGAGATTTTCCATGACCGAGGGTACGTGCTGGGCCGGAGACAGTAATAAATATTGAGGTGAACACGGGAACGAATATATTTGCATACGTTTTTAGAATTGCAGCAGGAATACCATCTGTCCCAGAAGAAAACCAGGGCTTTAGCCGCTTGATGCTGGTCCGCACGATGTTCCCATAGAGTCGGAAACAACCGGAGTTACCGCCCTGGTGACAAGGAATGCTTCCATTATCACTACCACCGCTAAGCCCTAAAAAAGAAGAAAACTGACGAGCAAAGCAGTCGGCCCGATCTGTAACCTCAGTGCTGCTGGAGTCTAGTAGACGAATAGATTTTTTTCGTTGTGCTTGATCTTGAACGAATGTACTTCCAGAAGGCTTCCAAGCGATTTAAATATGTTTATTTATTTATTTTCACATACTGCAGCACTTTGAAGTCTATAACAGGAGTGGTTGAAATACAGAGCAGTGATTACAAATTCACCACCTTGGAGAACAAGAAAATACCATTTACACGCCTACACACATGGCAATTCCATTCAGATCAATATCCCGATTATGTAGATGCCAAAGTACACAGAAAAATGGTTATACATTCAATGAGTGGGCACTCGAGGATGGGGTGCACATACCAATACAACAAAACAAGGCAACATTGATTAGACACGACATCCAAGAAAACGCAGAAATGTATTTATCGATGTCCTCCTAATCTAACCCGGCAGTATATTCTACTGTTCTGTCGTTATTGGAAAAACTAAATTTGAATACGTTAGTGTCTGCATAAAACTTGGCGAGATTTAGGGCATGATTATTTCGAGTTATGATTGCATAGCATCAGACGTGTTTAAGTGTTTAAGGGAAGGCGGTTAACAGAGTGAACGATACCATGCACGAATTTGAGCGAATAAATATCGCGTCGCGTAGAGAGTGAGGCAAATTTTAAAGTTTTAAGGGCGGATGTAGGCGAAAAATTACGGTCATAGTGGCGACAAATGAAACGGATGGCTATTTTTGCACGGCTTCAATTTGTTTGATTTCTTCTTTTTTATACGGGCACCAAATGATAGAGGCATAATCAAGAACCGGACGAACTAGTGTTTTGTACATTATAAATTTAGTTTCCTGAGGGGATGTTCTGAGAGTACGTGTTAGGTAACCGAGTGTTTAAAGAGATTTCGTGCAGAATGAATTGATATGTTTAGACCAGAAGAGGTTAGTAGTGAAAACCATGCCAAGGTATTTATAATCTGAAACCCTTTGGACTATTAGGTCATTGAAAGAGTAGTTGAAAACAGAAATCTGCGTTCTGGTGGTGGACATTGAGGCAGTTTCACGGGAATTGATATTCATTTGCCATGTTTCACAGCTGGAGTAAAAGGCACTAAACGAGTCAATAACAAGATGGTGATCTTGAACGAAGGTAATAGTGTTGTACAAAACGCAGTCATCGGTGTAGAGGCGTAATATACAGGTAATGAATAGTGGCAATATATAATTAAAAAAAAAACAATGGACCAATAACAGACTCTTTTGGTACCCCTGATGTGACTTTAATTAGATGTTTATTGCCCGAGGTAAAGCTAACGTATATGCGAGCGATTAAACAGAAAGTTGGCGATTTGATCTCCTAGACTAGAATTTATTAGGATGACACCGAGGTTATTAGGCAACTTAGAATGGGAAACAGTGGCGAAAGCTTTTACGAAGTCAATGAATATTACGTCCACCTGGTGGCTGCAGTCAAGACTTGAAGAAATGTCATTGCTAAAGTCTGGCAATTGAGGTAAAGTGCTGAATCCTCCTCGGAAGCCATGCTGCTGATTGGATAAAACAATGTTAGTCTCGAGAAAGTCGATTATATGTTTATAAATGATGAGCTCCAACAACTTGTCGGAATGCCATGTCAGCGAGATGGGACGATAGTTTTCAAAGGCTCCTTATCACCAGACTTATAAATCGGCGGAACCTTGGCCAATTTCCAGGCACCGGGAAAAAATCCTGAGGACAAACACTTCTGAAATATAATGGTAAGGTAATGAGATGTCCGTAACACACGCCGAATTTACAAGGAGTTTGGAATACCATCGGGACAGCCTTCGTTTTTGCGTCTAGATTCAGAATGGGATAAAAAACACCAGCATGACTGATAGTTACATCAGAAATTGGGCCGATATCGAAAGGACAGTTAAAGGCAGGGGTAACTTGATTATTAACGAAAAATACAGAGTTGAAGTAAGTAATAAACGCATAGGAAATACACAAATTTGCTTTAGCTTGAGCATGAGTTACCTTAGACTCTACTGACGTCCGGTACAAAGAATGATCACGCTTGCGCAATATTTTGCATAGGGCACCTAGGTGCCGGAACTCCTGAGCGAACTGACTCGCACCAGAGCGCTTCATCTTTCTTCGCGCACGTCCTTCGAGTTTGAGGGCATCCCGCAATTGAGAAGAAAAACAGTGTGGAAACTTGAACTACTTTGGTAAATATTGCGGGATGTATTTCTTCATACCCAAAAGCCCAATCTCAGTAAAACGGTAAATTTGTTCATTGACCTCAAAGTGGTCAATACCTGTTGACCAAGGGGCCGCAGAAAGCTAGCCATACAGCCCAGCGTAATGTCCCCGGGCGAAAGCTTAGCGAGGTTGTGCTTTGCTGGAACGTACGAAATGGTGGAGCATAGTTGAAAAGCAACAGAAAATGGAAAGAGGAGGATGATATTTATCAGCTATTACTAAAGAACAATGAGAGCGCAACACACTAACGCCATCCAAGTTTGAAAAGCACAGGTCCAGAATGTTTCCACTACAGTTTTTTATGTGATTACGCTGTGCCATGAAAGAGAAAGACGAAAATTTAGTACCCTATTACCCGTCTGTTGAAAGTGTTGGTTGTAGTCGGAACAGGTGACGTGGCTCCACTGAATGCCAGGAGCGTTAAAGTCTCCAAGGATGAGGAGCTTGAGGTCGCAATGAGTACTAAGCACCTGTTCATTGGAGGAGACTAAGTTATTGAAGGCGTCGGGAACTACATCAGAGGGAATCTAAAATCACCAACTAGAAGTTTTTCAGTTTTGGAAAGATAAATTTCGACCCATAATGACTCATCTGAGTTTTAAATATCGCTACCTAGCACACACGGGAGAGATTTGTTAAGGGCGAGAAGTACCCCGCCCCCTTTTTGTTTGAATCCCGTTAACGCACGCTCATTAGATATGCATGGTAAGTTTGAGGAAAATAACTGAATGGGATATCAAGGCACAACCAAGTTCCAGATATAGCTATTAATGGAAAGCAAGAAGCCAGAACATTACCAGAAAATTCAGTTGCCTCAGTTGGAAGACCTCGCACATTCTGATATAACACATCTAAACTAGTCATCATTGTTTTTCTTATGTGATGCGCTCAGAGCTGTAAGGCATGTCTTCGCGAAAGATGCCTCGAGCAGATAAACCGTCTAACACAGGTCATGCGTAAGTTCCCAGGATCTGATACAGAATTCCTTGACAAAATTCGTGACACATATTTGCCCCCGAGTCCTAGACTCAAGCTCCCAAATTACACCGGCCTCCCAAATTCTCAAATGGACCAAAACATCTCGGAAGCGGAGCTCAGGGCGGCGATCGCAAAACTTCGCACCAGCTCAGCTCCTGGCCCCGATGGCGTAACTAATAAAGCACTCCGCAATCTGGACGACAAATCGATTGCATCCCTAACGCATTACATGAACGAGTGCGGGAGATCAGGCACCCTACCTCGGTCGTGGAAACATGCCAAGGTAGTTCTGATTCCCATGCCGAACAAACCTCTCGCACTCGAACATCTACGCCCGATTTCACTTACATCCTGCCTCGGTAAGCTCATGGAGCACATCATACACACCCGGCTGTCAAATCACCTCACAGACACAGAGCAATTCCCCCGTACGATGGCAGGTTTCCGAGACTGTTTATCGACACAAGAAGTGATGCTCAGGCTCAATCATCACGTCATACGACGTTCGCCTGATCGGTTAGATTCATCGGCAGTGCTAGCACTAGATCTGACCAAGGCCTTCGACAACGTTGGCCACGAGGTCATTCTCAAAGGCCTGCAATCGATCAATCCTGGAGTACGCACCTATAACTACATCAAAGACTTTCTCTCAGACAGGACGGCTGTCATGCACGTGGATGACCTCGTAACCGCCATTTTCTCGGTTGGAGGAAAGGGTACTCCTCAAGGAGCTGTTCTTTCCCCACTCTTGTTTAATGTGGTCATCCTCAAAATCCCGAAGAGACTAGAAAAAATTCCGCCTCTCCATCATAACCTGTACGCGGATGACATCACTCTGTGGGCCAACAGAGGTAGCGATGCCCAAATTGAGGAAATCATGCAGATGGGCATCGACATCGTCATAGAGGAAGCTGGCAGAGCGGGACTCTCTTGCTCTTCATCTAAATCCGAGCTGCTTTTACGTCCGTCGCCGGCTCAAAGACCATCTGAGAAACAGAACATCGAGCTCCACATAAACGGCAAACCGATCCCAGAGGTCCCGATAATCCGAATCTTAGGACTAAGAATACAAAGCAACCGCACAAGTGACAGCTTCATAAGCCAAATGAACCGAGCCGCGGACCAGACGGCCCGAATTTTTCCGCAGGGTCACCAACCGCCACAAGGGTCTTACCGAAAGCGAAAAAGTTCGCATTCTCCAAGCATTTGTCATAAGCCGGCTAGTTCACTCCCTCCCTTGTCTCCTTCTAACTAAGGCCGACCTTGATAAAATAGACGTGCTAATTAGACGAACCTATAAATTGGCGCTTTGACTCATTGCCGCCACTTCCACTGCCCGATTGGATGGAATGGGTCTCCACAATACAGCTCAAGAGCTGATAGAAGCCCACTTAACGAGTCAGTATGAGCGACTGGCCGAACCAGCACGGGGAGGCACATCCTTCAAGAACTGGGTATCGGTCGCCATACAAACGTCGCGCAACTACATCCCATCCCCGCGTCAATCCACTCGAAACTAATAATCAAACCGTTGCCCTGCATAATGCACCCTCAGCACCACGTCGCTAGGAGACTAAAGCGAGCGGAAGCACTACACAAGATGTACGGCAACAATCCCCGAGTTATATATGTCGACGCGGCAGAATACCGATTCCACGACGCATACACGATTGTAGCCATGAACAATGCCAAGGAACTTCTCAATTCGGCCACCGTTCGGTCCCCCGCCCAGAGACAGCGGAAGAGGCTGCCATAGCCCTAGCCCTAACACTCAACCCCACTCCCAGCACGATCATTTCAGATTCTAAAACTGAAATTCAAAATTTTTCCACCGGTCGCATCTCAAAGCCGGCACTCAAAATTTTGACAGGAAACTCTACCCGACCCCTAAAACAGCCAGTTCTTCTGACCTGGACGCCCGCGCATTCGGGCCTCGAAGGGAACGAAGCGGCCCACGAACACGCCCGAGGACTCACGATCCGGGCTGGGCCCAGCCTCTATCCCTACCACGGGGCGCGATCTGCGCGGGATCGCCTGGTCTCTTTTCACGACATCAATATGCACTACCGCCCCTCCCGCTTGACCTATCCTCTGGCGGACAAAACTTCAGACAATTGTAAGGCTCACACGTGGCGACTTCTTCAGACAGGCACCTGTACTAATCCCGCCGTCCTGACGCACATCCACCCAGCTCTGTACCCCACTTCGGCCTGCTGCTTATGTGGTGGTCATGCCACACTATCCCACATCATCTGGGCTTGCCCGAAAAACCCCTTTCCAGAAATACCCTCCGAGGAACGGTGGGAGGCCGCGCTGCGCAGCTCGGACCCGGACCTACAGGCCCGCTTGGTCGCCAGGGCTGCCGAGATCGCTGATCAGTTCACGCTGACAGCCATCAACGCAATCTAACCACCAGCATCGTTTCCATGATGCATAATCAGTGATAGTCCTCGAAATAAAGTTTATTCTCTCTCTCTCTTCTCTCTCTCGAAGCTTCTTAAAACGGCAGTCTTCCGGCTAAACAGCAGGGTTATTCAAGCGCTCGAAAAACTCGTCACTCAGGGAAATATAAAAGGTTGTGTACAGTCCTCAAAAGTGTTAACAACAACAAAAAAGCGGGTGCCAGCCTACGCACAAAGCGGCTGCTCACGGTATGCCCGGGTTATCAGCAAGGTAGTGCGCATGCGCCGGAGCAGCCGAGTGCAGGTCATCCTCCTGAGCATGGAGCAAAGAGAAGCATTCTTTCCTCCATGGCCCTGAGCGTCGATCATAAGCCGCCGAAGAGGCACCGGTGGGAGCCGCTCTGTGCATAGGCTGGAAACGCTTCTTTGTTGTTGTTAACGCTTTTGAGGACTGTACATGTCAAATTTAGTCTTCAGTCGTCAGCAGTTCAAGAGCGAGACACCTAAGGTTGACTGATGGTCATTAGGACTCGAAGAGGTGGCGGATAGAGAAAGCTTTGAAACGAACATGATTTGGGACGTTTCAGCTGCGGAACGATGACCAGTCCACATGTGTCCCATGCACCTACACATTCGCGGCATCGGCGCTTCTTCTCAACAATAGGAGGGAGACAATCAAGCACAGGCACAGAATGCACCGGGGAAAGTGGGGACGGAAAAGGGGGCTGTGCAGGAGAAGCCGAAGACACCGACTGCAGTGGAGCAGACGTAGCCGAAGGCGACACTTCCTTGTTTACAGCTTGGCCAAAAGAAGGGTGCCCCGAGCTGTGACGCACTCCTTCCTACAAGGTGGCGGGGGGTGAAGTAGTTGGGCACGCAAGGAGCACACCTCCGCTCGCAAGTAGGCAACCACCTTCGCATAATGGGCGCGGTCACCTTCCGTCCCCTGAAGGAGACGGTCGAAAGCCTGCACATTTTCCCGGCGGAGGAGGTCTTTGTCCTCCCGCAGCCGGGCCACTTGGTCGCTGGGAAAAGAAATACCGTCCAGCGCTTCGATGAGGCGTGGACGAAGACCGCTTGATAAATATCCCGGGTCTAGCAGTCACGTGACGATTTGTTTGGAACGTCTGCTTGGGCTTCGTTTTGCTGCGGTGTGTTATTTGGGTGTGGGGGTAATCGCGATATTTTTTATTTCAGCTCGACGTATGCTGTTCTCTTTGACAAACACACCTGAGGAAGCCTTTCCAAACAAGCATATCTGGCTCCCAAAGGAAAAGGACACGTGTGGACAATGCTGTCTCGCCAGATAGTCCCACCAGAAAACGCATGATCCGACCATAGAGAAGGCATGTGATCATGGCGCACTTTACACTCAGCACCCGCGCCCCTTTCAACGATGACCCATCGGCAGTGGCAGAGCGAGAAAGGTGCGACTATAGCATTAACATCACAAAAGAAATGGCAGCGTCGCGCCAAGCACCCCGACCGATCAGGATATACGATGACGGCATCTAGAACCTGTTCCACCAGGGCCATGCCAGGCAACTTATGCAGGCAAAATCTGCCTTCCTAAATGTGTACCTCATCGTCGGCGTAAACAGTGATCAGCTCACGCATACGATGAAGGGGAGAGTTGTGATGACCGATATTGAACGTTACGAAGCAGTGCGTCTCTGCCGATACGTCGATGAGGTCCTAAGGGGCGCACCCTTGGTTTTAGACGACTTCCTGGAGACAAACAAGATTGACTTTGTGGCGCACGACGAGATCCCGTACTGCACGGGTAACGACGAGGACGTTTACAAGCTGATCAATGAGCGGGGCATGTTCCTCGCCACCCAGCAGACAGGCGGTGTCTCCACCTCGGACCTGGTCGCCCGCATCGTCAAGGACTACGACGTCTACGTGCGGCGGAACCTGGCCAGGGGATACTCGGCGCGGGACATGAACGTCTACTTCCTGAACGAAAACAAATTTCTGCTCCAGAACAAGATGGACGAGCTGAAGGACAAAAGCAAAGAGCTCGTCGAGAACTTAGAGGGAAAAAGGCTCCAATTCATCCAGAAGTGGGAAGAGAAATCGAGGGAGTTCACCTTGAATTTCCTGGAGCTGTTTGGCAGAGAAGGACGACTCAGCGGTTCCTGTCCAAGTAGACGACGCAACACGTGAAATGAAAGACGTTAAAGAAAACGTACAGCCTACGCAACACTTCAGAGTGCATCATTCTAGACGCCATGAAGGGCGAGCCCTTGCCGGAACTTCTTGAGATCCGACAAGCTCAAAGCGTTGACGTAGGTTATGAGGTTGCAGTCATGGGCTAATGCCAGTCATTCTGTCGAACTGAAATTGGAAAAGCAGAAGAAACCTTGCCGTTCACTTCTGTGAAGTGCCAGGAAACAGAGATATGTGATCAAGAAGTGGCCGAGCCGTATGGTGAGCTGAAACCTCTCAAGAAAATACGCTCGCAAGGAACGGGAGTTACAGAAGAGAAAACCCAAGGGAACGACAACACCGATCTAAGAACACAGCTCGACGACAAGACATCCCAGGTTGCTCGCCATCATCTTCAGGACAACCACCGGAAGACTGAAGGACCTAAAATCTTTCTGGAAGCAGGGCAGAGAGTTTGGTTGTCATCCGCATTACATTGGCGGCCCTTGGCTGTCGTGAGATCTGCACGACGGCGCAAGCACCGGTGGAAACAAAAGAGGGGATAGAATTCCCCGATGCGTGGCAAGGACTTACCTTATGGAAAGAAAAACTAAAATGTTATGACTGCGGATTTATTGTTCACCCATCGATCATCTACGGCGCGAGAGGATGTTAAATCTCCTTCTGGGTATGCGCCATTCATAATATTCATCATGAAAGCGCCCCTGCGAGTAAAGTGATCGTCCCTGTTGAGGGCAGCGATGGCCCAGGTCTCGATTGCGTCGTTCTTCCGCTACACCGCTAGCTTCCAATCCAAGATCCACCAGTTGGGGCGGCGGTGCCGGCGCTTTCTCAACGACTGCCTGCGTGTCTCGTCGAAGGATGCAGGGGGAAGGAGCCTTGCGAACGGGCTGATGTCATCGCTGGCTACGCTTGGCCTAGCCGCCACCTCAGCCGTTCCACACATATTGTACTTCAACGGCTGAGCCCCAGATCTCAGGAGCTGAAGCTCACTGTCCGGCCATACAACACACTTCTCGTGCACGCTTTTCTTACAGAAAAGGCAGCGGAAACACTCTTGCTTGCCGTAAAAAACACAAGAGCATAGAACACAGTATCCTTGCTAGGCGCCATTTTGCTCGCAAGATGGCGCATATTATTTTATAATAATAATACTAATATTAACAATACCACAATAATAAGTATTTACTATTATTCCCACAACATGCATAAAAGTTCTCCAGAAGCATACATCAAGCGGGTTCGTTTAAGCCATCAAGTACCTTCTAGACCCCAGCCCAAGGGACATACAATATATAGAACTATTCATTGAAAACATTTCTGAGAAACGAGACACAATAAACGTAGTGATAGCATTAATTAACTATAAATATGCTGTACCATAAAAAAATGTTTAACGAATGGTATTGCGAGAGGAAATCTTTAAAAAGGAGCAAGTGAACACACGTCCAGATGACGGAGATGGGCACAAGGGCAAAAAGATTTCATGCACAGGAAGTACATTGGGAGTGTCAAATGACCATGCGTGGTACAGTTTAAGTCCTACCACGTGAACGACTTCAGCACAGTGCCGCCGTCTAGTAGAAATGGCTGCCTCACTCTGTAGTACCACCTCGTGGTTCAAGTTTGGCAAACGGCTGATGACTTTAGAGGGCTTGAAGGAGCGCCGAAGTTTCTTTCCTGACAGCCTGCGTCAGAGAATAAGCGTCCACCCCGAAATGCGATCACCCGGTCGGTATTATGGAGGTCGTCGGAGCAAGTTGATTTGTCGGACGTACGTTCTCTGTTATTTGCGAATAAGTAATCTGGCAAGCTGACGGGATTCTTCCGCTCTCTGATTGATGTTGTCGATGTAGGTGCCGGTTATTATGCCGTAGTCTGAAGAGAGCATTGCGTCAGCGGGTGTCATCAGTGAGGAACCAAAAACAAGCTCGAACGGCTTAGATCGCGTCGCTTCCTACACATCAGTATTTTGTGCCAACGTCGCATAATGGACCATTTAATCACATGTCTTGTGATTCAGGTCCACATGCATAGACAACTTGATGAAGATGGTTGTATGTTAATGGCGCAAGGCCAACTGGGGCAAAGAGCGGAATATATATGAAAGGTGAACACATAAACACTAAAACAAATCAGAAAAAACAAATGTAAGAAAACGACAATGAGCATGGCTGGTGTATAGGGCCAATAATTGATCATGTGTGGTATGAAATTTGGTCCGAAAATTGAACTTCTTCTTAATATTTAAAAACGTACTTGATAGAAAGCACGAGATTGTCACACTGGAAACACGCTAGGTGTAGTGGGAGGTGTTGTATGTATTGTTTAGAAAGTGTTTGCGTCTTGTTGTGTGAAGTGCTTTGCATTGAATGAGTGTGTAAACTACGGAAAGGGCTTCTCCACACCTGCCACACCGAGGTCCTGAAGATCCCGTGGGGAGATACGAGTGTGAGATGTGTGTTCCCCATCCATAACCTTAAGGGCAACTTCTTTGCTTCCGTTGCGTGTGTCAGTTTTGTATGGTGCCAAGCATGGTTTATCACGTGTAACTTGTTATCTGCCTGCCTGTTAACTCCAGTGTGTTTGCCATTTCTTGCGAAGTTGTTGTCATGTGTGAATTCATGTCTGTTTATGGCATTTTTGCTATGCCCACTGTATTCAAAAATGTAGCAGCAGTGGCAATGCGATCTGCGTTTTCATTCCTAGCAATTCCAAAGTGCCCTGGAACCCAACATAAAGTGTTTTGAAGGTTTGATGCATATTCAGATATGAGGGCCTGAAAAACATCATTGATAACAAAGTTTTAAGAACGCTTTCCGGATGCAAGTGCATGTGCAACCGTGACAGATTAAGTGTACACGATGAATTTTAAGATTTGATGTTGGAGTATGGGATTTATTTCCATTAAAATACCGTATGCTTCCGCTGTGGATATACTGCTACAAAGATTCATCGTTTTACTGACATGAAAGTTTGCCCCAGGTGCAGCCCAAGCCACAGCAGTTTCAGTCTTGGACTCGTTCCTATAAAACTCTGCACAAAAAATTCTGCAAAATCGCAATTCTTGGTGACTTGTACTTGTGAAATTACATAAAAGACCAGGTCACATGACACAGGGCGGAGATGCTATAGCGGAATGGAATCAATGATGGGTTCCTTGTGGATGCCTGAAAACTAGACTTGTAGCTCAGAAGGTTTTTATCGCACTCTTAGAGGAAAAGGCATGGAGATTGATGGAAGATTTTAAAATAGTTGCTGTGAGGATGCATTCCTAATGATGGGAGTAAAAGGATGATTTGTAATAGACATAATTTCTGAGGCATACAAAACGTTCATATTGTCACGAAGCCAAGGAGGACGCAGTTGTCCTGAAGGAGAAACACGTTTATTGGAGTGAACTTGTGCTCCCCTAACAACTCAAAAGAATACAGAGGCGGCGAAGCAGCGGTCAACAAAGTGACTTGCACAGGCGAGTGTCGTCGAATCGAATGCCCCGGCGTCCGCACTGCAGGCCTTTTATCTTTCGGCGCGCGTGGTTCTCGAAACGTCGATTCGCATCGAGAACATAGTAGATCCAGGAAGATCATTCTGGGCCGTTCACGTTAGATCGGAACGCTCTCCCCATCACAACAGATAACGCATGCGGTACAGAAAGAAAGAATGGAACACGCGCTTCCCTTGGCGCAGAGATAACGCAGACCGGCGCAGCCGGGCGTTAAAAGCAAAACACAAATAAGCAAACCCAATGTATGGTTCGCGGCATTACCCCCCCTCTAAGAGTGCATCGACCCGATGCTAATATAAGCGACAGTCCGAACAAATGAAAATAAAAGTTCGTCATCGTCCGTAGAAAGGTTTTAGGCGAACCACGTGGACGACTTCAGGCCGCCTGCGTTGTCGTGATGTGCCGGAGTCACCATCAGGGATCACTTCGTAGGTAAGTTGGCCAACACGTCGTAGAATCTGGTAGGGTCCGAAATAGCGTCGCAGGAGCTTCTCACTGAGTCCGCGTCGTCGAATGGGAGTCCAAACCCACACACGATCCCCTGGTTGGTACTCGGCGTCTCGGCGTCGGAGGTTGTAGCGGCCCGCATCCACCAGCTGCTGGTCCGTTATACGAACTCGAGCGAGCTGGCGGGCCTCCTCCGCACGTTGAAGATATCCGTGGACGTCGGCGTTGAGGTCGTTGTCTTCTACGTGCGGAAGCATGGCGTCGAGCATCGTAGTCGGCCTTCTACCGTAGACAAGCTCGAACGGCGTCAGCTGCGTCGTCTCCTGGATAGCCGTGTTGTACGCAAACGTGACATACGGGAGCACTTCGTCCCAAGTCTTATGTTCAACGTCAACGTACATTGACAGCATATCTGCGATTGTCTTGTTCAGACGTTCTGTTAGTCCGTTCGTTTGGGGGTGGTACGCCGTCGTTCTGCGGTGATCCGTGTTGCTGTAGCGCAATACTCCTTGCATCAGCTCCGCAGTAAATGCCGTTCCGCGGTCTGTGATTAGGACTTCCGGGGCTCCATGTCGCAGCACAACTTGGCTTATAAAGAACTTTGCCACTTCTTGTGCAGTCCCCCTCGGAAGAGCGGCGGTCTCTGCGTAGCGCGTCATGTAGTCTGTCGCTACGACAATCCACTTGTTCTGTGATCGTGACGTAGGGAACGGGCCTAAAAGGTCCATTCCAATCTGTTGAAATGGTCTCGATGGGACGGCGATCGGTTGCAGAAGTCCGGCGGGTCTTGTCGGCGGCGTTTTTCGTCGCTGGCAGTCACGGCAGCTCCGGACGTAGTGGGTGACGTCAGAGGTAAGGCCGGGCCAGTAGTACCTCGCCTTGATTTTTCCAATAGTGCGGGCTGTGCCGAGATGTCCGGAAGACGGGTCGTCGTGGCACGCTTCCAAAATTTCGTCACGAAGGTCCGCGGGGATGACGAGAAGGTAATTCGCTCTTGTTCCGGGGCTGAAATTCTTCTTCACGAGGACGGAGTTTCTCAGGCTGAATGCTGGTAAGCTGCGTTTGAAGGTCCTAGGAACGGCAACGTTGCATCCCTCGAGGTACTCGATTATGACGCGTAAGTCGGGGTCGGCACGCTGCTGGGCGGCTAGGTCGCTCTCCGTCACGATCCCGAAGAACGCGCTGTCTTCATCAGAGTCTTCTGGTGGTGGGTCGACGGGGGCGCGGGACAGGCAGTCGGCGTCGGAGTGTTTCCTGCCGGATTTATAAACGACTGTAACGTCGAACTCCTGCAGGCGCAAGCTCCACCGCCCAAGACGGCCAGAGGGGTCCTTCAAATTGGCGAGCCAACACAGCGCATGGTGGTCTGTTACAACCTTGAATGGCCTTCCATACACGTATGGGCGAAATTTTGAAATCGCCCATATAATAGCCAGGCACTCTTTCTCAGAGGCAGAATAGTTTTTCTCCTCCTTCGACAGACCACGGCTGGCATAGGCGATTACCCTTTCGCAGCCGCTTTGCTTTTGGACAAGGACGGCACCCAAGCCTATATCACTGGCGTCCGTGTGCATTTCCGTTTCGGCATTTTCGTCGAAATGAGCGAGCACGGGCGGGCTTTGCAGGCGTTTTTGCAGCTCGGAGACTGCTTTTTCTTGGTCGTTTTCCCAGCTGAAAGGGGTGCTGTCTTTCGTCAAGCGCGTGAGTGGCTCTGCAATGCGTGCGAAGTTTGCGACGAAGCGCCGGTAGTATGCGCACAGCCCGAGAAATCTTCGCACGCCCTTCTTGTCTTTCGGCCTAGGGAAGTTCGCGATAGCTGAAGTTTTTGCCGGGTCAGGTAGGACTCCCGCGGCGTTGACGACGTGGCCCAAGAACTTGAGTTCCTCGTATGCGAAACGGCACTTTTCAGGCTTCAGCGTCAACCCCGACGTACGAATGGCCTCGAGTACAGACTCCAACCTTGCAAGGTGTTCGTCGAAAGTCCGGGCGAATACCACTACGTCGTCGAGGTATACGAGGCAGGTGTGCCAATTAAGGCCAGCTAGCACAGTGTCCATGACTCTTTGAAACGTCGCTGGTGCTGTGCACAGCCCAAACGGCATCACCTTGAACTCGTATAGGCCGTCTGGGGTTATAAATGCAGTCTTCTCTCGGTCTCTCTCGTCCACTTCTATTTGCCAGTAGCCGGTCTTCAGGTCCATCGATGAGAAGTACTTCGCGTGGCAGAGGTGGTCGAGGGCGTCGTCGATTCGGGGGAGGGGGTACACGTCCTTTTTCGTGATTTTGTTCAGTCGCCGGTAGTCAACGCAAAACCTTAATGTGCCGTCTTTTTTCTTTACGAGTACGACGGGCGCAGCCCAGGGGCTTTTCGATGGCTGTATAATGTCATCACTCAGCATGTCGTCGACTTGAGTCCG
Organism: Haemaphysalis longicornis; assembly: GCF_048455015.1. Classification (NCBI taxonomy): domain Eukaryota; kingdom Metazoa; phylum Arthropoda; class Arachnida; order Ixodida; family Ixodidae; genus Haemaphysalis; species Haemaphysalis longicornis. Next base: position 6,707,617 of record NW_027526266.1, on the reverse strand, counting down.
GATGGCTTCCCGTTCGTGTGAAGAGACGCGGTACGGTGACTGTCGGGTAGGTCGGGCTCCATCTTCGGTTATTATTCGGTGCTTCGCTAGAGGGGTCTGACGTAGTTTTGCGCTCGACGAAAAACATTCGCTATAGCGACGCAGCAAAGCCAATAATTTTTTCCGTTGTTCTTGCGGTAGCGCCGGATTCACGTCGAATGGCTGCGGGAGCTTGAATGTTTCTACGGGTGTGCGTTCAAAGTCGGCGACTGCGATCACATCACTTGCTTCTTGCGTTTCTTCGAGAAACGCAATTGCAGCTCCCTTGTTTAAATGCTGGTACTCTTCGGTGAAATTAGTGACCAAAACGTGAGATTGGCGTTGCTTAAAGTGCGCAATGCCTCTTGCGACGGAGACACCGCGGTCGAGAAGCAACCTTCGATCACTCTCTACGATAGCGTCGATGTCAGAAGCAGCATCTTCACAGTAGACGGCGATCATCAAGCTTGCGCGGGGTGGCAGGGTGATGTGATCGTCGGCGATCCCGACAGCAGCACGGTGATCGGGGTTCGGCTGCGGCGTCGTGGAGTGATTGGAGGAAAATGTTATCGACTTGGTCTGCAGATCAATTATTGCGCTGTTGTCCGTCAAAAAGTCCATTCCGAGAATCACGTCGCGGGAGCAGTTAGGCAGAACGACGAACGCCGCAGGGTACGTTGTGCCGTCTAAGGTGACGCGCGATGTGCACGTTCCACTTGGCGTCACGAGGTGGCCTCCTGCTGTGCGTATGTGCGGACCGTCCCATCTGGTCATAACTTTCTTCAGTTTAGACGCAAATGGTCCGCTCATTACCGAATAGTCAGCTCCCGTGTCTACGAGGGCGACTACGTCAAAGCCGTCGATGGACACCTTGACGTCAGATGCAGTCGTCCTCGAGTTCCGGGTTCGTCGGGGCGTCGTATCTCTGCTTGTACGTGTTGATGGTCGGGCACTGTGCATCGTCGTTGTCGTCGTCTTCTCAACGGACGTCTCGGTCAGGTCGGGTACGCGTCGCGCCGTGTAGCTGTCGTCGTGTTCGGGAGTCTCGTCAGGGTTAGGTCGGGTCGTCGGGATGAGGGCATGTCGTGAATCACTGTCTTCAGCGCGTCCTTGCGTCGTTGGAGGGTTTCTAGTTTTTCGCCGTAGAGCAACTTCACCTCCAGAAGTTGCCGCCTTTAGTTTCCCCCGCGTGGGCTGGGGGACCTTCCACGGGCGAAGTCAGCGTTGCTACGGCGGTTCGGCGATTGGTAGGGGTAGGGCGACGGCGAACGGTTGAAACGCGCTGGGCCACGGCTGGTTTCAGATAGATACTCGTCGATCTCACGTGGTCGTTGGCCAGGGAGAGGGCGAGGTGCGTCGACGGAGAAACCACGCAGTCCGAGTCTCTTGTATGGGCAGCGACGGTAAATGTGGTCGGCCTCTCCGCAGTGGTAGCACAGAGGACGGTTATCGGGAGTTCGCCATACGTCCGTCTTCCTCGGCGTCTGGTTTCGGGCTACCGGGGGTCGGGCGGGTGACAGTGGGCGGCGGTATGGCGGGGCCTCTTGACGACGTGTTGGAGCAGGGCGGGGTCGACGAACAGCCGCGGGGTATGTCATAGCTTGTGGCTCTCGGGGTACCTCGGATGGCGTAGAAGTTCCCAACGCTTGTTGCACTTCTTCTCTAATCACGTCGGTGAGGGAAGCGACTTGGGGCTGCGGCGGCGTTGGGAGAAGTTTCCGCAGCTCCTCTCTCACTATTGCGCGGATAGTCTCGCGTAGGCTGTCGGCCGGGATCCGCGTGCTGCCAAAGTCGTTCGCATTGGCCGCGCCAACAAAGTTGCGGTCATACTGCTTAGCACGCATTTCGAGGGCTTTCTCAATGGTGCTAGCTTCGGTCACGAATTCGGCGACGGTTTTGGGCGGATTTCGGACAAGTCCAGCAAACAGTTCCTCCTTCACTCCGCGCATTAAGAAGCGCAACTTCTTTTCTTCCGTCATTTCGGGGTCCGCGCGGCGAAATAGCTGCTTCATCTCCTCAACGAAGATCACGACACCTTCGTTGGGGTGTTGCGTGCGTGTTTCCAACAAAAGGGCGGCTCTTTCTTTCCGCACGACGGTAGTGAAGGTCTTAATAAACTCGCTTTTGAACTGAGCCCAGTTTGTCAAGGAGCTCTCGTGGTTCTCGAACCAAGTGCGAGCCGAATCTTCCAAGTAAAAGAAAACGTGCCGGAACGTTTCTGCGTCGTCCCACCTGTTGAATTTCCGGACGCGCTCCAGTTTCTCCAACCATTCTTCTGGGTCTTCTGCGGGGGCTCCTCGGAACGATGGCGGTTCCCGGGGCTGCTGCAGGACGATTGGCGACGTTGTTTCTTGCACCATGGTGTTGGTTGCAGCGTTCCTTTTCTTGGGGCCTTCTGGCATCAAACCGAACTCGGGCGGTAAATCTTGCAGGCGGGGGCTGGCTCTTGTTGGACTGGCTTGGCGGCTTTTCGAGGTTGTAGTGGGCATGAAGGGTGCGTACCCCGCACCTCCACCAGATGTCACGAAGCCAAGGAGGACGCAGTTGTCCTGAAGGAGAAACACGTTTATTGGAGTGAACTTGTGCTCCCCTAACAACTCAAAAGAATACAGAGGCGGCGAAGCAGCGGTCAACAAAGTGACTTGCACAGGCGAGTGTCGTCGAATCGAATGCCCCGGCGTCCGCACTGCAGGCCTTTTATCTTTCGGCGCGCGTGGTTCTCGAAACGTCGATTCGCATCGAGAACATAGTAGATCCAGGAAGATCATTCTGGGCCGTTCACGTTAGATCGGAACGCTCTCCCCATCACAACAGATAACGCATGCGGTACAGAAAGAAAGAATGGAACACGCGCTTCCCTTGGCGCAGAGATAACGCAGACCGGCGCAGCCGGGCGGTAAAAGCAAAATACAAATAAGCAAACCCAATGTATGGTTCGCGGCAATATATACCCCCTGGTGGTCTAGGGACCATTTACTGCATTCTACATAAACCTTCGGCACGGCTAGCACGAAAAGCACCACATGCAAGGCGTGGCACTAAACGCAGCACCGGGTACAGCATTTTAGTGCCGTTTTATTGCAGACTATATAGGACACTGCCGTAGTCCAAGCGAGATCCCACTAGGGCGCTATGAACATGCAGAAGGAGTTGCTTGTCTGCACCATACGACGGATTAGAGAGAACTTTAAGAATATTCATAGTTTTTATGCATTTCTGCTTGAGATGTTTCAAGTGTGGAACCAATGTTAGTTTGTTATCAAATATTACGCCTAAAAATTTGTGCTCTTTATAACAGGAAATGAAGCGCCATTAAGAGTAATATCTAGGTCCTGATGGATCCCACGCTTCCCGGACAAGACAACACAAGTGCTTTTTCTGGGTTAGGTTTAAAACCATTCTTGTCTGACCAGCTTGCAAGTTGTTGACACCGAGCTGTACTTGACGTTCTGAAATTGACAGGTTACAGGATTTAAAGATATTCGCACTTCGTCTAAATTGAATAAGAAATCGAGGTGGCAATGTCGTCCCAAGGGAGTTAATCTTAACTATGAACAGTGTACTGCTTAGAACTCCAACTTGCGGAAATCTGTTTTTGTGCACATGAACCCTTGGAAGTGCGCCACCAACTCTCACACAAAATGTCTTTTCGGCCAAATAACTAGGAAAAGTGTTCATTATGTTGCCTAAGACACCAAATGACTTAAGGTCACTGGGGATCCCGTAGCACCAGGCGGTGTCATAGGCCTTCTCAAGGTCAAAAACACAGTTGCGCAAAAGAGTTCATGAATAAAGTATTCGTTATATAGGACTGGCGCAAGACGAGTATCGTTAGTGGATCGCCCTGCCCTGAAGACTGCCTGGCAGGAATCGAGAAGACCGTTGTACTCAAGAAAGTACATAAGTCTCCTGTTTATCATCTTCTCGAGTAGCTTGTACAAGCAGCTTGGAAGGGTGATGGGCCGATAGCTAGCGGGAGACAAACGGTCCATCCACTACTTCACAAAAGCCAATACTATGGCGTATCTCCAACAGCGTGGAATGTGCCCCAAAAGACATATTTTATTGCGTATATGTAGAAGTGGTTCAAGGTGTCTGAGTGTAGGTGTTCTATTAGGGTGTATGCGATTTATCTGCACCTGGAGCTGAAGGCTTAGGTGTCATCTGGGCTGCCTTCAGCTCATAAATTGAAAAAGGAGAATTGTAGGAAGTGTGCGACTTGTTGCTATCACACAGGGACTCCTTTTCTTCAGATGTTTTGTTTTTTATGGAAGTGTTTGTGTAGTGTGCTGAACTTCGCACGTGTTCCAAGTGTTGTGCAAGTGTGTTAGCCTGGTCTTCGAGCGTGTCCCCTGTTGTGCTAACCAGGGGCAGGCTGTGTGTACATTGTCCTTTGAGCTTACCTATATCTGTCCAGACTTTGTATGTGTCCGTGTATGACGTAATCGATGTCAAGAAGGTGTGCCAGCCCTGTCGTTTTGCTACACGGCGCACACTTTTTCCTGACGCCTTGGCCCGTTTCAACAAAAGGTTACCCGAGGTGGGGTACCGACGGATAATATCCCACACCTTGTTCTGTAGCTCTGGCGCTTGTCTACAGTCCTCATTCGACCATGGCCTCCTGTGGTTGCACGGGCACCAGAGGCGTGGGGAAGAGACTTTTTGGCAGCGTTGAGCATGTGTGCCATGAGGAGTTGGGTAGCTTCTTCAATGTGTGGGTGTTCAATTGAAAAGTGGTGTTGTTTGGATGCCTCTTTAAATGTAATTCAGTTAGCTCTTGCTTCACTGAACCGGTTTTGGAAGGCTGGACTGCGTGGACCTTAACCTGTATATGTTAGTGAGGTCGGGAACTGGTCACTGCAGTATGGATCAGTGTACACAGCTCACTCGAGAATAGGACAAAGGATTGCGGAGCCAAAACCCAGCTCAAGAAAAGAGTGCATGTTAGTACCTATCTCATGTTATGTAGGCTGTTTCTTGTTGAAGAGGCATGCTCCTGTGCAAACGCCTCTATCAGGCGACCTCGTGCAATAGTTCGAAGGAGCCTCACAGAGTGTCGTGGGCATTAAGGTCACCTGTGAGGATGTTTGGTTGGGCAGCTGGTCAACCAGCTCCTCGAAGTCGGCACTCGAAAGTGCAAGATTGGGAGCAATGTAGGTGGATAATACCATTATCAGCCTATTAAATATCATTGTGCTGATTGCTTTAGCCTCAAGGACAGGGTTCAAAGTGACAGCGTGGCATGCTAAGGATTTCCGGAAATTATATGGCCACACCGCCAGAAGAGTGTGTGCAGCCATTCTTTCCATTTCTGTATACAACGTAACTATACAATAAATATGTGTGTTTGAAATTGAAATGTATTTCTGGGACACACATTACACTTTGCTGATTAGCATGCAAAATCTTGTAATCGTCATGATTATTCAGATGTTCTCTGCAGTTCTGTTGAACAATATTTTTCTTCCCATTAGTAGCTGTTCAGACCTGCTGAAGTGTGACTATTTATGCAAAGTCTTTCGGAGCTTGGACTATTGGTAGGGTTTTTTTTATCTTCTATGGAGGTTTGCATGAATAGGCCCGCTCCTTCCACTGCAAAACAGAAAGGTCCCACATACATCACGCCATCACATTTGTAGGGAGTAGCTGGCGGCCTAGACCCCTTTGGACTTGGCTCCATTCCCGGTGCCCTTCGTTGGAATCGGGAACCGCCGAGGGTGCCATGGACACCCCGGTTGGCAGAGGCGGTGCGGGGGGGGGGGTGAGAACTGCCGCGGGTGCCTCTGTCTCCATCTCCTCCGTGCCCTTACTTGTGCTTTGGGCCCGTGGAGAGAGGCAGTGGATGCAGCGGCATCCTAAACAGACGTGGTTGCCACCAGAGCCGCTGCTGGCTGAGCGAGTGGTCCAGAGACGGGTTGGGCTGCCCGGGGCAACCGTCGGAGGGTAGGGGACGGGACGAAATACTGCTCGCGGTACTAGGTCCCAGACGAAACCAGACGCGCTCCGACCCCCGGAAAGCCGCGTCGGCATGCCTCCGCAGGGGGAATGAAGCGAACCCCTTTCGTGCCTCTGGAAAAGTCGTGTCGTTCACTTTTAAGGCAATGATCTGCTTTTCCTACTTGAACTTTTGACAACTGCTAGAATAGGCAGCGTGGGGTTCGTGGCAGTTCGCACAGGTGAACCTGTCGGATGGAAAATTGTCAGTTAGGTGATTATGTGCTACACATTTTGCGCAAGTCAGTTGACTACGACAAGAGGTTATGCCGTGCTCAAACCGCTGACACTTGAAGCAGCGGCATGGGTTTCGGACGTAGGGTCTGATCAAACATCTCATGAAACCTGCGTTAACCAACTCAGGAAGTGTTGAGCGATCAAACGCCAAGAATATGTGCTTTGTTGCCAATATTTGATCCTTTCGCCGTATGGTGATTCGCCTCACTTCTGTCACGCCCTAGTTTCGAAGGCCCTCGATCTGATCTCCTTCATTCTCATTTATTAGATACCGATCAGAGATAACGCCCTGGCAGCTATTGGGGCTGCGATGGGGCGTGATCTTGCTGTCAACATCGACCATGCGCGTTTGTTTGAGAGGTTAGAAGATTGTTCTTTGTTTTCTACTTCAATCAAAACTGCTCGCGTTGAAGGTTTCTTAGCCTTGTACGACTTCCCGATAAGGAATTTGAGAAACTTGGAAATCAGATAGACCGAGTTGGAGCTGATGAGTTTTGACTTATCCAGGAATTTCATTAACAAAAAGTGCCAGAAATCATCTGTCTTTGGAAGAGAGATCGAAGGGAAAGAAGGAAAAGAAACTTTTGTGCGGCCTCTCTTCAGCGACCGATCACGTTTGCGAGGGGGCGGGGGTTGGAAATATTATGTGCTATGGTATAATAGCAGGGGAAAGGAGTACTTCCTTCGCTCGTATTACCCTGATACCGAGAGAGGTTCCTTAGCTCCCTACATGGTGAACAGACAGGAAGCAAGCCCATCCGCCGGAGCGTGACCTGGGCTACGACGTGCCACCGTTACTGGTTTCAGACACTCCAGCTGTAAACACATCGCCATGGTTGGATACAGCTTATGTTTGGGGGCTCGATGTCCGCGGTGTAACCAATACCGTCACCGCGATTAGTCAAGGTGCCCCGAGCTGGATGTATAGATATCTTTTCAGCTAAGGTCCGGTGAAGACGCTCTGCTAGGCCATTTGTTTTGGGGCAATATGCGCTCCTCATTAGGTGTGTAATGTGCATTAGGGTTAAGACTTCTGGCTCAAAGTCGTTTGCGACTGAAGTTTTTTGGCCGCTCATTACGAGGACGGATGCGCCATGTCGGAGGACGATGCTTCTCAGGAAAAAAAGCAACCCCTTTATTGGTTCACGGATGAGGGCCTTCGTCTCGGCGTACCCCGATAAATAATCAGTGTCAATGATTGGGCACTTGTTCCTGGAGGCTAATGTTGAGGGTGAGCCAAGTATATCCATTTCGAGTTGCCAAAACGGCAAGTCGGTGGTTCTGATACACTCAGCATTAGCTTAATACCGCTTACAGAGCACGTTGTAGCGCAGACAATACGACTTTATTCCTATACGGAAGGTTCGGCTGGCGCAGGGTTGTCATCTTCTAGGTATTCGATAAGTTATCGCAGCTCTGCGTCGGCCAGCTGGCCATCAGCTATTTCCACATTTTGGACAATTCCGATAAAGAGAATGGCCTCGTGGCCCTCAGAAGGACCGGCGAAAGCTATGGTTGTGACAAAGAGTCGTCGTCGGTGCGCTTTGTTTCCGGACTTCTACACGAACGTGACGCGGAACTCTTAGCTTTAAACGGCGAGGATAAAGTTGCCCCGATGGGTCCCTCAGGTTCGCGAGCCACCAGAGGGCATGGTGGTTGCTGACTGCTTTGAATGACCAGCCTTGCAAATATGGACAAGATTTGCTAATAGCACAGATGACGACGAGGCGTTCCGTCTCTCTCGCCGAAAAATTTTTTTCCTCCTTGGAAAACGTGTGCCTAGCATAAGCTATTAAATTTTGCACGCCAGCCTGCCATTGTACAAGTATATCACTGTCAACACAAAGCTCAAGTTTAAACAGGGATATCAGGGTTACTGCAGTAGTTTTAGGCGAAAGCGGATAGACGAAGGTCGAGCCGAAAGAGCTCAGCTGTTAATATGCAAAAGCGAAATTTGTGCAAAATATGTTTCGACCTGTACGATATACCAACAGGCAATAATTAGATAGGAATCCTGGTGCTTCCAAGGAAAAGGCTTCCGGAGATGTGCAAGATGCCGTTTGTGACAAAATAAGTAGCTGAGAATAGGTTATAACACAAATGCGTTGAGTTGTGACAAACATATTCAGTGGACCAACAGTTTCGTGAACGCCATCCGTGAATATTGGGCCACTGAAAAGTTGGGTATTGTCGCAGAGGGCTACAAAATTCAAATACAGGTTGTTTAACCAGCTCTAATGGTACAACTACTAGTAAATACTATTTCATCTCACCTGCCTTTGCCATTACCCGAAATATCTTAAACGGGCTGTACGAAACGGCCTGTTAAACGTGCTCTAGCTTTAGAACTCGGGAAACAAGGCGGTGAAAATAATGGTGTAAATCATCCGCGCAGTGGATTTTTTTAGTTAGCGTGATTGGCAAGAATGCTTTGTAAATACCTTTTTTCCCAGGGTAAATTCAAGAATGAATGGTTGTGGTTTCTTGAGCTCGCTGTCTGTTTGTCTTTACAATAAAGGCTCCTACGCGAATCTTATTTTTAAGAGGCCCCCAGCAACCGCCAAAAGCGAACACTGAATTTCACTGTGAGGAGGTTTAATGAGGCATTAAAAGGAACGCCACAGTATGGCACAATGCGACACGGGTTTGACAAACACATTTTATTGATTTTTGTCTCAAACTCTTTCAAAGCTTTCCGGGTAGAAAGAAATCATTGGGTTACGCGTTTCTCCTGATTCTAGCCACAATAACCGACATTGTGTTCCCCGCCGCAAGGATGACAGGGGCATTCGCCGGGGCACGTTCTCAGTCCGTGAGGGTCGCACTACACACAATAAAATGCAATAATCAGTAGCAGCCTACTATGTATTCCATTTTATAGCCAAGGTATTTTTGAGGATCAAAATATAATTTGTAATTTTACCTGGACCACCACAGGGGTAATGAATTTGCCCCTTTAAAACCTCTCACAACATACCACACAACTCTAAAATTGCCATTGAATCAGTGAAAACTGACAAGAGATAATGTATACCAAGTTTAAGAGCAATGGCGGGCGTATCACAGATCCAGAGACATACCAATACAAAAAATAACTTAATCACTAGGAAAAGCCAGGGCCCTCTCTTCTCGGATATTTGGTAGGAGCGCCTGTCAATTTCAAAGGTTTTCGTGCTTTTGAAATCATTTGAAGTCTTCTTTAAACTTCACACAACCTCCAATCAGAGCACTTTAAAGTTTTAGATACAGCGTCCTGCCGGTGTTTTTTATCTAGACGCACAAGACTTACTTATTTACAAGTACTCTCAGGGCTGGGGACTGGTAAAGGGGAGTAGGAAGTCCAAACACACTAAACCAGTGCGCAGTGCAAATTACATCAACATTTAAAAGAGGCTCAAAAACAACCACATTTTACATTGTAACGGATTTATACAGTGCTAGTCCAAAACATACGACAGCGGTAATTGGCAGCAAAACATTATACAATGCTAGGGCTTTCGATTTCCCTGGTGATAACAGACCTGAAAGTATATGTGGCAACGTTATCTATAGCAGCAGTGGTGGGGGAAGGCATGTTAAGTAACTTGAAATCCGTGGAAGAAATGTAGCAGGGTAAGAACGAGAGTAACTTTAGAGGACAGACACTTTGTGCGCATAGTCAAGTCGTTCAGTCGTATATTTTGGTGAAAAGGCAGTGGCAAGAAAGTTCTCTACGGAGCGCCAACGTTTGTAAATGAAGAGTTGATTTTATATTAATTATGGTTGCAGCTCTAGTGTAGTTGCACAGAATAAAACCGGTAGCATTTTCTCAACCATTTCTAGTTTAGAATAAAAAATCCAGGTCAGGATCCAAGATTAAAGCGGCATACTCAAGCTTTGACCTTATAAGCGTTTTGTACCGAAGTTTCATGAATAATGGCACTTGGGAGAAGTGGTGTCTTATGAAGCCCGAGGTACGGTTAGCGTTAGCGTTAATGTGATCGATGTCGATCACATCATGTAAAGTGATCGATCGAGTCCGGTGGAGCATCGAACGGAGCTGATACTGTGTTTCTAGCCTGACGGCCGCTTGGCCTACCGTCGTCACCTTGCTGCCTATTTTCCTGCTTGATCGTCCATTCCTGCCTTCGGACTGGGTTGAAAGTGGGCTGCAAGCAACGGTCTGCACAGCCGTGAACACCGGCCTGCAGAAACGAAAGATAGTAGCAGCTTTGGTTCACAAGGGGGTGTGACACCACGGCCGGGAAGCTTCGAAAGCAACTCAAGGAATCGCCACCTTGGCAGTCCGGTGGAGCATCGAACGGAGCTGAGACTTTTCGTTTCTCTTTTTGGGGGAGAAATGTCGGTTATGCTTGCATAGCCCCGATTTTATTCTCCACTAGACTGCACTGTTTTGCCATTAATGTTGCTGTCGGAAAAGTGTTTGTCTGGTTCCAAAGGTTTCGAAAATGATGCACAGCATCTCGTTTGTAGCTTGTACAAAAAATTGTTTCATGTTGGAAAATGTTGAGGTGTTCCCAAAAAGAAGCAAAAAACCATGGCTTCAACCACTGTTTGTGGTTGGAAATGTGAAAGATGTACAAAGGAAGAGCTAGAGGCGTCATCTGAATCCGAAAAAACCGATGAAGAGAACTCTAAGCCAGCTAAAGGCTACAGTCGATAATGTTGAGCAGTATTCCAGGCGAACGAACGTTGAGATACATGGTGTAGCGCAGCTGCCAGAAGATTTACGTCAGGTTCTTGTAGATCTTAGCCATAAGCTGGAAAAAAAGGCACCCGAAAAGCAATCTGTAGAAGCGATACACAGGCTCAAGGAGAAGCAAGATAAGATTGCAGCTATCATCGTTCTCTTCAGAGACCGAGAGGAACGCGACATATGGTTATCTAAGAAAAGGGCACTCAGGAACAACAAAAATTTTCATAAATAAAAATTTGACAACACAGCAACAACAGCTGTTCTGGCAATGCCGCCAAGTTGGCAAGCAAAAAAACTACAAGTTCGTGCGGATGACCAAAGGCAAAATTTTCGCTCGGAAAATTGAGGGACCGACTTGAATCGTAATCAACACGGAAAACGATCTTGGAACACTTGTTTAATGACCTCTTTTAATTCATTTTGCGAATGGGAGGACTGTCTCCAATTAGTGATGGTTGAGGACTCCTTTAAACTAGACGTCGCCATTTCGCACATTAACACCCGAAAAATTACTAACAACTGAGATCAGCTATTCGCGCATAAGAATGAATGAAAGATGTCGATGTAGTTGTTTTCACTGAAGTGAACATTGATGCGCAACGACAGGTTTCTTTTTCACTTATTGGGCATTGGAGAGCAGCGCTGTGTCGAAAAAATCAAAAAGGTGGAGGAACCTTCGTATTCGTAAAGAAAAACTGGCTGTTAGGTTCCACTGACTAAACTTGAAATATGCAGAGGCATTGCTGATTTCGATCAGTAAGAGAAACATGACGTACACGATATGTCTAATTTACAGGCCACCTAAGATGAACGTAACTTGTTTTAGTTGAAATGAAACAAATACTAAACTGTCAGATGAATAAAAAGAACCTTATAATAACAGGATACATTATATTGATGTTATGCAAGAATCAAAAATTGCAGTAATAAACTTCCTCAATTTATTATCGGAATTCGTGCTTTCAGTGGTCATCGGTGACTACACAAGGGAAGAATACTTAAGGGCCCAAACGACCAGATCATGCATAGATCTTATTATAACACGTAGAACAAAGCAAAGACATCAGTCTGAAGTGATTAGGGTAAAGTTGGCTCACCACAACTTTACAGCATTAGCTATCTACTCTAAGGCACCGAGTGAAAATGTTGTAGCATTTACAATGAAAGAAATTTTAGACGATACCAAAGTTGATACCTACATAAATGAGACTAATTGGAACACCTTGCTGTCTCTGGATCACGTAAACTTGTACTGAAATTTTTTATGACATCTACGAGCGTTCCAATATATGTGTAAAATTAAAACAAAGACAATTGAACAACCGATGGATCAGAACCGAAATAATAGAACTTTGTTATTTTTAAGATAAAGCATGGCAAAGAGGCCGGAAAGAACCACAGGATACGCTAAAGAGGCAAGAGTTTAGAAGTTTCCAGATTTTGGTAACAACCAAAATACGCCGGGCTGAAAGCAAATATCACTTGTCCCAATTTTCCCAAAATAAGAATAACAGTAAGAAAACGTAGAAGATTGTGAGCGAAATAATGGGTAGAAATAAACAAGCGTGCGTAGATGACAAAATCAGAAAGAACTTTTGGAAAGACAACACGCGTGAGTTGTGCCATAAATTTACCGACACGTTTATACATGCCGCTGAGGCTTTGATGGAAAAGCGGGGGGACGATGGAACGCGCATGAAAGAGTACAAGCCACTACGCGCGTGTGGTAGCACAGCTTATCTGCCGCCGATTACCGAAGCAGAGCTTTGGAACATCATCCGAGGAATGAAACCGTTTACACCACCTGGGTTTGAAATTAGACTAAGAGACTTGTTGTGTCACTACAGCAGAATAAAATATGTGCTTTTAAAGATTCCTAATAGAATGTTTCAATTGGGAAATATACCCAAAGAAATGAAAGTTTCCATTGGGAGGCCGATTTACAAACACGGAAAAAAAAGGCGAGCTCGGTAACTGGTCTAGACCAATTGCAATATTATCAGTGTTGTCTCATGTAGTAGAGAACCATATAGCGTCTGTAACGCAATCGTTTAGCGCGAAGTAAAACTTAAATAACCCTGCGCAGTTTGGTTTCACAAAAAGAAGAAACAGTATTTTACTCTTAGAAAAATGTTCGCACCTCGTCAACGCCTGTATTGAAAATTACGAAGCCGTTTTAGCGTTATATTTAGACCTATCGAACGCATTCGATACAGTTAACCATTAATGGATGGTACAAAAACTTAGCTCTTTGGGGTTTGTGCGCGATTTCTTAAGTTCTTTACGAGTTATATCTCACAACGATTTCAATGCGTAAAACTCCATCGGGAGTACAGCGGACGTCAAGAAATACAATGTGGAGTGCCTCAGGGCAGCACGCTAGGGCCCATACTTTTCTATAAATAGGTTAGCAATCTTAGCTTGCTTCCACTGAAGTCGAACGAGTTCCAATATGCATAGGGCACTGCACTGGCTCTGAAAATCACCAACTCCTTTTGTGGAACAAACATTTTTCAGAATGAAATTCACAAAGTCATGAATTGTTTCAAACAAAATTCAATTTTCGTAAATATACAGAAAACTATATTGGTATGCCTCAGGACGCCACATAAAGTTGTTTGCCTCGATAGGCTTGTGTATTTGCATATGTCATAGTGCAGCTCTTTTAAATGTAGGCCCCTTTAATTAAAACCCGAAGTACAATATTTAGGCCTCTTCTTTGACCAATATTTCACATGGAATAAACATGTGCGGTTCGTATGCAAAAACTTAAGGGGTGTAGCAGCTATGATTCACAACCCAAGAGGGAAGGCCCAATTGAAATTAAGACAAACCATATATAAACCACTGGTGGAAAGAATTTGGAAATATGGAATTACCCTGTATGGTTCCTGCTCAGATCATAAACAAGAATGTATAAACTGAGCAAGTATCAGAATAGCAAAGAGTATTGCCTATGAAACAAAGTTCCAAGATGAAAAAATAAAGGACAAGTATTCTTTTTAGGTATACTTCAGGTGCACAAGCTTTTTCGGTATGAGGTACTAACACGATATTACTTCTGGAACCAGTTCAAAATTCCTGTTAGGAAAAGTAGAACCCTAAGAAAAACAGAAAGCTTCGTGAAGCCGCGAGCGGTCACGAACTGAGGGAAAAAATTGCGGAAACATTACGTGCCAGAATTTTTCAATGCTCTCCGAAACAATTTGTGTATTATAAAAAACACGGAGGAAAATGTTTCAGAAAATTCACTAATATTGTGTCTCAGGCAACTCATATGGGTGAAGAGTGGAATACATTTGTGACGTCCACAAGTACGTTTTTTGCTGTTTATATAGTGTTGCAATGCATAATTCCGCTATGTGATTTTCGAGTAAGAAGTATTTGTCATGTCCAAACATGAGAGTGTGCTTATTCTCTTTTGTGTATGTTTACACCAACTGCCTGGAAAGCCAACAAGCATTCGGTGCTTAGGCAGACCAGAGAAAAAACTGTGTAAAACCAAAAAGAATAAAGCTGAATGAATGAATGAATGAATGTGCATATCCCACTGGAACGTATTAGTGGTATGTACTCCTATGTACTTAAAGACGCCCCTGGTTCTAATGGCAGCCCTATATAACAATACATACTAGTTAGCGTTGAGGTACAAGCTATTCTCTTTGAATTGCATGTAGAAATGTTGAGCTCCAATTGCCAGTTATCACAATAGGTGGCAACATTATTTTGGTCTGCCTGCGAGGTAGTTACATCGGCGCCGTTTTTGATTTCACGGAATACTACAGAGTCATCAGCGAACAAATGAATATTGAATGAGACACGATGAGGTCATTACTATATATGAAAAATTATATTGCACGTAAAACTCAACCAAGTGACGCTCCGGACGTTACTACTACAGGGGTCGAGTTGAAATTATTAGCTCAAACGAAATATTCTATCCATTTCAGTAAACTACTGTCAATATTTAGGCTACGCAGCTTTATCCTTAGTAGTCGGTGCCATATTTCTTCAAATGCCTTCAAGACGTTAAAAAATATGCTTTCTGTGGACTAACGCTCGTCAAGAATAACATTTCATTTCAGGGTGAATGATACCAGTTGAGTTTCACAGGAATAGTCAAAATGCTGAAACAACGTAGCACTGTGGACTAGCAGCCAAATAAGTAAGCGCACACAATTTAATACTTTGTTCAACGACCATTTAAAAGAATATTGTTAGATAATTGTCACTCCATTCAAATAAATGCATTTTCAAGCGGTTTTTAAATGCATTTTCACGCATCTTGTTGAAAAGTTACTATTTGTTGCCAAATATACTTCGAAATGGGTATGCTCCAAAGAATTTGTACTTTTCTCCCTTTCTCAAAAGCTATAAGCTGCGTTTACCTTCGAGTGCGCAGAGTTTCATGACATGATTAGGAGTATGTACGCACTCAAATTTTAACTTTTGCAGATGCCTGTCAATAAAGGGAACGCCGGCTAAATGAAGGTAATTTTCTTGGTTCCTTGAAGTTCCGTTTACCGAAAGTTACCGTATGTTCTTTTAATGCTTAAGAATACGCAACCCCTTGCCCAAAAAACAAATATTCAAAAAAAAACACAATTCCAAAAGTCAGAGTACATACACCAAAAGTTATTGCGTCATTGTGTCTCCTAGGAAAAACATTGCAAAACAAGGTGCCGAAATAAATACAAGCGATCCCATGTTTTCGAAAATCTTTAAAAATTCTGAACAAATAAAATCGTGCCTGTACGGTCCAGACACTCAGCACGCAACTGGCACGACACTCATACACGAAACGGAGCAGCGGCGGCTATATTGTTCTTTATTAGTGTTCCCAGATTTGGGCTTCTGCGGCGTCAGAGCTAACTTGGACGGGGTCATTCGCGAATACCACTGCCACAGACGCAGCAAAACGACACCTTTCGATAGACGTCTTCAGCTGAAGTGCCGCGAAGCGCTTTAACTCTGATACCCATTCGGAATGACACCAATCGCACGCCGCCAGAGAGCAGAGAGAACTACCTACGACTACATTGGGTGGCCTACAGAAAACGCATCAAGAAGAAAATGGCGGCCTCTAACCGTCGCAGTGAGACGATACGTGATGTGATGCGAATTGACCAATAATCACGGCAGCGGTACAGAAAAAGAGCAAAAATGAGTGGCGATACTCTGTAACCTTATATAGTGACACCAGCTTCGACCAGCCTAAAAAGGATAAGAGCTGCGAGCAGGGATTTAAACTATTTTTAAAGGGGTGCTTTTATTTCGCATCACGTAGCGTTTGTGATAAAATTTCTTGTAGCAGTTTTAGGGTGTTTTTGTTCCTGCTTTGAAAGCCCTAACCTCCCTGCAAAAGCTTCCATACCTTTATTATCTCTGGGCGGTTACCCTAGAGCTTTTAACGAAGTCACTGATCTCTACTCGTACATTTCTGACGATCATATATACTGCTTCAGAAGTTTCCTGCCGGGAAGCCATGGAGCTTTGTAAGCCCATCAATAATATCCCAAAATAAATGACTGCAGTCAACAAGTAGGGGGGCTGGCCACTCAGAACACGTTAAGAAGCAAAACACAAACTTGTAGATCTGGTTTTTGTATTTCACATCCTATTCAGAGTTGGTGAAGGTGTAATGTTCCTTCACAAATTGCGTCAGCAATTTTAAAAGGCCTATAAAATTTGAGCCTGCATATGGCGGTCGGACACCTCGAAAACACACAAATTCTTTTCCACCCCTAAGAATGAACCAGCAGATTCAGAAACCTTGTGTAAAATGCCAAACAGCAGAATAAAAGGAGAAACACAGTTCCATGTGTCTCCACCCACCACTAAATAAACAAACCACAATTATTTTGAAAGCTCTGGACTGATAAAAGTGCTGTGTGACCCCAAAATGACACCTTGAATATCACTATTCTTTACACAGTACAATACACGAGCAAGTATTCTTTAATGAACAATTCCTAAACAGTTTTCGTTGCTATTACCGAAACACAACAATTACAGACCTACCAATAGAGCAAGTAGCTAACCAATAGTTTCCACAATACCCGCGGAAAATTCTACACAAAGCTAGAGCTGCCGGTCGCACGTCACTTCTCTAGGGATTGTTTTCTAGATATGTGTTTAGCGCATTCCCGGGACTTCAACCAAGCAGGCTCACTGCATGCACTGGCTCTTCATCATAACAAAACCTATAAAACGTATTCATATTATTTATGTCAAATTACCACAGGAATATATCGTCTACACCGTAGTTATAAATAGGGATATGAGGGCCATTGACGTAATTTAGGGAACAAGTTTGAATCAACATATTAACGGAAAAAAATGTCCAAAAAATAATTTTGTAATCCAACGCAATATTTAGGAGCGGCCGTTCGGATAATTTTAGGCCGAAAGCCTTAACTAGCATATTGTGCAAAACACCATCGTCGTTGTAAACCTTGCTTTCCGGTCAAGAAAGAGGTCACCAGAGTAAAAGATAATTTGAGCACACGTGGATAATCCCGTGAGATGGAAGCGTGGGTATCCACGGTAGGGCCACAATGCGCGACCCATGGTCTACCTCTCCGGTTTCCTCCATTTTTTCTTTTTTGGATTGAAAATGTAGCCAAGCTCCCGCTTAACCCCTAAAATGCACAAGCTAAAGGAGAAGGTTGGAGGAATACTTCCGTATAACACATATTTTGTGCCTCACAAAATCTCGCGAAGCCGATGTCTGCATCCAAGATATGCAGCCATTAAGCTGAATCACTTTCACGCGTATTGCCTTTCCGCACAATTGATGCGCTTATTGAGATTGTTCGAAGATCACAAAGGGCTGGGTTGGGCAATGCGCGGCCCGTGCAGAACTCTTCAGTGGGCTTCAGCAGGACGTCAGAAATCTCCCTCTGCTTGTCACTTCCTTCTAGAGTACCGCTATAGCAGTCTTGTTGTCAAAATGACCGGGGCCGATAGTACGGAATTAAGGTGCTATTTTCAGCCCCTGTGAAATTTTCAGGCAAGTGCCCACGCATCTCAAAAGAAAACAGTAAGCGTAAACAGTGCGGCAACAAGCACGCCAACCACCGTGTTCACTGCAAAGTTGGTGTAGTGTATCAAATAGAATTGAAGTGTGGAAACGTCTACGTAGGGCGCACCGGACTCTGCAACAATGACCACAAAAGTGAGCATGATCTCTCTGCCAAAAACAACTTATAATGCCCACTCGCCCGCTCACCGTTTGGCTGGCACAAGTGGCCAGGGTGTTCCGCTGCTTAAAAAAGTTAAGGTTCTGTGCATGTCCAGCGACAGGAAGGCACGGGAAATTTAAGACGCCGACCATATAGAAAAGATGGAAGAAGAATGCGTGTGTGACACATCTGTGTTCCTTCATAAACAAGAGCCTGTATATCTTCCACGTGACCGTGGAGAAGTGATGGAGCGGCTTTTAAAGATTGCTATGGTAGCAGAAAAGTACGTATGAGCGACCTGATAACAAGTGAATTTATGTTTGTGTGATCTGTCTAACAAAATTTTGGTTAGAGTTGGCGCTTGTCCGCTTCTTCCTGTATGTGTTGTCATTTTCGCGGTAACTTACAAGTTTCCACAACCAAGGTAACTTCGAAGTTTCCAAAACATTTACTAGAAACCCGCATGGTGTATGGGCTTCGTGTGTACTTCACATGTCGACACAAGCAAAAAGTCTAAGTGTTTTCTTATACGCTCGTTAAGTATGGCGAGTAAAAACGACGGTCTGCAAATTGTATGAGCAATAGGCCCGACACAAGTGGTACGAAAATAAATTAACCCAATACTCCCAGATAATAAGGAAATAACCAAAATTTAACAACGCATTTTAAATGATGTCCACAGGAAAGCAGCAAGTAAAAAACGTTTGTGTGTTTTTGCTGCCACCCCTTGCAATGGGAGCGATTTCCCGTGCAAGCCGGGTGAACTTCCTAGGCGTTGTACTCCCGCACATAGGCGTTGTACTCCCGTTGTACTCCCGTTGTACTTCCACAGCCACGGTGGACGCTAAACTCACAACTGGCTCTGGCCGGACATGCCGCCAGAATCATTCACCCCCGGCAATGGCGCAACGCGGCAAGATGGTGGGTGGCGCCGCAAGGTAGACAAGGGTCACGTGCCTCTCGCAAATGTAAAGGCAGCTTTCCAGACTTGAATTCCCCTTTCAAGGGTCCGCACTCAAGCAGGCACGCCTCTACCCATTAAAAAAACGCGTGGGTGCCCGGCGGCGCACGCATTCAAGTCCGATACATCCTGAATACGAGGCAAGTGATGTGCTACTGAGCCATTGCTTCGGTTTGCGTTGAGCCTGAACTTCACTTTGTGTGCAATAGGGCACCTCAAGCGCATAGGCTTTCCTACAATGAAGACTCTGGAGACTTCTGCCCGCGCTAACAAAAAACACTGTCGCCTCACCCATGTCTGCAAGACACACTTGACATTCGTGCCTACTGACAACCAGTGCAGCCCAGCGTTCCGGGTTTCGTAAACATGCGCCTTTCCAGGAGCGAAAGGCAAAAGAATGTGGCTGTAGGGCCCCTTTATTTGAAGAATATACTGCAATAATATTTTTAATTGATTATTAGTATGATGGGTAACACCACACCATACTGGGATTCGAGTAGCGCAGGTGCACACCACCATTCCCGGAATACGCTGATTATGGGTACTGAAGAGGTACTGAGCCAGTATGCTTGTTAACGTAATTCAAGCCCTAAATTAACAAACTAAGGCAGCGAACGAAACACAAACCTAGTGAAGCAGGAAAAAACCTTCCCAAGTAATTAGCTCCTAACTGGTAAAGAACGGAAAGGGAAGATATAGTTGCAACAGCGATTGAGCCGTAACAAAGAAAACAGGTGTAGCTAGGCTTTCGCTTTAAGGCAGATAAGGAGACGCAGGTGCCGTGAAGAATTTGTATTGCGATTACCTAAACTTTCAGTGAATCAGCAATCAAAAGCAATTCTGATCAGAAGTTCACTATTTTTCATCTACTTGCTTCCAAACCTTGAAATCCATCCTAGGCACGCTTAAGCAATTGGTTGCCTTGTATACAGAGCCTCATGTTATAGCCATGCAATTATTTCTGCTGCCTAAATGGGACTGATTTGGTAGATGAGTCACCCTATGGTACTTAATCAACCTTACGGATAAAGTAAACCAAGCGATCGGCTTTTCCGAACGAGGGTACTAACTATCACAATCTCCTATTTTTGCTTTTCCTATTCGACTCTTCTATTGAATATATTCTTGTAAATACATATTTGCCAATGACATACAATAACACTCAGCTGGTGTAGCGAACCATCGTTCATAAATATTGACCTCTTGTGTGTTAAACTGTTCTGTATTTTCACCTTCCTCTGAATGGGATGGTAAAATACTTCGTCTGTGGGTTGAAACACGCTCATTAATACCGTTCCCATTCTGCAATTCCGACAGAATATTCAACTTCTGGTACCGACCTCACCACCTTATTATTTTCTTTCTCAGTATTCCAGTGAAATATGTTTAATTATATATAATCAGGCGCAAGGCTATTAAAGTGAAAAGAAACCAAAAGAAAGCAAAGATTACAACAACGTTGGGTTTCAGTATATTTACGGAAATCCGGGAGTGAAAATTCTAAGCATAGTATTACTAGCACATATGGCAAGTTGATATGATGAGTAGCCCGAAAGAATATTTGGTAGTTTGATCCTTTTTTATAAATTGTTTTTACAGAAAGCCGGTACTATTTGGATACACAAAATAATAGAAACAGTCTCACAAGTTGTGTTTCCAGTTCGGTAAATTCTTTGCTGTATTACATATAATCCCTTAGGCTCCGGCTATCCGAATGAGACTCATATATGGAAATGAATCATAGATTCCCGATAAAATACAATAAAAGAACTAAGGTTATTTAGTTTCCATACGATGAACATACCAATCTTTTTTGGTGTATTTCCTTAAAAAGGTATTTGTTTTCAATAAACGTGCTTTAGGGCCCAATGAAGTAAAGCGGTCGTCTTGCAGGTTTAAGATATTACTTTGCTAACATAACAATTTTCTGAACTGTATACCTCCAGTGGACTTTCCGACTCTCTTCGTCTTTGTATGTTTGTGGCACTTTGGTTTATATCTGTTTTGTTCTCTTGGCTGCCTTTGCTTCTCAGCTTATTTTTCAATAACTAATAGTTTGTAATTATCATATCAAGAACACAGAATTTAACGAAATCCTTCTGTACTGGTATGCAATTTTATTCTGGCTGAATACACGTCTGCCCACGATACATATATTGTTCCTATGATTATATATATTCCGGTAAAAAATGATGTCAACATGTCTTTAAAGGTATGTTGTCTCAATAATTTACTCCCAATAAAAAAATATATCCGTAAGAGAGCCAAACGCAGAGAGAAAGCGAGTGCACGTGTAAAGAGAAACATTATTTCCTTGAAGTGGCGACAAAATAGTCACATAGAAGGACCCAAGACGATACGCAGAAATAGCTGCTGTCGGTATGGAAAGGTTAAAATAATTAAAAGATGCAAAGGGGCCAGGTACATTTTTTTCGACAACACTGGTAGATTACTTCCTAAACGCCCTTGAGAAATTCTTTGTGTATGTATATGGTTGCTAGCGCAATATTAAACAAATAAATGTAGATGGTAGGAGTTCGATTTCGCCTCAACATCTTCTTGGTGAATGATGAAGACGAAATAGTGAAGTTCATTTGGTGCTCGATCCGAGAGGAGGATCTGGACTCGCTGTGATGAACGACGTCCGATGCTCGAAGCAAGTGATGGATAAGTACTGCCTTTCTTGCTGGGCATTAGGTTTATTTACACTATTTACCTTAGTCCAAGTGTTTATATCAGGACAGAATGATTGTTACATGGTCACTGTGCCCGCAGCATCCTGTTTGGTTAAGATATATACTGAACTAGATCCCCTCAACCCACCTCCCTGACAGAACACAAACAGTCGAGTTTTAATCCTAAAAACCACGTCTACAAAGGCGCGTTCAAGAAAGAGCGAAAACCCTTTTCAACATGGTTCATATGGAGCACAGATTGGCCACAAGAACCAACCAATCCTAAACATGTCCCCACCTGCGGTGACACGACCCATCATACAACTCCTAGCACGTTTCCCGCGTACGTTAATGGAACCGACAATCAAAGGCAATACATCTGCTACCCGAAGTAACTGACCGCACGGAGTGATCACGCCATCACTTTGAGCGGGCGGCATCTGCCACACAAACCAAAGCCGAACGCTTAGAGCGGTCTTCGCGCGGCTGACATCTTAGGGTGTCCTCACGTTGCAGCATCGCACTTGGCCTCGCACACTCACCGGCACAATGAGGGTGTCGTGGCTAATTCCCTCTCAGATGAAGGTACACCGCTGCTGGCCGCCTGATCCGCGGAAGAGCTGTTCGAAGCCAAGGCGACCATTTTCGTTACAAATCAACCATAAACGACCAGCACTTACGCCCGCTTCGCAAATGCTCAAATTCTGAGACGGCATCTTTTTCGCTTCGCGTTAGCTCGTCAACAAACGACCACATACCAACGCTACAGAGGCACCCGGGGTAAGCATCCCCGTCTTTCACCACACAAAAGGAAGGAACACAAAGCATGCACTTAGCGGCCCCAAATTCGCGTCCGTGCGGTTGCATGAAAGGAACGCAGCATGACAGCTACAAGCGGAGGCGACACCGATACATGGGCCACCGGCGGCTTTCATTAATTAAATGCGGAGCGCGAACACAGAAGTAGGGTCTCCAGCAGGCCAGCCTTCCTAGTACATGCTAAAGGCGGCATGTGTATCCCTGTACTTTGAACTGGAAGTAATAGGTGCTTCCTAAATACAATTACAAATTGGTTGCCTTGTGAAGATATGAAAGATACTGTTCTTGCTCAAAGGTCATTTATACTTTGCCTTAATATTTGGCTACAAAATATTTCTGTGGAAACGATGTATTAACCATTGCGTTTTTATGCATTGTTGTGAATGGATATCACACCTATGTACAAAATTTTTGCGGCATCATTGCGGACCTCGAACGAATTGTGCCTTTTTTTCAAGTGAGCAATTATTTATTACCAGAAATCACCACCAAATCTGCACTACATTTTTCACGTGTAAAATGTTACGACGCATATTTTAAAATTATTCGTAGACGACATTAGAAATACAACTTATTTTACATAAACACGCATAACTTTGCGAAGTATTGTCGCCAGTACTGCAGTATTTTGAAGTTACCTATGGTTTCGACGTGGCGATTTAAAAGAAGAAGCAAATTGATGACATAGCATTTGATTTTGAAAATGCTTTTGGGCAGGCCTGCAACACTAAATTTAATATTATATCGAGAAAATTGGCATTGACACAATAATTGCTAGATGAATTCATGCATACCCTAATTATCAAAAGTAATACGTTGAAATTGCTGGTGAACGATTATCTGTCTTCAAATTTTTATCTGATGTGCGGCAATGGTCGCTCTAACTGCCAAATTTGTTTTTGTTGCACGTGAATGACAGTACTAATGGCTTGCATCGTAACACTGAACAATGTCTATTGGAGGGTGACTGCCTTATTTTCTCACGCGTTAAGAATGTTCACGATGAAGTATTGTAAATTATGGCTGTAAAGAATTTACAACTGTTGAATTACGTGGAATAAAGAAGTTATTTTTATAAAATACCCTACATTGCAGTTGCTAACAAAAACTCATTTACTGTTTACTTATGCAATATATAATTGTCCACTACATTATGCCACTAAGGTGATGTATCTCGGGAGTACAATTACGCATAATTTAAATTTAAACGGACACATCAGAAATACGTATGGATGTGCCCTACAGAAACTCCGTCTGATCCGGCGAAAGTTGAAAGACAATAAACACGGTGTAAATCTCGAGGCTTAAAAATTAATTGAATGACCCACACTGTAATTGTGCAACCTTGTACAGGATCCCTATCAACTGAGTATGTTAATTAAATAAGAACGGATGCGGAGACTAACCACATGTTTTATCTTTATGCATATCAAAGGGCGTAGTCTCCAACACCATTCTTATCGAATTTCGGTATGCCGGAAATTGTCGAATTGACCATATCGAATTGAACATACGACTGCTGGAGCACCACTGTTCGCTGGTGTGCAGGCCTTACACGCACCTGGCTTCGCACTAAAAAGAGTGCAAGGGACAGGGGGGGGGGGTGAAAACCCATGTTCGAAAAAACAACTGTGTTGTTTAAGCACAGGGGCAAGACAGAAAGGGAAATAATAGAAGCTTGGAATATCTGCCGGGAGGGGTCAAGTTGCGTGAGTAAATCTTCATTCAGTCTGCAAGAAGCAGAGTTAGCGTTTCGGGAACGACACGTGCGGTAATAGCATATCATGGGTTGCATTTTTATGTCACGGAAAACTTTTATTTGATAGTCTATGTATAGGTCTTAATCAGTGAATTGTGTCGGTTGGTTGCCCTATATATTTCTGTTTCCTAATAAATGTTGCCAGTTGCTAGTTAGCACGTCGTCCTGTGTATTTCTCTTCCTAGTCTACGTCTTTCCGCGCCTGTTTTCAAGATGGAAATTGTAACGCAGAAAACATAACCAAGTTTACATTCTCTAATCAACTGCATAACCATTAATTATTTTGGACTCCAGCGTATACTTTCGCACCTAATGACGAGTCCCACTACAAACAGGTGACGCTAATGCTGTGATTCTACACGTATCACGTGTTTGTATCCTTATTTGTTGTCATCTGAAAACCACAGTCGAATGAAACAGCCGTGACTGATGCATTTACTGTGACATACACAACACGATTATTTCAGCGCTAATGGTCATTTTCAGTGGTGGTGATGATTGTGGTTTGCGACGGGAAAAGGGGAGGATTTCTATTGGAGCTATTTTGAGCTCGGCAGGGAGCTCACCTGCATACAACCCAGTGCAGCGGAAGGGAAGTAGAGTGGTATTTATAGGATAAAGTAGACACACAGAGAGAGAGAGAGTATTCCTGGTGTAATATTTTTTAGTGAGGGATTGGCTTTCAGTGTAATAAACAATATTCTTCCCCACCCATACAACTGTGCGCAAGGGCTAACAATATTGGAAATAAAAATAAACAAATTATTTTTGGCCTTTTTGTGCATACTCCAGAACGAACAGGTTGTATTACATTTGAGCCACAGCATGCTAACTCTTTTCTGTGGAAGCACCTGGATTTTTCGTGTTGATTTCTTCCTGAACGTCTTGTCAAAACCCCTTGTCAAAAAATAATTTACCGAGCTTCTGGAAAAAAAACAGGGCACACCACTTGGAACTGTTTGGCAGTTTCAATGAGAGAGGCCCAAACCTAACTGGCCTAGCTTTGTGAAGGCGAGTGGCCGCATGTGATCACCATCTTAAGGCCACATTTGTACGGGACAAGGTTGGAATTGTGCTTTTTTGGTCTAATTTTTGTGTCTACTATGGCGCGAAGATTTCCATGTTTTATTTTTGGTGTGTTCCTCTTCGCTGTAAGATACTTGATGTCTTGAAAGTTTTAGTGTATTTTTTAATTTTATTCCCTTCACAAGTGTCGTTGTTCTTTCTGCTTAAGAGTAACGTTTCTTGTACTGTTAATGCGGCATCGAAGATAGTTTAGCAAAAACCTTACCCCGACTATCGAGAGTTAAATGCTCTCTTAACGTCTGTGGCTTTCTGCATGGAAAAAATTATGAGCAGTTGCATATTGCCGCGAACCATGCATGGGTTGAAGATGGTATTGTTTTTGATGCTAAACCATGTATGGTATTGTTTGCATATATCCTACAGTCACTCAGCCAGGTTATGTTTTCCGGGAACGTGAAATGATTCAAGTAGTCCTTAATTATCCTAACCAGACATACAGTGAACAGTTTTGGCGAGATGGTGTTCCCATGCATTACTTCCTCTTGGATCGGTGATTTATCGCTTTGCTTGCGGAAGTTTATACTGACCACGCATTTCTGCCCACGCGAATCAGGTCTGTTCGATGGTATTTTGGTGTTTCTAGCACGGCTGGTTTGAGTAAGGAATCAAATGCCTTTCCACCTATTCCCTACATATGTCTTCTAGCAGTGTTTTGCAGACCACCTCTATTCCCTGGTCTTCTGGTCCTTTTAGCACAGATGGTCTCAGTACGAAATCAAACAATTTCTCATAGTCTATAAACACCACATAAAGGTATTTAGTGTATTCTGGAGGTCTTTCGATCACTTGAACGATTTCTCATAGTCTATAAACGCCACGTGAAGGTATTGAGTGTGTTCTGGATGTCTTTCGATAACTTCATTCGGGACATGAATGGTATCCAGGGTTGATTACCATTTCGATATACCTACTGCTCTCGCAGTTGTTGGAAACAAAGTCTGTCACATATTCGGCTAACTATACCTTTGGTGAACAGCCTGTAAACAATTCAGAGTTTGCTGAAGGGTCTGTAATTATGGAGGTCCTTAGAATCCACCTTTTTATGAATCAAGGTTATGTTGGCATTTTCCTAGGCTATGGCACCTTTTTGAGTCTTCAAGAATTCCGAGAATAGCACATCAGCCCTTTGCAAAGCCATATCTCCCCCCTCCTTCAAAAGATCCCTGCTGATGCCATCATTACCTGTAGCTGTTCCTCTTTTCATGCCTTTCAGCGCCTTTCCTACCTCACATGAGTTAGTAGTGACTCATTTAAAATGGGTTTTTTTTTATCTACCCTTGCTGACATAAAGCCTCGTGTAGAATGTACTATTTCATGCAAGTTGTGCACGAAATAGTATGAATTATTATTATTATATATTAATAATAATAATTATATAATATTAACAAAAATAATAATTAAATATTAACATAATAACAACAACAATTATATATTATATATTATAACAACAACAATAATAATTATATATTATTTATCCCACAACATGCATAATAGTTCTTCAGAAGCATACATCAAGCGGGTTCGCCTAAGCCATCAAGTGCCTTCTAGACCCCAGCCCAAGGGACATACAATATATAGAACTATTCATTGAAAACATTTCTGAGAAACGAGACACAATAAACGTAGCGATAGCATTAATTACCTATAAATATACCCTACCATAAAAAAATGTTTCACGAATGGTATTGCGAGAGGAAATCTTTAAAAAGGAGCAAGTGAACACACGTCCAGAAGACGGAGATGGGCACAAGGGCAAAAACATTTCATGCACAGGAAGTACATTGGGAGTGTCAAATGACCATGCGCGGTACAGTTTAAGTCCTACCACGTGAACGACTTCAGCACAGTGCCGCCGTCTAGTAGAAATGGCTGCCTCACTCTGTGTGAAACCTCGTGGTTCAAGTTTGGCAAACGGCTGATGACTTTAGAGGGCTTGAAGGAGCGCCGAAGTTTCTTTCCTGACAGCCCGCGTCAGAGAATAAGCATCCACCCCGAAACGCGATCACCCGGTCGGTATTTGGAGGTCGTCGGCGCAAGTTGATTTGTCGGACGTACGTTCTCTGTTACTTGCGAATAAGTAATCTGGTGAGCTGACGGGATTCTTCCGCTCTCTGATTGATGTTGTCGATGTTGGTGCCGGTTATTATGCCGTAGTTTGAAGAGAGCATTGCGTCAGCGTGTGTCATCACTGAGGGACCAAAAACAAGCTCGAACGGCTTAGATCGCGTCGTTTCCTACACATAAGTATTTTGCGCCAACGTCGCCTACTGGACCATTTCATCCCATGTCTTGTGATTCAGGTCCACATGCATAGACAACTTGATGAAGATGGTTGTATGTTAATTGCGCAAGGCCAACTGGGGCAAAGAGCGCCAATGAATATATATGAAAGGTGAACACATAAACACTAAAACAAATCAGTAAAAACAAAAGTAAGAAAACGACAATGACCATGGCTGGTGTATAGGGCCAATAATTGATCATGTGTGGTATGAAATTTGGTCCGAAAATTGAACTTCTTCCTAATATTTAAAAACGTACTTGATAGAAAGCACCGGAATGTCACACTGGAAACACGCTAGGTGTAGTGGGAGGTGTTTTATGTATTGTTTGAAAAGTGTTTGCGTCGTGTTGTGTGAAGTGCTTTGCATTGAATGAGTGTGTAAACTACGGAAAGGGCTTCTCCACACCTGCCACACCGAGGTCCTGAAGATCCCGTGAGGAGATACGAGTGTGAGATGTGTGTTCCCCATCCATAACCTTAAGGGCAACTTCCTTGCATCCGTTGCGTGTGTCAGTTTTGTATGGTACCAAGCATGGTTTATCACGTGTAACTTGTTATCTGCCTGTTCACTCCAGTGTGTTTGCCATCTGTTGCGAAGTTGGTGTCATGTGTGGCTTCATGTCTGTTTACGGCATTGTTGCTATGCCCACTGTATTGAAAAGTGTAGCAGCAGTGGCAATGCGATCTGCGCTTTCATTACCAGCAATTCCAGAATGCCCTGGAACCCAACATAAAGTGTTTTGAAGGTTTGATGCATATTCAGACATGAGGGCCTTAAAAACATGATTGATAACAAAGTTTTAAGAACGCTTTCCGGATGCAAGTGCATGTGCAACCGTGAGTGTACACGATGGATTTTAAGATTTGCTGTTGGAGTATGGGATTTATTTCCATTAAAATACCGTATGCTTCCGCTGTGAATATACTGCTACAAAGGTTCATCGTTTTACTGACATGAAAGTTTGCCCCAGGCGCAGCCCAAGCCACAGCAGTTTCAGTCTTGGACTCGTCACTATAAAACTCTGCACAAGAAATGCTGCAGAATCGCAATTCTTGGTGACTTGTACTTGTGAACTTACATAAAAGACCGGTCACATGACGCAGGGCGGAGATGCTATGGCGGAATGGAATCAATGATAGGTTCCTTGTAGATGCCTGAAAACTAGACTTGTAGCTCAGAAGGTTTTTATCGCACTCTTAGAGGAAAAGGCATGGAGATTGATGGAAGATTTTAAAATAGTTGCTGTGCGGATGCATTCCTAATGGTGGGAGTAAAAGGATGATTTGTAATAGACATAATTTCTGAGGCATAGAAAACGTTCACGTATACCGCCTGGTGCTCTAGGGACCATTTATTGCATTCTACATAGACTTTCGGCACGGCTAGCACGAAAAGCACCACATGCAAGGCGTGGCACTAAACGCAGCACCGGGTCAGCGTTTTTAGTGCCGTTTTATTGCGGACTATATACGACACTGCCGTAGTCCAAGCGAGATCCCACTAGGGCGCTATGAACAAGCAGAAGGAGTTGCTTGTCTGCACCATACGACGGATTAGAGAGAACTTTAAGAATATTCATAGTTTTTATGCATTTCTGCTTGAGATGTTTCAAGTGTGGAACCAATGTTAGTTTGTTATCAAATACTATGCCTAAAAATTTGTGCTCTTTTTTAACAGGAAATGAAGCGCCATTAAGAGTAATATCTAGGTCCTGATGGATCCCTCGCTTCCCGGACAAGACAACACAAGTGCTTTTTCTGGGTTAAGTTTAAAACCGTTCTTGTCTGACCAGCTTGCAAGTTTTTGACACCGAGCTGTACTTGACGTTCTGAAATTGACAGGTTACAGGATTTAAAGATATTCGCACTTCGTCTAAATTGAATAAGAAATCGAGGTGGCAATGTCGTCCCAAGGGAGTTAATCTTAACTATGAACAGTGTACTGCTTAGAACTCCAACTTGCGAAAAGCTGTTTTCGTGCACATCAACCCTTGGAAGTGCGCTACCAACTCACACAAAATGTCTTTTCGGCCAAATAACTAGGAAAAGTCTTCATTATGTTGCCTAAGACACCAAATGACTTAAGGTCACTGAGGATCCCGTAGCACCAGGCGGTGTCATAGGCCTTCTCAAGGTCAAAAACAAAGTTGCGCAAAAGAGTTCATGAATAGATGTATCCTTTATATAGGACTGGCGTAAGACGAGTATCGTTAGTGGATCGCCCTGCCCTGAAGACTGCCTGTCAGGAATCGAGAAGACCGTTGTTTTCAAGAAAGTACATAAGTCCTGTTTATCATCTTCTCGAGTAGCTTGTACAGGCAACTTGGAAGGGGGATGCGCCGACAGCTAGCGGGAGACGAACGGTCCATCCACTACTTCACAAAAGCCACTACTATGGCCTCCCTCCAAGACCGTGGAGTGTACCCCAAAAGACATATTTTATTGCATATATGTAGAAGTGTTTCAAGGGTGTCTGAGTATAGGTGTTTTATTATGGTGTATGCGATTTATCTGCAACTGGAGCTGAAGGCTTAGGTGTCATCTGGGCTGCCTCCAGCTCATGAATTGAAAAAGGAGAATTGCAGGAAGTGTGCGACTTGTTGCTATCACGCAGGGACTTCTTTTCTGTAGATGTTTTGTTTTTCATGGAAGTGTTTGTGTAGTGTGCTGAACTGCACACGTGTTCCAAGTGTTGTGCAAGTGTGTTAGCCTGGTCTTCGAGCGTGTCCCCTGTTGTGCTAACCAGGGGCAGGCTGTGTGTACATTGTCCATTGAGCTTACATATATCTGACCAGACTTTGTATGTGTCCGTGTATGAATTAATTGATGTCAAGAAGGTGTGCCAGCCCTCTCGTTTCGCCACACGGCGCACACGTTTTCCTTACGCCTTGGCCCGTTTCAACAAAAGAAGGTTACCCGACGTGGGGTATCGACGGATAATATCCCACACCTTGTTCTGTGGCTCTGGCGCTCGCCTACAGTCCTCATTCGACCATGGCCTCCTGTGGTTGCACGGGGCACCAGAGGCGTGGGGAAGAGACTTTTTGGCAGCGTCGAGCATGTGTGCCATGAGGAGTTGGGTAGCTTCTTCAATGTGTGGGTGTTCAATGGAAAAGTGGTGTTTTTTGGATGCCTCTTTAAATGTAATTCAGTTAGCTCTTGCTTCACTGAACCGGTTTTGGAAGGCTGGACTGCGTGGACCTTCACCTATATGTTAGTGAGGTTGGGAACTGGTCACTGCCGTATGGATCAGTGTCCACAGCTCACTCGAGAATAGGACAAAGGATTGCGGAGCCAAAAGCCAACTCAAGAAAAGAGTGCGTGTTAGTACCTATCTCATGTTATGTAGGCTGTTTCTTGTTGAAGAGGCATGCTCCTGTGCAAACGCCTCTATCAGGTGACCTCGTGCAATAGTTCGAAGAAGCCTCACAGAGTGTCGTGGGCATTAAGGTCACCTGTGAGGATGTTTGGCTGGGGCAGCTGGTCAACCAGCTCCTCGAAGTCGGCACTCGAAAGTGCAAGATTGGGAGGAATGTAGGTGGATAATACCATTATCAACCTATTAAATAACATTGTGCGGATTGCTTTAGCCTCAAGGACAGGGTTCAAAGTGACAGGGTGGCATGCTAAGGATTTCCTGGCAATTATATGGCCACACCGCCAGAAGAGTGTGTGCAGCCATTCTTTCCATTTCTGTATACAACGTAACTATTCAATAAATGTGTGTGTTTGAAATTGAAATGTATTTCTTGGACACACATTACACTTCACTGATTAGCATGCAAAATCTTGTAATCGTCGTCTTGATTATTCAGATGGCCTCTGCAGTTCTGTTGAACAATATTTTTTCGTCCCATTAATAGCTGTTCAGACCTACTGAAGTGTGACTATTTATGCAAAGTCTTTCGGAGCTTGGACTATTGGTAGGGTTTTCTTATCTTCTATGGAGGTTTGCATGAATTGGCCCGCTCTTTTTACTGCAAAACAGAAAGGTCCCACATACATCACGCCATCACATTTGTAGGGAGTAGCTGGCGGCCTAGACCCCTTTGGACTTGGCACCCTTCCCGGTGCCCTTCGTTGGAATCGCGACCGCCGAGGGTGCCATGGACACCCCGGTTGGCAGAGGCGGTGCGGGGGGGAGGGGGTGAGAACTGCCGCGGGTGCCTCTGTCTCCATCTCCTCAGTGCCCTCACGTGTGCTTTGGGCCGGTGGAGAGAGGCAGTGGATGCAGCGGCATCCTAAACAGACGTGGTTGCCACCAGAGTCGCTGCTGGCTGAGCGAGTGGTCCAGAGACGGGTTGGGCTGCCCGGGGCAACCGTCGGGGGGTAGGGGACGGGACCCAATCCTGCTCGCGGTACTAGGTCCCAGACGAAACCAGACGCGCTCCGACCCCCGGCAAGCCGCGTCGGCATTCCTCCGCAGGGGGAATGAAGCGAACCTCTTTTGTGCCTCTGGGAAAGTCGTGTCGTTCACTTTTAAGGCAATGATTTGTTTTTCCTACTTGAACTTTTGACAACTACTAGAATAGGCAGTGTGGGGTCCGTGGCATTTCGCACAGGTGAACCTGTCGGATGGAAAATTGTCAGTTAGGTGATTATGTGCTACACATTTTGCGCAAGTCAGTTTACTACGACAAGAGGTTATGCCGTGCTCAAACCGCTGAAACTTGAAGCACCGGCGTGGGTTTCGCACGTAGGGTCTGATCAAACATCTCATGAAACCTGCGTTAACCAACTCAGGAAGTGTTGAGCGGTCAAACGCCAAGAATATGTGCTTTGTTGCCAATATTTGATCCTTTCGCCATATGGTGATTCGCCTCACTTCTGTCACGCCCTAGTCTCGAAGGCCCTCGATCTGATCTCGTTCATTCTCATTTATTAGATACCGATCAGAGATAACGCCCTGGCAGCTATTGGGGCTGCGATGGGGCGTGATCTTGCTGTCAACATCGAGCATGCGCGTTTGTTTGAGAGGTTAGAGGATTGTTCTTTGTTTTCTACTTCAATCAAAACTGCTCGCGTTGAAGGTTTCTTGGCCTTGTACGACTTCCCGACAAGGAATTTGAGAAACTTGGAAATCAGATAGACCGAGTTGGAGGTGATGAGTTTTGACTTATCCAGGAATTTCATTAACAAAAAGCGCCAGAAATCATCTGTCTTTGGAAGAGAGATCGAAGGGAAAGAAGAAAAAGAAACTTTTGTGTGGCCTGTGTTCAGCGACCGATCACGTTTGCGAGGGGGCGGTGGTTGGAAATACTATATGCTATGGTATAATAGCAGGGGAGAGGGGTACTTCCTTCGCTCGTATTATCCTGATACCGAGAGAGGTCCCTTAGCTACCTACATGGTGAACAGACAGGAAGCAAGCCCATCCGCCGGAGCGTGACCTGGGCTACGACGTTGCACCGTTACTGGTTTCTGACCCTCCAGCTATAAACACATCTCCACGGTTGGATACAGCTTATGTTTGGGGGCTCTCGGTGTCCGCGGTGTAACCGACACCATCACCGCGATTACTCAAGGTGCCCCGAGCTGGGTGTATAGATATCTTTTCAGCTAAGGTCCGGTGAAGACGCTCTGCAAGGCCATTTGTTTGGGGGCAATTGGCGCTCCTCATTAGGTGTGTAATGTGCATTAGGGGTAAGACTTCTGCCTCAAAGTCGTTTGCGACTGAAGTTTTTTGTGCCGGTCATTACGAGGACAGATGCGCCATGTCGGAGGACGATGCTTCTCAGGAAAAAAAGCAACCTCTTTAGTGGTTCACGTATGAGGGCCTTCATCTCGGCGTACCCCGATAAATAATCACTGTCAATGATTGGGCACTTGTTCCCGGAGGGTAATGTTGAGGGTGAGCCAAGTATATCCATTTCGAGTTGCCAAAACGGCATGTAGGTGGTTCTGATACAATCAGCATTAGCTTAATACCGCTTATAGAGCACGTTGTAGCGCAGACAATACGACTTTATTCCTATACGGAAGGTTCGGCTGGCGCAGCGTTGTCATCTTCAAGGTATTCGATAAGTTATCGCAGCTCTGCATCGGCCAGCTGGCCATCAGCTGTTTCCACATTTTGGACAATTCCGATAAAGAGCATGGCCTCGTGGCCCTCAGAAGGAGCGGCGGAAGCTATGGTTTTGACAAAGAGTCGTCATCGGTGCGCTTTGTTTCCGGACTTCTACACGAACGCGACGCGGAAATCTTAGCTTTAAACGGCGAGGAGAAAGTTGACCCGATGTGTCCCCCGGGTTCGCAAACCACCAGAGGGCATGGTGGTGGCTGACTGCTTTGAATGACCAGCCTTGCAAATATGGACAAGATTTGCTAATAGCACAGATGATGACGAGGCGTTCCGTCTCTCTCGCCTAAAAAATTTTTTCCTCCTTGGAAAACGTGTGCCTAGCATAAGCTATTAAATTTTGCACGCCAGCCTGCCATTGTAAAAGTTTATCAGTGTCAACGCAAAGCTCAAGTTTAAACAGGGATAGCAGGGTTACTGGAGTAGTTTTAGGCGAAAGCGGATAGACAAAGGTCGAGCCGCAATAGCGCAGCTGTTAATATGCCAAAGCGAAATTTGTGCAAAATATGTTTCGACCTGTACGATATACCAACAGGCAATAATTAGATAGGAATCGTGGTGCTTCCAAGGAAAAGGCTTCTGGAGATGTGCATAGATGCCGTTTGTGACAAAATAAGTAGCTGAGAATAGATTATTACACAAATGCATTGAGTTGTGACAAACATATTCAGTGGACCAGCATTTTCTTGAACGCCATCCATGATTATTGGGCCACTGAAAAGTTGGGTATTGTCGCAGAGGGCTACAAAAGTCAAATAAAGATTGTTTAACCAGCTCTAATGGTACAACTACTAGTAAATATTATTTCATCTCACCTGCCAGTGCCATTACCCGAAATGTCTTAAACGGGCTGTACAAAACGGCCTGTTAAACGTGCTCTAGCTGTAGAACTCGGGAAACAAGGCGGTGAAAATAATGGTGTAAATCATACACGGAGTGGATTTTTTTGCTTAGCGTGATTGGCAAGAATGCTTGGTAAATACCTTTTTTCCCAGGATAAATTCAAGAATGAATGGTGGTGGTTTCTTGAGCTCGGTGTCTGTTTGTCTTTACAATAAAGGCTCCTACGAGAATCTTACTTTTAAGAGGCCCCCAGCAACCGCCAAACGCGAACACTGAATTTCACTGTGAGGAGGTTTAATGAGCATTAAAAGGAACGCCACAGTATGGCACAATGCGACACGGGTTTGACAAACACATTTTATTGATTTTTTTCTCGAACTCTTTCAAAGCATTCCGGCTGGAATAGAAATCATTGGTTTACGCGTTTCTCCTGATTGTAGCCACAATAACCGACTTTGTGTTCGCCGCCGCAAGGATGACAGGGGCATTCGCCGGGGCACGTTCTCAGTCCGTGAGGGTCGCACTACACACAATAAAATACAATAATCAGTAGCAGCCTACTATGTTTTCCATTTTATAGCCAAGGTTTTTTGAGGATCAAAATATAATTTGTAATTTTACCTGGATCACCACACGGGTTAATGAATTTGCCGCTTTAAAACCTCTCACAACATACCACACAACTCTAAAATTGCCATTGAATCAGTGAAAACTGACAAGAGATAATGTATAGCAAGTTTAATAGAAATGGCGGGCGTATCACAGATCCAGAGACATACAATACAAAAAATAATTTAATCACTAGAAAAAGCCAGGGAACTCTCTTCTCGGATATTTGGTAGGAGCGCCTGTCCATTTCAAAGGTTTTTGTGCTTTTAAAATCATTTGAAGTCTTCTTTAAACTTCACACAAACTCCAATCAGAGCACTGTAAAGTTTTAGATACAGCTTCCTGCCGGTCTTTTTTATCTAGACGCACAAGACTTACTTATTTACAAGTACTCTCAGGCCTGGGGCCTTGTAAAGGGGAGTAGGAAGTCCAAACACACTAAACCAGTGCGCAGTGGAAATTACATCAACATTTAAAAGAGGCTCAAAAACAACCACATTTTACATTGTAACGGATTTATACAGTGCTAGTCCAAAACATACGACAGCGGTAATTGGCAGCAAAACATTATACAATGCTAGGGCTTTCGATTTCCCTGGTGATAACAGACCTGAAAGTATATGTGGCAACGTTATCTATAGCAGCAGTGGTGGGGGGAAGGCATGTTACGTAACTTGAAATCCGTGGAAGAAATGTCGCATGGTAAGAACGAGAGTAACTTTAGAGGACAGACACTTTGTGCGCATAGTCAAGTCGTTCAGTCGTATATTTTGGTGAAAAGGCAGTGGCAAGAAAGTTCTCTACGGAGCGCCAACGTTTGTAAATGAAGAGTTGATTTTATATAAATTATGGTTGCAGCTCTAGTGTAGTTGCACAGAATGAAACCGGTAGCATTTTCTCAAGCATTTCTAGTTTAGAATAAAAAATCCAGGTCAGGATCCAAGATTAAAGCGGCATACTCAAGCTTTGACCTTATAAGCGTTTTGTACCGAAGTTTCATGAATAACGGAACCTGGGAGAAGTGGTGTCTTATGAAGCCCGAGGTACGGTTAGCGTTAGCGTTAATATGATCGATGTCGATCACATCATGTAAAGTGATCGATCGAGTCCGGTGGAGCATCGAACGGAGCTGATACTGTTCTTTACTGTTTCTAGCCTGACGGCCGCTTGGCCTACCGTCGTCACCTTGCTGCCTATTTTCCTGCTTGATCGTCCATTCCTGCCTTCGGACTGGGTTGAAAGTGGGCTGCAAGCAACGGTCTGCACAGCCGTGAACACCGGCCTGCAGAAACGAAAGATAGTAGCAGCGTTGGTTCACAAGGGGGTGTGACACCACGGCCGGGAAGCTACAAAAGCAACTCAAGGAATCGCCGCCTTGGCAGTCCGGTGGAGCATCGAACGGAGCTGAGACTTTTCGTTTCTGTTTTTGGGTGAGAAATGTCAGTTATACTTTCATAGCCCCGATTCGATTCTCCACTAGACTGCACTGTTTTGCCATTAAATATGCTGTCGGAAAAGTGTTTGTCTTGTTCGAAAGGTTTCGAAAATGATGCACACCATCTCGTTTGTAGCTTGTACAAAAAGTCGTTTCATGTTGGAAAAAGTTGAGGTGTTCCCAAAAAGAAGCAAAAAACCATGACTTCAACCACTGTTTGTGGTTGGAAATGTGAAAGATGTACAAAGGTAGAGCTAGAGGCGTCATCTGAATCCGAAAAAAACGATGAAGAGAACTCCAAGCCAGCTAAAGACAGCGGTGCTTGTGACTTGAGCAAGCAGACTTCTGAAATGAGCAAGATGCTAGAAAGAGCTTTAGGTAGACTAGAAAGTTTGGAAACGAAAGTTGATAGGCAATGTAGAACAACGGAGGCTATTGAAAAGTCAATGGAACTCTTAGCCGCTAAGTATGACGAACTTCCGGTGAAGAACGTCGAGCATGAAAAGCAAATTGACTCCTTAAAAAAGAAGTCAGCCGAACATTCCAGAAAACTTGCGGAACAAGGCGCGGAAATACCTCAGCTAAAGGCTACAGTCGATAATGTTGAGCAGTATTCCAGGCGAACGAACGTTGAGATACACGGTGTAGCCCAGCTGCCAGAAGAAGATTTACATCAGGTTCTTGTAGATCTTAGCCATAAGCTGGAAAAAAAGGCACCCGAAAAGCACTCTGTCGAAGCGACACAAAGGCTCAAGGAGAAGCAAGATAAAATTGCAGCTATCATCGTTCTATTCAGAGACCGAGAGAAATGCGACATAGGGTTATCTAAGAAAAGGGCACTCAGGAACAACAAAAATTTTTATAAATAAAAATTTGAAACCACAGCAACAACAGCTGTTCTGGCAATGCCGCCAAGTTGGCAAGCAAAAAACAACAAGTTCGTGTGGATGACCAAAGGCAAAATTTTCGCGCGGAAAATTGAGGGAGCGACTTGAATCAGAATCAACACTGAAAACGATCTTGCGGCACTTGTTTAATGACCTCTTTTAATTCATTTTGCGAATGGGAGGACTGTCTCCAATTAGTGATGGTTGAGCACTCCTTTAAACTAGACGTCGCCATTTCACACATTAACACCCGAAAAATTACTAAAAACTGGGATCAGCTATTCGCGCATAAGAATGAATGAAAGCTGTCGATGTAGTTGTTTTCACTGAAGTGAACATTGATGCGCAACGACAGTTTTCTTTTTCACTTATTGGGTATTCGAGAGCAGCGCTGTGTCGAAAAAATCAAAAAGGTGGAGGAACCTTCGTATTCGTAAAGAAAAACTGGCTGTTAGGTTCCACTGAGTAAACTTTAAATATGCGGAGGCATTGCTGATTTCGATCAGTAAGAGAAACATGACGTACACCATATGTCTTATTTACAGGCCACCTAAGATGAACGTAACTTGTTTTAGTTGAAATGAAACAAATGCTAAACTGTCAGATGAATGAAAAGAACCTTATAATAGCAGGAGACATTATATTCATGTTATGCAAGAATCAAAAATTGCAGTAAGAAACTTCCTTAGTTTATTATCAGAATTCGTGCTTTCAGTGGTCATCGGTGACTACACAAGGGAAGAATACTTAAGGGCCCAAACCACCAGTTCATGCATAGATGTTATTATAACACGTAGAACAGAGCAAAGACATCAGTCTGGAGTGATTAGGGTAAAGTTGGCTGACCACAACTTTACAGCATTAGCTATCTATTCTAAGGCACCGAGTTAAAATGTTGAGCATTTAACAATGAAAAAAAATTTAGACGATAACAAAGTTGATGCCTACATAAATGAGACTAATTGGAATACCTTGCTGTTTTTGGATCACGTAAACTTGTACTGAAATTTTTTGTGACATCTACGAGCGTTCCAGTATATGTGTAAAATTAAAACAAAGACAATTGAACAACCGATGGATCAGAACCGAAATAATAGAACTTTGTTATTTTTAAGATAAAGCATGGCAAAAATGCCGGAAAGAACCACAGGATACGCTAAAGAGGCAAGAGTTTAGAAGTTTCCGGAATGTGGTAAAACCCAAAATACGCCGAGCTGAAAGCAGATATCACTTGTCCAAATTTTCCCAACATAAGAATATCAGTAATAAAACGTAGAAGATTGTGAGCGAAATAATGGGTAGAAATAAACAAGCGTGCGTGGATGACACAATCAGAAAGAACTTTTGGAAAGACAACACGCGTGAGTTGTGCCATAAATTTACCGACACGTTTATACAAGCCGCTGAGGCTTTGATGGAAAAGCGGGGCGACGATGGAACGCGCATGAAAGAGTACAAGCCACTACGCGCGTGCGGTAGCACAGCTTATCTGCCGCCGATTACCGAAGCAGAGCTTTGGAACATCATCCGAGGAATGAAACCGCTTAAACCACCTGGGTTTGAAATTAGACTAAGAGACTTGTTGTGTCACTACAGCAGAATAAAATATGTGCTTTTAAAGATTCCTAATAGAATATTTGAATTGGGAAATATACCCAAAGAAATGAAAGTTTCCATTGAGAGGCCGATTTACAAACACGGAAAAAAGGCGAGCTCGGTAACTGGTCTAGACCAATTGCAATATTATCAGTGTTGTCTCATGTAGTAGAGAACCATATAGCGTCTGTAACGCAAGAAGAAGAAACAGTATTTTACTCTTAGAAAAATGTTCGCACCTCGTCAACGCCTGTATTGAAAAAAACGAAGCCGTTTTAGCGTTATATTTAGACCTATCGAACGCATTCGATACAGTTAACCATTAATTGATGTTACAAAAACAGCTCTTTGGGGTTTTGTGCGAGATTTCTTAAGTTCTTTACGAGTTATATCTCACAACGATTTCAATGCGTAAAACTCCATCGGGAATACAGTGGACCTAAGGAAATACAATGTGGAGTGCCTCAGGGCAGCACGCTAGGGCCCATACTTTTCTATAAATAGGTTAGCGATCTTAGCTTGCTTCCACTGAAGTCGAACGAGTTCCAATATGCATAGGGCACCGCACTGGCTCTGAAAATCACCAACTCCTCTTGCGGAACAAACACTTTTCAGAATGACATTCACAAAGTCATGAATTGTTTCAAACAAAATTCCATTTTCGTAAATCTACAGAAAACTTAATTGGTATACCTCAGGACGCCACATAAAGTTGTTTGCCTCAATAGGCTTGTGTATTTGCATATGTCATAGGGCAGGTCTTCTAAATGTAGGCCTCTTTAATTAAAACCCGAAGTACAATATTTAGGCCTCTTCTATGACCAACACTTCACGTGGAATAAACATGTGCGGTTCGTATGCAAAAAATTAAGGGGTGTAACAGCTATGATTCACAACCTAACAGGGAAGGCTTCATTGAAATTAAGACAAACTATATATAAATCACTGGCGGAAAGAATTTGGAAATATGGAATTACCCTGTATGGTTCCTGCTCAGATCATAAACAAGAATGTATAAACCGAGCAATTATCAGAATAGCAAATAGTATTGCCTATGGAACAAAGTTTCAAGATGAAAATAGAGGACAAGTATTCTATTTAGGTATACTTCAGGTGCACCAGCTTTTTCGGTACGAGGTACTAACACGATATTACTTCTGGAACCAGTTCAAAATTCTTGTTAGGAAAAGTAGAACCCTAAGAAAAACAGAAAGCTTCGTGAAGCCGCGAGGGGTCACAAACTGAGGGAAAAAAATGCGGAAACATTACGTGCCAGAATTTTTCAATGCTCTCCGAAACGATTTGTATATTATAAAAAACACGGAGGAAAATGTTTCAGAAAATTTGCTAATAATGTGTCTCAGGTAACTCATATGGGTGAAGAGTGGAATACATTTGTGCTGTCCACAAGTACGTTTTTGCTGTTTATATTGTGTTGCAGTGCATAATTCCGCTATGTGATTTTCGAATAAGAAATTTTTGTCATGTTCAAACTTGAGAGTGTGCTTATTCTCTTTTGTGTATGTTTACACCAACTGCCTGGAAAGCCAACAAGCATTTGGTGCTTAGGCAGACCAGAGAAAAAACTATGTAAAACAAAAGTGAGTAAAGCTGAATGAATGAATGAATGAATGAATGAATGAATGAATGAATGTGCATATCCTACTGGAACGTATTAGTGGTATGTACTCCTATGTGCTTATAAGACGCCCCTGGTTCTAATGGCAGCCCTATATAACAATACATACTAGTTAGCGTTGAGGTACAAGTTATTCTCTTTGCATTGCATGTAGAAATGTTGAGCTCCAATTGCCAGTTATCACAATAGGTGGCAACATTATTTTGGTCTGCCTGCGAGGTAGTTACATCGGCGCCGTTTTTGATTTCACGGAATACTACAGAGTCATCAGCGAACAAATGAATATTGAATGAGACACGATGAGGTCATTACTATATATGAAAAATTATATTGCACGTAAAACTCAACCAAGTGACGCTCCGGACGTTACTACTCCAGGGGTCGAGTTGAAATTATTAGCTCAAACGAAATATTCTATCCATTTCAGTAAACTACTGTCAATATTTAGGCTACGCAGCTTTATCCTTAGTAGTCGGTGCCATATTTCTTCAAATGCCTTCAAGACGTTAAAAAATATGCTTTCTGCGGACTAACGCTCGTCAAGAATAACATTTCATTTCAGGGTGAATGATACCAGTTGAGTTTCACAGGAATAGTGAAAATGCAGAAACAACGTAGCACTGTGGACTAGCAGCCAAATAAGTAAGCGCACACAATTTAATACTTTGTTCAACGACCATTTAAAAGAATATTGTTAGATAATTGTCGCTCCATTCAAATTAAATGCATTTTCAAGCGGTTTTTTAATGCATTTTCACGCATCTTGTTGAAAAGTTACTATTTGTTGCCAAATATACTTCAAAATGGGTATGCTCCAAAGAATTTGTACTTTTCTCCCTTTCTCAAAAGCTATATGCTGCGTTTACCTTCGAGTGCGCAGAGTTTCATGACATGATTAGGAGTATGTACGCACTCAAATTTTAACTTTTGCAGATGCCTCTCAATAAAGGGAACGCCGGCTAAATGAAGGTAATTTTCTTGGTTCCTTGAAGTTCTGTTTACCGAAAGTTACCGTATGTTCTTTTAATGCTTAAGAATGCGCAACCCCTTGCCCAACAAACAAATATTCCAATAAAAACACAATTCTAAAAGTCAGAGTACATACACTAAAAGTTATTGCGTCATTGTGTCTCCTAGGAAAAACATTGCAAAACAAGGTGCCGAAATAAATACAAACGATCCCATGTTTTCGAAAATCTTTAAAAATTCTGAACAAATAAAATCGTGCCTGTACGGTCCAGACACTCAGGCACGCAACTGGCACGTCAATCATACACGAAACAGAGCAGCGGCGGCTATATTGTTGTTTATTAGTGTTTCCAGATTTGGGCTTCTGCGGCGTCAGAGCTAACTTGGACGGGGTCATTCGCGAATACCACTGCCAAAGACGCAGCAACACGACACCTTTCGACAGACGTCTTCAGCTGAAATGACGCGAAACGCTTTAACTCTGATACCCATTCGGAACGACACCAATCGCACGCCGCCAGAGAGCAGAGAGAACCACCTGCGAGTACCATTGGTGGCCTACAGAAAACGCATCAAGAACAAAATGGCGGCCTCTAACCGTCGCAGTGAGACGATACGTGATGTAATGCGAATTGACCAATAATCACGGCAGCAGTACAGAAAAATAGCAAAAATGAGTGACGATACTCTGTAACCTTATATAGTGACACTAGCTTCGACCAGCCTAAAAAGGACAAGAGCTGCGAGCAGGGATTTAAACTATTTTTAAAGGGGTGCTTTTATTTCGCATCACGTAGCGTTTGTGATAAAATTTCTTGTAGTAGTTTTCAAGGTTTTTTTTGTTCCTGCTTTGAAAGCCTTAACCTCCCTGGAAAAGCTTCCATTCCTTTATTATCTCTGGGCGGTTACCCTAGAGCTTTTAACGAAGTCACTGATCTCTACTCGTACATTTCTGACGATCATATATACTGCTTCACAAGTCTCCTGCCGGGAAGCCATGGAGCTTTGTAAGCCCATCAATAATATCCCAAAATAAATGACTGCAGTCAACAAGTAGGGGGGCTGGCCACTCAGAACACGTTAAGAAGCAAAACGCAAACTTGTAGATCTGGTTTTTGTATTTCACATCCTATTCAGAGTTGGTGAAGGTGCAATGTTCCTTCACAAATTGCGTCAGCAATTTTAAAAGGCCTATAAAATTTGAGCCTGCATATGGCAGTCGGACACCTCGAAAACACACAAATTCTTTTCCACCCCTAAGAATGAACCAGCAGATTCAGAAACCTTGTGTAAAATGCCAAATACCAGATTAAAAGGAGAAACACAGTTCTATGTGTCTCCACCCACCACTAAATAAACAAACCACAATTATTTTGAAAGCTCTGGACTGATGAAAGTGCTGTGTGACCCCAAAATGACACCTTGAATATCACTATTCTTTACACAGTACAATACACGAGCAAGTATTCTTTAATAAACAATTCCTAAACAGTTTTTGTTGCTGTTACCGAAACACA
This sequence comes from Haemaphysalis longicornis, assembly GCF_048455015.1. Classification (NCBI taxonomy): domain Eukaryota; kingdom Metazoa; phylum Arthropoda; class Arachnida; order Ixodida; family Ixodidae; genus Haemaphysalis; species Haemaphysalis longicornis. The sequence continues at coordinate 6,664,330 of NW_027526266.1, read as the reverse complement.
ACAATTACAGACCTACCAATAGAGCAAGTAGCTAACCAATTGTTTCCACAATACCCGTGGAAAAATCTACACAAAGCTAGAGCTGCCGGTCGCACGTCACTTCTCTAGGGATTGTTTTCTAGATATGTGTTTAGCGCATTCCCGGGACTTCAACCAAGCAGGCTCGCTGCATGCACCGGCTCTTCATCATAACAAAACCTACAAAAAGTATTCATATTATTTATGTCATATTACCACAGGATTGTATCGTCTACACCGTAGTTATAAATAGGGATATGAGGCACATTGAGGTAATTTAGGGAACACGTTTGAATCAACATATTAACGCATAAACATATCCAAAATTAATTTTGTAATCCAACGCAATATTTAGGAGCGCCCGTTCGGATAATTTTCGGCCGAAAGCCTTAAGTAGCATATTGTTACGAGGGAAACGGAAGAAACGAAACTTGCAGAGAAGACGGCGAAAACGAACTGACCGGCCGCGAGTGGTAAAGAGGAGGAAGACATTGGCGCTGCGCGCTACTCGCTCTGTGCTCACCGCTCCCCGCCTGCGGATTCCCTGCGCACTGGCCGCCCCATCTTTAATAAAGCCCATCTCATTCCCTACGACCGTGTCAATATTGTGCGAAACACCATCGTCGTTGTAAACCTTGCTTTCCGGTCAAGAAAGAGGTCAGCGGAGTAAAAGATAATTTGAGCGCACGTGGATAATCCCGTGAGATGGAAGCGTGGGTATCCACGGTAGGGCCACAATGCGCGACCCGTCGTCTACCTGTCCGGTTTCCTCCATTTTTTTTCTTTTTTGGATTGAAAATGTAGCCAAGTTCCCACATAACCCCCTAAAATGCACAAGCTAAAGGAGAAGGTTGGAGAAATACTTCCGTATAACACATATTTTGTGCCTCACAAAAGCTCGCGAAGCCGATGTCTGCATCCAAGATATGCAGCCATTAAGCTGAATCACTTTCACGAGTATTGCCTTTCCGCACTGCTGATGCGCTTATTGAGATTGTTCGAATATCACAAAGGGCTGGGGTGGGCAATGCGCGGCGCGTGCAGAACTCTTCGGTGGGCTTCAGCAGGACGTCAGAAATCTCCCTCTGCTTGTCACTTCCTTCTAGAATATCGATATAGCAGTCTTGTTGTCAAAATGACCGGGCCGATAGTACGGAATTAAGGTGCTATTTTCAGCTCCTGTGAAATTTTCAGGCATGTGCCCACGCATCTCAAAAGAAAACAGTAAGCGTAAACAGTGCGGCAAGAAGCAAGCCAACCACCGTGTTCACTGCAAAGTTGGTGTGGTGTATCAAATACAATTGAAGTGTGGAAACGTCTACGTAGGGCGCACCGGACTCTGCAACAATGACCACAAAAGTGAGCATGATCTCTCTGCCAAAAACAACAATAATGCCCACTTGCCCGCTCACCGTTTGACTGGCACAAGTGGCCAGGGTGTACCGCTGCTTAAAAAGTTAAGGTTCTGTGCAGGTCCAGCGACACGAAGGCACGGGAAATTTTAGACGCCGACCATATAGAAAAGATGGAAGAAGAATGCGTGTGAGACATCTGTGTTCCTTCATAAACAAGAGCCTGTATATCTTGCACGTGGCTGTAGAGAAGTGATGGAGCTGCTTTTGCTATGATTGCTATGGTAGCAGAAAGTACGTATGAGCGACCTGATAACAAGTGTATTTATGTTTGTGTGATCTGTCAAACAAAATTTTGGTTAGAGTTGCCGCTCGTCCGCTTCTTCCTGTATGTGTTGTCATTTTCGCGATAACTTACAAGTTTCCGCAACCAAGGTAACTTCGAAGTTTCGAAAACATTTACTAGAAACCCGCATGGTGTATGGGCTTTCTGTGTACTTCACCTGTCGACACAAGCAAAAAGTCTAAGTGTTTTCTTATACTATCGTTTATATGGCGAGTAAAAACGACGGTCTGCAAATTGTATGAGCAATAGGCCCGACACAAGTGGTACAAAAATAATAACCCAATACTCCCAGATAATAAGGAAATAAGCAAAATTTAGCAATGCTTTTTAAATGATGTCCACAGGAAAGCAGCAAGTAAAAAACGTTTGTGTGTTTTTGCTGCCACTCCTTACAATGGGGGCGATTTCCCGTGCAAGCCGGGTGAACTTCCTAGGAGTTGTACTCCCGCACAAAGGCCGAGAGCCAGGCCGGGGAGTCAATTGTACCTATTTTACCGGTAGGTTTCGAGCGCCACAAAGGCACACGAATGCAAATGGTGCCTTCCACAGCCACGGTGGACGCTAAACTCACAACTGGCTCTGGCCGGACATGCCGCCAGAATCATTCACCCCCGGCAATGGCGCAACGCGGCAAGATCGCGGGTGGCGCCGCAAGGTAGACAAGGATGATGATGATGATGATAGTTGGGTTTTATTGGCGCAAGGCCGACTATGGGCAAAGAGCGCCAAAGAAGAAGTTACTGAATTGTGATGAGACCGTACATACTAAGACATGGGACTAAAAGTAAAGGTGATGCAAAACAAAAGACAATGGAGACGGCTGGTGTATAGGGCCAGGGTGATTACACATGATATGACAAGAGCTGCAGAAAGTTTACCTCAGCTAAAAACTTAAAAACACGTTGACTAGAAAACATTGGTTCGTCGGCTAAAAAGTATGATGGGTGCAAAGGAATGTGTCGTCTGTATAATTCAGGGAAATGTTTCTGTCGTGTTGTGTCAAGTGCCTTGCATGTGATTAGTATGTGGACTACGGATAGGCCCATTCCACACCTGCTACACGTGGGTCCCGAAGTTCCAGTGAGCAGGTGGGAGTGCGTAACATGCGTGTGGCCTATCCGCAGCCTAGCCAGGGCGACTTCAGTGTATCTGTTGTGTGAGTCAGTTACGTAGCGTCCCAGTTGTGGTTTTATTATGTGTAGTTTGTTGTCTGTTTGTTGACTCCAGCGTAATTGCCATGTGTTACGAAGCTGTCGTCTGATGAGTGTCTTTAGGTCGGTGTAAGGTACTGCTGTTATGTCAACTGTGGCCATGAGAGCAGCAGCACCAGCCATTTGATCAGCAGTCTCATTGCCAGGGATCCCACAGTGACCTGGTACCCAGCATATAGTTATTTGAAGATTTGAGGCATATGCAGTCATTAGTACCTTGAAAAGAACATTGATTACATAGTTTTTTGACGACCTTCCTGATGACAATGCCTGCACAACGCTTAGAGAATCTGTGTAGACGATGGACTTTGGAATCTTATGTTCGAGGATGTGGTTTGAAACGAGTAAAATGCCATAGGCTTCTGCCGTGTAAATACTGCTATGAGAATTCATTGTTTTAGTAACGGTAAAATTTGGTCCGTGCGCTGCACAAGATACAGTAAAACCAGTTTTCGACGCGTCGCTATAGAATTCTGCGTGCCTGTACTTGTCCTGCAGGAACAGGAAGTGCTGCAGAATTGCACTCCTTGGTACCCTATTTTTTTCCACTAATGTGAATGATAGGTCGCATGATATAGGATGTAGATGCCATGGTGGAATTAAATTATGGATGGGTGTCTTGTGCGTGTCTGAAAGAGGGACCGTGAGTGCAGAAGCCTCCTCCCTAGCTCTGAGAGAGAAAGGTAAGGAAATAGATGGCCTGTTTAAAAAGAGTTGCAAGTTTGATGTATTGTTTATGATGGGATTAAAAGGATGGTTGGTAAGGGACACAATCTTAGATGCATACAGCAGGTCAACATACTCCCGCTGATGCCCTAGACACCACTTGTCGCACTCGACATAAAGGCTTTCGACAGGGCTAGTGCGGAAAGCGCCGCATGAAAGGCGAAGGCCAAGATGCAGCACTGGGCCGAGCATTCTCAGTGCGGTCTTTGTCGCCGACCCATACACGACACTGCCGTAGTCGAGCCGGGACCCCACCAACGCTGTGTACAGGCGCAGCAGGAGTTGTTTGTCGGCCCCATAAGATTGATGTGAGAGAACCTTAAGAATATTCATTGCCTTTAGGCATTTACATTTGAGCTGTTTGACATGAGGAATGAATGTAAGTTTTTCATCGAATAAAATGGCTAAAAACTTGTGCTCCTTGTTCACAGGAATTGGCACATTCGCAAGAGTGATGTCTGGGTCCGGGTGGACCCCACGCTTCCTGGAGAATACAACACAAGAGCTCTTTCCGGGAATAATTTGAAAACCATTCTTGTCTGCCCAGCCGGCAAGCTTCTTGATGCCGAGCTGGACTTGACGTTCGCAGATGGACATATTACATGATTTAAAAGATATCTGCACGTCATCTACATACATGGAGTAAGAAATTGTAGGCGGCAGTGCCTTCCCAAGGGAGTTCATTTTTACTATGAAGAGAGTGCAGCCTAGAACTACGCCTTGCGGCACGCCATTTTCTTGCACGTGTACCTTGACAGTGCAGAACCAACTCTGACGCGAAAGGTTCTCTCCGACAAATAGCTAGCAAGGGTGTTAAACATATTACTTGAAACACCGAATGACTTCAGGTCAGTAAGGATCCCATAACGCCAAGCGGTGTCATAGGCCTTTTCTAGGTCGAAAAACACAGTTAAACAGAACTGTTTATGCACGAAGGCATCCTTAATATACGACTCTAGTGCCCCAAGTTGATCATTCGTGGATCGCCCCGCCCTGAAGCCTGCCTGGCAGCTCTCGAGAAGGCCGTTATACTCCAAAAAGTACACGAGCCTCCGGTTTATCATCTTCTCGAGAAGCTTGCACAGGCAGCTGGTCAGGGCAATGGGTGATTTGCTAGCGGAAGAAGAAGGGTCCTTCCCTTCTTTCAAGAATGCTACAACTATGGCATCCCTCCAAGACTTTGGAATGTGCCCCGAAAGCCATATCTTGTTGAAAAGGTGAAGAAGTGTTACAAGAGTGTCTGTGTGTGAGTTCTGTATCATTGTATATGTAATGTTGTCTGGGCCTGGAGTTGAGGGTTTACACGTGCTCAGAGCAGCCCTCAGCTCATGTAGTGAAAACAGGGAGTTGTACGAAGTCTGTGATTTGTTGTTGTCGTGTAGGGACTTCTTTTCACAAGAGGCTTTATGTTTCAGGAAAGTGTTCGTGTAGTGTGCTGAACTGGACACGTGTTGGAAGTGTTGTGCGAGTGTGTCAGCCTGGTCTTCCAGAGTGTCCCCTGTTGTACTGACCAGGGGCAGGCTGTGTGTCTGTTGTCCTTTGAGTTTGCGTATACGTGTCCATACTTTCCGTGTGTCTGTGTAGGAGTTTATTGATGTTATGAATGTACGCCAACTCTCTCGTTTTGCCTCACGGCGCACACGTTTTCCTAATGCCTTGGCCCGTTTGAACAAGAGGAGGTTTCCCGACGTGGGGTACCGACGAAGGATACCCCACGCCTTGTTCTGGGCCTCTCGCGCCCGCCTACAGTCCTCATTCCACCACGGCCTCCGCTGGTTGCGCGGGGCACCAGAGACGTGGGTAATGGACTTTTCGGCGGCGTCGAGGATGTGCGCCGTGAGGAGTTGGGTAGCTTCTTCAACGTGTAGGTGTCCTATGTATGTGTGGTGTAATTTGGATGTCTCTGTAAATGTATTCCAGTTATCTCGTGCTTCATTGAACCTATTATGGGAAGATGAACTGCTTGGGCCTTTATCTATATATGTAAGTGAGGTGGGGAAGTGGTCACTGCCGAATGGGTCACTTCCCACACCCCACTCGAGAACAGGAAAGAGAACTGCGGAGCCAATCGCCAAGTCAAGACATGAGTATGTGTTGTGTCCTATGTTATGGTATCTAGGCTGTTTACTGTTGAAAAGGCATGCTCCTGAAGATGTAAGGAATTTCTCTATGAGGCGACCTCGGGCATCCGTGCGAGAAGAGCCCCAAAGAGTGTTGTGAGCATTAAGGTCGCCTGTCAGGATGTATGGTTGAATATCACTTCAATATCACCTTGAATATCACTATTCTTTACACAGTACAATACACGAGCAAGTATTTTTTAATAAACAATTCCTAAACAGTTTTCGTTGCTATTACCGAAACACAACAATTACAGACCTACCAATAGAGCAAGTAGCTAACCAATTGCGTCCACAATACCCGTGGAAAAATCTACACAAAGCTAGAGCTGCCGGTCGCACGTCACTTCTCTAGGGATTGTTTTCTAGATATGTGTTTAGCGCATTCCCGGGACTTCAACCAAGCAGGCTCGCTGCATGCACCGGCTCTTCATCATAACAAAACCTACAAAAAGTATTCATATTATTTATGTCATATTACCACAGGATTGTATCGTCTACACCGTAGTTATAAATAGGGATATGAGGCACATTGACGTAATTTAGGGAACACGTTTGAATCAACATATTAACGCATAAACATATCCAAAAATAATTTTGTAATCCAACGCAATATTTAGGAGCGGCCGTTCGGATAATTTTCGGCCGAAAGCCTTAAGTAGCATATTGTGCGAAACACCATCGTCGTTGTAAACCTTGCTTTCCGGTCAAGAAAGAGGTCAGCGGAGGAAAAGATAATTTGAGCGCACGTGGATAATCCCGTGAGATGGAAGCGTGGGTATCCACGGTAGGGCCACAATGCGCGACCCGTCGTCTACCTGTCCGGTTTCCTCCATTTTTTTTTCTTTTTTGGATTGAAAATGTAGCCAAGTTCCCGCATAATTCCCTAAAATGCACAAGCTAAAGGAGAAGGTTGGAGAAATACTTCCGTATAACACATATTTTGTGCCTCACAAAAGCTCGCGAAGCCGATGTCTGCATCCAAGATATGCAGCCATTAAGCTGAATCACTTTCACGAGTATTGCCTTTCCGCACTGCTGATGCGCTTATTGAGATTGTTCGAATATCACAAAGGGCTGGGGTGGGCAATGCGCGGCGCGTGCAGAACTCTTCGGTGGGCTTCAGCAGGACGTCAGAAATCTCCCTCTGCTTGTCACTTCCTTCTAGAATACCGATATAGCAGTCTTGTTGTCAAAATGACCGGGCCGATAGTACGGAATTAAGGTGCTATTTTCAGCTCCTGTGTAATTTTCAGGCATGTGCCCACGCATCTCAAAAGAAAACAGTAAGCGTAAACAGTGCGGCAAGAAGCAAGCCAACCACCGTGTTCACTGCAAAGTTGGTGTGGTGTATCAAATACAATTGAAGTGTGGAAACGTCTACGTAGGGCGCACCGGACTCTGCAACAATGACCACAAAAGTGAGCATGATCTCTCTGCCAAAAACAACAATAATGCCCACTTGCCCGCTCACCGTTTGACTGGCACAAGTGGTCAGGGTGTACCGCTGCTTAAAAAAGTTAAGGTTCTGTGCAGGTCCAGCGACACGAAGGCACGGGAAATTTTAGACGCCGACCATATAGAAAAGATGGAAGAATGCGTGTGAGACATCTGTGTTCCTTCATAAACAAGAGCCTGTACATCTTGCACGTGGCTGTAGAGAAGTGATGGAGCTGCTTTTGCTATGATTGCTATGGTAGCAGAAAGTACGTATGAGCGACCTGATAACAAGTGTATTTATGTTTGTGTGATCTGTCAAACAAAATTTTGGTTAGAGTTGGTGCTCGTCCGCTTCTTCCTGTATGTGTTGTCATTTTCGCGGTAACTTACAAGTTTCCGCAACCAAGGTAACTTCGAAGTTTCCAAAACATTTACTAGAAACCCGCTTGGTGTATGGGCTTTCTGTGTACTTCACCTGTCGACACAAGCAAAAAGTCTAAGTGTTTTCTTATACTATCGTTTATATGGCGAGTAAAAACGACGGTCTGCAAATTGTATGAGCAATAGGCCCGACACAAGTGGTACAAAAATAGATAACCCAATACTCCCAGATAATAAGGAAATAAGCAAAATTTAGCAATGCATTTTAAATGATGTCCACAGGAAAGCAGCAAGTAAAAAACGTTTGTGTGTTTTTGCTGCCACTCCTTACAATGGGAGCGATTTCCCGTGCAAGCCGGGTGAACTTCCTAGGAGTTGTACTCCCGCACAAGGGCCGAGAGCCAGGCCGGGGAGTCAATTGTACCTATTTTACCGGGAGGTTTCGAGCGCCACAAAGGCACACGAATGCAAATGGTGCCTTCCACAGCCACGGTGGACGCTAAACTCACAACTGGCTCTGGTCGGACATGCCGCCAGAATCATTCACCCCCGGCAATGGCGCAACGCGGCAAGATGGTGGGTGGCGCCGCAAGGTAGACAAGGGTCACGTGCCTCTCGCAAATGTAAAGGCAGCTTTCCAGACTTGAATTCCCCTTTCAAGGGTCCGCACTCAAGCAGGCACGCCTCTACCCATTAAAAAAACGCGTGGGTGCCCGGCGGCGCACGCATTCAAATCCGATACCTCCTGAATACGAGGCAAGTGCTGTGCTACTGAGCCATTGCTTCGGTTTGCGTTGAGCCTGAACTTCACTTTGTGTGCAATAGGGCACCTCAAGCGCATAGGCTTTCCTACAATGAAGACTCTGGAGACTTCTGCCCGCGCTAACAAAAAACACTGTCGCCTCACCCATGTCTGCAAGACACACTTGACATTCGTGCCTACTGACAACCAGTGCAGCCCAGCGTTCCGGGTTTCGTAAACATGCGCCTTTCCAGGAGCGAAAGGCAAAAGAATGTGGCTGTAGGGCCCCTTTTTTTGAAGAATATACTGCAATAATATTTTATTAATTTATTATTAGTATGATGGGTAACACCACACCATACTGGGATTCGAGTAGCGCAGGTGCACACCACCATTCCTGGAATACGCTGATTATGGGGACTGAAGAGGTACTGAGCCAGTGTGCTTGTTAACGTAATTCAAGCCCTAAATTAACAAACTAAGGCAGCGAACGAAACACAAACCTAGTGCAGCAGAAAAAAAACCTGCCCAAGTAATTAGCGCCTAACTGGTAAAGAACGGAAAGGGAAGATATAGTTGCAACAGCGATTGAGCCTAACAAAGAAAACAGGTGTAGCTAGGCTTTCGCTTTAAGGCAGATAATGAGACGTAGGTGCCGTGAGGAATTTGTATTGCGATTACCTAAAATATTAGTGAATCAGCAATCAAAAGCAATTCTGATCAGAAGTTCACTATTTTTCATCTACTTGCTTCTAAACCTTGAAATCCATCCTAGGCCCGCTTCGGCAATTGGTTGCCTTGTATACAGAGCCTCATGTTATAGCCATGCAATTATTTCTGCTGCCTAAATGGGACTGATTTGGTAGATGAGTCACCCTATGGTACTTAATCAACCTTACGGATAAATTAAACCGAGCGATCGGCTTTTCTGAACGAGGGTACTAACTATCACAATCTCCTATTTTTGCTTTTCCTATTCGACTCTTCTATTGAATATATTCTTGTAAATAAATATTTGCCAATGACATACAATAAAACTCAGCTGGTGTAGCGAACCATCGTTCATAAATATTGACCTCTCGTGTGTTAAACTGTTTTGTATTTTCACCTTCCTCTGTATGGGATGGTAAAATACTTCGTCTGTGGGTTGAAACACGCTCACCAATACCGTTTACATTCTGCAATTCGGACAGAATATTTCAACTTCTGGTACCGACCTCACCACCTTATTATTTTCTTTCTCAGTATTACAGTGAAATATGTTTAATTATATATTATCAGGCGCAAGGCTATTGAAGTGAAAAGAAACCAAAAGAAAGCAAATATTACAACAACGTTGGGTTTCAGTATATTTACGAAAATCCCGGAGTGAAAATTGTAAGCATAGTATTACTAGCGCATATGGCAAGTTGATATGATGAGTAGCCCGAAAGAATATTTGGTAGTTTGATACCTTTTTATAAATTGTTTTTATAGAAAGCAGGTACTATTCGGATACACAAAATAATAGGAACAGTCTCACAAGTTGTTTTTCCAGTTCGGTAAATTCTTTGCTGTATTACATATAATCCCTTAGGCTCCAGCTATCCGAATGAGCCTCATATATGGAAATGAATCATAGATTCCCGATAAAATACAATGAAAAAGCTAAGGTTTTTTAGTTTCCATACGATGAACATACCAATCTTTTTTGGTGTATTTCCTTATAAAGGTATTTGTTTTCAATAAACGTGCTTTATGGCCCAATGAAGTAAAGCGGTCGTCTTGCAGGTATGAGATATTACTTTGCTAACATAACAATTTTCTGAACTGTATACCTCCAGTGGACTTTCCGACTCCCTTCGTCTTTGTATGTTTGTGGCACTTTGGTTTATATCTGTTTTGTTCTCTTGGCTGCCTTTGCTTCTCAGCTTATTTTTCAATAATTTATAGTTTGTAATTATCATATCAAGAACACAGAATTTAACGAAATCCTTCTGTACTGGTATGCAATTTTATTCTGGCTGAATATACGTCTGCCCACGATACATATATTGTTCCTATGATTATATATATTCCGGTAAAAAATGATGTCAACATGTCTTTAAAGGTATGTTGTGTCAATAATTTACTCCCAATAAGAAAAATATATCCGTAAGATAGCCAAACGCAGAGAGAAAGCGAGTGCACGTGTGAAGAGAAACATTATTTCCTTGAAGTGGCGACAAAATAGTCACATAGAAGGACCCAAGACGATACGCAGAAATAGCTGCTGTCGGTATGTAAATGTTAAAATAATTAAAAGATGCAAAGGGGACAGGTACATTTTTTTCGACAATACTGGTAGATTCCTAAACGCCCTTGAGAAATTCTTTGTGTATATATATGGTTGCTAGCGCAATATTAAACAAATAAATGTAGATGGTAGGAGTTCGATTTCGCCTCAACATCTTCTTGGTGAATGATGAAGACGAAATAGTGAAGTTCATTTGGTGCTCGATCCGAGAGGAGGATCTCGACTCGCTCTCATGAACGACATCCGATGCTCGAAGCAAGTGATGGATGAGTACTGCCTTTCTTGCTGGGCATTAGGTTTATTTACACTATTTACCTTACTCCAAGTGTTTATATCAGGACAGAATGATTGTTACATGGTCACTGTGCCCGCAGCATCCTGTTTGGCCAAGATATATACTAAACTAGATCCCCTCGACCCACCTCCCTGACAGAACCCAAACAGTCGATTTTTAATCCTAAAAACACCGTCTACAAAGGGGCGTTCAAGAAAGAGCGAAAACCCTTTTCAACCTTGTTCATATGAAGCACAGGTTGGCCACAAGAACCAACCAATCCTAAACATGTCCCCACCTGCGGTGACATGACCCATCATGCAACTCCTAGTACGTTTCCCGCGTACGTTAATAGAACCGACAAGCAAAGGCAATACATCTGCTACCCAGAGTAACTGACCGCGCGGAGTGGTCACGCCATCACTTTTAGCGTGCGGCATCTGCTCAAAAACCAAAGCCGAATGCTTAGAGCGGTGTTCGCGCGGCTGACATCTTAGAGTGTCCTCACGTTGCAGCATCGCACTTGGCCGCGCACACTCACCGGCACAATGAGGGAGTCGTGGCTAATTCCCTCTCAGATGAAGGTACACCGCTGGTGGCCGCCTGATCCGCGGAAGAGCTGTTCCAAGCCCAGGCTACCATTTTCGTTACAAATCAACCATAAACGACCAGCACTTACGCCCGCTTCGCAAATGCTCAAAGTCTGAGACGGCATCCTTTCGCTTCCCGTTAGCTCGTCAACAAATGACCACATACCAACGCTACAGAGGCACCCGGGGTAAGCATCCCCGTCTTTCACCACACAAAAGGAAGGAACACAAACCATGCACTTAGCGGCCCCCAAATTTGCGTCCCTGCGGTTGCATGAAAGGAACGCAGCATGACAGCTGCAAGCGGAGGCGACGAAGATACATGGGCCACCGCGGCTTTCATTAATTAAATGAAGAGCCCGAACGCAGTAGTAGGGTCTCCAGCAGCCCAGCCTTCCTAGTACATGCTATTCGCGGCATGTGTATCCCTGTACTTTGAACTGGAAGGTAATAGGTGCTTCCTAAATACAATTACAAATTGGTTGCCTTGTGAAGATATGAAAAATACTGTTCTTGCTGAAAGGTCATTTCAACTTTGCCTTAATATTTGGCTAAAAATATTTCCGTGGAAACGATGTATTAACCATTGCGTTTTTATGCATTGTTGTGAATGGATATCACACCTATGTACACACTTTTTGCGGCATCATTGCGGACCTCGAATGCATTGTGCCTTTTTTTCAAGTGAGCAATTATTTATTACCCGAAATCACCGCCAAATCTGCACTACATTTTTCACGTGTAAAATGTTACGACGCATTTTTTAAAATTGTTCGTAGATTACATTAGGAATACAACTTATTTTACATAAACACGCATAACTTTGCGAAGTATTGTCGCCAGTACTGCAGTATTTTGAAGTTACATATGATTTCGACGTGGCTATTTAAAAGAAGAAGCAAATTGATGACATAGCATTTGATTTTGAAAATGCTTTTGGGCAGGCCTGCAACTATAAATTTAATAATATATCGATAAAATTGACATTGACACAATAATTGCTAGATGAATTCATGCATACACTAAGGATCAAAAGTAATACGTTGAAATTGCTGGTGAACGATTATCTTTCTTCAAAGTTTTATCTGATGTGCGGCAATAGTAGCTCTAACTGCCAATTTTGTTTTTGTTGCACGTGAATGACAGTACTAATGGCTTGCATCGTAACACTGAACAACGTCTATTTGCGGGTGATTGCCTTATTTTCTCACGCATTTAAAATGTTCACGATGAAGTATTGTAAATTATGGCTGTAAAGAAATTACAACAGTTGAATTACGTGGAATAAATAAGTTATTTTTATAAAATACCCTACATTGCAGTTGCTAACAAAAACTCATTTACTGTTTACCTATGCAATATATAATTGTCCACTACAATATCCCAGTAAGGTGATGTATCTCGGGAGCACAATTAGGCATAATTTAAATTTAAACGGACACATCAGAAATACGTATGGATGTGCCCTACAGAAACTCCGTCTGATCCGGCGAAAGTTGAAAGACAATAAACACGGTGTAAATCTCGAGGCTTAATAATTCATTGAATGACCCACACTGTAATAGTGCAACATTGTACATGATCCCTATCAACTGAGTATGTTAAAAAAAAAAGAACGGATGCGGAGACTAACCACATGTTTTATCTTTATGCATGTCAAAGGGCGTAGTCTCCAACACCATTCTTATTGAATTTTGGTATGCCGGAAATTGTCGAATTGACCATATCGAATTTAACATATGACTGCTGGAGCACCACAGTTCGCTGGTGGGCAGGCCTTACACGCACCTGGCTTCGCACTGTAAAGAGTGCAAGGTACGGGGGGGTGAAAACCCATGTTCGAAAAAACAACTGTGTTGTTTAGGCACAGGGGCAAGACAGAAAGGGAGATAATAGAAGCTTGGAATATCAGCCGGGAGGGGTCAAGTTGCGTGAGTAAATCTTCATTCAGTCTGCAAGAAGCAGAGTTAGCGTTTCTGAATCACACGTGCGGTAATAGCATATCATGGGTTGCATTTTTATGTCACGGAAAACTTTTATTTGATAATCTATGTATAGGTCTTAATCAGTGAATTATGTCGGTTGGTCGCCCTATATATTTCTGTTTCCTAATAAATGTTGCCAGTTGCTAGTTAGCACGTCGTCCTGTGTATTTCTCTTCCTAGTCTACGTCTTTCCGCGCCTGTTTTCGGGATGGAAATTGTAACGCAGAAAACATAACCAAGTTTACATTCTCTAATCAACTGCATAACCATTAATTATTTTGGACTCCAGCGTATACTTTCGCACCTAATGACGAGTCCCACTACAAACAGGTGACGCTAATGCTGTGATTCTACATGTATCACGTGTTTATATCCTTATTTGTCGTCATCTGAAAACCACAGTTGAATGAAACAGCCGTGACTGATGCATTTACTGTGACATACACAACACAATTATTTGAGCGCTAATGGTCATTTTCAGTGGTGGTGGTGATTGTGGTTTGCGACGGGAAAAGGGAAGGAACTTCGTTGGGGCTATTTTCAGCTCGGCATGGAGCTCACCTGCATACAACCCAGTGCAGCGGAAGGGAAGTAGAGTGGTATTGATAGGATAAAGTAGACATAGAGAGAGAGAGAGAGAGTATTCCTGGTGCAATATTTTTTAGTGAGGGATTGGCCCTTCAGTGTAATATACAATATCCTTCCCCACTCATACAACTGTGCGCAAGGGCTAACAATATTGTAAATAAAAATAAACAAATTATTTTTGGCGTTTTTGTGCATACTGCATAACGAGCAGGTTGTAATACATTTGAGCCACAGCATGCTAACTCTTTGCTGTGGAAGCACCTGGATTTTACCTGTTGATTGCTTCCTGAACGTCTTGTCAAAACCCCTCGTCAAAAAATATTTTAGCGAGCTTCTGGAAAAAAAACCAGGGCACACCACTTGGAACTGTTTGGCTGTTTCAATGAGAGAGGCCCAAACCTAACTGGCCTAGCTTTCTAAAGGCGAGGGGCCGCATGTGATCACCATCTTAAGGCCACATTTGTAAGGGACAAGGTTGGAATTATGCTTTTTAGGTCAAATTTTTGTGTCTACTATGGCGCGAAGATTTCCATGTTTCATTTTTGGTGTGTTCCTCTTCGCTGTAAGATACTTGATGGCTTGAAAGTTTTAGTGTATTTTTTAATTTTATTCCCTTCACAAGTGTCGTTGGTCTTTCTGCTTAAGAGTAACGTTTCTTGTACTGTTAATGCGGCATCGAAGATAGTGCAGCAAAAACCTTACCCCGACTATCGAGAGGTAAATGCTCTCCTAACGTCTGTGGTTTCTGCATGGAAAAAACTATGAGCAGTTGCATATTGCCGTGAACCATGCATGGGTTGGAGATGGTATTGTTTTTGATGGTAAACCATGTATGGTATTGTTTGCATATATCCTACACTCACTCAGCCAGGTTATGTTTTCCGGGAACGTCAAATGATTTAAGTAGTCCTTATTTATCCTAATCCCTATGTTTTCCCGCTCAAGCTTTCTATATACCCCCTCCAGACATACGGTGAACAGTTTAGGCGAGATGGTATCCCATGCCTTACTCCCTCTCGGATCGGTGATTTATTGCTTTTCTTGCGGAGGTTTATACTGACCCCGCATTTCTGCCCACGCAAATCAGGTCTGTTCGATGGTATTTTGGTGTTTCTAGCGCGGCTGGTTTGAGTAAGGAATCAAGTGCCTTTCCACTTATTCCCCACATATGTCTTCTAGCAGTGGTCTGCAGACCACCTCTATTCCCTGGTCTTTTGGTCCTTTTAGCACAGATGGTCTCAGTACGGAATCAAACAATTTCTCATAGTCTATAAACGCCACATAAAGGTATTGAGTGTATTCTGGAGGTCTTTCGATCAGTTGAACGATTTCTCATAGTCTCTAAACGCCACGTAAAGGTATTGAGTGTATTCTGGATGTCTTTCGATAACTTGATTCGGGACATGAATGGTATCCAGGGTTGATTACATTTCGATATACCTAGACTGCTCTCGCAGTTGTTGGAAACCCAGTCTGTCACATATTCGGCTAACTATACCTTTGCTGAACAGCCTGTAAACAATTCAGAGTTTGCTGAAGGGTCTGTAATTCTGGAGGTCCTTAGAATCCACCTTTTTATGAATCAAGGTTATGTTGGCGTTTTCCTAGGCAATGGCACCTTTTTGAGTCTTCAAGAATTCCGAGAATAGCACATCAGCCCTTTGCAAAGCCATATCTCCCCCCTCCTTCAAAAGATCCGTGCTGATGCCATCATTACCTGTAGCTGTTCCTCTTTTCATCCCTTTCAGAGCCTTTCCTACCTCACATGAGTTAGTAGTGACTCATTTAAAATTGGGTTTTTCTTGTCTACCCTTGCTGACATCCAGCCTGGTGTAGAATGTACAATTTCGTGCAAGGTCTGCCTAATGTTACCCTGCTCGTCTCTGTGTGCGTACATCCTGTCTTTGCCGATGGCAAGCTTTCTCTTAGTTCTTTTAGGCTTCACCTTTTGGCAGCGTTTCCTCGATTACTGGTATGTTATATGCACGAATGTCATTCGTTTTACTCCTCCTGATAGTATTGAGAGCACGGCAAAATAATCTGTTCTGCCGTACTTAACCCTTTTATGTTCTCACATTTAGTAAATATTTTCGCTGTTTTCCTAGATTTTCGACTTGTTTCCTACATGTAGTTCTCCGCAGCTGGTACTCATTCACTGATTACCGATTTTGAATCGTAATTTAGCCTAGGTACACTGACCTCGTTATGCCAGTCTTGACCCGGAACTTTGTTTTGAAGGGGTATTTCAAACTCTTGCAATTTGGCCTTGAGTTACTCCATGTGGGGTTTCTTAAGCTTCACAAGTGTCTAACTTTCTCCCTTGAGATTGACACTTAGTTTGCTTCCATTGCAACCATATTATGAACGCTGCTCCAAATTTTGCTTAGTACCTCTGCGTCATGCAGAATATCTCGGTAGTCAAATAAACTGAAGTCAAGTTCGTTTTTTGCCACAATCGGGACTTTTTTGCGTCCGTTTACTTTTCTGTAATTTGTAAAAAAAGGTGTTCATAAACCCCATGTCCCTTTTGTCTGTAAATCGCACCAGTCTAGCTCCTCGACTGCTGGCATCGTCTATACCAGTTCCCTACTCCCATATCCCTCATTTGCTTCTTACTTACCTTTGCGTAAAATCTGCCATCGCAATTGTGAATTGTGTCGTTACCTTCTTAATTGATGATACAAAGTTTTTGTAAAACTGCCTATGTACCCTCTATCAACTGGTAGTTTGATCACAACGGCCAAGACTCTATCGCTAATACTGAAAAACGCCCCCATGCTTCCTTTTTTTGTATCCACTGAAGCAGAGAGTATGCTGGCTAGTAAGCTCTATAAAGCCTTCTCGGGCCCTTCAGCCTATAGGGTTAGGCTAAGTGGGATGCACCCGACAGGTCCTCATTTGATTCCCTCACTTATTATCCCATTTATTATCCGACATTTCCTCTAGTAGTACAGCTATGCTTCTCCCGCAGACGTGTACTTTTAAGCTAAGTACAGCTCCACTTTACCCGTTTATGTGGACGGCTGTTTCTGTCCCCAATAAACTTCCCAGCATGTTTGCATTTTCCTACTGTCGTCTCATAGGTATCCGAGATGATGGTTACTTCTGGAGCAGGCAGCATTCTATACCTGCATGCCAAGGTTGCGCTCAGAGAGCCAGACGATAAAGAAAAAGAACGACGCAGGTTTTCGTCAGACGACCTTGACGTGCTGTCCTTGCCGCACACAATCATTGTTAGTGCGCTAATACCAATATGTGCGTGCATTGAACGTTGCTTGGAGCTAGTTCCAATGGCGGCCCGTTGGGATCCAGAGATTCTTTACACCCTTTGCTTCATCGCTGTAGGGACCACCCAGTGGACAGGTTCTGCACAGCTGCTGGGGAACAACGGCCGAGAGTTAAGTTTGTTAGGAATGGGAGGTGGTGGCTAAATTCTACACCAGGGTTGCCAGATCATTCTCTAGTGAGGGAGCGCTGTTTCTGTCCCCAAATGTCTTCTCAGCCCGTTTGTATCTTTCTAGTGTCGCCCCATAGGTATCCGGGATGATGGTTACTTACAGAACAGGCCGAATTCCACACCTGCATGCCAACATTGGGCTCAGACATCCAGAGTTAAAAGGGTGAGAGAGAAATGTTTTCCGCAGACGACATTGCCATGCACCTCTTGCCGCGCACAATCATCCTTATTACGCTATTACGAGTGTGTCCCGTATAAATCTTTCCTGATATTTGGTATTAAGGTCTGAATTCCAGACTCGTATAGATCAGTTGCTGCAATCATTCTAGTAGTAGGCCACTTCAAAGCTGACAATTCCTTCCCAATACATAGACGCATGCCCACTCCCTGGTTATAAAATAAACATGATTACTAGAACACCGTGCTAACCCGCTCCAACAACCCTTCAAACGTCATTGTCATCAGCAACCTCAGGAAGGAGTATGCTCCAAAAGCACTGAAATTGTATGTGCCCAAAAAGAGCGTATAAAATGTGCCAACATTAAAATGAACATCGAGATGCCAAGAAAAAGAACAGAGAAATACGCGGGGGGAGAAGGAAGTAGACGAGAAGACCAGGCTACGCTCCCGGAACCGGCCTTAACGTCATATGGTCCTCACTGCACCTCAGGGCTTCTGACATGAGCTCTAGGTTACGGTCCTGGAGGGAGACCCCACGGCAACGCACAAGATGGCGGCTCCGGAATGACAACTAGCTGGGCTAGAAGCGGCCACGTTCGGGTTCCGCACCGCATCGGTTCAAGAGCGCGCCTAGGGCTACTCTTCTCTGGCTCTTGGTGGTGACGGCCACGCTCACTACCTGCAAGCAGCACTACGACACACAACAGACGCTTGATCCCTACATCAATTGGAAGACACCAGCTTTATCGTGAGGCGGCGCAACATTTAAAGGCATTTACGTAAATTTCAACCGCATGAACACCTTTTTGACTATTTATCAGTGCTTGTCTTGTGCTGTGAAATACCGTCCTCGTCAATCAGGCGTTCTTTCTGTGTTACCTGCCCACTTGGTGAATTGAAGTGACTATCGGTTCACTTCACTACTCTACATGAAGGCCGTCATGCAACACAAAATACCTTCCGGAAAGGAGCCAAGGCGTGATAACAACTCGGACTTTGCGTTTCATGAGCCTGATTCAGACTTTTGGGTTCATGAGCTTAGTGCTGCTTTAAGCACCTGGAAACCTCCACCTTTCTGCCCAGACATCACATATACAATCGTACATCACTTTCTGTTAAAACGCTTCTCCTCTTGGGCACAAAAAATGGCTTTCCTGGTGGCTCCCATATCTTATAGGGAAGCTAGAGCTATTGCTTTTCTGAAGGAGGGAAAGGATATATCGTCTCGTGCATTTGCCGGTTCATCGAAGTGATACCATGCCTCTCCAAGCCTCTTAAGAAGACAAAAACCATGTCCCCCTCCGTTTATCGACGGCGATGATTGATTTCATCTAATGTAGGGTTCAACGCGCTGACGGAACGCAGTTTATGAGGCACGCAGTAATGGAGGTCTCCGAAATAATTTTGGCCTCGTGGATATTTTTAACGTGTGCTGAAATCTGGTGTCCACGGGCGTTTTTGCTTTTCGCCTCCATTACAAAAGCGGCCACCGCGGGCTGGAATCAAACTCGTAACCTGTGTTAAGCCGTATAACGCCTTAGCCACTGAGCCACCGCAGCGGGTAACGACAACGATGTTTGAACGCGAAGCATTCTCGGTTGGACTCTTTGGTTGTACAATCGCTTACTACGAGTACATCTACTCTGGGGGTGTACAACTCTTTTCCGGAATACCAGCAGACACTCTCGGGTGTGCACTCCGTAGGCCTAAAATTAGGGTTTAGGGTGTAAGACGCAATTCGGGACCTGCTCTTTCATTCAATTTGGCCATGTCTAAACAGAACAATAGGATTGACGCCAGCTACGTAAAGCGAGGGCGATTTATTTGATTCCGGCCCCGGCATGCGTTCTTTTTCTTTCTTTCACAGCACCTGCAATCATTTATTATCACCGCCAGAGAAATTTGGCTTCTCGGGAGGGCGTCCTCGCGTAGAACGGTATCAGTCAGGTCACTGATAAGTTAGCATCTTGTTAAGGCAGAATAACAGGATACTTGTATACTTTCTAGAGTACAGCGGTCTTCTCGGGAGCTGCGGGAAAAATTCAGGCCGAGGTAATCTACAAGTCATCAACTTGTTACCTTCAAAGATGCATTCGTTTATAAAGTGTGTTGTATGACAGTATTTTGAATACTGAGAAGGATTATACTACTACATGGCACTAAGGCCTTCTTAGCTACCTTAATCCTGTTGGGTTATCGAGAAACCTGTTGAATAACCTTGCAAGCTACATCTCCAACAGAATGTTCATGCTGAAGGGTGTCCCTGCCCTTTCTTTTGTTAATGTAAAAAATTGGTGGGCCTCAAGATGATGTACTTAGCTTCATGTTGTTAGTAAAAAATGAACTAACGTGAAAGGGGTATACAACATTTCTTTGGCACCATGTGAATTTAGCATGCCTTGAAATGACACTTGAAATCTGCAATAGGTCAATTTGGGAAAGGCAAGTCCAGTTGTACCTTGAATTTAAGCTTAATCCTGAAAGGTTTACTCCTATAGTATTTCCAAAGAAAAATGGGGTCTCTGCTGATGTTGCCAATCAACTTGAAGGTAACTCAATGTCTTGGAAAAGGCAAATATGAGCCGTCCTCAAGGATAAAAAAGTGACAATTATTCCGCACGTAAAATACCTTCAACCGAAATGCTCCTAAACAATGTCTACCGAAAATACGCTATCCAATCAACTTTCTCTCCAACCAATTAAAGGTCCTGTACAATCAATCAAACAAATAACTTTTCCTCCGGGGTTTCACCAGCGTCATAAGTTCAACGTTCGAATATGGGGGCGTCGTCGTTAGGTAAAACGTCCTAGAAAATAAAGTACCAGTAGCAGTTCTCTTGTCTCTGTCTTGCCTCTGGAGCCTCCTGGAGGAGCCTCGTTGAAAGTGTATATGCCAGACGTGATAAGTGCAGCATTTGCATCAGCACACTCTCAAATAAGCTGTTTATGCCATTAGAGTGTCTTTCATAAATATCACCGATGTGGGTTTACGAGAATGGCATCTAATCCACCCATTCCTTTCAAAGTCCCAGTGAGAGCACTACAAAAAAACAGGGGGTTGAGCTTCGTAATAGCATAAAGTTTCAGTTCAAACTTGAGACATGTCTGCAAGTTCGTATGACATGTCTTTCAAATAAAGTTACGACGAAACGCTCCTAAATAGACAACAACATGTCACCTTTTACACTTAAAAGACAAATGCGAATACACCGCGTTTTATAGCGTGCATCTAAATGTCCGTCAGCTTTGCCATGTGGTATTCATTGACCCCATTTCTACAGTACAAGGGCAATAAAAAGAGTAGTGTGTTCATAGCAGAAGCGCATGTCATTTTAGTGGAATTATTCGTAATCCCGTCGATATCACACAATGCAAACACTTCCCAGAAATCGATAGACTACCACTCCCACTCCACATTTTAGGCAGTGAACTAATGGCTTTAGCCAAACCTCGTTTTTAAGCATTGATCGTAAGTTGAATTTCGTAATGTCATTTATTTACACGCAGAAACACAACCGGGCCCTCTACACGAGCCTTTCCCAGTGTATTTATTAGTTTTTGGTTTCGTTCCTGATAATGGATTTTCGTATTCACTTTTCTACTTATGACAGCTAACCATGTGTGATTGGCACTCTTTTCTT
The DNA here is from genome assembly GCF_048455015.1 of Haemaphysalis longicornis. Lineage (NCBI taxonomy): Eukaryota > Metazoa > Arthropoda > Arachnida > Ixodida > Ixodidae > Haemaphysalis > Haemaphysalis longicornis. The sequence continues at coordinate 6,643,004 of NW_027526266.1, read as the reverse complement.
CCGGTTGGCCCTGCACCATTATTTGTGTGCAACATATAGAACAAACGAAAACAGAACATTCAACCCTTTTTAGAGACTGTGAGGCGAATTACAGCTCGGCATTCCTCTAAAGAAGGAACAGTATTGTTCTCAAACATTTATAGCACTTTAATGTATCTAGTAACTCAAACTTAAAGGAATTGTCGGCTGGATCCCGGGACACAGCTTTTTGAGTGTGAAACCGCTGACCAGAATGCCACTGTGATCTTCTCCACAGCAGCGCGGACGAACCACGTGTCCCCTTTTTCGACCTGAAAGGACAGGTAACTGAAGCCTGTCCGTCAATCTTTTCAGCAAACGAACGGTACACAAACAAAAAATTAAACGCTTTAATCCATGTTTAGACAGATACGAAACATGCAAACAAGAAATGGAAGCATCCTTTGGTAGGGTGAAAATTGGCCACACAGTATGTGATACACTTAGACGAGCTTAATGGGTCTTCGAGACCCTTCTGCGGCAGGTGTGGAGGGGCGCCTATTCGTATTTCACATACTTATGACATGTATGGCGTTCCACAAAACATGACCAAAGCAATTCCCAAAAATTATCTGAAGAAAAGGCTACTCCACCAACCACTGGTTTTATCACATGATCCTATTTCCTCGCAAACGGGTTTTCAACAATTGTTCAGATAATAAATTTTTAGAGACCGTTTCGTGTCTACCATAATAGCAGTCAATTCATAAACACCAGCTATATTCATTTTACTGTTTTTCATCTGGCTTGGGAACACCACTGTTACTTTCTGTTTTTCACGTCTCGCCAGTTGCCCCACAGTTTTCAACAAATTATATTGGTTGGCATCTTTTTACCCTCTGTTTGCCTTGCGCCATTAGGCAGGCAGCCAACAAAATTCAAAAAGCGAATTCTTGTTCTCTTGGCTGGTGAAGTCACGCTCATAACAGGGCATAGATATCTAAGCTTATTTCCTCAGCCCCACTAGTCGTCCACCTTCACACAGTAAAATTGTACTGATTAGTTCATTCGTATTTAATTTGGATATTCGAGAATGAATATAACTGCACTTAGGGCAATGTTTTGAGCACCAAGCTTCTTGAAAATGTGCTATATAAAAAGAATATCCCTGGCCTTGGTTGTGTGGGGAAGAACGGTTGAGTAGGAGTCGAACGATGCACGGTGCTTATTTAAAAGCTCCAAGACTGATAGTTTCTGTGACTCTCTGAGGTCTGTGCTGACGGTGACTGCAAGAGAAGGCTTCGAGGACGTAGTAGCTGAAGCCAGGCATGTAAGGGGACGGGAACGCGAAGGCAGAATGGTCACCTCGACATCGGAGACAGATGTAATTGTGGATCCTTGCGGAAGCAGAACGTCTTCTGCGGTGGTGTTTTGCACAGGTATAAGAGCTTGCCCTTCGCAAAAACGAACGAGACACGCGGAAACAGCAAGTCCACGGGAAAGGAGGCGGCTGCAGGGAACGACCAGGACATCACCGTCAAGTATAGTGCTAGCAGAAACTGAAAGGATGTGCTCAGAACGGGAGGGTACGACGTGATCGGTCGTCAGCACCAAAGAAATCGGCTCTGTCGGGGAAACAGTTGAATGATGAGTATCTGTGATGCTAATAGCAGGCGTTCGACAACAAATAACAGCGGACGTCGATGAAAGAAAGTCCCAGCCAAGAATTAGGTCGTATGGACACGTGGAGAGCACGGCACACTGGATATGATGACAAATTCCTTCAATGGAGACACGCACTGTACATAATGCAGAAGGATCGATGCGTGCCTCATTTGCACCACGTAATGAGGGACCTCTAAACGGTGTTCTCACCTTGCGTAACCTTTTGCACAGATCAGCATGAATAATTGAGACGCTTGCACCAGTGTCCACCAGCGCTTCGATGCGGATGCCTTCGACGAATACACACAAAATGTTCGAGGGATGCTTTGGAGGAGTTTTTATCTTTTCCCTGTATGCAGTTTCCCCTCCAAAAACTGCATGGCTTAGTTTTCCGAGAGACGAGCGCTGTCGTGCACGACGGGGCGAAGCGGCGATACAGATCGGCGGAAAGGCGAAGGAGAGCGGCGTCGTTGATCACGTGAATTGCGCTGTATCCCAGGGGAATCGGCTGGGGGAGGAGTCTGGCGGGACGGAGATTGGTAGCCTCGCTGGCGATATCCATAACGAGGGCTCGTTACGTCGCGCTCGTAGGTGTCATAGACACGCCGTTCATCCTGTGCACGCCTGCGACAGAACCGAGCAATGTGGCCGCGAATTCCGCAGTAGAAACACACTGGCCGGTTAGGTGGGCGCTCAGGGCTTGGCGGTCCCCACGTGCGATAGTAAGGCTGCGGCCGAATGGCATGGTTTATCGTTGCCACATATCCGGGCAGAGGCTGCGAGGTAACCGTGGCCATGGGCAGGGGCGGCCTTCCAGCGACTTCCGAATAGGACGGTACGGCATAAGGGGCGGCAAGATCAGGCACTGACCGACCAGGTACACAGGCAAGCCCCTCCTTGATTATCTGTCGAAGATTGGTGCTTGCTGGGTGGTGAGCAGCAGCAGAAACACACACGGAGGCTCGGCCGTCAAGCTCCTCCCGAATCAGCTGCCTTATAAGCACACGAAGGTCTTCGTCGCCTAAGCGAGTGGCCGATGTATCCTGCTGAATGCGGATCGACTGCAGATCGTCAAGACGTTGGTAAGTAGTGGTGACATCCGAGACGGTTCTTGGGTTCTGAAGGGCGAGCGCAGTGAAAGCGAACTGGTTAATACCTTTCAGTATCTGGCGTACGCGGTCCGACTCTGACATATCCTTGTTGACCTTCCGGCACAGTGAGAGAACATCTTCAAAATAAGAGGTGTAGCTTTCGCACGGGTGTTGCACGCGTGCTTCCAGTTTCTTTTTCGCGTCCTCAGAGCGAGCTGCGGATGTCCCAAAAATCTTGCGCATCTCGGTTGTAAAGGTCGTCCAATCGGGTAGGCGCCCCGTGTTATTGCGATACCACGTCTTCGCGATCTCGGTGAGGGAAAAGCCGACAGTCAGCCGTTTTAGCTTGTCGTCCCACCCGTTATATGCGCTGACCCTTTCAAAGTTCTCCAACTACTCTTCTACATCATCCCCACGAAGGCCAGCGAAGTCGGGCGGATCTCGCTGGCGGCTGATAAAATATTGCGGGGGAGGCGTAGTCGTGGCGCTGGCTGGATCGAGCGTCATGGGCATGGTCTCCTGAGGCAGACGGCGGCCCGAACGGAGCTGCAGGAGTGGCGCTGCAGAGGTAGACTGCGGGATCGAAAGGCACCCTCCACCACTTGAGAGACGATGGAAAGCGTGACCGGTTTATTCGGACACTCGGACGAAAGACCCCATCAGTGCTGATGATGATTATGTACAGGTGATGATGATGCCGGGGCCATGAGAGGTAGCCCTGATGATAATGTACCGATTACGAGGAAATGTTCGTAACGTGTTGAAGAGCACAGAGTCATGGTCAGGCTGTCTCACAGTATGTACTCCATCCCCGTGTCGTGTGATAAGATATCGTAGCGTGTGGATAAAACAACGGGGGCACTTTTAATTACTCAGCACACGGAGAGTCAAAATGGTAACCCAGCTGGAACAAGAGCACCGGCAAGAGACTTTCGTCCTTCTCTAAGTTCAGTCCAGTCTCGCGCTACCATTAGCTGGAATGACTGCGTCGCCACTGTATCAACAAACACCGCTACACTACCCCTTCTTCAGCGAGAATCGTGCCGATGCCGCGGTATATTACGAGGCGAGGATATCTTCGAATCCGGATGGCCACGATGAGGCGGCTCACATTCCAAGTACACATAGTCGTCAGCGAAGAGGTCAGCTTCCACACTAGCCTTGGCTTTGGGGTGGGCGGTGTGCCGTTATGAGCCGGAGCAGTCTCTGTCGTAATACGGCGTCATTCGTACGACGTGCACGACCTCGGTAGTTGACTTGTGCCGTGAGTAGTGCGCCCTACTATGCGGTGTGACTTCATAGTTAACTTCACTAATCCGACGCACCACCTTGTATGGTCCGAAGTACCGGCAAAGCAGTTTTTCGGATCGGCCCCGCTGACGTACTGGAATCCACACCCACACTGCATCTCCAGGGTTGTAAAACACAGTACGTCGGTGCTGATTGTATACGCTTGCGTCGACACGCTGCTGTTTTTCTATTCGTTGTCGTGCCAGCTGTCGAGCTTCCTCCGCCTTCTGTACAAAGTCGTCGACGTCACCATTGTATTCGTCCTCTTGAACGGGTAGCATAAATCTAGTGTAGTGGTGACCATGCGACCGTAAACCAATTGGAATGGAGTCAGTCCTGTAGTTTCTTGAACAGCCGTGTTGTAGGCGAATGTTACGTTAGCTAGAATGTCATGCTATGTTTTGTGTTTGACGTCGACATACATGGAAAGCATGTCGGCGTGGGTTCTGTCAATCTCTAGGTCAAGCCGTTGGACTCCGGGTGGTATGCTGTCGTTCACCCATAGGTGGTCTGAGTTAACCTCATGATAGACTGCATTAGATTGGCTGTAAAGGATGTCCCTCTGTCTCTTATTATGACATGCGTGCCCCGTGTCGTGAAACGACGCTGTCCATAAAGAACTCCGCAACCTCAGCCGACGTTGCCCGTATACAGACGCTGTCTCTGCATAACGCCTAAGGTAGTCTGTCGCTACCACTATCCATCTGTTTCTCTTTGTTTACGTCAGAAATGGGCCAAGAAGGTCCATACCGACTTGCTGGAATGGTGCTGTAGGCGGTTTCATCTCCAGAAGAAGCCCTGCCGGTTTAAAAGGTGGAGTCTTCCTTCTTTGGCATGCAAGGCAGCTCCTGACGCACTCGTGGACCGTTTGCAAAAGTTTCCCCCAGGAGTACTTTGGCCGAATCCTGGATACTGTACGGCTGACACCCAAATGACCGGCTGAAGGTTCATCGTGACAGGCATTCAAGATTTTCGCACGCATGGCCGACGGCACAACGAGTAGAAACGCCTCCTTTGTGTTTCCAAAATTGCGTTAGTAAAGCACGCTGTTCCGGAGCCTGAAGGAGGCGATGTCGCAGATAAAAGCTGGCGGTATGCGAACTTCACGACCTTCCAGATGGTAGATAATGAGTAGCAGCTCTGGGCCAGCTTGTTGCGGTTGGGCCATTTCGGACGCGCTGACGGATCCAAGAAACGGTGTATCCTCCTGTATTTCTTGGCCTGCTGAGTCGACAGGTGCTCGGGAGAAGCAGTCGCCATCATTTGGGAAGCGTCCGGACTGGTATACGACCTTCATGTCGTACTTCTGCAGCTGAAAGCTCCATCTAGCAAGGCGCCCTGATGGGTCTTTTAAGTTTGCCAGCTAGCACGACAAGTGGTGGTCGCTGAAGAGCTTAAACGGCCTACCGTAGAGGTATGGCCGGAACTTGCTGATGGCTGAGGCGACTTCACTGAGGCGAGGCACTCTTTCTCGGTTGTGGAGTAATTGGCCTCCGCTCTGGAGAGTGTGCGACTTGCGTAGGCTAGGACTCTTTCAGCACCGACCTGAAACTGCACGAGAACCGCGCCGAGATCGAAATTACTAAAATTACTGGCCTCTCTGTGTACTTCGGTATCCTGATGTTCGTCAAACTGAACAAGAAGCGGAGTTTTTTGTAGCCCGTTTCTCAGGTCGTTGAAAGCGACTTCTTGCAATTCTTGCCACACAAATGGTTCATTGTCTTTGGTCAGGCGTGTCAATGATTCTGCGATGTCCGAAAAATTCTCTACAAAGCGTCTGTAATAAGCAGAGAGTCCCAGGAAACGCCGAACAGCTTTTTGTCAGCTGGTTTTGGAAAGCCTGGTACAGCCGCCGTCTTCTCAGTGTGTGGGGCCCCTCCTTCCGCGCTGATAACGTGGCAAAGAAAACGCAGCTGTTTGTACCCAAAGTGGCACTTTTCCGGCTTTATAGTTACCCAGCCGAACCAATAGCCTCCAGGACCAGTCGCAGTCTATGTAGGCGTTCTTCCGAGGATGCGGAGAAATCAACGACCTCGCTGAGGTACACCAGACATGACTGCCATTTTCACCCAGCTAAGACAGCATCCATCATTCGCTGGAATGTCGCGGGTGCTGAGCGAAAGCCGAACGGGAGCACATTAAATTCATACAGTCCATCAGGTGTGTCGAACGCCGTTTTCTCCCGGTCTCACTCATCGACCTCAATCTGCCAGTATCAGCTTTTGAGGTTTAATGACGAGAAATACCTTTAGTTGCGCAGCCTACCTAGCGCGTCGTCGATGCGCGGAAGAGGGTACACGTCTCGTCGTGTCACGCTGTTTATCTTCCTGTAATAAACACAGATACGCAGGTTCTTGTCGTTCTTTTCTACCAGCAGCACTGGGGACGCCCACGGACTTTTCGACGGCTGAATTACGTCGTCTTGAATCATTTCCTTTACTTGGCTCCAGATGGCTTCCCTTTCTTTTTAGGACACGCAATATGGGTGCTGGTGCACGTCCCCGATGATGCGAAGTTTCGCGACGGGTGTTTTTCGGACCTTTGACGACATGGAGAAACAAGCGCAGAAGTTCACCAGGAGGTCTGTTAGCTGCTGCTTATAGGTCGTTGGCAAATCTGGACAGATGTGCACTAACTCCAAAACGGCCTTGGGTTACGAAGCTTCAGGTCTTTCTGTCCCCATGGTGCACAGATCTGTCAACTGATTGAACTGACATATGGAAGCAATGGCGGTTACTTTGGCAACGTGTTGGACCTCGTTTCCGAGGTTTATGAGAAGGACGTGTCAGCAACCATCACGTAGGTATACAAGGCCTCTTGCTACGCAATTTCTTTTTCCAACAGCAAATTGGTGTTCCCTTTGGTTAGGCGCTCACAGCTTTCAGATGCGTCTCCCCTTACCAAGACCACGACACTGCTTCGCGGCGGTACAGTGACATCGTCGTCAACCACCCGGAGGGCACAGACTTCTGCAGGGTCATTCGTGGCGATAGCGCCTCTCGTCGAGAACGTCACTGTGGATAACTGCAGGTCGATGGCCGCTTCGTTCGCCCGCAGGAAGTTCATACCCAGTATAAAAACTCTTGAACATTGTGGAAGTACGAGAAATTCGCCGACGTAACAGTGGCCCCGGATGCCAACCCTAGCTGTGCAGCGGCCTGCTGGAGCAATCATATGCCCTCCCGCTGTGCGAACGTGAAGCCCTGTCCACTGCATCGGTATTTTCTTGAGCTCCTGCACAAGGTTGCTGCTAATGATTGAGAATTCCGCCCCTGTATTAATTAGTGCAGTAAAGTCGCAGTCGTTGATTGTCACAGCCATGTAGGAGGTGGCGGCTTGTTCTGAAATGGCTGACAGTGTCTGTTTTGCGGAATGGCGTCGAGAGCAGGTTGGAGGATCTTCGATGGAAGCCCGTTCAGCGACCGCACCTCCAGAGGTCGCTGATCTTAGTTTACCCGTCGCGGGCTGGCCGAGCGACGCCCAGGTAAGCTGGATAGGTGATGAGGGCTTGGAGACCGGCAACGCAATGACGACGCTGATCCGACGTCCTGATGGTTGGAGACAGGAGAAGGTTGCCATCTTGAGAGGTACTCTCTGATTTTACAGGGACGCTCACCATTCCAGGGTCAAGGAGCATCAGGATGAAAACCGCGAAGTCCCGCATGGCGATACGGGCGCACCCTGTAGAGATGGCCGGCCTCTCCACAGTGGTAACACATTGGAGTGCGATCCGGTGCACGCCATACATCCGTCTTACGAAGTGTGCCCTGGTACGCAAGTTGAGGGCGCCGGAATCCAGGCTGACGGGGACCAACGGCGCCATTTACGTGCGCATAAGGTGGTGTGGACATGGGAGGGGCGACACTCGCAGCAGTACACGTGCTGAGTTCTTGCAGAGCTTCAGCGTATGTAGAGGAGTAGAGCGGAGGCGGCTGCAGATTCAATTTTACGGGTTCTCGTACAGCTTTCCTCACTTCCTCTCTGACCACTTGACCGAGAGAGGCACACGCTGGCTAAGCCGTAGGCACTTCGGACATACGGAGTTCTTCCCGCACACTGAACGAATTAGCTCCCGTAGGGCATCCTGGCACGTGGCTAATGCAGCAGACAGCACATCCTCTGACGTGCAGCTGAGATTGCGGTCATACTGTCTGGCGCGCTGCTCCAGTATGCTCTCCATTGTCGTGGCTTCTCCCATAAATTCTGTGACGGTGTGCGGAGGGTGGCCTACAAGCCCGGCAAAGAGCTCCTGTTTCACACCTCGCATGACGTGTCGCAGCTTCTTGTCTTCAGCCATAGTAGGGTCGGCGTGTGTGAAAAGGCGGTACATGTCCTCGCAGTACATTGCCACGCTGATTTCTGGTGTGAGCGCAGCTCCGGTATTTTCCCTGCGGTCGCCTCTTGAAAAGGCATCCAGAAACCTACTGCGAAATTCGTCCCAGGTTGGGAACTCCCTTTCGTGGTTCCCAACCCTCGACCTCGCGTGATGGTCGAGGCAGAAATACACTTGTCACCGTTTCAGCACTGCATCCCATCTATTAAAACTCGGGACGCGCTCGTAGAGGTAAAGCCAGTCCTCAGCGTCCTCAAAGACATCGCCGGTAAATATTGGCAGCGTTCGCAGCTATGGATCACGAACTTACCTGGGACGGCATAATCGGTCTGCGTCGTAGGTGAGGTCATGATGTGTGTTCTCGGTGCCCTGGTTGTCGCTGGCAGCAGTCCGAATTCGGGTGAAGCACCTTGGAGTCGACGGCAGATGCGTTGGTGAACAGATGTCAGCTCCGTACGAGGTGCTTCCTCTCCAGCAACGCCACCTTCTTGACGCATACGGTGTCACAACCCACACCCTCCACCAAAATTGTTGCGTGTGGATACAACAAGGAGGGCACTTTTATTACTCAGCTCAGGGAGAGTCCAAATAGCGACCCAGCTGGAGCAAGAGCACCAGCAGGAGCTCGTGCTACCATTAGCGGGATTGACCACGTCACCACTGTAACCATAGACACCGCTACAATATATATCGGACAGACAGGGCGGTGCATCAATAACCACCTGGCGCAACATCACAACACGTTAAAGTGCACACCCGCATCCCACCTTTTGGCGCATTGCTCTAAGCATGATTGTTACGCCTAATTTACACATACAAGTGTTTTGTTCGCACACAGTGACACCCCCATGAGGGAAACTTCGGAAGCCTTTTTGATAAAAAACAATTCTGCAAGTGCATTAGCTGGCCCCCGGTGTCACTGCTGGATGTTTAAAGGGAGACTGAAGTGAATTTGTCAAGCGCTCGGATTTGCTTGCACTGCGTAGACTGGCTCAAATTACCACACTTTTCATCGTTTGTCCGGTTGATAAGTCGTTAAATATTTTATAAAGATGGAAAGAAGAAAAACTACCATGGGCGGTCTGTGGCGGCCGCACCAACTAAAGCTGTGACGTCGTGCGGAGATGGCACCATGATTGGACGATGTCCGAGGTTAGCATTCAAACAAGTTTCGGTATCGGTTCTGTAAAACAAGATGCTTGACATCCGACGGCATCGTTGGATGGGCATTCTCGATATCTCAGTAATCGCTATACCGCCCTTCTGCCATATTCTCGGCTGTAAAATGCCTGAGATAAGCCTCCGAGGACGGCTTGGAATAGTAGAAATCAGTAGCCGAGGCGTACGCAGTGGATGAACGCCCTCCGAGTCACCGCTGACGCTCAAATGCCACACGGTTTTCCCGCATACTCGGAGCTTGCCTGTAGTGTAAAAAGCGTGTTCGCACCAGGCCAAGGGTGTGCTGATTAAGGCCTGTGCTCACCGCCCGCTAGCAGTCGGTGCTTGTGGCAACAGCACGCCAACGATAACTCGCTAGCGCGTGAGTGGCAATCTGCGCGCGTTCTGCGATCTCGATCGTGGAACAGTTAACTTCATGGCCCAAAAATGGTGAACTCAGTTTAGAACACATCGGCCGAAAACGAAAACATCAACTGGCAAAAAAACGATGTATCCTCGGGGATTCGAATTTGCGAATTCCAAAACGATAACCTAGCGCCTCAGACCACTCCGAGGTTTGAAATATAAGGTATATATTGTATAACCAGCTTACACTTTTATTTAGTCTTATCATTTGAAGTGCTTTAGGTGACTATTTGTTGTATAGCGGCCGTTCAGTAAGTGTCTCACAAACGTCCACAATATCTCACGTCAAGCAATTGCATTTCTTTGACGGAAAAGCGTTCGCAGATGTGCGGTCGTGCTGCTGACCACTGTGCTTGTTCATCTAGCCCAAAAAGTGCTTCCTGCTCTCTAGGTTTGCGCTGTACGGTAAAAGTTTCAGTTGATTTTATTTCCTTAGTACAAATATCGACTTTGTTGGCTCTTCTCCCGCCTTGAAGTGGCCTTGGATTTTCCTACTAGCGTAAAGTCAGCGAAGCGTCGAATGTGCCCTTGTTGAGAGCTTGTGTCAGGCGACCTTGACTCGACTTAAAGCTAGATACAGTGTACAAACTAACAAAAATAAAGAAAGGCCCATTCTTCCATTCCCAAACGTGTTGTGGCTTAGTTTCAATTGAGTTAGCCAATTGCGACGACCCGTCGGCGGCCAGCGGTTTAAACGCTGGGCCGACTGACTTGATCGGAAGGTCGGCGAACCGTGCAGTAGGTCCAGCCAATTGCCAGCTCGTCTCCTCATGACATTCACACAAAAACGCCACAAAAAATGGGCGAGGGTGCACATAGGAGGCCAGCATTTTCTAATTGCTTTTTCTACTAAATAAATTCGCGTAAACGCGCTAAGAGTCGTCGAAACATGGCCTATGAACTCCGGATCTCAATTTTCGCTTGTAATATCGCAATGATTATAAATCAGTTCGGTGTCCCTTTTAGTTGCTTATCTCAACTGTATTCAGCTTCAGTTTTCGATATTGTGGGGAGTGTGCTTGCCGCGTCGTCTACGTAACGGATGTGTAGAGCACAGGCTTAACTCTTTATATATTTTTCTTCTTTTGAATGAACCTTCAGTTTTTAGTAGTGCTCGTTTGACGTACTTCTGCCTCGTGCCGTTTAGTTTGCGCTGGTTAAACATTATGAATGTATACCAACTAGCCAGTTTTCGACCTTGTTGCTGGGCTTAGGCATCGCTAGGGAGAGCTCTCGGATGGCTACATCGTAAATATTGTAGATACTCCCCTCATGAGCTACGGGCGTTTCTGCCACCCCGGTCATGCTACCACGTAACAGTAGAAACCTCGATGTCGTGTTTGGGCAGAATAAAAAAGAGGCAATTAGCATATACGCCTAAAGTGTATGCATAATTTCAGTGGACAGCACTGTTTCCTGGAAACTATTGGGCGAGTGGTTATTTATCGGTTTAAAGCGGTGTTTACGGTGACTTAGCGCCGAAGTGTTTACCCAGATTTTTGTCTTTCCTGGAGTATGCTGTGAATACAGGTACCGGGCGCCCGCTCAAGGACACCACATTAGCGTTCATGAATAGTTCCGCCTGTACCAAAACACTCGACAGCGGAATGGAGAGCGATGAAGCGGGAGGTGGTCAGATGTGAGCCAACGGTGCAACTTGAAAAGCCTAAAAAATCACAAGGGTATTTTTAGTTAGGGAAGGCTAAGGATGGGACAGCCTTTACGAGGAACATCTGTATGATTTGCGCGAGTGCCAAAGGGAGCATAAGCGCAGTCAGAGCACAGCGCAGTGCAGACAACGTGCAGAGGACCGCTAATCCGCCAAGCTACGATGACGTGCAAGCGAGAAGTGCAAATTCATTCCGCTTGACAACCGCTGAAGCACATTAAAGTTTACATGTCTTCTTATTGTCTGCATGCAGGAGTTTCATTAGGGAAAATGAACCTAAAAGCCGTCAGACGGCCGATCCAAGCCGGCTGCGGAAATCGCATTTGCCGTTAACGAATAGGAAACGGTGATGTGCAGACTATGCATATAACGATTACATAGCATAACAAGTGTGTGCAGTTCGCGTTGTGATACTCGCGAAGAAGATTTGCCCATTAAGAACCACAGGTTGACGCGATCTTGTGCGCTGATATTACATTTCTTATTCCCCTTGCCACTTTTTCAGTGCCATCTTTTTTTCTTCTACAAAGCAGGAGGAGTATGGTTGTAGCTTAGGCAGGTCAATATCTTTAATTGCGATTAAATGCTAGAGACAGAACGAGGAAAGCGACGTCTGCTATCGGGATTTCGTACCAACACTACATAGGAACCGAAAGAACAAAGCATTCGGATACAAAGAAGTGAGCGCAATGCAACCTGGGAAGGTGGTTGGAAAGCGAAGCTGTAAATGACACCCACAACGATTACAAACGCTATTTTACTTAAATTCAGACAAGTGGCTCTACAAAGATTAAAACCACAGACAAGTGAAATGTACTTAAAGACACCATTTACTACTTTAAAGATATTCTTCTCTAAGTTAACATCAATTCATGATCCATGAATTTTGGTTTGTTGTTTGAGTTGTATTGGTGGGACACATGAGCTGAAAGTATTTTTTATAAAAACTAAGCTCAAAGCCGGTGTTAGATCATATCACTCCTCTTCGTTTCTGCCGCAGCCTACAGAGGTGACGAGAACCGCAGCAGACGATGAGGCGAAAATGCCATACAATGTGGGAGGATCTTTCAATTTTCACAAGCCTTAGCGCATGCGCAATGCGCGCACTTGGGCACTACACGTGTCGTTGGCAGAGCGCACATTGGCCAAGAGGTTGCGTCACTCTTTCTTGTTGCATTTAGCAAAACCGCAGGGGGTAAAGCCGCAGCTATTCTCGATGTATGTCTGTCGATTGTTTGTCGATGGTCTATTCCCGATTGATTGCAGGGTTTAACGCGCCAACGCAACGCAGGCGATGAGACGCGCCGTAGTGGAGGGCTCCGGATTAATTTTGACCATCTGGGGATCTTTATCGTGCGCCGAAATCTCGTGCACACGGGCGTTTTTGCTTTTAGCCTCCGTCAGAAAAGCGGCCGCCGTGGCCAGGTATCGAACCTGCGACTTTGTGCTCAGCAGCGCAACGCCTTAGCCACTGAGCCACCGCGGCGGGTGATGGTCTATTCCCACTGTCTGCGCATGGCGTTCTAGATCAATTGTTAGAACCAGGGGATCTCGCTCTGTTACTATATTCGTTCCAGGTTTGATTCCGGGTGGTGGCAATAACTGCTTTTATTTGTTCGCCGCAGTGTTTTGTTGACACCAACATTCACGAAAAGACGCTGGGGGGGGGGGGGGGTGGAGGGGCGGTGGTACAAAGCTTCATTTTAAAATGTTCGCGAACTGCCCAAATGTGTCCACCACCACATGGAAATAAAAAACTGTGGGTACGCCCGTCTCCTTTTAAATTAACCGTATCGATGAGTCGCGCCATTCGTGCTGGTGCAAGAACTGTTTTGACAGAAACCGATATAAATGAATTCACTGAGTATGGCTTGACTGTTTTCCGTAGCTTGTCTTGCAGCCAACAGCACAAAACGTCTGACTACACTTGATTTACCGTGATATATTCAGTCAGTACAAGACGTAAACATTGAAGGCAATGAGGCGAACTCGACAAAAACCAATGGGAGATTTCGCATTACAAGGCACTGGCCCATTCCGTTGACAAGCCGACCACCATGAGGAGGCGCCACACGTTCAGCTGGCCAGTCGCTGTACTTTCGCATAAAGTGTATTCGCATGATGGAACTCATGCGCTGAATATATTTTTGACGAAAGCTTTATATTCCAAGTAGAATCGTTCTGAGCGTTTGCGCAAAACTTATTTCGGCATTACGGGTGTCCAGAACAAAATTTTATTCGGAAAAAAGGCCCGGTTTTTTGTTTTTAATAAAAGCCTACACTAAGTGGTGATTTACACAGAATGCACTTGGACACAGACAATGTTTGTTATCAGCAAGGTGCTGCAAAGCCTCATAATAACCGGGTAATAAAAATTAAAGCAATCATTTTTCATCTTTTATACGACACCAAGAATTTTTAGTGCACTTACCTGAGTACCACATTTTGTTTCAAAAGCGGTGCTCGGCGCGGCCAGCAGGTGAATAGCACTGCAGAAAGAACGCAGTGGTATTGATCCCACTGACGACAATTTGCAAGAGAAATACTATATTTCAATGCAATTTTAAGGTAAGCAAAAACACTGCACGACATTGCGCTCACACATCCTGGCAATTTCCTTGCCATATCGACAGTACCAATGTGTTTTCTACAACTTTGTCAATTTTATTTCAAGTCAAGCATAAATATTCTTCAGATTTTACAACCGCCGAAAATTTATTCTTGCTAGGCTGATTTTGTCATTGAAATGAGTTGTAGACTTTTGCCTCCACATTCCACGGTCTTGATTGCTAACAGCAGAGCGGTCTTCTCTAGAGCTTGGTGTGATGGCGTTCGCAGTAAGAGGTGTTCGCAAAATGTCACCAAGAAAAATACAGAGCACACGTAAGCTTTCACTTCGTGAGGAGCACTCGGTGTCGGCCAGGCTTGCGCCTTCGTATTCGCCACGTGCGGAGCTCGCTAAAAGTACAAGAACACATACCGAGTGCACGTCGGCGTGCGCATGGTGAGTTCAACTTCTCCCAAGTGTTATCGAAGGTCAAGTTTAGTGTGAGCTTTAGACGACACCCTGCCAGGCGTTCATGGCGTCCTCCCTCGCATGCTGTGTTACTCGCCAGTTCAATTGTTTTCGCACCTACAGTTGGAAGCACAGACGACCAGTTCGTCCTAGGTTCGCCCAGTTTGCCAAGCCGGTTAACGTGGATTGCACCGCGTGCTACTGCGTACGGTTTCGGATAGATCACAAAGCTTGCGGACAATATTTTAGCAGCAAGTTTGGAAATCCATGCGAGGAGCAGCATCTCGGTCTGCGGCAAAGTGAGAGGGGCAATGAGCTCTGATTTCCTTCCAGCTTTACAACAGTATAGCAAGCTGTGGTAATTTTTTACAATAGAAATAAAAATACGAGAACACCTAAGAACTTTTTATGGATGGGTTACTGCAAACAAATTGTTTTATATAGTGCTTCTACAAGTATTCCTTCAAAGAAAGGGTGCTCCTGCGGGTGCCCACTGGCCACAAAACTGGCCACATGGGTATGAATATTGACTATAAACAAGCAAACTTTTCAAAGCACAAGACATACACTTTAGGATTCATTTTTATCCCGGTGGTTAACGTGATAATATGGAAATCTTTAATTGGTTTCCCGTATTTTTTATGGCTATCTCGTTTAGCGAACCACTTTGTCTTGAACACATCAGAACTGGTATAACTGAAGAAAAGCTGGTTTACATTGTGGCGGACTACTTATTCTTTCCCACCACTGCAAAGGTATTCGGAAATTTTATCAGGACGCACAAAAATATTAACGATGAACAGGAACTAATTGAACATACAACACACTGAACACGTGTGTTTTGTAGCTCTGATACTTTCTGACGGGTGCCTTTCCGTACTCTGGTCACAATCAGGTCATAGTAGGATCGGTATTTCGCTTTCCTGAGCGCGACGCCTCATGTTCTCAACTACGTAATTGCCATGTATTTTTATTGATTTTTAATTGTGGGAATCCAAAAGCTCTAATTTTGCAATTCTTTACACCAGCATAAAAATAGATTTCTTTATCAAGACCTAGAAGAAACTTAGGCTTTTTTGTTTCCCCGCTAGACGTTTGCCTCGAGATTACTGATTTTTGAGAGCCGCGAAAAAATTCCCACCGCGGGGTACATTAAATAAGATTGGTGGTTTATTTTCTAGTGAGCGACAAAACCACGAAGGGATATGCAAAACGGTTGCGCTTTGAAAAATAAGACGGAAGAAAAAAACTCGTTCAGCTACTTCATTCGCAGCGTTCGTATTTATTAGTTTTTGAAGCCCCTGCCGAAAATCGTTGGCGTTTTAGGGCACCAACCACACCGCTCTTGCTTTACCAACTTGGCCAAGCCAGTACAAACTCAACAGATATTTGTTTAGAGGAAGTCCAGCTGCTTGCCTCTACAGAGCGCGAGAGCTAACGGTCGGGACGGCACACAACGATTTATTAATTTTGGTTCTGCATGAAACAGCAAGTGTTTAAAATATCTTCTCTTTGTGTTTGATTTTTCTGCCGATTATCAGCCAATAATATGCCGCTGTTCTTTTTTTCCGGCTATAACTATCTCCCGAACATGCGTTTTCGTTTGAGAGACTGTGGTTTCACTACCCACATTTTACCGTACGAGTGAATGAAGATGCCTTTCTGCAAAATAATATACACGCGGCTAATCTTTGCTAGCAGTTATATTTGTTTTGAACTGTCTTACTCCTAGGTATTTTCAGTGTTTTCATCGCTGGCATGTTCCGAATGCATGAACACAACACTGAAGCTCGAGGAACGCACTCACCAAGGGATATGCTCTGCTTGTGCGGTCGTGTGTACCGACTGTGGGTTCGAGCGCCCATTTCATACGTCGAGAAAGTAGGGTCGTGCCAATGAGAAAAAATTTACGTCTGGTTTACGCGATGCGCCAGTTAGGAAAAGGGCACGCTGGTGCGAAAACTTTTTCCAAAGTCATGAACATGCCTGCTCCTCCACGTCACTCCGCCTGCGACAAATTGTCATCTCGGCTTTCTGTAGCGGCAGGAGAAGTGGCGTCGAAGTCGATGACTGATGCTGCTTTGGAAATTCGTCGTGTTGTGGGGAGTGCTGAGTGTGGTGTTTCAGGTGATGGCACATGGCAGAAGCGTGGCCATTCATTTTGAACGGTTGTGTGTCTGTGATTTCGGTTGACACGCGAAAGGTCATTGATGTTGAGGCCCGTTCTAGCTTCTGTAAGTTTTGTAAAACCAAGAGCAAGTTGAGGCAAGATAGTGCCTCGTGCCAGGAATGGAAGGCAAACCAGACTTCCTTTCAAGCAAACCATGAAGAAAGTGCTGGCAGTATGAAGACAGTTGGTCTATACCGAATATTTGAAAGGTCGAAAGCCAAAAGGGATTTGAAGTACCTGCAGTACTACGGCGAGGGTGATTCCAAGAGCTGTGCCGCTGTGAAAGACATGTATGGAAAGGACAGTGTGCAGAAACTAGAATGCATTGGGCATGTCCAGAAGCGTGTTGGCTGCCGCCTCAGAAAACTGAAGAAGACAGTGCGTGGACTCGGTGGTAAGGGAAAGCTCACTGATGCCCTCATTGACCGCCTGCAAAACTACTGTGGCATCGCCCTAAGGACTAATGTGGAGAACCTTTCTGCAATAAAAAAAGCTACCCATGCCAGTCTTTTTCATTGCAGCTTTACCGACAAGCAGCCGAGACATGGCCTGTGTCTACTTGGACCGAAAAGCTGGTACACCTCTTGCTTGCCCTTACTTAGAAGCATTCATATCCCGAAACTCCTCGTTAAAATTCCAGACACACCGCAACCGCTAGAAGAATTCGCGAATTCTTCTAACAGCATTCATCAGCAGCCCTGAACGCCATCGAGGAACTGGTGAAGGTATTGAATGAAATCATAGTTCAATTATTCCAAGCAACAATAGATAAAAAACCAAAGTACGCATCCTAGCCTTCTCAAGCAAAGCTACAGAAGCTGCCCTCGACACTGTTGAAGAATCACTTGAATTTTTCAGCGATAGCTTTGACGAAATAAAAGATGACATGAAGTCTATATTGAAGGCGCAAACAGTTGCGCAAGGTCAGACCCTACGGTTTTAGTATAAAGCTGTTTATCTAGAGTTATTTTGATGATTCTGATGATGTTGGTATGTTAATTGCACATTGCAACTAGGGCCAAGAGTGCCAGAAAGTGTTTTGAATAATAGGTGAGTACTAAAATAGGTTAGAGTAAATAGAATCAAATAAAATGGAGACGATCAGGACGGCTACCGTACAGGGACCGGATGAAGACCAAAAGGGGTTAAAAGATAACTAAGGCTGCCGGTGTACATGACCAGGGGTAAAACTGTGGGTTGTATAAGATAAGCCGCACCAAAAAATCCTCTCCACAAACTTCAAGGTGCGCTTAACAGAAAACTCGGCATCGTCTTCTAAAATGTATGACGGATGTAATAAAATATGTTTTGGTTAGAGTTCTCTGAGTGTAATTGGCGTGGTGCAATGTCGAGTGCCTTGTATTGAATGAGGATGTGTATCCCGAATACACCCTCCCAACACCGGCTTAGAGATCCAGTGAGCAGTTGCGAGTGTGTTGCATGTGTGTGGCCTATATGTAACCTTGCTAAGATAACTTCAATATGCCTGTTGTGTGAGTAAGGTGTGTATTGTCCCGATTGCGGTTTCATTGCATATAGTTTGTTTTTCATCTTTTCGCGTAGGTCTGCTTGCAAAGTTTACACAGTTGTCTGATGTGCGAGTTGAGGTCTGTGTAAGAAAGTGTTATCGTGGCTGCGTTTTAAGTGCTACGCTGCTGGCCATTTCATCCACCCCTTCAATTCCGCCGATGCCCGAGTAGCCTAGCACCAAGCACACTGTCACCTCAAGTTTTCAGAAATAAGCTAGCAGAATTATTTGAAACAAGGCTAACGATGTGGTTTTTCGATGATCTTCCGGATGACAAATCACAGACGACGCTCGTTGTGTCAGTATGAGTGATCGACTTAGAAATTTGATGTTCAACTGTGGGACACACAACAAAAACAATGCCATATGCATCTGCCCTGAAAATACTTGTCTTTAAAATATAGTTCGACCTGTGCCAAAATTGGGCCTGTGCACAGTCAAAGTTTCGAAGGCATCACTAAAAACTCTGAATCCCCATTTTGTGCCGCAGGTACGTAAAATAGTGCAAAATCCCAGTGTTCGGCGTCCTGTTTTTTTTGCGTTGTGAGAAAGAAAACTCACGTGATACAGGGCGAAGGTGGCAAGGCGTAATATGATGAGTGTGAGGTGATTTAAATGTGTCTAAGAAGAATACCTCATGAACAGTGACTCGTCTCACTCTCAGCAAAAAAGGAACAGAAATTGATGGGCCGTTTGAAAATAGCTGGGTTGTGGATGTATAAAAACGTGGGTAAATGGATGGGTATCCATTGAGGAAATTTCACAGGAATCTAGAAGGTTAACATAGGTTTGCTGGTGTGCTATGTACCACATATCGCACTCTGCATAAAGACTCTAGAGAGGAATAATGAGGAATGCACAACACGAATCGAACGCACAAGGGAATCACTGGGTATACAATATTTAGCGCTGTTTGTGTGTCTTACCCATACACAACACTCCCTTTGTCCAACCGAAACCCTACAGACAGAGTTATAAAGTGAAGCATAAGTTGTTTGTCAGCACGCTTTGATTGGTGAGATGGGACCTTCAAAATAGAAATTGTCTTGGGGCATTTTGGTTTCAGTTGTTTGATGGGAGGGGTGAATGTAGGTTTTTCTTCGAACACGACACCGAGAAACTTCTGTGGCCTTTTTACAAAAATCATGCTACCATTGAGTTTTATGTAAGAACCGGGCCGGAGTCCGCGCCTTTGAATAAACAACACAAGTTAGTTTCGCAGGATTAACGTTGAAACCAATTTTGTCTACTCTGCGGGTAAATTTGTTTACCCCAAGCTGGACATGCCGTTGAAGCAAGGTTATGTTGTATAATTTCAAGATATTTATAGGCCACAAGCACAAAACAGGCAATAAATGAAGTTTGGCAGTGTGTTTCGGAGCCAGTTCATACTAGCGATGAACAACGTGTAGCCCCAAACGCCACCTTGAGCCTCGCCATTCCCCTGTATATGAACTTTTGATAAGGCCGACACAACTCTGACGCACAATGTTTATTCAGAAATGTCACTAGAGAAGGTGTTAAAATACCAAAAAATTTCAGGTCTCTAAGAATGTTATGTGCCCTATGGCTTTTCAATATAAAAATAGATGTCGTGCGGAATTTCTATGGGTTCTTTTTTTAAGTAGGCCTCTAAAGCAGCTATTTGATTAGTATTGGATCTCCCCACATGGAAGCCAGCCTGGCAGCTCTCAACAAAACCATTGTACTCTACAAAGTACGCGAGCCTCCTATTGATCTAGCAGAAGACCGGTCTTTCCCGTTGTTCAGAAAAGTGACTACGATTGCCTCCCTCAAAAGCCATAGATTGTTGTAGAGGTATAGAAGCGTTTTAGGTGTGTCTGCATCTATGTGTTCAATTATACTGTATATAATGTCTCCACCTGGAGCTGAAGGCTTAAAGTACTGAGGGCCAGCTTGAGCTCATGAAGTAAAAAGAGGGAGATGTGCTGTTCGGCATATTATCTCACAAGGGCTTCTTTTCACTAGCAGTTTTTTTCACTAGACGTGTCCAACCAGACACGTGTTGGAAGTGTTGTGAAACTGTGCTGGCCTAATCATTGAGTGCGTCCCCAGTTATGCTGCCTAGAGGCATGCTGTATGTCTGTTGTTCATTGAGTTTACGTACACGTGTCCCTAGTTTGGCGCGTGTCTGTGTATAAGGTTATGATTGTGAGGAAAAGGTGCCAACTCTCCTTTTTTCCTCATAGCGCACGGGCATTTCGATTCCTTTTCCTATTTTAAAATATACCCAGTAATTGGAATTGGGTTAACGGGGAAGGTGTTTCACACCTTGTGCTAGAACACTCACGTTCATCTACAGTCGTGGTTCTTGTTCCACCAGAACCTCCTTGCGTTGCTAGGGCACCGGAGGCCTCTTGAATGTACTTTTGGAAGGCGTCAAAGTTATACTCCGGGACTAGTTGGTCGCCCCTTCTATGTGTACGCGTTTTATGGATGTGTAGTGTAAATTAGATGTTTCTATAAATGTGCTACAGTTCGCTGCTTCCTCGTTGAACCCTTTATGGGAAGGGGGTGTGTTAGTGCCTTTGGACATGTCTGTCAATTTGATGGGAAAGGGGTCACTACTATTAGGGTTGGTGGCCACGTCCCACTCAATAGATAAGAAGAGAACTGCAGGGCCAATAGTCTCGAGTGCACTGAAGCCCAGAGAAGCAATGGCAGGAACAGCATCGCTCCGACTATATACTGTTGCAACCACAACCCCTTCGGGCTCGGCTAGTGGTGTGGTGACGATTTGGGCTGCCTATTGCAACCCAATTGGGGGGGGCGAAAACCGACTTCCGGTACCGAGTCCCTGCCGATACCAGGCGCCGCTTCCACCTCCAAGCGAGCTGCATCGGCGTACCTATGCAGAGTAAATTAGGCGAAACTCTTTTGATCCTCTTGGAAGTAAATGATCGGCAGTACTTTGGTGTATATTTATATTTTTTGCCGAAACTTCTGTGAGGTCCTGGAGTAGACCGCGTGTGAGCGCCGGCAATTAGCACAAGTGAGGGTGGTAGAGTTGCAGTGGTCGGTGGGGTGGTTGTGTCGCGCACTATTTGCACAGGTTGCGTTGTCGTGGCAGGGATTTGTACCGTGCCCGAACCGCAGGCACTTAAAACAGTGCCGCGAATTCTGGACGTAGGGACAAATGGAGCACCAGCTAAAGTTTCCATTAATGTATTGGGGTAGTTCCGAGGGGTCAAAGGTAAATATGATGTGCTGGGTGGCAATTTCCTTCTCCTCTCAGCGGATAGTAATCTTGCTCACGAATGTGATGCTCTGATCCTTCAGAAACTCATGCAGATCAGCTTCCGTTTGGTTCAGCAGATACAGCTTCAGGATCAAACCACGCGAGAGGTTGAGGCTCCTGAGAGGGGGGGGGTGACGTGATGTCCAGTGCAACCATTCGAGTTTCAGCTTGAAGCTTTGTGGCATGCTGATTGCTGTTTACCTCTGAAAGGGCTTCACCAATTCCTATTTTTCAGCCTTATACAATGGTCTAATTACAGCTTCCAGATAGTTTGCGATCAAGAATATCGCCGCGAACCATACATTGGGTTTGTTTATTTGTGTTTTGCTTTTACCGCCCGGCTGCGCCGGTCTGTGTTATCTCTGCGCCAAGGGAAGCGCGTGTTCCATTCTTTCTTTCTGTGCCGAATGTGTTATCTGTCGTGATAGGGAGAGCATTCCGATCTAACGTGAACAGCCCAGAATAATCTTCTTGAATCTACTTTGTTCTCGATGTGAATCAACTTTTCGAGAACCACGCGCGCCGAAAGATAAAAAGCCTGCAGTGCGGACGCCGGAGCATTCGATTCGACGACACTCGCCTGTGCAAGCCACTTTGTTGACCGCTGCTTCGCCGCCTCTGTATTCTTTTGAGTTGTTAGGGGAGCACAAGTTCACTCCAATAAACGTGTTTCTCATTCAAGACAACTGCATCGTTCTTGTCTTTGCGACATCTGGTGTAGGTGCTGGGTACTAACTCTTTATGCCCTCTACGACATCTCGAAGCCGCCAAGACAGTCCAACCAGAGAAAGCCCCCGACTGCAAGGATTGCTATCCGAGTTCGGTCTTCTGCCGGAAGGGCCCAAGAGAAGGAACGCTGCAACCAACACCATGGTGCAAAAAACAACGTCGCCAATCATCCTGCAGCAGCCCCGAGAACCGCCATCGTTCCGGGGAGCCCCCGCTGAAGACCCCGAAGAATGGTTGGAGAAGCTGGAGCGCGTCCGCATCTTCAACAGGTGGGACGACGAAGAAACGTTCCGGCATGTCTTCTTTTACTTAGAAGATGCTGCTCGAACTTGGTTCGAGAACCATGAGAGCTCTTTAACCGACTGGACTCAATTCAAAAGGGAGTTCCTTAAGACTTTCACTACCGTGGTGAGAAAAGAGCGAGCTGAGCTTTTGCTTGAAACTCGAACGCAGCACCCCAACGATGGAGTCGTGATTTTCGTTGAGGACATGAAGCGACTTTTTGTCGTGCAGACCCTGAAATGACCGAGGAAAAGAAGCTCAGGTTTGTAATACGAGGAGTGAAGCAAGAGCTTTTTGCTTGTCTAGTCCGTAACCCTCCGAAGACAGTGGCGGAATTTGCGTCTGAGGCGGCCGCAATGGAGAAGACGCTAGAAATTCGAACGAGGCAGTACGACCGCCCTGTCAACGCGCTGTTCTCGGAGACCATCGGTGCCGCAAATGGAAGCTCCGATACATTGCGAGAGACCATCCGAGCAGTGGTCAGGGAGGAGCTTCGGAAGCTTTTTCCAACGACGCCGCAACCTTAAGTGGCTTCCCTGACCGACGTAATCCGAGAAGAAGTCCAAAACGCACTGGGAACTTCTACCCCATCGGAAGCACCCCGCGAACCACAAGCCATGACCTACTACTCGGCTGTTCGTCAACCCCGCCCTGCTCCAACCCGTCGTCAAGAGGCCGAGCCATACCGCCGTCCAATGCCGCCCGCCCGACGCCTTGTAGACCAATACCAGACGCCAAGGAAGACCGACGTGTGGCGAACGCCCGATAATCGCCCGCTGTGCTACCACTGCGGAGAGGCCGACCACATCTACCGTCGCTTGCGAGGGTTCTCCGTTGACGCCCCACGCCCCCGATACGGCCAGCGCCCTGCTGAGATCAAAGAATACCTCTCCAACACCAACCGAGGACCAGCCCGCTTCAACCGTTCACCGTCGCCCTACCCGTATCAGTCACCGAACCGCCGCAGCACTGCTGACTTATCACGTGGAAGGTCCGCCAGCCCACGAGGGGGAAACTAAAAGCAGCAACTTCGGGAGGTAAAGTTGCACAACGACGGAAAAATGAAAACCCTCCAACGACGCAGCAACTCGCTGAAGACCATCATTCACGACATGCCCTCAACCCGACGACCCGACCTAGCCCTAACGAGACTCCTGAACACGACGACAGCTACACTGCGCGACGCCTACCCGACCTGACCGAGACGTCCCTTGAGAAGACGACGACAACGACGATGCACAGTGCCCGACCGTCAACACGTACAAGCAGAGATACGACGCCCCGACGAACCCGGAACTCGAGGAAGACTGCATCTGACGTCAAGGTGTCCATCGACGGCTTTGACGTAGTCGCCCTCGTAGACACGGGAGCTGACTATTCGGTAATGGGCGGACCATTTGCGTCTAAACTGAAGAAAGTTATGACCAGATGGGACGGACCGCACATACGCACAAAAGGAGGCCACCTCGTGACGCCAAGTGGAACGTGCACATCGCGCGTCACCATAGACGGCACAACGTACCCTGCGGCGTTCGTCATTCTGCCTAACTGCTCCCGCGACGTAATTCTTGGAACGGTGCAATAATCGATCTGCAGACCAAGTCAATAACTTTTTCCCCCAATCACTCCATGACGCCGGAACCGAACCCCGAACGACGTGCTGCTGTAAGGATTGCCGATGATCATGTCATCCTGCCACCCCGCGCCAGCTTGATGGTCGCAGTCTACTGTGAAGATGCTGCTCTTGACGTCGACGCTATCGTAGACACCGATCAAAGGGTGCTTCTCAACCGTGGTGTGTCGGTCGCAAGAGGCATTGCGCGCTTCAAGGAACACCAATCCCACATTTTGGTTATGAATTTCACCGAGGAGTACCAGCATTTAAACAAGGGCGCGGCAATTGCATTCCATGAAGAAGCGCAAGAAGCAAGGGACGTGATCGCGGTCGCCAACTTTGAACGCACACCCGTAGAAACCTTCAAGCTCCCGCAGCCTTTCGACGTGAATCCGGCGCTACCGCAAGAACAACGGAACAAATTATTGGCTTTGCTGCGTCGCTATAGCGAATGTTTTTCGTCGAGCGCAAAACTACGTCAGACCCCTCTAGCGAAGCACCGAATAATAACCGAAGATGGAGCCCGACCCACCCGACAGTCCCCGTACCGCGTCTCTTCACACGAACGGGAAGCCATCCGGACTCAAGTCGACGACATGCTCAGTGACGACATTATACAGCCCTCGAAAAGCCCCTGAGCAGCGCCCGTCGTACTCGTAAAGAAAAAAGACGGCACATTAAGGTTTTGTGTTGACTACCGGCGACTGAACAAAATCACGAAAAAGGACGTGTACCCCCTCCCCCGAATCGACGACGCCCTCGACCACCTCTGCCACGCGAAGTACTTCTCATCGATGGACCTGAAGACCGGCTACTGGCAAATTGAAGTGGACGAGAGAGACCGAGAGAAGACTGCATTTATAACCCCAGACGGCCTATACGAATTCAAGGTGATGCCGTTTGGGCTGTGCACAGCACCAGCGACGTTTCAATGAGTCATGGACACTGTGCTAGCTGGCCGTAAGTGGCACACCTGCCTCGTATACCTCGACGACGTAGTGGTATTCGCCCGGACTTTCGACGAACACCTTGCAAGGTTGGAGTCTGTACTCGAGGCCATTCGTACGTCGGGGTTGACTCTGAAGCCTGAAAAGTGCCGTTCCGCCTACGGATAACTCAAGTTCTTGGGCCACGTCATCAACGCCGCGGGAGTCCTACCTGACCCGGCAAAAACTTCAGCCATTGCGAACTTCCCAAGGCCGAAAGACAAGAAGGGCGTGCGAAGATTTCTCGGGCTGTGCGCATACTACCGGCGCTTCGTCGCAA
This sequence comes from Haemaphysalis longicornis, assembly GCF_048455015.1. Lineage (NCBI taxonomy): Eukaryota > Metazoa > Arthropoda > Arachnida > Ixodida > Ixodidae > Haemaphysalis > Haemaphysalis longicornis. The sequence goes on along the minus strand of NW_027526266.1, from coordinate 6,617,549 downwards.
ACTTGGCATGCATTGCAGAGCCGCTCACGCGCTTGACGAAAGATAGCACCCCTTTCAGCTGGGAAAACGACCAAGAAAAAGCATTCTGCGAGCTGCAAAAACGCCTGCAAAGACCACCCGTGCTCGCTCATTTCGACGAAAATGCCGAAACGGAAATGCACACGGACGCCAGTTATATAGGCTTGGGTGCCGCCCTTGTCCAAAAGCAAAGCGGCTGCGAAAGGGTAATCGCCTATGCCAGCCGTGGTCTGTCGAAGGAGGAGAAAAACTATTCTGCCTCTGAGAAAGAGTGCCTGGCTATTATATGGGCGATTTCAAAATTTCGCCCATACGTGTATGGAAGGCCATTCAAGGTTGTAACAGACCACCATGCGCTGTGTTGGCGCGCCAATTTGAAGGACCCCTCTGGCCGTCTTGGGAGGTGGAGCTTGCGCCTGCAGGAGTTCGACGTTACAGTCGTTTATAAATCCGGCAGGAAACACTCCGACGCCGACTGCCTGTCCCGCGCCCCCGTCGACCCACCACCACAAGACTCTGACGAAGACAGCGCGTTCTTCGGGATCGTGACGGAGAGCGACCTAGCCGCCCAGCAGCGTGCCGACCCCGACTTACGCGTCATAATCGAGTACCTCGAGGGATGCAACGTTGCCGTTCCTAGGACCTTCAAGCGCAGCTTACCAGCATTCAGCCTGAGAAACTCCGTCCTCGTGAAGAAGAATTTCAGCCCCGGAACAAGAGCGAATTACCTTCTCGTCATCCCCGCGGACCTTCGTGACGAAATTTTGGAAGCATGCCACGACGACCCGTCTTCCGGACATCTGGGCACAGCCCGCACTATTGGAAAAATCAAGGCGAGGTACTACTGGCCCGGCCTTACCTCTGACGTCACCCACTACGTCCGGAGCTGCCGTGACTGCCAGCGACGAAAAACGCCGCCGACAAGACCCGCCGGACTTCTGCAACCGATCGCCGTCCCATCGAGACCATTTCAACAGATTGGAATGGACCTTTTAGGCCCGTTCCCTACGTCACGATCACAGAAAAAGTGGATTGTCGTAGCGACAGACTACATGACGCGCTACGCAGAGACCGCCGCTCTTCCGAGGGGGACTGCACAAGAATTGGCGAAGTTCTTTATAAGCCAAGTTGTGCTGCGACATGGAGCCCCGGAAGTCTTAATCACCGACCGCGGAACGGCATTTACTGCGGAGCTGATGCAAGGATCATTACGCTACAGCAACACGGATCACCGAAGAACGACGGCGTACCACCCCCAAACGAACGGACTAACAGAACGTCTGAACAAGACAATCGCAGATATGCTGTCAATGTACGTTGACGTTAAACATAAGACTTGGGACGAAGTGCTCCCGTATCTCACGTTTGCGTACAACACGGCTATCCAGGAGACGACGCAGCTGACGCCGTTCGAGCTTGTCTACGGTAGAAGGCCAACTACGATGCTCGACGCCATGCTTCCACACGTAGAAGACGACGACCTCAACGCCGACGTCCACGGATATCTTTCACGTGCGGAGGAGGCCCGCCAGCTCGCTCGAGTTCGTACAACGGACCAGCAGCTGGTGGATGCGGGCCGCTACAACCTCCGACGCCGAGACGCCGAGTACCAACCAGGGGATCGTGTGTGGGTTCGGACTCCCATCCGATGACGCGGACTCAGTGAGAAGCTCCTGCGACGGTATTTCGGACCCTACCAGATTCTACGACGTGTCGGCCAACTTACCTACGAGGTGATCCCCGATGGTGATTCCGAAACATCACGACGACGCACGCGGCCCGAAGTCGTTCACGTGGTTCGCTTAAAACCTTTTTACGGACGATAACGAATTTTATTTTTATTTTCGGACTGTCGCCTATGTTAGCATCGGGTCGATGCACTCTTAGAGGGGGGGTAATGCCGCGAACCATACATTGGGTTTGTTTATTTGTGTTTTGCTTTTACCGCCTGGCTGCGCCGGTCTGTGTTATCTCTGCGCCAAGGGAAGCGCGTGTTCCATTCTTTCTTTCTGTGCCGCATGTGTTATCTGTGGTGATAGGGAGAGCATTCCGATCTAACGTGAACAGCACAGAATAATCTTCTTGGATCTACTATGTTCTCGATGTGAATCGACGTTTCGAGAACCACGCGCGCCGAAAGAGAAAAAGCCTGCAGTGCGGACGCCGGAGCATTTGATTCGACGACACTCGCCTGTGCAAGTCACTTTGTTGACCGCTGCTTCGCCGCCTCTGTATTCTTTTGAATTGTTAGGGGAGCACAAGTTCGCTCCAATAAACGTGTTTCTCATTCAAGACAACTGCATCGTTCTTGTCTTCGCGACAATATTGACTTGGGTGCAAGAGGAGGGCTCCATTGAGAGATACCATGACAAGAATAGAAGAGTAATTAACCCATTCAGTAAGCCTTGGGAAGCGCCCGTTGCAATAGACCGACCACTTTTTGGGGAAGGTTTTGAAGATACCATACGCTGCAGTTTACTGCAGGGGATGGGGGTACTTTCATCACGCAGTTTACCCTTATACAGGGAGTGGTCCCAGAGCTCCCTGCTTGTTAATTGAGAGACCGCCCATTTGCGTAGCTTGACCTGGGCTCCGATTTCCACATTTAAAGACTTTTACCGTTCTCCTTAAAACTCATTACCAAGGATAGTTACAGAGTTTGTGTGGGGTTCTCGGCCCGCAGTGCGCCCATACCGTAATCAATATAACTCAGTCTGCCTAGTGCTGGCGAGGCTCTTTTCACAAGACCGTTATTCTCTAGCGGCGTTTGCCTTTCTGAAATCTAGAAGTTGCATGCACGGAAACTAACTGGAACGCCGTCAACGTAGAGAGAATATGCCATGGAATAGGTCAATGTTTTAAGACAGCATGATTCCATTTAGGCAGAGTACAATTCTACCACTTGTCTTTAGGCGGGCAGTTCTCTGCATCTGCCTGTCCAAAAAAAGCTGTCTGAATCACAATCCTAAAACAGCGTTCTGGACGATTGATTTACAATTTTTTTACACGAAATCCAATATATTCTTAAGCTACCAAGGTGTTTTTTTACAATTATGAACGGAAACCAGAGAGTTTATGCAAGCGACTACTGGTCCTGTGGGTAATCGAAGCATGATGGGTCTGGTGCTTCTTCATCAACTCATGCACTTGTTACATAACCTGCATTGAGATTGGTTGCTTAATAGCCGAACAGTTGAGGAAACAATTTCTAGCTTGGAGTTTTTTTTATTTTCCAGACAATATCTGTTGGCCTTGCCACATCCCGGTAACAGAAAACGGCTGATTAGAGAGTTATAATTTGGAGTTTTTACGCTTCGCTCAGCAGCTAAGCGGAGCGGGAGTGTGACTGCGCATGCGCTCTCCGCTTAGCGGCTAAGCGAGCTAGCGGAGCGAAAAGCGCGGTCCGTTAAAAGACAGCCTGACCGGACCGTCGTGGCCCTCTCTGCTAGCGTGGCGGCGCGGGGCGATGCGGGTGCCCTCTCACGCGCGTGCAACGACTTTGCTGATTCTAAGATTGCTGACACGCCTGCGACGAGCGCCGCAGCTTCAGTCTCTTGCTTGACGTGTAAATCGCGAAAGCGGTTCTGCATCGACGAGGGCTTCTGCTTGCTGCGAGAAGTGGCGACGGCAAACCAGTTTAAAAACTACACAGAACTATTCAAATTCACTGCAACAAAACGACGCGTTCGATCGTTGCCGTCGAAAAGCATTCGAATGGATCTGGAAGGCAGCTTTGTTGGCTATTGTGTGGCTATCATCAAGTCGAAAATTTATTTCATTCACAGTAATTGACCAGTAGCGCCATACTATTGCACATGTCAATACCTAATAAACAAATTAGTATATTGACGGGTTTTACTTTGTTAAAGGGGCGAAATGGTTTTCGGTTCTCTTTCATTACGCCAGACTTGGCCAGACAGCGCTGCTACTCTGAAAGGACCGGTCCGCTGCGCATTACATGTAACTAAAACTGAAAATCGCTCGTCGCTCCGGTGCAGCTTACCGGGGCTACCCGGAGCGTAAAAACGCCTAACTAAAACTGTCTAACATCTTCCATTGCTCGACGTGGTGAATTTAGTTTGCTGCTTACTCATGAAGAGAAAAATAACGTAGGCTCTGTCACTCAAACGTGCGACGACAACGCACAGAAGGGTGTTTAAACATATACTTGCTCACAGGCCTAATTCGTGTGCATGCACCCAGTAAAACACGTTGCCTTCGGTGTACGAAACCGCATGGTGGCCTTTGTCGAAAAACCGTTTTGAGGCGCGCTGGGATGCCGGTGTACGTGAGCTACGGCACCAGCTCACCAGCGAGACATAATATTCGAGAAACAGAAGTGTTGTGATTTACAACGAAGCACAAAGTGAATTCATAGAGTAGGGATGTGTACGTGTCTAGAGAACAAAAGCGGCTATGGCCTCTTGTCCCAAGTTGTGCGGTGTTTTGTGCTCATTAGGCGACCGGCAAAATATAATTACACTTTTTCTTTGAGAATACATGTACACCCGCGGATAAATTAGACACGATAACAAAAGTATAAAACAGAACGATAGAAAAGCGTTATTTATTTCCATTCAGTTCACATTGATGTTGGTTAAACGTTTTGCGATGATATGACGAGGCGATGTCTAGTGAAGTTTAATAAATTTGCTATAATCTGTTCCGGAAGCACCCGCTAGATTTGAATTTTTTCCCACAAAAGCTAAACTTCCAATTAACGATGCCCTGTCAGCTTCGCAGGTCAATTATGGCACACTCGCGCGGTGCGCGACTGCAGCTAAAAATAAAAACGCAATTCATATTTTGCAACATGAAGAGACGCGTAGTGTTGCCAATATTCAGCTGGCGCACACGACAAAAGAGCTGCTTCTATACCAAAAGATATTACCCTCTCAATAAAAATAGGAGTTTTGTCTGCTCTATTCCTTTTATGGGAAAAGCCCCTTGTGTGCTGTGGCTGTTGGCATCTCCTGTCGTCGTCGTAGGTGTCGCCTCATCTAATCACAATACTGAAACGCGGGCACACTCGTTGACGTCTCCCACAGGAACGTAACGCGTACTAAAACACCGGACAATCGTTTACGCGTCATGTTGGAACGCTTCGTAATCCGTACTAATGAAACACCGGGACACTCGTTTACGCCTGGCGCTGGATCACTTCGTACCGCGTAATAAATACACCTGGACACTCGTTTTGCCTCAAGCTGGAACGCTTCGGGCTTCCAAAGCACGAGATTTTTACAGCAGAGCTGTATACCTCCATCGTCAACTGTTTTATCTCCGCGGGTAAAAATGCCAAATCCCCAAGAATACAATTACACTGCTGCTTGCTACGCCCCTCACGAGCTTTCAGTTTAGTGGAGGTACCTGGGATTGCGATGATGATGGTTAAATCTGTTTAGGCGTAAGGCCAACTGGGGCAAAATTGCCAAACAAAGGTAGATAAGACAAAATGTTGGTACTAAAACATGTAAGCCAAAATAACAGGTAAATCATTTCAAGGGAATTGTGGTGGCTGGTGTGTAGGTGCAGTTTTGATTAGGCCTAGTAGAAAAGGAGGTTTAAAATGTTAACATCAGACAAATATTTAAAAACACCTGGCACAGAAACCATAGCATTGTAACCCAAAATTAAGGATGGGTGTGGCGAAATGTGTTGTCTGCATCGTTCTCTGAAGTGTCTGCGTCTCGTTGTGTCGAGTGTTTTGCAAGTCATTAGGATGTGGACTACAGATAAGCCCTCCTCACACCTGCTACACATGAGTCGTGGAAGTTCAGTGAGCAGGTGCGTGTGTGTTATTTGTGGGCGGCCTATCCGTAACCTTGATAAGGTCACTTCGGTGTGTCTGTTGAGCAGGTGAGAGTGTGTTACATGTTTGTGGCGTATCCGTAACCTTGCTAAGGTCACTTCGATGTGTCTGTTGTGTGAGTCAGTTTGGTATCGCCCCAAGTTTGTCTTTATCAGTGTGTGTGCCAGTGTGTTTGGGATGCTTTACACAGGTGTTGCCTGATAAGTGGCTTGAAATCAGTGTAGGGTATTGTTGTTATGTCTGGAGTGTTTCTTAGTTCAGCAGCAGTGGCCTTTTCATAAGCCAACTAGATTCCAGCGTTCGCAGGGCGGCATAGAACCCAGCAGACGGTCATATTTACACGGTCAATATTAGACTATAAATATTTAAAAACGACTTTAGGACGTACTTTTTAGAATACATTTGGGACTATATTGTACGCACCACACCGAGAACATGTGAACATTATGAACTTAGCCCTAATATGTTCTATAATGTGATTTAAAACAACAAATTTCCCATAAGCTTCCACTGTAAAAATGCTGGAATTCACATTCATGGTTTTACATGTGCTGAAGTTGGGTCCGTGTGCTGCACAACTCATCGCAAAGACTTCTCCGAAGCATCACCAAAAAATTCTGCCGCCCAATTTTTGCCCAGAGATACATAAAATGCTGCAAAACGGCAGTTGCGGGCACCGTGTTTCTCTTGAATGGCATAAAGGACAAGTAGCATAATACAAGGAGAAGATGCCATGAGGCTACAGAATCAATAAAAGATGTTTTGAAGATGTCTAAAATAGAAAAAGTAAGTTGGAAAGCCTCTTCCCTCGCCCCGAGTGAGAAAGGACATATATAGACGGACGATTTAAAAAAAGTTGACATGTGGATGTATCGTTCATTATACATTTATTGGGATGGTGAGATGTTGATGAAACGTTAAGAGCATATAGTAAATTTACATACTTGCGCTGGTACCCTCAGCACCACATGTCACTCTCGACGTAGATGCGTTGCACAGGGCTAGTGCGAAAAGCACCAGACGCCACCCGAATACCCAAGTGGTGCACTTGGTCAAGGGTTTTCAATGCTGCTACTCTACCTGAAGCATATACAACAACTCCGAAAGTCCCACCGCGAGCCTATCAGGCTGGTAAACAGCCGCAGTAAACGTTTGTCAGCAACACACGAGTGATGCGACAGGGCCTTGAGAATATAACTGTTTTAAGACATTTTTGGTTTTTTGGGTTATATGAGGGACAAAGAGAAGTTTTTCGCCCACAACTACACCTAGGGACTTGTGTTCTTTTTTGACGCAAATCGAGACACCATTACGTTTGATGTCTGAATGTGGCCTGATCTTAACAAGTGCTCTTAACTGGGTTCAGCTTAAAACCGTTATGATCAGCCAAGCCCAGTTTGTTCCACCAAGCTAGACTTGGCTATCGCAAATTGACATATTGCCCGATTTAAACGATATTTGCAGATCATCTCCACACATAAATCAGGAAACGCTTCGTGGCAGTGCCTTCGAAGGGAGCTCATTGTGACTATGAGCAATGAGCGGCTCACAACGCCGCCTTGAGGCACGTCAATTTCCTGCACAGAAATATTTTAAATTGCAGCACCTACTCTTACACGAAGTTTTGTTCCGCCAGGTAGCTATTGGACCCGCCGCGGTGGCTCAGTGGCTAAGGCGTTGCGCTGCTGAGCACGAGGTCGCGGATTCGATTCCCGGCCGCGGCGGCCGCTTTTCTGATGGAGGCGAAAAGCAAAAAAGCCCGTGTGTTCGAGATTTCGGCGCACGATAAAGATCACCAGGTGGTCAAAATTAATCCGGAGCCCTCGACTACGGCGCGCCTCATCGCCTCTGTTGCGTTGGCGCGTTACATCCTACAATCATCAATCAGGTAGCTATTGAGAGTGCTAAATATTTTGCCCGATACACCGAATACTTTTAGGTCGTTATGTATCCCCTATCGCCGTTCGGTGTCGTAGGCTTTCTCGATATAAAAAAAGACGGTAGCATAAAACTGTTTGTGGAAAAACGCATCCTTGATACACGACTCAAGGGCAACGAGTGGGTCGCTTGGGGTTCGTTGCACCCTGAAGCCTGCCTGGGAGCTTTCGAGAAGAACATTGTACTGAAAAAGTACACGAGTCTCCTGTTGATCATCTTCTGGAGAAGCTTCGAAAGGCAGCTTGTGAGGGCGATGGGTCGATCGCTGACGCGAAAGCCCATCCTTCAGGAAAGCCACTACAATGGACTCCCTCCAAGACCTTGGAATGTGCCCCAAAACCACATGTTGTTGTATAGGGGTAGGTGGGTTTCAAGAGTGTTTGGGTGCAGGTATTGTATATTAGTGTCATCATCATATTCATACCCAGCCTATCTACGCCCACTGCCGGTCAAAGACCTATCCCATTATTCTCTAATTATCCCGGTAATGCGCTCGCTGTAACCAATTTATTCCCGCACAAGTCTTGATCTCATATACCCATCTAACTTTCTTCCGCACCCTGCAATGCTTGCTTTCTCGAGGGATCTACTCTTTAACCCTTAATGACCAATGGTTTTCTTGCCATGGCAATATATGCCCTGCCCACGTCCATTTCTTCTTCCTAATTTCTACTTATATGTCCTCAACACGCGTTTGTTCCCTGACGCACTGTTCTTTTTCCTTGTCCCTTAATATCCCACCTATCATCTTCCGTTCCATTGCGCACTGAGCGAACCTCAATTTAACTTAAAAACCTCTTAGCGAGCCTCCAAGTTTCTGCCCAGTTGTTGAGTACCGCTAATTTGCAGCTGTGATACAGGGACAATGGTAGGCTGCCTTTCATTATCTGAGAATGCCGGCCATACGCACTTCATCCCATTTTTTTCATCTAATTATAGCTGCCTCATAGTTGGGATCTGTGGTCACAACATTGTTTAGGTTTATATATTTGCTTACCACTTCTACTGTATCACCACCTATCTCAAACCGCTATGCATTCTCAAGGTTATTGATAATTACTTTATTTTTCTGCAGGCTCCTTTTCATTGCCATGGTTTTACTGTGTTTGTTTAGGGTGGTAAGCACGCTCTACAATTCGTCCCTCGAGTTTCTTAGCAAGACAACGTCATCAGTTCCCTCTATCGGCTCCCTTCAAAAATATTCTGAATACTTCTTGTAAACAGGCTGTAATTAACATTGGAGAAATCGTGTCACCTTGTCTTATGCCCTACATTATAGGTATTATAAAGCTCTCCTTATGGATGACGCTGGAAGCTGTGGACCGATCGTAAATATGCTCCAGTATTCTTACACACTGCTCATCTACACCCTTGTTCTGTGATGCCTGAATGACTAATGAGTTATCGACCGAGTCAAATGCTTTCTCGTAATGTATAAAGGCTCTAAATAACGGGATCAGTGTACTCAACGCACTTCCCTATCACCTGATTTATCGTATCTATATGGTCCATTGTTGAATAGCCTTTACGGAACTGTGCTTGTTCTTTAGGTTGACTGAAAGGTAAGGTTGCAGAAATTCTGTTAGCGATTACCCTGGTACCTACCTTGTAGAGGACTGACAGTAGGCTGATCGGCCTGTAATATTACAGTTCCTTCATGTCACCATTGTTGTGGATTTGGATGATGTTCGCATTATTCTATAGTTCCTGTACACTCGCGGTCATTAGGCACTGCGCATGCAGGTTTCTCAGTTTTTCAAGTACCATTTCTTCGCCAAACTTCAAGAGGTCTGCTGTTATCAGATCCTCACCAGGTGCTTGGCCCCTTTCATTTCTTTCAAAGCCTTCCTTACTTCTTCGGTCGTTACTGGTGGGATGTCTATCTCCTCTGGACTACTGTCTCGTTCGGCATTATCCTGGATGCCCCGGCTACTGTACAGGTCCCTATAGAACTTCTCGGCCACTGTGACTATTTTATCGCTATTTGCGACGACATTGCCTTGCCTGTCTTTAAGTGCATACATCTGAGTTTCCTCCACGCCACGACCCCTCTTCACTGCTTTTTGACTGCCTGAGTTCTTTAAAGCATATTCGGTCATCTTCATATTATACTTCCGCATGCCAGCTCGTTTACACTTATTGATTAACTTCAAAAGCTCTGCTAGTGTTATTCTGTCATCTAGGGTGTAGATTGTGATGGTTTGCCGTTTCCTAATTAAATCTTACGTCTCCTGGGAAAGTTTGCGGATGTCCTGTGTAGACATCGTGCCCCCGACTTCTGCTGCACACTCCGTAAGAATGCGTGTAAGATTGCCTTGGGCTTTCTGTGTCGCACATTCTGCTTCCTTGGTAATAGGTGAGCTACAGCGGTAAGAGCTGCAGCGGGGTTCTGAATTCTACTACTTTACGTCTTACGTTTCGCTCATTAATCGTCTTCTTTCGTACTAGCTTATTACAGTACCATCTCAAATCTAGCCAAATCCGAGATCTTACCAAAGGGTGGTCACTATGCCTTCCCTTTTCGAGCACTTCCACATCCTCAACGACACCAGGATTATCGCATAATATGATGTCTATGTTAATTTTATGCTACCCATTCGGGCCCCTGCGCGTCCGATTCCGGCTGTCCCGTTTGCAGAGGAAGGTATTGATTATGCGTAAGTTATAATGCTATGCGAACTCGACTAGTAGGTCCCCCTGCTATTTCTACAGCCAATACCATAGTTCTCAACTGCCTTGTCTCCAGTTTGATTCTTGATTACTTAAGCATTGAAGTCTCCCATCAGTATGTTATACTGTGTTTTTAGTTGAGACATTGCCGATTCCACATCTTCATAGAAGTGTACAACTGGATGGTCGTCCTGGCTGGATGTGGGCTCGTAGCCCTGTGGCACCTTGAGTTTGTACCTGTTATTGAGCCTAAATAAAAGAACTGCTACCCTTTCGTTAATGCTATGACATTCTTTTTTGTGGCAAGGCCGAATAATCATGGTGTATGTAATTTTACCTCCGCCGGGAGCTGAAGGTTTACATGTGCTTTGGGGAGCCCTCAACTCAAAGTTTTCTCTCAGAATTCCTGTTATTGACAGGTTATTGCCCTATTATTTTGACCTGTTATAGTCCTAGTATTTTGACCTGTTGTTTTTTGTGTAGGAACGTCTTTTTACAAGCGGTTTTACGTTTCAGGAAAGTGTTTGTGTTGTGTCCAGAGCTGGAAACGTGTTGGAAGTGTTGTGCACGTGCGATAGCCTGGTCTTCGAGTGTCTTTCTTGTTGTGCTGATCAGGGGGAGGCTTTATGTTGTCCTTCATGTTTACGTTTTCTTGTATATACCTTCTGAGTGTCTGTGTATCAGTTAATGGATGTAAGAAAAGCGCGCCAACTCTCCCGTTTTCACCTCATGGTGCACACGCTATTCAAAGGCCTTTGCCCGTTTAAACGAGATGGGGTTATCCAACGTTGCGTACCGGCGAAGGGCACCCCACGCCTTGTTCTGCGGATCTCGCTCCCGCCTACAGTACTCGCTGCACCATGGTCTACTCGAGTTCCGCGAGGCATGGGAGGCATGGGGAATGGACGTCCCAGCAGGCTTGAGGATGTGTGCCATGGGAAGTTGGGCTGCTTCATCTGTGTGTAAATGTTTTGTCGATGTCTGCTGAAGTTTAGGTGCATCTGAATATGTGTTCCAATTCACATTAGCGTAAAAGAACTGATGGGAAACAAAACTGTTTGGCAGTTTTCGTATATCTGTACTGTGGCAGGAAAATGACCATGTTCCATTGAATACATGGAAGGAAAACTAAAAAGCCAGTCACGATATCGATGTGTCAGTAAGCTTTGTTTCCTATATTATGATAAGTAAGCTGTTTGGTGTTAAATAGACAAGCTTCCATCTCGTTAAACACCTCTCAATGAGGCGACCCCAGGCATCTGATCGGGACAAGCGCAAAAGCGCATAATGGGCGATCAGGTTGCCGACAAAAATTATTTGTTCGGGAAGTGGATTCACCACAGATTCAAAATCAGAGCTTGAAAGGAGATAGTCTGGTGGGATATAAAGCGAAAATTTTGGTATTTGGCTAATAAACATGTTGGTTTTTTGTGTAACAGCCTCAAGGACACTCTCTAATGAGATGGTGGAAACAAACATTTTCGGGCAATGATAGCCACGCCGCGAGAAGAGAACGCGCAGCCATCACTGTCTTTCCTGACTACAAAGTAAGTAATAAGAACATATGTATGTTTGTGGTTTAGGTGTGTTTCCTGTAACACAAGAGACTTGGTTGCTTAGAGTGCAGCATTTTATATACATCATCTAGGTTTTTGCTAAGGTACCTACAGTTACATTCGATCATGTTTTCGTTTCCCACCATGTTGTTCTATGAGCGACTGGAACGTATGTTCATCTAAGGTCTTTCACAGATGCGATTCTCCGAGGGCGGTTATTCAGCCTCTCTGGAGGTTTCGACGAAGGAACCCGTTTCTTCCACTGCGACACAGACAAGATTGGCCCCACGTCCATGTTTTTGTCGGACGTCCTAGAACTGCCCGACGAAGGGCACCCTTTCTTCTGCCCTTCATTTCCGCCGACAGCGCCGCATATGTCGGGAGCGCCACGGGTGGCAGAGACGCTGCAGCAGAGCTGGAAACCGCTGCTGTTGCCTCCACGTTCATCTCCTCGGCACCCTCAGGTGTTCTAGGAGCCAGAGAAGCAGAGATGGAACGAGTGGTTCCTTCAGAGATGGAACGAGCGGTTTCTTCAGAGATGGAACGAGCGGTTCCTTGCCCTGCGGTGTGATGGACCGTTCTTGGGCTGCCTGAGGCAACCCAGGGGGGTGAAGGGGGGTGCGTGCGGGACCAGGTTAGACTCGCTCAACTGGGTCCCTGTGGAAACCAGACACCGCTCTGCCCCCCGGCGAGCTGCGTCCGCGTACCTCCTCAGCGGGATTGAGGCGAACCTCTTTTGTGCCTCTGGGAAGGTAAGGTTTTATTTACTTTAACCCTGATAATCAGCTCTCCTGTTTGAGCTTCTCACATGTTATAGAGTAAGCCCCCTGTGGTCCCTCCCACTTGGCGCAGGTGAAAGGCTAGCGAGGGGCAGTTGTCAGATGGGAGGTGGTGCTGGGCACAATTTGCACATGTAAGTCGGCCACGGAAAGAGTTAGTATCATGCCCCAACCTCTTACACCTAAGAAAGCGCCGCGGATAAGGGAAGTATGGGGAGGACTGAACATCGAATGTATCCTGCGTTGATGAATTCGGGAAGTGTTGACTGGTCACAGGTTAAGATCAGGTGTTTGGTAGGGATTTCATTATCTTTGCGCATTGTTGGCGCGTAACTGCTGTTACGCCCTCTCTTCCCGGGCCCTGAAGGAGATCGGTTTCGTTTTCGTTCATGTGGTCAGGATCAGAGATCACGCCCTGTGAGCTGTTAAGGCTTCGTTGGGGCGTGACCATGATACCAAAACCTGTGATGCATGTCTGGCTGAGGAGATTTGTTGCCTGCGGCTGGGTTTTCGCTTCGACAAACAGTTCTCCTATTCTTTGGTTCTTTTCTTTGGAGGATTCTCTGATAATGCCTTCCACCTTATCTGCCCCCATGTCTGTCACCCGTTAGGACACGGAGGGCATTCAGCCAGCAGAGTGTGTGGGGATTGGTAACAATTTTAAAACGCCGGTCGTGTACATACGCACAAACTTCACTATTCACAAAATTGGCAGACTCGAATTCTTTCTTTGTGACAGTGTAATTGCTCTCGTTTCCTGAGAACACTGCTGGCGGAAGCAATAAGATGCTCCGCAGTGCTACATTACTGTATAAGCAATAGCTTCGGCGTGTATTTGGATTGAAGAGGTGTGCTTGCTAATTCTGCCACTGGGTATGCGTCTGTCGTCGCCATTATCCTCATAAAAATTCCACTGTCATCGAAGGGGTCATCCGCGTTACGGGTAGGCATCTTTGAAGTCTGCGTTACGTCTTTTTGTCCCATGGTAAAAGCGAGAAAAGACCGCCCGGACGTAAGAAGATATTTCGGTTGACAAAACAACCCTTCACACTCAAAATTCCAGTAAACGAGACCTCTTTGTGGAGAAGTCAGATGAGACCTCAAGCACTGTGTATTGTTTGAGGAGTTTGTATTTAAATACGTTTACTAGAGCCAGAGAGGAATGGATTGGTGTTCATGAAGGCTCAATGACCCTCATCGATGGGTTGATTTATCAGGGCCCTAGTCTGTTGCCATGGGGGTTCTTTTGCGCGCAACGTGAAAATTTTTTCCGCAATTCGCTAAACTACCTTTTTGACGCAAATAACCAAGGTATATGAAAAACACACGGTGTAAAGTGTTCCGCAAAGGGTGAAGGAATTATGCGCCTTGTGGGAGGTGTGGTGATTACTTTTCTCTAGTGGTGTCACGCCCGGTAGCATTTTGGTGTGAAGTAATCCTACTACTAATCATGGCGGTCATTAAAATTGTTTGCTGGTTTAGTGCCGGGGCCACGTGCACACCCGTCCAGCACTAATAAGGCTACCATTTTGGACAGGAATGATCAACCCTGATAAATCTACGGGGTAAAAAACTGTGCGCCCAAGAGAAGTAGGAAAATACGGAATACTAAGTGACCCCTAAAGCATAAACAAATATCCGGTTTTTTTTGTAATTAGAGCAAAAGCATCATCAATAGCAACGTTATGCGTGAAGAAAGTGTCTACTCTACAACTTGTCTAGTCCACTGCGGTGCTGCCGATGTTTCATGAAGACTAAAGAAATTAAATACCTTTACTTTAAAGAATTGCTAAGTAAAATATTAGGTTGGTGGTTAAAACTGGTTTCCTCCAATTGATAGCGAAGTGAGCATTGTGTTTTAGAAGATTAAAAATTGTCGAATTTTTTACCGACAAACCCGAGGTGTTCATTCGACATACCATCGCGACAACGCTTGCATTCATGTTGGGAGAGAATGACTGGCCACATACTCGCTGATTGCTTCATATCGCTTTTCCGTCCCTATAAAACTCTAAAAGAAAACGTCTTGCGGAAATACGCATTCGTGGATCTCGACAAAATGAACGGTAGGCTGGAAGATGTTACCCTTCACATTCAAAGTAATTTTGAGAGTAACCTGGGCAGGGACAACGAATTCTTCATCAGCGACTAGGTGTGCCTGTTTCATCATTACGACTTCCCAGTTCGTACCGTTCACATTTGCAGCCTATCCCATATCATGCTAAATAAGCTAGATAATATTGCGGCGCCATTTTTGAGAAAGAGTAAGGCTGTTTTTTTTATTTCAAAACGGCCTGCTTTTTTTACATTTCAATAACGAGCCTTATGTCAAACGCGGCTTTGTGAAGGCGTTGTATCATTTCTGGCAATATTTGTGACCACAAACGCACAGTACCCTTGGTCTGTTGATAAGCACGTGGTAAGGACAATACGTGAAATACATGTTCGTAATTTGGAAGCTGTAACACCGTTTTTTGTACCGAACAATTTGTGTATTATGTTTTATTTGGTGTAATAGTAACAGCCTGAGGAGCAGAGAAAATATCGATAAATTGTACGGCCAAAGGGTTTCGCCTGGTCCTGTGCTGCGCCAAAAGTTGTAGATATGGGTGGAATATTCATGCTGCATTGAATATTTGAGAGCATATACTTCCTATACCGTGGGTGAAGATATATATTTGACACAAACATTTTTAAACGCCTAGAATCCGCCTACATTTTGTTTTTGCACTTCCAAAACCAGAATTAGTACAGAGCGTTTTTCCATGCCTTGGCCTTTTTACATCGCTGCAAGCTGTGTCACTAAACCACGAGCTCATAGCTTTGCTTCTTCTAGCGAACGTTTAGCGCCGTCAAGAGAGAATGGCCTGAAATAGCAAGTACTGGAGGACTATTTTTGAACAAATATTAATAGACCCCGTTTTCAATCACTTTTTACAAAGGCACTTTCGAGTAACATAAAAATACTCTCAAGTGAAATTCTGTGCAGTATGACAGATAAACCGACCCACCCATCGATAGAAAAGTATCCGCCTTGTGTCGCAGTTTTGTCGCGTTTTTGAAGTGGGCTGAATCCCAAAAAAAAACGAATTTTTCAACATACGGTTCTACATTATTCAGAATTGAGCCGAAAAAAATGTTACGAGCATTTATTATATCTGTCATTCCACACTTTCTGCCTAGTCACAAAGTCTGAAAATTTGAATGCAATGTGTATTGTAGGAGAAAATATTATAAACAAGCTGTGGCGTCACCCCAAATAATATACCTGGGTAGCTGGTGCCACAAAGTTGGTTTGGAGCTTTATTACTAAAAAGCTGGACAATTTTGTAGAGGCTACGCTACGCATTCTTGGAATGGATGCAGTCATCTTCGTCTTTTCACGAAGCTACCTACACATTTGCAACCTGTGTTTAAAACACGTATTCAGGAGTACCGTGCAGTATGTGATTTTTCTGAAAGAGCCTAAAATTTTCTCTGAATTCCTTGTTCTCACAGATTTAGGCCTCTAAAATTTCTTTTAAATGGGCTCACTTGTCATATTTGTCTTTTTAAAAACAGTGTTTCTGACATTTGTGTTTCCGAGACCTTTTCTAACTCTACATGACGGTTTTTATGCCTCATTGTCTGCTTCGTTGTCTCTAAAAATAGAAAACTGACGTCACACTACGATGTTAATCAAATGCCGAAGGCGACCTCTGTGGGCAAAATTGAAGGTGTATTTTTGGGACTGGTAAACATAGCAGCGATGCATATATTCCATACGATGCAGCGTCTACCAGATTCGTGCTGACGCTGACGTTGCAGGTCCAACACCCAGGAACTAAAAAATCTGCATCCTCTAAATATGTAAGTCCCCAACAAGAAACTGCGGACATCAACAGTTCGATACTTTATACGATCTTAGAAGTCTTCGTGTCTGGTTACGCGCTAGCGACGTGACAACACAGGACCAAGTCACCACCATTGTATAGAATCGCCGACAAAACTGACACTTCCACTCCCCCTGATGACCATCGCGAGCCTGGGTAGCCGCAGAATTTTTTTAATTGCTCATCATCATCGCCTTTATGTAAAAATGTTTGAGTTACTGAGAGGTTGAATAGATATTTGCGTTGTTTAAACTATACGAGAAATAAGCACAGCAGAATGAAATATATTTTTGCTTACGCACCGGAACTTGAGTTTTATGCCATCTGTCCCATCTTATTGAGATTACCAAAACGTGTTGTGCAACCATGATCGACAGGACACCGCAATCAACAGTTGCCCAGTGTTAACGATGCAAGACCCAGTCGCCCGATGGGCTTATATTTAACTGAATAGTAAACATATGTGGGTAATTAGCTGAAATAATAGAAATCTAGTAATGAGTCTTTGAAACCCTGCGGTTATTATTTGAACCATGTTGTGGCTGGAATGTTTTCTAGTCAAACAGGCAGCTCGTCATTTATTTCGAGAATAAAGAAGAAACAGCTTTAGAGCCCCAATAGCATAATATAATCAAAAATCTGTTGGGAATACAGCTCGAACCACAAAGCATCAATTTTGTGGTATAGCTAGAGTGTTCGTATATCTACACATTAACCCCCAATACTTTTGAAAATAACAAATACCGGTTTACAAAAAAAGCACTCACACCAAAGCAGTTGCGATGTAGAAAATTGTAAAAATCGCCGTCTTCATATTCCCTAAAATGTGGATTGGAACTAGGGATATTTGTCAATGCGCACATAAAAATTGTGCTGTGCTTTATACTTTCCCGAACAAAGAATGATAACATAAATCATATTCACCGAAAACTGTTGCTAAAGCCTTTCAGACAAGACAACAATGTCGGCGAATAGCAAACATTGTTCCGAGAAGGATATACAAAAAGTACTTGAACGAACTGCATTGTTCCCTTTCAGCACCTAACGTACGCAGTAAAGCTGAAGGCTGAAAGTTTTAATAAATTGTTATGTCGCACGCAGCATAAAATAGACTCTCCGTATGGTGATAAATGGCGTTCACAGGGGTGATATTCAGTTTTTTAGGGATTATCACGAAGAGCAGGTAGATTATCTCCTAGCTGACGTTGCTTGTATGAATATTCTGTGTTCACCGATTTAAATAAAACTGACTGCTGTCATGCACAGAAATATTTTGTTGCCGCTTGCACTCATTTATTGACAGATAACGTAGCACCTATCTAGTGGGTTATATGGTGTGTCAATACCCAGGTGTGAAAATTTCGCCTAATTCAATGACTCACTGATCACCCTCTGCCGGTTCCCATCGCGACCACCTTGTTAGTTCTTGGCTTTAAAGTGCTACTTGGTAATAAGCAAGCTCACGTTGGTTGGAATGAGAAGGAGTGTTACAACAGCTTGATGAATTCTAAAACTAAATGCCTATGATGTAGCTATAACCAATATTGACTCATTGAAATCTTATTTTGTCTCTCTTTTTTCTATTTGTCTTTTATTTAGGTGGGTTGTGCTTTTTTTGTTTTCTTTTTCCTCTTTTTTGTCTCTGTCAAGTTATTGCTTTCACTGGGTACCGTTGAGAGTACTGATAGCCGTGGCGGCCGGCGCTGCCAAAAGCCCGGGTGTTTGCTTTGGCAAGCCCATTTTACCTTTTTACGTGGGCCATGATAATAAAATTATTTTTATTTCTTTTATAATTTTAATGATAATAACATATAGGAATAACAATACACTAATAATAATCAATCAACCATTATTCATGCGTCCAGAAACTGCTGAGCCTTCCTCCCGGCGCCCTGAAAGGGGATGAAAGGCGGCACTGAAATAAAGCAGCGGCTGACAGATACACAGTCAGTAAGAAAGTCTAACAATTAAAAAAACTTTAAAACAGTACGAAGTAAAATAAAATATTGCCATCCAAATTACAAAACCTGAATATGATTGAGTGTGCATCGCAAAGTGCTGTTACAATACATTGCAAAAAGCCATGGCGCAATTGGCATAGCAACCGCACACGGTAAATGCAACAAAATTACCGCAACTGCTGGGTAACATGATGCCTTCCTTTCACATGAATGCATGCTACAAATTACAGGAAAATATTTACGAATCATATTTACAGAAAAGTGTAAGTTCCGAAAAAAAAGGTTACTGTGTGAGTAGAGAATGCGCGACATAAGTTTAGTTGCGTATAAAAAGGTGTCATAGTGCCAAAAACCGTTACACCCGCCGCATCACCATCATACACGAACTAATAAGATGCAACTAAGCGAAATCCATGAACACAAGCTGAAAAAAGGAGCATTCCCAAAATGAAGTTAGTGCGCCACAGCTAACAAGCTGGCCACAAACTCCCGAGGGAGACAGCGAAAAATATCGAGTTGCCCGGAGTGAAACTAACATAGACGCTGCAGTCTCTCAAGAAAAGAACATCTCCTAAGTGATTCAGCTCTATTGAAAGGGTGGTTGAGCTTCGTTGCAATTTATGGAACACAAAAACGGATCGATGCAAGAAGCTCCGGTCACGATGAAGCAGTTTGTGTAAGAAAGGAAGGTCTGGGGGGTTCGCCGAGAACCTACTGAAACAGTTATCAGAAGAGGCGCAGAGGGAAAACGATGCATAAAAAGTATTCAGATATGCTCTTACCACACTCTTCACGTCTACAAATACATCTTCAGGTTCCATCCCAAAGGACAGAGGCATATTCAAATTGTGGAACACAAAGTACCGTAAATATATATGTGAAGAAATGGCTAAGTTTCTCCGGGGCGACAGTCATCGATGGACTCAATGCATCTGAATATTTTGATATGTTCAGTGTAGAGAAGAAAGGAATTTTTATGGTGGCTGACACATCGCTTACAAAAATGGAAAACCAGAGTGGGCCCCACACGGACCATGGACACACCACTTGTTGATTTATACGTAGAGGATGTCTGTACATTAGCGTTAACGAAACAACCGATTCCCAAGATCGGTAGTAGATAGTCTTGTGAAAACCTGCATACAGCACCTAGCGAGCAGACCGCTGGCCGAATCATTTGAGGGCATGAGGCCAGCAGGGGAAGAGGCACCAGTTTTTATTTCACGAGCGCTGGTGCGGCTTTTAGGGCACATGCCCGGTGGGGGGCGTCCCAAGCCTGGGATGCCCTCACCTTGGCTGACAGTCCAGGCCCTCTTAACCAGTATGCGCTGAGACCCAGGGTCCACACTTTTGAGGCAGGGCAGCCACTGCTTGTAAGATGGGGAAGGTTGGGGTTAGGTTTGGGGTTTGTCCCCACAGTCACATTTGATGGTAATGGGAGCAGGGTATAGACAGGAATTACTGGTGGCCGACTATATGGTAGCGCATATGACATAAAGAAGCGTGCGACGAGTGTGTTTGGAATCTTCGAAGGCTGGTGGCTTCTTGTCTTGATCACTCGGGATGTGTGGCCGCGAATATGCTTCTGCTTTGGCGATAGTAGGCGAGAAAAGCTCCATATTTTCGAGAGGTTCTGTTTTGGGAGCAGCAAGTTTTTTTTGTCCCTCATGGAGAGTGGCCCGGCCTCCATGCGCGAGGGCAAAGCAGGGGCCACCACATTACCGTTGCGGGATATGTGTCCGCGTACACTGACGGTTTGTATTTCGGGTAACTGACACTTGGTTTCGAGTATGCGGAGTTTTGTTTGAGAAATTCGTCCCAGTTAATAACGGCAGCACTCTACTTGTGAATCTGTTAAGACCGTGATTGCGCCATGACTACTCGTTGATGATGAGGATAGTGGGTTTTTATGGCGCAAGGCCGACTAAGGGCAAAGAGGGCACAGGTAAAGTCCTGACTAGTCGTTGCGGTAAGGACAATAGCCACTTCCGCTGCGCTTTCTGTCTGCGTAGTACGGACGGTGATTCAGGTCATTTCTTGTCGTGTTGAATAGGTGACAGATACCACGTGGGCTGTCTGCTGAAGATAACGATACGCGTCACTGTACCTTGTAGTCAAACAATGTCCATCTTAGACCTCCACCTTGCGGCCCATCGTTGCCCGGCACATATACATTGGAAAGTGCACTGCCCACCCGTACTCGAAAGGTTCTTTCCGGCAAATGACTACAAAGAGTGTTAATAATGTTGCATGAGACACCAAATGACTTCAGGTCCCTGAGGATGCCGCAGCGCCAGGCTGTATCAAAAGCTTTTTTTATTTAAAAAATACAGTAAGGCAGAACTGGTTATGGACAAATGCATCTATTATGTAAGATCCTAGTGCAACAAGTTGATTATTGGCAGATCGCCCCACTGTGAAGCCCACCTGGCAGCCTTCGAATAGACCGTTCGACTACAGAAAGTACACGAGCCTATGGTTTATCATCTTCTCAAGGAGCACACAGGCCGCTTGTCAGGGCAATGTGTCTATAGCTTGGGTGAGAGGAAGGGTCTTTCCCATCCTCCAAAAAGGCCACAACTATGGCCTCCCTCCAAGACCTTGGAAGCAGCCCCGAAATCCATATCTGGTTGTATAGGTGTAGGAGTGTCTCAAGAGTGTCTGCCTCTAGGTGTGGTATCATGGTGTATTTATGATGTCTGCCCCTGGGGCTTAGGGCTTACAAAAACCAAAAGGAACATTCAGCTCATCAGGTGTGAATTCAGAGTTGTAAGCAGAATTCGACGCTTTCTTGTCTCGTAGGAGCTCCTTTTCTACAGATATTTTGTGTTGCATGAAAGTGTAAGTGTATTGTGCAGAGCTGGAAACGTGCTGCATGTGCAAGTGTGTTAGCCTGGTCTTCGAGTGTGCCCCCTGTTGTACTAACCACGGTGATGCTATGCGTATTGTCACGAAGCCAGGGACGACGCAGTTGTTTTGGAAAACAAACAACTTTATTGGAGGGAACTTGCGCTCCCCTAACAACTAAAAAAAATACACAGGCGGCGAAGCAGCGGTCAACAAATTAACGTGCGTCGGCGAACGTCGCCGAATCGAATACCCCGGCATGTGCTCTGCAGGCGTTTTCTTTCGGTGCGCGTGGTTTTCGAATTATCGATTCGCATCGAGAACTTTGTAGATCCAAAAAGATTATTCCGGGCTGTTCACGTTAGATCGGAATGCTCTCCCTATCAGAACGAATAACACATGCGGCACAGAACGAAAGAATGGAACACGCGCTTCCCTTGGCACAGAGACAACACAGACCGGCGCAGCGGGCGGTAAAACCAAAACACTAATAAACAAACCCAATGCATGGTTCGCGGCATTACCCCCCTCTAAGAGTGCATCGACCCGATGCTAACATAAGTGACAGTCCGAACAAATAAAAATGAAAATTCGTGATCGTTCATAGAAAGCTTTTAAGCGAACCACGTGGACGACTTCGGGAAGCGTGTGTCGTCGTGATGTGCCGGAGTCACAATCCGGGATGACTTCGTAGGTGTGTTGGCCAAAACGTCATAGAATCTTGTAGGGTCCGAAATACCGTCGCAGAAGTTTCTCACCCAGTCCGCGTCGTCGGATGGGAGTCCAAACCCACACACGATCCCCTTAGTTATACTCGGCGGCTCGGCGTCGGAGGTTGTAGCGGCCGGCATCCACCAGCTGCTGGTTCGTTATACAAACACGAGCGAGCTGGCGGGCCTCCTCCGCACGCTGAAGGCATCCTTGGACGTCGGCGTTCAGGTCGTCCTCTTCTAGGTGCGGCAGCATGGCGTCAGGTATTGTAGTCGGCCGTCTTCTGTAGACGAGCTCGAACGGTGAAATCTGCGTGGTTTCTTGGATAGCCGTGTTGTACGCAAACGTCACATACGGGAGCACTTCTTCCCAAGTCTTATGTTCAACGTCGACGTACACGGACAGCATATCCGCAATCGTCTTCTTCAAACGTTCCGTTAGTCCGTTCGTTTGGGGGTGGTACACCGTCGTTCTTCGGTGATCCATGTTGCTGTAGCGGAAGATTGCTTGCATGAGCTGCGCAGTAAAGGCCGTTCCGCGGTCCGTGATGATGACTTCAGGGGCTTCATGTGGGGCACAACTTGTCTTATAAAAAACTTGGAGACTTCTTGCGCAGTTCCCCTCGGAAGAGCAGCGGTCTCCGCGTTGCGCGTCATCTAGTCTGTTGCTACGACAATCCATTTGTTCTGGGATCATGACGTAGGGAACGGACTCAGAAGGTCCATTCCAATATGTTGGAAGCGCCTTGATGGGACGGTGATCGGCTGCAGTAGTCCGGCAGGTCTCTTTGGTGGCGTTTTCGTCGGTCACAGTCACGGCAGCTCGGGATGTAGTGGGTGAAGTACGGTGACGTTGCATCCCTCGAGGTAGTCGATTATGACGCGTAAGTCAGGGTCGGCGTGCTGTTTGGCTGCTAGGTCGCTCTACGTCACGATTCAAAGAACGCGCGGTCTTCATCACAGTCTTGTGCTGGTGAGTCGACGGGGGCGCAGGACAGGGAGTCAGCGTCGGAGTGTTTCCTGCCAGATTTATAAACGACTGTAAAGCCGAACTCCTGCAGGCGCAAGGTCCACCGCCCAAGACGGCCAGAGGGGTCCTTCAGATTGGCTAAGCAACACAGCGCGTGGTGGTCTGTCACAACCTTGAATGGTCTTCAATACACGTATGGGCGAAATATTGAAATCACCCATATAATTGCCAGGCACGCTTTCTCAGAGGCAGAGTAGTTTTTCTCCTTCTCCAACTTACCAGGGCTGGCATTGGCGAGAACCTTTTCGCACCCGCTTTGTTTTTGGACGAGGACGGCACCCAAGCCTATATCACTGGCGTCCGTGTGTATTTCCGTTTCGGCGTTTTCGTCGAAATGAGCGAGCACAGGCGGGCTTTGCAGGCGTTCTTGCAGCTCGCAGAATACTTTTTCTTGGTCGTTGTCCCAGCTGAAAGGGGTGCTCTCTTTCGTCAAGCGCGTGAGCGGCTCTGCAATGCGTGCGAAGTTTGCGACGAAGCGCCGGTAGTATGCGCACAGTACGAGAAATCTTCGCACGCACTTCTTGTTTTTCGGACTTGGGAAGTTCGCAACGGCTGAAGGTTTTGCTGGGTGAGGTAGGACTCCCGCGGCGTTGACGACGTGGCCCAAGAACTTGTGTTCCTCGTATGCAAAACGACACTTTTTAGGCTTCAGCGTTAACCCCGACGTACGAATGGCCTCGAGTACAGACTCCAACCTTGCGAGGTGTTCGTCAAAATCCGGGCGAATACGACAACGTCGTCGAGGTATACGAAGCAGGTGTGCCACTTCAGGCCAGCTAGCACCGTGTCCATGACTCGTGGAAACGTTGCTGGCGCCGTGCACAGCCCGAAAGGCATCACCTTGAACTCGTATAGGCCATTCGGGTTTTTAAATGCAGTCTTCTTTCGGTCTCTCTCACACACTTCAATTTGCCAGTAGCCGGTCTTCGGATATAAACTGATTCATGAGGCTTTTGACCATTTCAGTGAACCGGTCAACCTGCGTATCGCAATCATGGAGTTCTTGAATTTCCAGCCAATCGCACGAAGAAAAAATGGTATACAAGCCAACGTAATCACAGCGGGTAAAACAGTAGGGAGCGAATTCATTATTCTTCAGCGTAGCACTGCAACGCTGAATCGAGACTGGAGCAGAAAGTAGAAAAGGAGCATGATGCTCCTCGTGTTTGACAAAGAGATGTCAGACAACGATACTCGCGTGTTTTGAAATTCTCAAATGCAGATATCTAAGATATTTTAAGAGTTGTTTTGATATTAACTTGCACCAAGGATGTGAAGTCTACGAAGTCTAAAATCATGGTGGATTTTTACTGTACGTAACAATTATAGTGTTGATGGGTAAGATGTTCCCAATGTACACCCGGTGTAGTAAAGTCGCCCAGAATGATATGCTGGTGATTCGGGGGTGATGAGCAAACTTCTTCTACAGATCTAAAGAGCTTTTTAAACGACGATATAGGAACATTAGGTGGAATGTAAAACGCCCCTAGTAAAAGCTTCTCACCTCCAGTCAGACGAATGTCGAGCAAGACAGACTCGTTGTCGCCCTCAAGCTCATGACGCCCCATAGATTGAAAAGCGCTATCGACCGCGAATAACACCCCTCCTCCCTATTTTTTAAACCAAGAAAAGTCCCTATCTTTACGGAGAACTTGGTAATTTTTTGGTAAATAATCGTAAGAGCTAATGTCACCAGAAAGCCAGGTTTCAGGAATAACAACAATCATAAAATTTGAAGAAATTGCATTTGAAAAGAATTCAGTCGCTTTGGTGCGAAGGCCGCGCGCAATCTGATAAGAGATGTCCACCCC
This sequence comes from Haemaphysalis longicornis, assembly GCF_048455015.1. NCBI lineage: Eukaryota > Metazoa > Arthropoda > Arachnida > Ixodida > Ixodidae > Haemaphysalis > Haemaphysalis longicornis. The sequence goes on along the minus strand of NW_027526266.1, from coordinate 6,592,545 downwards.
TTCGCATCATATAGCGGTCATTTTGAGCATCGGTAGGACACAACATGTCGGCTTGCAGCTTGCCACGAAAGGGTTTGTAAAGACGGCCCTTTAGCCACAAGAAAGGATCACGCATACGATGGAAGGAGACCTCGTCGACAGTCACACAGAAAGAGGAGTACGTAGTATACTTCTTTTTCAGCCGCTGGCAAGCCAGGGGTACGACGTGCACTGTCGACAGGTGCTCCGTCAGTTGCGCTGAGGTGGTGAAAGGAGACAGTTTTGACATTAAGATATGCCTTGGACGTTTCGAACGCTGGACCACGGAGATGCGACACGAATCGGACGCACCCACACACGCCGCACGCCAGTTCCCTTTGTTTGTCCCGGCCGAGTCGTCGCAATGTACCTCGGGGGAAACAGCAGAGGTTGCGGGTGCTGGGGTCAGCTGCTCCGGCATTGAAGGTGTTCCGTCTGTTTTCGCCACAGCAGCGGCAAACGATGCATGGAGGCCACGTGGCGGGGTACGTTTTGGCGGCGCCCCATCAAGCTGAGGTGTCGGAGGGGATGCAGGCGGCAAGCGGCCGGCCAAGGGGAGGCGAGGGGGGAGGCCGTTTGGGGGGGGGGGAAGGTACCGGAACGTGATAGCCGCTCCCCTCGAAGTCTGAGAACTCCCCCCGCAGCGAAGCAATTATGCCTGCCTGCTGGGCGAAAGCACCTGCGTTCTCCCTGCACAGGCGGTCGTTGGCCTCTCTCTACTTTTCAACCTCGTCAGTCAAAAAAGAAAGTCCTTCGAGGGCATTGAATAGCATTGCGCAGAGTTCGGCTGCATCTCCGCCAAGGTCGCCCTGTTGGGGATCGCCGTCCAGTTGTTGCGAACACGGGGAAATGCGCTGGCTCCCTTGCACGGACTCGTCGCTAGGACTATCCGCAGCCTTAGCCGCCGAGGACGCGCACAAATTACACAGAAAGGGCCACCCACCTGTCTTCAAAGCTTGCAGCTCCATGTCGGGCAGCTGAATTTTGGAGTGCGCATGTTTTTTGCATAACCTGCAACAAAAAAACTTCGGTCTGCCGTAAAAACAGCGGAGGGCAGTACACAGACATCTGTACTTGGCGTCATCTTGGGCACCAAGATGGCGCTCATCTTGGTAATATTAATTATAATATTAATCAATCAATCAATCTTTATTATAGTGCCCAGGAACAGCGCAGGCCTTCGTGCTGGAGCACCAAGAGGAGAAAATGCAGCACTGTAGTACATCAACAATGTGCTAATAAACACTCAGTGAGCAAAAAAAACGATAAAAACGGCAAAGAAGATTACAAATAAAATAGTGCAATCCAACCGACTTTACACAATCAATTCGTGCTGGCGCACAGAAAAGTTATGAGACAGCAATAAAATACATCCCCAGCTGGCAAATGAGCAGTGAGTAATCAAAAAATAAGAAGAAACTAAAACAACATCAAAGAAGAATAAAAATACCATAGTGTAGTTTTTGCCAACATTACACAATCAATAGAAACTGTAATGTCTGGTCAATTGCAAGAAGACATCTTACAATAAGCGTAATTATACGCAAGGGTGAGTGAAAGGAAGTCTTTACAAGATCCGGGAAGCGTAAATTTTCAGTTTCAAATGGACGCATGAAGTGTGATATGGCAACATTTAATGATAAAAATGGCAGAAAAAAAACACTCTACGATATTTACAGTTGCAGTATCAGGACAATACACGAATAACCAAGAACAAGAACAATTGATTGATTGATTGTGGGGTTTAAAGGCGCCGACGCAACGCAGGCGATGAGGCGCGCCGTAGTGGAGGGCTACGGATTAATTTTGACCACCTGGGGTTCTTTAACGTGCGCCGAAATCTCGTACACACGGGCGTTTTTCTTTTCGCCTCCATCAGAAAAGCGGCCGCCGCGGCCCGGAATCGAACCCGCGACCTTGTGCTCAGCAGCGCAGCAGCAGCGCAAAGAACAAGAACAAGCTCGGTGAAGTCAATGCACACGTCAGGACGATAAGTGAAGAAAAAGAGCACTGCCAAGATGAACCTAGTGTGTCAGAGCTAACAACCCGGCCAAAACTCCCGAAGAGGACGCTGAAAGATATATAGCTTCTCGGAGTGAACATTATGCAGATTCTGCATTCTTTGAATAGGAGAACGTGTGCTGAGAGCTCCAGCTGCTTTAAAAGGGTGGGCGAGCCTTATAGCTTTTTGTGGAACGCGAACACTGCTTGATTCAAGTAGTTCCGGGCATAAAATAATACCATGAAGAAATTTGTACATGAAAAGAAGGTCTGAGTGGGTCCGCCGGGGACTAAGAGAAACAGTTATAGGGATAGGCTCCGAAGGAAAACGATGCCTAAATATTGATGAAAATTTGGTCTGTACACGCTCTATACGTTGAAAGTTGGAACTACAGGTTTCATTCCAAACGACAGAAGCATATTCTAGTTGCGGAATACAAAGCTTTCTGAATAGTTTTAGGAATGAATAAGGAAACCGGAATTATCGTGAAAACCTGCATACAGCCCCAATAGGGCGGAGCACCCGCCTAGTAAGTTGAGTGACATGAGGTGAGAAGGTAAGGCACTGTCGAAAAGGACGGCCAGGTCTCTGATCTCCAACTCTAGAGAAGTAACCGCCATTATTCCTGTAGCAAAATGTAGTGCGGTTCGTTTATCAGCTGTAAGACATGACCTTTGTTTTTGTAGAGTAAAGTTTTAATCTCTTGTCTGAACACAACTTAGAAAATGGGGATATATCTTGCTAGAGGGCAATGCAGTCAATAAAGGACTCAATCCGTGTGAATATTTTATTGTCGTCAGCGTAAAGGAAAGAAGTCATCTTAATTGCGGCTGACACATCATTAACAAAAATGGAGAACAAGAGAGGCCCCAACAGGGAACCTTGAGGCACACCGCTTGTTGATCTGTACAGAGCAGACGTCTGCCCGTTAACGCTAACGAAACTGAACCGGTTATCTAGATAACAACCCAACAATGCCCCGAGTGGTGTATCAATTCCTACCTGTAAAAGCTTTTTAAGTAACAACGTGTGGCAGACAACGTCAAATGCTTTGCTCAGATCACAGTAGACAACGTCGAGCTGGCCCCTCTCAGAAATTGCTGCCGAGGCCTGCCCCATGAAGCAGGAGAGATTAGTTGTTGTCGACCTTCCTGATATAAAGCCGTGCTGTTTACTTACAAGAATATTCTGTACAGAACTTGACAGTAATTTCTACAGCGCTGTCTCAAACAGCTTGGAACAAGCACAAAGGAGAGAAACTGCTCTGTAATTTGTTGCATCCGATTTGGAGCCTGAAGTGAAAATAGGACGCACTCGAGAAATTTTCCACGCGAGAGGGAAGACGTTTGTTTTTAGACACTGGTTAAATATCACAGTCAAAACAGGTACAAAAATGCTGCCTTATGTTTTGAGAATAGCTGGAGGTATTCCGTCAGCTCCACACGACAATGACGATTTCAAGCGCTTTAGGCTCTCCAAAACCAACAGATCGTCCAAAAGCACTAAGCTAGAGCCTTGTACGCGATTTAACAATATGTTCATTTCAGAGACGTCACGCTGGCCGCATGTGGCACAGAAGTGCTGAGCAAAGTGGTTGGCGACATTATGAACTCCTTCCCCAGAGGAATCTACAAGATTGATAAGATCACAATAGTTGGTCCTACAGGACCGGATGTATCTCAAAAATGTTCAAGGCTGAGAATTCGCACTACTCTCTAGAGAATCGAGATTGGAGCGCTGGTGCCGCTCATAAGGGTTTTAACATAATTTACGGTAAGAGCGGAAGTTCTGTTTCCATTCATCAATCCCGGTTTTCTTATACTTTCTGTGGCAGCGGTCTTTTAATTTAAGGGTCATATGAAGTTCTTTCGAAAACTAATGGGGGTGCTTGGAGTAGTTTGGTTTATACTTAGGAATATATTGGTCCATACTTCTTTTGACAATTTCGGTGAACCGTTCGACCTGTGCATTGCAATCAGGGAGGTCTTGAGATTCAGACAAATCAAACAAAGAAAAAAAGCTATACAAGCCAATGTAATCCCCACGTGCATAACAGAAGGAAGCGAGTTCATTATACTTTAGTGAGGCACCACAATGCCGAATCGATACGGGAGCAGAAACTTAAAATGGAGGATGAAGCTTGGCGGATTTTACAAGAGAGATATCTGCCATTGATACTCACGCGTTCTGAATGTTTGAAAAGCCGAGGACTAAGCTATTTTCGGAGCAGTTTTTGATGTTATTCAGTTGTGCCATGGATGTGAAATCCAGGAAGTCTAAAATAATGCGAGATTTCTGCTGTACAAAATAACATTATTGCTGGTTAGTTAGACTGTCCCATTGTACACCAGGTGCATTAAATTCCCCCAGAATGATATAATGGTGATTTGGGTGTGAACCGCAAACTTCTTGTACCGAAGTAAGGAGCTCATTGAACGAACAAATAGGAACATCGGGGGGAATATAAAACGCCCCTATTAAGAGCCTCTCGCCCCCAGTCAGTCGTATGTCCAGCTAGACACACTCATTGTCGACCTCAATGTCTTGACGCCTCTTACACTGAAGACCACTATCGACCACAACTAATACACTCGCTCTCTTTTGTTTAGCCCCACTAAAATTCCTATCTTTGCGGAAAACTTGCTAATTTGGAGGGAAATAATCTTTAGAGCTAATGTCGCTACAGAGCCAGGATTCAGAAATTATAATAATTAGAAAATTTAAGGAAAGTACATTAGCAAAACATTCGGACGCTTTAGTGTGAAGGCCGCGCACATTTTGATAGAATATGTCCACCCTATTGTTACTTTTTTCCATTGTGTGGGACATCAGCGGCACATAACATATCTGCATGCAGCTTTCCGCGGAAAGGTTTGAAAAGGCAGCCCTTCCGCCAGAACAAAGGATCGCTCAAACGCTCGAAGGAGTCCTCATGAACCGTAACGAATAAGGAAGAATATGAACTGTACTTTGTCTTCAGCCGCTGACAAGCCAGAGGTACGACATGTACCGCCGAAAGATGCTCTGTCAGTTGGGCTGAAGTGGTGCATGGTGACAGTTTAGATACGAAGATGTGTCTCGGACGCTTAGATGGACGAACGACGGAGATGCTACACACATCTGACGCACCCACACACACTGCACTCCCTCTGCGTTTGTTTGACTGGGCCGAGTCGTTGGAAGGTGGCTTGCCAGATGCATCATTCAACAAAAGGCAATCCTCGGAAGGGGCTGGGGTCAGCTGCTCGTTCGCAGAGAGCGTAGACGTTGCGTTTACCTTCGCCACAACACTGGCAAAGGATGAAAGGTCCCCTAGCTGTGTGGAAGGGGTCGCCATCGTCACGTTGGGCTCAGGTGTTGAAGGGGGGCCAGGCAGCTTGGGAGTCAAGGCACAGGTCCGCTGTAACCGCGGGAGCCGCTCCCCTCGAAGGCTGCGAACCTCCGCTCGCAGTGAAGCAATTATGCCTGACTGCTGGGCGTGTCCTCCCTACTCAGGCGGTCGTTGGCCCCTCATAGCTTTGCCACCTCGTCGGTCAGGAATGAAAGACCCTCGAGAGCGTGGAGCAGTATTTCGCGGATGTCGGCCGCGTCCCCTCCAAGGTCGCCTGGTTGAGGAGCGCTGTTCTGAGGACCGGGTGGCTGCGTGGCCGGCAGGCTCTCTTGTACGGAATCGTCACTAGGCCTACTCACCACCTCCGACGCCGAACACAAGTACAGATTACACTGGAATGGCCTCTCACCAGTCGTCACAGCTTGCAGCTCCATGTCGGGCAGCTGCATACATTTGGAGTGCGCACGTTTTTTGCACGACGTGCAACGAAAATACTCCTGTCTGCCGTAAAAAACACCGGAGCACAGCACACAGACATGTGTGCTGGGCGCCATCTTGGCACAATAATAATAATAATAAAAATAATAGTATTACTAACCCTATTAATATGATTATGAATATTAATATTATTATTATAATTAATATTCTTATTATTATTATTAAGAGCAAACATCTATGATATCTCTGTCGTTCGTTTTTCTTTTTTTATTGCTGAAATTTGGTTTCTCTGCGGTTCTGTTTAACCAATATAGTTGCCTGTTTTTGAAACTGTTTACTTATCATGCTTGTCTTATCATTTGTCTCTATACTCTTGTCATTGTTTTTGTCGTCTTACTGTCAAACTTTGTTCTCTGCTTGTTGTGTATTCATTACAATGAGCTGAGCCACAAAGGCATCTTCTTTTTTTCTTTTTTACCTGTACCCAGGCTCCGCCTGTGCTTTATTTTTGTAATTTTCGCTACTTCAATATGTGTGTGTCTTGTCGCTTGTTTGTTTCTTGCAATATGTTTCTTGTATTTTGTTTTCATATAACTACCCGTGCGCCAGCACTCAGGCCTCTGGCTGTTCCTGGGCACGTAAATAAACATGATTGATTGATTGATTGATTGATTGATCCTCAGGTCTGTGCAGAAACCAGTGCGAGCCAAGGGTGGTCCCAACGCTAACCAACTCACCCCACGCTAACCTTCAATTTTTGACAGGCTCATCACCGCGCCGGCACCGAGTGGGACAGGACAGAGGAAACCACCAGGATACCGGCCAGCCTGCTGCTGTTTTGCCGCAAGCTCCTCTGCAATCAAGATACTCGGTCCTTCCCTCTTGCCTTTGGTGAGGCCCTTATCTTGCCCGGAAAGCATGGAAACCCTAGCCTGTTCATCATATACTTAAGTAGCTTGATTCGGCGGGCCCTCCGTAGTCGGCGGCGATAAGTCGCCCAACGCTAACCTTCAATTTTTGACAGGCTCATCACGGCGCCGGCACCGAGTGGGGCTGACAGGAGAAACCACCAGGATAGCCGCCAGCCTGCTTCTTCGCGCCGCAAGTTCGTCCGCCACCAAGATACTCGGTCCTGCCCGCTGCCTTTGGTGACGCCCTTATCTCGCGAGAAAACCACAAAAACCCTTGCGTGTTCATCGCCTACTTAAGCAGCTTCATTTGACGGGAACTCCGAAGTCGGCGGCGATAAGTCGCCCAACGCTAACCTTCAAATTCTGACAGGTAAATTACTTTCACACACTTGTCAGTTCTTTTCATTGGGCGTATTGCCGCCGACTGCCGAGTGTTCTGCTGATATTTTATTCTTTCCTTCCAAACCCTTGTGAATAAATGGCCGACCTCGAGGAATGTATTGCCTGCCACTCGCCTTTGCCTGATGATGGCAGGCTTGGCCAGGCATGTTCCGGCATCGCTTCTAACACGTTCATGACGATTGGCCAGGCCAAACGGGATGCCTGGGTTTACAAAACTTGTAGAGGAAGTAAAAAGGGTGCCAGTTCACAACTTCAGGCAGACCAAACTCAAGCCAGTGAGGCTACAGCTGTGGATGATCCACTTTCCCTAGAGAATATGAAACGGGTTGACTCTGTGCCACAGTTGCACGAAAAACTAGACGAACTGCTTTCGATGAAGGCTCAAGAAGTGAAACTCATGGAGACCGTACAAGACCTCAAAAAAGCTTTCACTGAGCTGACTAAGTATTATCAGGTTGTCACTAAGGAACTGGAGGAAAGCCAAAAGACTGTTAAAGCTAACGAAGCGCAGCTGAGTGCTCTAAAATTGACTGTGCCGGCGCAGGCACTTCAACTTCAACGAATTCGAGAATAACTAAATGCTGCTTAAAAATACAATAGAAACGCCAATCTGGAGATCCATGGGTTACCTGCCCAGCCTGATGAAAACCTGTATGACGTGGCTAAACGATCTGGCGGAGAAGCTGGAATTGCTAAACCTACCCCCGATGATGTAATGGCTGCGCACCGTATCCCAAGTAAACGTGGGGATACCCCCACTGTCTTGGTCCGATTCAGGTTGGTGTTTAATAAAGAACATTGGTCCGAAGTTCGAAAGAAAGGTGCTGCATTTCATTACTCGGGAAAGATACCCAAGTTATTTTTAACGACAACCTGACTAAAATGAACCGCGAACACTTCTGGTGTGTGAGGACGGCAGCAAAAGCTAAGGGTTACGAATTTGTCTGGGTCAAAGCAGGCAAGATCTGGGTCCAAAAAAATAAAACAGCAGCACTGATTCTCGTGAACAGGCAAACGGACGTTGACAAAATTGTCTAATCATTATGGGACTAAAATATTCTACACTTACACATTTCAAATTGTTTCAGGCAGCCTATGAACGTAACAATGAAAATGACTTCACCCTTGTCAGCGTTAACATACTGAGCCTAAGAAAATGCTGGAACTAGTTTAAAATCGTAGCGGAAAAGCTATGCGGTTTTGTAGATGCTTTTGTAATCACGGAAACCAGCATCCCAGAATCGTGCACAGACACGTTCGGTCTTCCTGGCTATCGCCCGCAGTTCCTATCTCGGTCGGCGCGCCGGGGTGGTGGACTTGCAGTTTTTTTACGTAAGGGACACTTTCGACATTTCTGTATAAGACGTGAACCTTGTTCATGCGGAACGCCTGGCGATAAAAGTGCGCCTCAAGAACACGGATCTTATTCTGTTATTAATATATCGGCCACCTTCTAACAGCGCTAGCCGGTTTCTTCTTCAATTAGAGGACACGTTGAATCGCTGGAATATAGCAGAACAGTTGTGTCTTGTTCGTGATTTAAACATTGATACTCTGTCCCTTCAAAAATATAGTATCCGACTGTTTAACTAACCTAGCTTCCCATTGCTTAGAATGCGCAATAACCGCTCCAACACGTGAAGAAACTATGGTAGATAAATTAAAATCGTCCTCCCTAGATCATATCACTATTTATGCCCCTGACCACTCTTTGACGTCTTGCGTTTTAAATCAGCGTCTTGCGGATGATTATTTTGTTGCCTGCCGCATCTCTGCAAATCCCAGCGGATCTGGGAAGAAATATGCGGAGCATAATTACCCATCTAATGAAGTGACAAAAATAGTGGATCATACAGCGTTGGATAAACTTATTATGGCATCATTAATTACAAATAACTACCTAATTATTATTTACTGGACATCCCTAATTACAAATAACACCCCTATAGCTTTCTACAATCAATTCTCTGAACAGCTTTAACATTTCGAAGGATTGTCTCAGCGTACCATAAAAAAAACGAAGGCGAGAGCACAATTGGTTGAACTCAGACATTCTGCGTGCTGTCGCACTCAAAGACTACTTATGCAAGTGCTTTAAACATGCCCCCAAAAATGAACTACTTCGCGCAGAGTTTCGATCCCCGAGGAATCGTGTGGTAGCTTTATTACGCACAGCTAAACGCCAATACTTTCACCGTCAGTGTAATGCTTCATCAAAAAATGCAAAGAAAACCTGCGCGGTTATCAACGACATTAGGGGCAAGCATACGAATACACTGCCGGTGATTTGTTCGCTTTCTGGCCGCCCTAACGACACAGCGGAATCATTTAACCATTTTTTTGCAGGTCACAGGCTTATTGGGAACGGAGGAGGAGAACTCCCTAAAGGGGTCGATAGCTGTCTCTGCTTACCTACAAAGGCTATCCACACATGAACCTAAATCAATTATATCTTCCTTCCATCAAAATAAGCCGCCAGGTGTGGACGGAATACAACTTCTTACGCTCGAAAAAACAATTTGAGGTATTGGCAGAGCTGTTACTTTTTATGTTGAACGAAATCTTAGAATCGGCTGTCTTCGCAGACACTTTCAAGACTGCTTTAGTTAGGGCGCTACTTAAAGCAGGCAAAAGAGATTGCATTGAAAACTACAGGCCGATTTCAGTCTTACCGATCTTATCTGAGATAATAGCGAAACTTTTGCTCAAGTCTATGACCTCCTTCATAGAAACGTTTGGCATCTTATCTGACCGTCATTTTGGTTTCATCGCAGGATGTGGCACTATACCACTCTTAGAAGAGTTCTCAGATGAGATATACTCAGCGTTTCAACATAATTTATTTAGCTGCGTTTTATTTATAGACTTATCCAAAGCATTTGACACAGTCAATCACACCCTTCTGTTAAAAAAAAATTACACTGCCTGGGCTTTAAGGTACGATATCTTGCCGTTTTAAAAAATTACTTCCTTAACCGTTCGCAAATAGTGAGTGTAGGACAAAAGGGTACTAAGAGTAAAGAATCTTATTACAGGCCGGGGTACCTCAAAGATCTATATTATCTCCGTTGCTTTTCAACCTTTTTATGAATGACTGTTTCTATTACTGATAAATGCATTGTTTTCCAGTACGCGATGACTTAGGTTTGCTCACTAGACACAGATCATATGAATCCGCCAGAAGTAATTTACAAAAAAACATTTATGCGGCTATGAATTGGTTTTCCAAAACCAAAATGCGAGTGAACTCAACAGAAACAAAACTGGTATGTTTCAGAAACCCTTTAGAGTGTTCGCCAACAAACGGTCATGTATTCTTGCACTGAGATGACTGTAAGGATTGTCGGTGTACCCCTGTGGAATATTTCAACTCTTATAAATATCTTGGTATTTATTTTGATTCTAATATGTCGTTGCAAACTCACATGTCGTATATTTGTGAAAAACGGAGGAGTGTCGCATGGCGTTTGTTTGTTATTAAACCCTTAGTTTCATATCGTATAAAAAAATTGCTTATGCTCTAGCCAACAGTACCCTTAGATATGGAAATACAATATTCGCTTTTTGCTCTGTACATTAGAACACTAGGGTGGACACTTTGTTAAAAAATATTCTGACAAGTGCAGCTTACCGTTCTGATCTTATTTTTCATGAAAACATTTTTCGGGGGCTTGGTTTTTTTACTTTTTGACCCGTTATTTAGACAAACAGCTGCGCTAGAACATATGTGCAATTCTAACTTTAAAAAAGAGTACATGGCTCCGAGGGTACTACGAAAAGAAGTCCCTTGTTATGTAGTCCCTCGTTATACAACACGCTACGGTGCTTCATAACGCATTGTTTATGTTCCAAAATTATTCAATAAATTATCCGATGATAATTTAACGGCAACTACAAGATCGTAATTGAAGATTCTGCTGCGGGATGTCTGACTCATATGAAATAAACCTTAAGGGTTTGTTGTTTTCCAGATTATGTATTCTGTACAGCTGCCTGTGCCTGTGTACCATGTATAAGTTCGAAGTTAACAGTCTTGATTTGGCGCGACAAAATTCCGCTGTATTGTATTCAAAAGAAAAGTCTCATGTGCCCACCAGATATTGATTTGCTGCTGCCTTTATACATAGGTTGTTACTGTTGTGTAAACACTATCCTGTAATAATTTCTGTCGCCTCAGCCGATCCTGCCGGGCCTAGACCCACAAGGCTTCTAATAGGCTTTTACAAGCCCGCTTATTTTCTATGCTTCTCACTGTTGGCAATAAAGATTTTTATTATTATTAATATTATTTTATTATCAATCAATCAATCAATGAATCAATCAAAGAATTTATTTTTCGCCATATATACAGCGAAAATAGGCCCTCGGAGAAAGAAGCCGCACTTTTCCAGCTTGACAAAGCATTGACAGGGACGATAAGAAAAAGAAAAGAAGGAAAAAAATAAAAAACGGGCAGGGAGAAAAAAGAAATAAAAAGATGTTAGGCAAAAATACAGATTGTGACATTCGCGTAAAATTTGGCCTAAACGCTTCGCTAAAAATTTCACCCAAGATACAACACGATAAAACCGTGATGATGCATGTAAATGTACATTTCACACGTCAAAATGATAAGCAACTCACATGTGAAGCCATGCATTCTCTTTAACACTGGAGTAAAAAGGTATATATATAGACATTATATATCTACATACACATATATACATACACACATGTGCGTACGCACACAGACATACACACACAGAAATATGTGTATACATATACTGCAGATGCCGCAACTCACAACATACAAAGGAGCAGTATTATTATTATTATATTATTGTTATTATGCATTGTAATTACTCATCGGTGCATTCTATATATCCCCGGATGAATTACCTTCTGAATTTATTCGAACACTCACATTCATTGAAAATGTCTCAAATGCACACTCCAACCATAAGCTCATTATACTTGGAGACTTCAACACCCCAGGTATTCGCTGGAACAGTCTTTCCTTTGATCACAAAAACCATTATGCAGCGCACAAATGCAGCATGCTATTAGATTTTCAATCGTTCACTTCCATGCAGCAGTTTTGCCGCATAGAAAACTCATGTGGTAATGTTCTAGATGTGTGCTTCTCAAACTTAAAAAACGTACAAGTGTGTGCCTCCGAAATATCCCTTGTGCACCCCGACAAGTCTCACCCCCCTCTTATTGTCTGTCTCGGTCGCGACCCAGCATCGCTCTGGCGGTGTTGACAATTGTGCAGTCCCGCGATACGCTTTCAAGCGTGGAGATTATGCTGGGCTGTATCACTTTTATTCATCTGCTGAATGGTCTAGTGTTTTGGATGTCAATGATGTTGACGAACAGGTTCGACGTTTTACCGAAATCGTCAGAAGTGCCATGGAAAAGTATATCCCTTGTTATAGGCCTGTTCCTTCCAAATTTCCCCACTGGTTTTCTAAAGAACTTCGAAGTTCGCTTAAACTTAAGGACAGCGCCCACAAAAAGGCCAAGCGTTCTGGGCTTGACAAGTGAAAAGCGGAGTTTAGTCGGTATCGCTCACTTTGTAAAATCCTCTACCGGCGTGACTACCAGCTCTATATAGAATCGTTAGAGGCTGCTGCGTCTCAGAAACTGGCTGAATTCTCGAGGTATGTACGCGGCCGTTCTAAGGCGTCTAAAGAACACGTAAGCCTGCTTAATTCCGATGGTCAAGAGGTTGAGGATGTTGCCACCAGTTTTGCTCAGTACTTTCATTCTGTCTTTCAACTGCCAGATGGCAACAAGGAACGCCTATCGTTTAATAACTCTAATGTTAACACACTTATGTTCGATGAAAAAATTGTCAATGATAGCCTTCAATGGATGAAACCATCATTTTTCTGTGGTGCAGATGGAATTCCGGCAGCCATCATGAAGGCTTACGGCAACATTTTTGTGCCTGTCTTAACTTCCATTTATAATTACTGCTTACTTTTAGGTAAATTTCCTCGTGCTTGGAAGATCGCTCGAATTTTTGCAATATTTAAGTCTGGTGATAAGTCAGCCGTTTCTAACAATCGCCCGATCTCACTCCTTTGTGTCGCCTCAAAACTCTTTGAGTCAGCTCTGCACAAAGTTCTTGCTGCCTGCGTCAAGAACGTTGTGATAGCAAATCAGCACGGCTTTTTCTCGGGTCGATCGACGGTCACAAATCTTGCAAGCTTTATGACAAAGGCTTCGGCTGCAGTTTGTGAAAACGGCCAGTTGGACGTTATTTATTTTGACCTCAGTAAGGCATTTGATGTGGTGAACCATCAGGTATTATTAACAAGCTTGCTAAGTCCGGTGTAGACGCAAGCCTTGCTGCCTTGTTGTCCAACTATCTGCTTGACCGTTACTTTTATGTAGATGTTAACTACAAAAAGTCAAGTGTTTACCCTGCAACAAGTGGTGTACCCCAGGGTTCCGTGCTGGGTCCATTATTGTTTTCTGTCTTTATCAATGATGTGTCAACAGTGTTAACAAACTCCTCTTTTCTTCTCTATGCTGATGATGTCAAATTATTTAGGCACATTAGCGGTGTTCAGGACTGCTGTGCCTTGCAGAGGGATGTGTCACAATTATCGGTCCCGTGCAGAAAAAACTGCCTAATTTTAAACCCCACTAAAACAAAGGTTGTCACCTACAGCCGGAAAACCCACCGTCTGCTGTTTTCCTACAGTATTGAGGGAGCTCCTCTGCAAAGGGTTGAGGAGATTAGGGACGTAGGGGTGCTTTTCGAAAGTACCCTGTTTTTTTCTCCTCATATTAGGCTCATCACCCGGCGAGCACTCCGAAGCCTTGGAAATGTGTGTCGGATTACAAAGGAATTCTCTTCTCGAGATTCATTTCTAATGCTATTCAATGCAATATGTATACCACAGTTGGAATATGCTTCTGTTGCCTGGAAGGTTGTCTCCAAATTTAGTAGTGAATTAATAGAACGTGTGCAGAAGAAGTTTTTATCCATATTTGAGCACCGTCATCACAATCACAGTTTTCATAGTGATTCTGAGTTACCCATAGTCCCTTGCATCCCTTCCTTCAACTGCAGACGTATGTGTGCAGACCTTACATTTCTTCACAAAATTGTTCATGGTGACCTTTCTTGCGCAGACCTGCTTATCTGTTTAAAGTTTAGTGTACCACAAAGGCCCACCAGGTCGCATCACCCCTTCTTGACCGCTGCGCGCAACTCCAATCATTCTCCTGTGCGCAGAATACAGAATTGTTACAACCGCTTCTTTGAACGCCTTGACATCTTTCAGAGATCCTTTACAATTTACCGTACAGCTCTCTTGAGTACAGTATGTTAAACACCTGTGATATGTCTGTCGTTCTTTTTTTTTCTGGAATTTGGTTTCTCTGCGGTTGTGTCTATCCAACTGATAGTTGCCTATTTTTGAAAGTGTTTACTGTCATTTGTTCTTCTTATCCTTTGTCTCTACACTCTTGCCGTTGTTTTTGTTGTTACTGTCAAACGTTGTTGCTCTGCCGGTCGTGTGGCCTTTACGACAGGAAGAGCAACATAGGCATCTTCTTTTTTTATTTTTTGCCTGTACCCAGGCTCCGCCTGTGCTTTATTTCTGTCATTTTCAGTACTTCAAATTGTGTGTGTCTTGTGGCTTGTTTGTTTCTTGCTATATGTTTCTTGTATTTTGTTTTCATTTAACTACCCGTGCGCCAGCACGCAGGCCTTTGGCTGTTCCTGGGCACGTAAATAAACATGATTGATTGATTGATTCTTATTATTATTATTATACTTATTATTATCATTATTATTATACTACTCACTTGTCATACACGAAAGCGGCATATTTATTGCAGAAAAATGTGTGCAGCGCAATGAAGTGGTTCGCGCAAAATTCTTTGATCGTTAACGTGCAAAAACTGAACTATTATGTTTCCGCAACCCTTTGAAAAAGGTAACCTTAAACGTGCCAATTTTCTTGCATGAACAGAATTTCTGCGAGTGTCAATGTGCGCCTTTAGATTACGCAAACTCGGTAAAATATTTAGGCATTTATTTTGATAGCGACTTATGATGGATTAGCCACTTAGCTTTTGTTTGTGGTAGGCTGCGCGCCGCTGCATGCGCATTGTTCAATATGAAATCCCTTGTGCCGTTTCCAGTGAAGAAAATGCTTATGCATGCACTGGCGTATAGCGTTCTCAGATATGGCATCACAGTGTATGCGCATTGTTCATCTAACTGGAAAGCCCGAATTGATAGGCCGCTAAAAAACTTGTTAAAAAGTATTGTCTACAACTCTTCTGTACCCATATCTGATAACATGTTCACCGCTGTTCAGCTTCCTTCATTTCATTCTTTGTTTTTCGAAACTCATTCTTAAGCATTTCTGGAGCTCCGATTTCAGGCATGAAGCCGTGGTTTCAAGAATGTTAAGAAAGGAACTTCGTTTTTTTGTACCCGATTGCTCCACTAGATATGGTAAAGCAACAAGAAATGTGTATGTGCCTGTTTCTTTTAATAAACTGTCTGAAGATTTCTTTTCTGTAACCTCCAAGCGGCAACTGCAAATTTTGTTAAAATCTCTTTGTTATTCTTTATCCCTTTGTTTTAAACTTGGGACATAGTGCTGATAGCCATCAATTGTGGCGCTTTTGTTTGAGTGACTTATGTTGTTTGTTTTTATTGTGTTCATTTCCTTCGGCCATTTTTTGATTCACCGATTGCCGGGCCCAGTCCCTCAAGCCTCTTTTTGCTTCGACGGGCCCGAACATGATGTATTTCCTAATGAGAATGACAATAAAGAATATTATTATTAATATTATTATTATTATTATTACAACATAAGCTATCCTTTTGTTTTTTTTGTATTTTGTATTTTATTTTGTTTTTGAAAGATGTGTACATTATGTTTCGTGTGTTTCTGTTTCCGTGCGCCAGCACAAAGGCCGACCCCGGCTGTTCCTGGGCACGCAAATAAATGATTGATTGATTGATTGATTGATTGATTGATTGAAATATATTATCATTAATATTAAGAAAGTCTTCTTTTCTTCTCTATGCTGATGACATCAAAATTTTCAGACGTATAAAGTCTATCGAAGACTGTGATGCCCTGCAGCAAGATATATTCTCCTTTGCCAACTGGTGCTCAGATAACAGACTAAATCTTAACCCGGCGAAAACAAAGGTCATGTCTTATACCCAAAAAACGAACCCCATTTTCTTTCGCTACAGTATTGATGACGGTTTTCTGTCTAGAGTTGACGAGATCAAAAACCTCGGACTGCTCTTCGACAGCGCCCTAACTTTCTCGCCTCATGTCACTCAACTGACTCGGCGGGCGCTCCGCTCGCTTGGTGCTGTATGTAGGTTTTCAAGAGACTTCCAGTCTCCTCATTCGTTCCTAAAACTTGTTATGGCACTTTGTATTCCTCAACTTGAATATGCCTCTGTCATTTGGAATGGAACCTGCACATCTAATTGTCAACGTGTAGAGCGTGTACAGACCAAATTGTTATCCATATTTATGCATCGTTTTCCCTCTGAGCCTCTCCCGATAACTGTCTCTTTGAGTTACCGGCGAACCCGTTCAGATCTTGTTTTCTTATATAAACTGCTTCATGGTACAATTTCATGCCCGGAACTGCTTGCAGCAATCGGGTTTCGTGTTCCGAAAAAAGCAGCAAGGCTTAAAGACCCTTTCCACACAGCTGCTCAACTTAGCAGATGTTCTCCTCTTGATAGACTGCAACGCCTATATAACCTTCACTCAGGGGAACTTGATATTTGTTGCGTTCCCCTTGTAGGGTTTTTGTCCGGGCTGTTAGCCGTGGCGCACTAACTTCATTTCGACAGTTCTCGTGCTCTTCAGTTATTTTCCCCATGTGTATGTTGTTTTCACAGAGTCTGTTCTCATTTGTTCATATATGTTGTTAGTGCTGCGGGCGTAATCGTTGTATGTACTCTGCTACACTTCTGTAGTCAACTCTTCATACATATGTTTAAGAGGCCCAGGCGAACCAAATGTTATAGAAACAAATGTTTCTATAACTTATCAGTTTATGTGAATAGTTACAAACATTTCCTGTACTTTATTTCATACGTTTTTGTGTAATTGATGCTTCAGCCGATTGCTATGGTCATTGTACGCTTTGTTTGTGCAATGTACCAAAACTTCGTATAATGTAGTTTGGATACTTTTAATTTTTTCTCTGTGGTATTTCAGTTGATTTTTTTTCATTCACCTACATTTTTCCTGGTTTTATATGTGTCAGCCGCTGATGTATTTCAATGCGGCATTTTCTTTTTTTTTCTCAGTGCGCCAGCACCAAGGCTTCGGCTGTTCCTGGGCACTATAATAAAGGTTGATTGATTGATTGATTGATTGATTATCATTATAATTATTATTATTATTATTATTGCTGGGTGGAAGATGGCGCCCAGCAAGGATTGCTGTATTCCATGCTCTTGTGTTTTTTACGGTAAGCAAAGGTTTTTCCGCTGCCTATCCTGTAACAAACGCGTGCACGCGAAGTGTGTTGTGTGGCCGGACGCTGAGCTTCAACTCCTGAGTTCTGGCGCTCGGCCGTTCAAGTGCAACATCTGTGAAACGGCTGAGGCGGCGGCTAGGCCTAGTGGAGCCGGCGACGACATCGGCACGTCCGCAAGCGGGACTCCTTCCCCCTGCTCCCTTCGACGAGACTCGCCGCCCGTCGTCGAGAGGGCCCCGGCCCCGCCGTCCCAGCCGGCTGACCTTGACGCCGAAGCTGCCGGTCTTCGCGCACTCCTCATCGACGCGCTGGACGGTATTTCTTTCCTCAGCGACCAAGTGGCCCGGCTGCGGGAGGACAACGACCTCATGCGCAGGGAAAACGCGCACTCTTTCGACCGTCTCCGTCAAGAGAGGGAGGGAGACCGCGGCCATTATGCGAAGGTGGTTAGTTCCCTGCGTGCGGAGGTGTGCTCCTTGCGTGCCGAATTGCTTCGCCACCCCCCTGCCTTGCAGGATGAAGTACGTCGCAGCTCGGAAAAAGCCTCCTTCCACGCAAGTTGTCTACAAAGAAGTGTCGCCGTCGGCTACGTCGGCTCCGCTGCAGTCGGTGTCTTCGGCTTTTCTGACACTGCCTCCCACTCCATCCCCACTTTCCCCTGTGCAATCTGTGTATGTGCTTGATCGTAACCCTCCTACTATTGAGAAGAAGCGCCGAATCTGGGCATGTGTAGGTGCATCGGACACATGTGGACTCGTAGTCGTTCCGCAGCCGAAGCGCCCCAAAGCTATGTCCGTCTCAAAGCTTTCCCCATCCACCACCTCTGCTAGCCTTAATGCCCATCTGTCAACCTTAGGTGTCTCGTCCTTGAGCTGCCGACGACTGAAGACGAAGTTTGACACGTACGCATCCTTTTATATATACGTCAGTGAAGAGTTTTTCGAACGCTTGAATGACCCCGCTGTTTGGCCGAAAGACTGCCTCTTTAAGGAGTTTCGAGGCATGTTTCGCGAAGGCATGCTTCACGGCTCTGAGCGCATCACATAAGAAAAGCAATTTTGACTAGTACTTTGGATGTGTTTTATCAGAATGTGCGCGTTCTTCGTACCAAGGCAACTGACTTCTTTGGTAATGTTCTGGCTTCTTGTTTTCCATTAATCGCTATCTCTGAAACTTGGTTGTGCCCTGATATCCTGTCCAGTGATTATTTCCCTCAAAATTACCAGGTATATCGTAGTGATCGTGCCTTGACGGGAAGCAAACAAAAAGGGGGTGGGGTCCTTCTTGCCGTCGACAAATCTCTCCCGAGTCCGCTTTGTAGTGATATTCAGAATGCAGATGAGTCTGTATGGGTTGAAATTCTTATCTCAAAAACTGAAAAACCTCTTGTTGGGGATTTTTACATTCCCCCTGATGTAGCTCTTGGCGCACTCAATCAGTTATTCTCCTCCATTGAACAAGAGCTTAGTACTCATTGCAACCGCAAGGTCCTCCTTTTTGGAGACTTTAACACTCCTGGCGTTCAATGGGGCCATCTATCCAGTTCCCACCATAACCACCACATTAAACAGAAGGGCAATAGATTACTAAATTTTTAGTCTTTCACTTCCATGGTACAGCATATACACATAGAAAACTACAGTGGAAACATTTTGGACCTGTGTTTTTCGAATTTTGATGATATTAGTGTGTCACGCTCTGATTGTTCTTTAGTTTGACCTGGCATATTTTATCCTCCTCTTACTATTTCCTGTTCCCTTCCCACAATGCTCCACCATTCCGTAAGTTCCTGTCACACGCAACCTCGCTACGCTTTCGTCCGGGGAGATTACGTTGGGCTGTATGATTACTTTTCTGCTGCCCCTTGGTCGACAGTCATTGACGGAACTGATGTCAATGAACAAGTTGACCGTTTTACTGAGATTGTACTTTTGGGTATGAAGAAATACATCCCGCAATATTTACCAAAGAAGTTCAAATTCCCACACTGGTTTTCTTCTGAATTGCGGGATGCCCTTAAACGCAAAGAACGTGCGCACAGAAAGATGAAGAGCTCTGGTGCGAACACGTTCGCTCAGGAGATTCGGCGCCTACGTGCCTTATGCAAAATATTGCAAAAGCGTGATCATGCTTCGTACCTGGCGTCAGTAGAAGCTAAAGCAACCCACCAACCGGGAGCCTTCTGGAAGTACATTCATTCAAGATCTAGTAAAACTAAATAATCTATTCGTTTACTAAACTCCAACGGCAATGAAGTTGCGGAGGTGGCCGACTGCTTCGCTCGTCAGTTTTCTTCTTTTTTTTGGAATTAGCGGTGGCAGTGATAACAGTAGCGCCCCTTGTCACCAGGGCGGTAACTCTGGTTGTTTCCAACTGGATGAAAACATCGTGCGGACCAGTATCAAGCGGCTAAAGCCCTCGCTTTCTTGTGGACCAGATGGTATTCCTGCAGCCATTCTAAAAACGTATGCAAACATATTCGTTCCAGTGTTCACTTCAATGTTTAATAACTGTCTCCGGTCTGGTACGTTCCCTCGCTCATGGAAAATCTCTCGCGTATTCCCTGTATTCAAGTCATGCCAAAAACTGACGCCATAAACAATAGGCCAGTCTCGCTCCTTTGTTCTGCCTCTAAACTATTCGAGTTATCTCTTCATATGGTGTTGTCTTTCTCACTTAAACACGTCCTCATTCCTAATCAACATGGCTTTATGCGTGGTCGTTCAACTTCCACAAACCTCGCGTGCTTCAAAGAGCAGGCTGTCCCAGCAATCGTTTGTAGAAGCCAGCTTGATGTGGCCTACTGTGACATGAGCAAGGCCTTTGATGTAGTCAACCACTCGTTATTGCGTGCCAAGCTCATTCTGTTCGATGTGCACGCTTTTTGGTGGGGCTTATACGTTGCTATCTCCAGCAGCGATATTGCTATGTAAGTGTTAATGGTCAAACTTCATTTAGGTACAAAGCAACCAGTGGTCTACCCCAGGGATCTGTTCTGGGTCCCCTTCTTTTCTACATTTTCATTACAATGTTGCTTCTGTAATTCAAAATTCTTCTTTTTTGTTGTATGCTGATGATATGAAAATCTTCAGAGAAGTGCGTAATATTCATGACTGTAATTATCTTCAGGCTGATATTGCGTTATTTCATCGTTGGTGCACCAAAAACGACTTAATTTTGAACCCCTCAAAAACAAAAGTTCTCTCCTATAGTAGAAAAACTCAACAGCTGCAATACTCTTATAAAATTGCAAGCACTGCATTGCCGAGGTTGACTGAAATTCGAGACTTGGGAGTACTATTTGATTCATCTCGGACTTTCTCTTCCCACGTTACACAAATTACCCGTCGCTCTGTTCGATGTCTGGGTATTGTTTGCAGGTATTCTAGAGAGTTTAAAGGTCCTCTTCCTTTTTTAAAGTTGTATTCAGCTCTCTGCTTACCTATTCTCGAATACGGCTGTGTTGCTTGGAATGGAACTTGCAACTCCAATAGTGACCGTATCGAAACAGTTCAAAATAAGTTCCTCGTTATCTTTAAGCACCGCTTCCGTCATGTGCAAGAAGACGCCAACGGCAGTGTGCCTTTTCGGAAAAGTCTTCCGTCCCTTCGGTGTCGACGAATGAGAGCTGATATTATATTTCTTTATAAACTTCATCATAGGGATATTTTGTGTGACTACTTGATTACACTTATCAATGTCAACTTGCCAAACAAACTTTTCAGAACATTTCGAACTTTTAGAACAGATGCTTTAAGTAGAACACACTCGTCCATCTGCAGAATACAATGTGCATATAATGAATATTCTGATCGTCTTGATATATTTCAGAGCTCTTTTTCTTTGTTCTCAAACGACTTGAAAACTGTTGTAGCTTAAGTGCCTTTAGTCATTGCAAATTTATGTGCTGTATTTGTTTTAGGCAAATCATATTCTTGTTTGTTTGTTTTTCACAATTCCTGGTTTTGCTTTGCTTGAATTTCTGTAGGTTTGAGTGCGAGTGCTTGTAGTGCTGAACTTCTTTCAAAGTTGAAACTTCCGAATATTTTGTTATAAAACCTTCGTTTTATGCGTATAACTTATCTCTGTGATGTTCAGTGAGTATTTCCTGTTTTTCACGTGCCTTGAACATTTCGCTGTCCGAGTGTCATGGCTTGCAATGCTAGGTCTCCTGTTTCTTTTCTTTTCATTTTTTTTGCTATTTTGCTTTCTGAGATTACTGTAACTATCTTTACTTTATTGTTTCTTTCATGCATACGGTTTTGTGTGTTGTGTTGCCTTGATTTTATTTTGTTCTTTTTGTATGTTTTGTATATGGTGTACCAGTACCAAGACCCAAGGGTTGTTCCTGGGCACCGAAAATAAAGGTTGATTGATATATTGATTGATTGATTATTATTATTATTATTATTATTATTAATATTATTATTCTCCGCTGTTCCTGGGCGCTATAAAAAACATTGATTGATTGATTGATTGATTGATTATTATTATTATTATTATTGCTGGGCTGGGCAATCTTGTGCCAAGATGGCGCCCAGCACAGATGTCTGCGTGCTGTGCTCCGCTGTTTTTTACGGCAGACAGGAGAATTTTCGATACACATCGTGCAAAAAACGTGCGCACTCCAAATGTATTCAGCTGCCCGACATGGAGCTGCAAGCTGTAAAGACTGGTGATGGGCCCTTCCAGTGTAATCTGTGCCTGTGTTCGGCGTCGGAGGTGGTGAGTAGGCCTAGTGACGATTCCGTACACGAGAGCCTGCCGGCCACGCAGCCACCCGATCCTCAGAACAGCGCTCCTCGACCAGGCGACCTTGGAGGGGACGCGACCGACATCCGCGAAATGCTGCTCCACGCTCTCGAGGGCCTTTCATTCCTGACCGACGAGGTGGCAAAGCTATGAGTGGCCAACGACCGCCTGAGTAGGGAGAACACGCGTGACACGCGTGACACGCGTGACCCGAGAGGACACGCCCAGCAGTCAGGCATAATTGCTTCACTGCGAGCGGAGGTTCGCAGCCTTCGAGGGGAGCGGCTCCCGCGGTTACAGCGGACCTGTGCCTTGACTCCCAAGCTGCCTGGCCCCCCTTCAACACCTGAGCCCAACGTGACGATGGCGACCCCTTCCACACAGCTAGGGGACCTTTCATCCTTTGCCAGTGTTGTGGCGAAGGTAAACGCAACGTCTACGCTCTCTGCGAACGAGCAGCTGACCCCAGCCCCTTCCGAGGATTGCCTTTTGTTGAATGATGCATCTGGCAAGCCACCTTCCAACGACTCGGCCCAGTCAAACAAACGCAGAGGGAGTGCAGTGTGTGTGGGTGCGTCAGATGTGTGTAGCATCTCCGTCGTTCGTCCATCTAAGCGTCCGAGACACATCTTCGTATCTAAACTGTCACCATGCACCACTTCAGCCCAACTAACAGAGCATCTTTCGGCGGTACATGTCGTACCTCTGGCTTGTCAGCGGCTGAAGACAAAGTACAGTTCATATTCTTCCTTCTGCGTTACGGTTCATGAGGACTCCTTCGAGCGTTTGAGCGATCCTTTGTTCTGGCGGAAGGGCTGCCTTTTCAAACCTTTCCGCGGAAAGCTGCATGCCGATATGTTATGTGCCGCTGATGTCCCACACGATGGAAAAAAGTAACAATAGGGTGGACATATTCTATCAAAATGTGCGCTGCCTTCACACTAAAGCGTCCGAATGTTTTGCTAATGTACTTTCCTTAAATTTTCTAATTATTATAATTTCTGAATCCTGGCTCTGTAGCGACATTAGCTCTAAAGATTATTTCCCTCCAAATTAGCAAGTTTTCCGCAAAGATAGGAATTTTACTGGGGATAAACAAAAGGGAGGGGGCGTATAGTTGCGGTCGATTGTGGTCTTCAGTGTAAGAGGCGTCAAGACCTTGAGGGCGACAATGAGTGTGTCTGGCTGGACATCCGACTGACTGGGGGCGAGAGGCTCTTAATAGGGGCGTTTTATATTCCCCCCGATGTTCCTATTTCTTCGTTCAATGAGCTACTTACTTCTGTAGAAGAAGTTTGCGCTTCACACCAAAATCACCAGTTTATCATTCTAGGGGATTTCAATGCACCTGGTGTACAATGGGACAGTCTAACTAACCAGCATTACAATTATTACGTACAGCAAAAATCTCGCATTGTTTTAGACTTCCTAGATTTCACATCCATGGCACGACTGAATAACATCAAAAACTGCTCCGAAAATATCTTAGACCTCTGCTTCTCAAACATACAGAACGCGCGAGTATCAATGGTGGATATCTCTCTTGTCAAACCCTACAAGCTTCATCCTCCATTTTCAGTTTCGGCTCCCGTTTCGATTCGGCATTGTGGTACCTCACTAAAGTATAATGAACTCTCTCCCTTCTGTTATGCACGTGGGGATTACATTGGCTTGTATAGCTTTTTTTCTTCGTTTGATTGGTCGGAAATTCAAGAACTTCCTGATTGCAATGCACAGGTCGAACGGTTCACCAAAATTGTCAAAAGCGGTATGGACCAATTTATTCCCAAGTATAAACCAAACCACTCCAAGCACCCACATTGGTTTTCGAAAGAACTTCGTACGACTCTTAAATTAAAAAAACCGCTGCCACAGAAAGTATAAGAAAACCGGGAGTGACGAATGAAAACAGAACTTCTGCTCTTACCGTAAATTATGTAAAAACCTTTATGAGCGGGACCAGCGCTCCTATCTCGATTCTGTAGAGAGTAGTGCGAATTCTCAGCCCGAAACATTTTGGAGATACATCCGGTCCCGTAAGAACAACTCACATGATCTTATCAATCTTGTAGATTCCTCGGGGGAAGAAGTTCATAATGTCGCCAACCACTTTGCTCAGCACTTCAGTGCCACATGCGGCCAGCGTGACGTCTCTGAAATGAATATATTGTTAAATCGCGTACAAGGCTCCAGCTTAGTGCTTTTGGACGAGCAGTTGGTTTTGGAGAGCCTAAAGCGCATGAAACCGTCATTGTCGTGTGGAGCTGACGGAATACCTCCAGCTATTCTCAAAACATACGGCAGCATTTTTGTACCTGTTTTGACGGTGATATTTAACCAGTGTCTAAAAACAAACGTGTTCCCTCTCGCGTGGAAAATTTCTCGAGTCCGTCCTATTTTCAAGTCAGGCTCCAAATCGGATGCAACAAACTACAGAGCAGTTGCTCTCCTTTGTGCTTGTTCCAAGCTGTTTGAGACAGCGCTGTAGAAATTACTGTCAAGTTCTGTACAGAATATCCTTGTAAGTAACCAGCACGGCTTTATATCAGGAAGGTCGACAACAACTAATCTCTCCTGCTTTATGGAGCAGGCCTCGGCAGCCATTTCTGAGAGGGGCCAGCTCGACGTTGTCTACTGTGATCTCAGCAAAGCATTTGACGTTGTCTGCCACACGCTGTTACTTAAAAAGCTTTTACAGGTAGGAATTGATACACCACTCGTGGCATTGTTGGGTAGTTATCTAGATAACCGGTTCAGTTTCGTTAGCGTTAACGGGCAGACGTCTGCTCTGCACAGATCAACAAGCGCTGTGCCTCAAGGCTCCATGTTGGGGCCTCTCTTGTTCTCCATTTTTATTAATGATGTGTCAGCCGCAATTAAGATGTCTTCTTTCCTTCTTTACGCTGACGACATTAAAATATTCAGACGGATTGAGTCCATTAATGACTGCATTGCCCTGGAGCAAGATATATCCTCATTTTCCAAGTGGTGCTCGGACAATAGATTAAATCCTAACTCTACAAAAACAAAGGTCATGTCTTATAGCAGGAAAACGAACCGCACTTTATTTTGCTACAGTATTAACGGCGGTTACTTGTCTAGAGTTGAAGAGATCAGAGACCTCGGCGTGCTTTTCGACAGTGCCTTAACGTTCTCACCTCATGTCACTCAACTTACTAGGCGGGCGCTACGCTCTATTGGGGCTGTATGCAGGTTTTCTCGAGAATTCCGGTTTCCTTCTTCATTCCTAAAACTATGCAGAACGCTTTGTATTCCGCAACTAGAATATGCTTCTGTCGTTTGGAATGGAACCTGTAGTTCCACCTGTCGACGTATAGAGCGTGTACAAACCAAATTTTCATCAATATTTAGGCATCGTTTTCCTTCGGAGCCTATCCCTATAACTGTTTCTCTAAGTTCCCGGCGGACCCACTCAGACCTTCTTTCCATGTACAAATTGCTTCATGGTATTATTTTACGCCCGGAACTACTTGAATCAATTTAGTTTTCGCGTTCCACAAAAAGCTACAAGGGTCGCCCACCCTTTTAAAGCAGCTGGAGCTCTCAGCACACGTTCTCCTCTTCAAAGGATGCAGCATCTGCATAATGTTCACTCCGAGAAGCTCGATATCTTTCAGCGTCCTCTTCGGGAGTTTTTGGCCGGGTTGTCAGCTCTGACACACTAGGTTCATCTTGGCAGTGCTCTTTTTCTTCACTTATCGTCCTGACGTGTGCATTGACTTCACCGAGCTTGTTCTTGTTCCTGGTTATTCATGTATTGTGCTGATACTGCGACTGTAATTATCGTAGAATTTTTCTTTTTCTGCCGTTTTTATCATAAAAGTTGCCATATTCACTTCATGCGTCCATTTGAAACTGAAAATGTACACTTCCAAAATCTTGTAAAAACTTTCTTCTTTTCACTCACCCTTCCGTATAGTTACGCTTATTGTAAGATGTCTTCTTGCAATTGACCAGACATTACAGTTTCTATTTATTGTGTAATGCAGCCTAAAATTACACTATGGCATTTTTACTCTTCTGTGAAGTTGTAGTTTCTTCTTATTTTTTGCTCACTCACTGTTTTTTTACCAGCTGTTGATGCATTTCATTGATGTCTTATACCTTTTCTGTCCGCCAGCACGACTTGATTGTGTAAAGTCGGTTGGATTGCACTATTTTATTGCTAATCTTCTTTGCCGTTTTTTGTGGGTCTTTCTTTTTTTTTTTTGCTCACTGAGTATTTATTAGCAAATTGTTGATGTACTACAGTGCTGCATTTTCCCCTCTGAGTGCTCCAGCACGAAGGCCTCCGCTGTTCCTGGGCGCTATAATAAACATTGATTGATTGATTGATTGATTGATTGATTGATTATTACTATTATTATTTATGCTGTGCTGTTGAACACAGTATGTTAAACATCTATGATATCTCTGTCGTTCGTTTTTCTTTTTTTATTGCTGAAATTTGGTTTCTCTGCGGTTCTGTTTAACCAATATAGTTGCCTGTTTTTGAAACTGTTTACTTATCATGCTTGTCTTATCATTTGTCTCTATACTCTTGTCATTGTTTTTGTCGTCTTACTCTCAAACTTTGTTCTCTGCTTGTTGTGTATTCATTACAATAAGGTGAGCCACAAAGGCATCTTCTTTTTTCTTTTTTACCTGTATTCAGGCTCCGCCTGTACTTTATTTTTGTAATTTTCGCTACTTCAATATGTGTGTGTCTTGTCGCTTGTTTGTTTCTTGCAATATGTTTCTTGTATTTTGTTTTCATATAACTATCCGTGCGCCAGCACTCCGGCCTCTGGCTGTTCCTGGGCACGTAAATAAACATGATTGATTGATTGATTGATTATATTATTATTATTATCA
Source organism: Haemaphysalis longicornis (assembly GCF_048455015.1). Classification (NCBI taxonomy): domain Eukaryota; kingdom Metazoa; phylum Arthropoda; class Arachnida; order Ixodida; family Ixodidae; genus Haemaphysalis; species Haemaphysalis longicornis. The sequence goes on along the minus strand of NW_027526266.1, from coordinate 6,565,340 downwards.
TAACTGTTTACTTTTCGGCAAATTTTCTCGTGCATGGAAGATTGCTCGAATTTTTCAAATATTTAAGTCTGGTGATAAGTCAGCCGTTACCAACTATCGCCCAATCTCACTCCCTTGTGTCGCCTCAAAACTCTTTGAGTCAGCTCTGCACAACGTTCTTGCAGCCTGCGTCAAGAAGGTTCTGATACCAAATCAGCACGGCTTTTTCTCTGGTCGATCGACTGTTACAAATCTTGCAAGCTTCATGACTCAGGCTTCGGCGGCAGTTTGTGAAAACGGCCAGTTGGATGTTATCTATTTTGACCTCAGTAAGGTGTTTGATGTAGTGAACCATAAATTATAAATAACAAGCTTACTATGTCCGGTGTTGATGCAAGCCTTGTTGCCTTGTTGTCCAACTATCTCCTTGACCGGTCCTTTTACGTAGATGTAAACTTCAAAAGGTCTATTGTTTACACTGCAACGAGTGGTGTACCTCAGGGTTCTGTGCTGGGTCCACTATTGTTTTCTATCTTTATCAATGATGTGTCCACAGTGAGAACAAAATCTTCATTTCTTCTCTATGCTGATGATGTAAAGCTATTAATGCACATTAGCACTTTTCGGGAATTCTGTGCCTTGCAGAGGGATGTGTCGGAATTATCGGTCTGGTGCAGCAAACACTGTCTAATTTTAAATCCAGCTAAAACAAAGGTTGTCACGCACAGCCGGAAAACCCATCGTCTACTGTTTTCCTACAGTATAGAGGGAGCTCCTTTGCAAAGGGTTGAGGAGATTAGGGACCTCGGAGTTCTTTTCGGCAGTACCCCCTCTTTTTCTTCTCATATTAGGCTCATCACCCGGTGAGCGCTCCGAAGTCTTGGAAATGTGTGTCGGATTACAAAGGAATTCTCTTCTCCAGATCCATTTCTAATGCTATACAATGCAATATGTATCCCCCAGTTAGAATATGCTTCTGTTGCCTGGAACGGCATCTCCAAATGTAGTAGTGGATTAATAGAACGTGTGCAGAAGAAGATTTTATCCATATTTAAACACCGTCATCACAATCACAGTTTTCATCCTGATTCTGACTTACCCATAGTTACTTCCATCCCTTCGTTGACATGCAGACGTATGCGTGCAGACCTTACATTTCTTCACAAAATTGTTCATGGTGACCTTTCTTGCGCGGACCTGATTAACTGTTTAGATTTTAGGGTTCCACAGAGGCCCACCAGGTCGCATCGCCCTTTCTTGACCGCTGCGCGCAACTCCAATCATTCTCCAGTCGCAGAATACAGAATTGCTACAACCGCTTCTCTGAACGCCTTGACATCTTTCATAGCTCCTTTACAATTTACCGTACTGCGCTGTTGAACAGAGTATGTTAAACATCTGTGATATCTCTGTCGTTCGTTTTTCTTTTTTTTTATTGCAAAAATTTGGTTTCTCTGCGGTTCTGTTTAACCAATATAGTTGCCTGTTTTTGAAACTGTTTACTTATCGTGCTTGTCCTATCATTTGTCTCTATATTCTTGTCAGTGTTTTTGTCGTCTTACTGTCAAACTTTGTTCTCGGCTTATTGTGTATTCATTACAATAAGCTGAGCCACAAAGACATCTTCTTTTTTCTTTTTTACCTGTACCCAGCCCCCGCCTGTGCTTTATTTTTGTAATTTTCGCTACTTCAATATGTGTGTGTCTTGTCGCTTGTTTGTTTCTTGCAATATGTTTCTTGTATTTTGTTTTCATGTAACTATCCGTGCGCCAGCACTCAGGCCTCTGGGGTCTCCTGGGCACGTAAATAAACATGATTGATTGATTGATTGATTATTATTATTATCAATATTATTATTATTATTATTATTATTATTCCAGCATCAAGCGGCTCAAGCCCACAAGAAAGCGAGGGCTTGAGCCGCATGATGCTGGTCCGAATGATGTTCTCGTCCAGTTGTAAACAACCGGAGTTCTCGCCCTGGTGACAACTCCGGTTGCTTACAACTGGACGAGAACATCATTCGGACCAGCATCAAGCGGCTCAAGCCCTCGCTTTCTTGTGGGCCAGATGGTATTCCTGCTGCAATCCTAAAAACATATGCAAATATATTCGTTCCTGTGTTCACTTCAATATTTAATAACTGTCTCCGGTCGGGAACGTTTCCTCGCTCATGGAAAATCTCTCGCGTATTCCCTGTTTTCAAGTCAGGCCTAAAAACTGATGCTATAAACTATAGGCCTGTCTCGCTGCTTTGTTCTGCCTCTAAAATTTTCGAGTTATCTCTTCATACGGTCTTGTCTTTCTCATTTAAACATGTCCTCATTCCTAATCAACATGGATTTATGCGTGGTCGTTCAACTTCCACGAACCTTGTATGCTTCATGGAGAAGGCTGTCCCAGCAATCGTTGGTAGAAGCCAACTGGATGTGGTCTACTGTGACATGAGCAAAGCCTTTGATGTTGTCAACCACTCGTTATTGCTGGCAAAGCTCACTCTGTTAGATGTACACGCTTCTTTGGTGGGTCTTATACGTTGTTATCTCAAGGAGCGATATTGCTATGTAAGTGTTAACGGTCAAACATCATTTAGGTACAAAGCAACCAGTGGTGTACCCCAAGGCTCTGTCCTGAGTCCCCTTCTTTTTTCCATTTTCATTAACGATGTTGCTTCTGCCATTCAAAATTCTTCTTTGTTGTTGTACGCTGATGATATAAAAATCTTTAGAGAAGTGCGTAGTGTTCAGGACTGTAATTCTCTTCAGGTTGATATTGTGTCATTCCATCGTTGGTGCACCAAAAACGACCTTATTTTGAACCCTTCAAAAACTAAAGTTGTCTCCTATAGTAGAAAAACTCAACAACTGCAATACCCTTATGAAATTGCAGGCACCACACTGCCGAGGGTGACCGAAATTCGGGACTTGGGAGTACTGTTTGATTCGCCTCTGACTTTCTCTTCCCACATTGCACAAATTACCCGTCGGTCTCTTCGTTGTCTGGGTGCTGTTTGCAGGTATTCTAGAGAGTTTAAAGGTCCGCTTCCTTTCTTAAAGTTGTATTCGGCTCTCTGCTTACCTCTTCTTGAATACGGGTCTGTTGTCTGGAATGGAACTTGCAAGTCCAATAGTGACCGTATCGAAAGGGTTCAAAATAAGTTCCTTTCTATCTTTAAGCACCGCTTCCGTCATGTGCAACACGACGCATACGGCATCATGTCTCTTCTGAAAAGCATTCCTTCCCTTCGGTGTCGACGAATGCGAGCTGATATTATCTTTCTCTATAAACTTCTTCATGGCAATATTTTGTGTGACGATTTGGTTACACTTATCAATGTCAATTTGCCAAATAAACTTTTCAGAAAATTTCCACCTTTCAGACCAGTTGCTTTAAATAGCCGACGCTCGTCCATCTGCCGAATACAATGTGCATATAATGAATATTCCGTTTGGCTTGATATATTCCAGAGCTCCTTTACTTTGTTCTCTAATGAGTTGAAAACTGTTGTAGCTTAAGTCCTTTATATCATTCCAAATTTATGTACCCTATGTATTATGTGCAAACTGTTCGTGCTTGCTTTTCACTTTTTCTTGTTTTGTGTTGCTTGAATATTTGTACGTTTTTAGTGTCAGTGTTGGTAATGATGAAGCTTTTCCCCCTTTTTTTTGGAACTTCCTAATATGTTGTTAGAAAACCTTGGCTATATACGTATACTCTATGTCATGTTGATTCAATATTTGCTTGTATAGTTCCTATTTTTCACATCTACTGAACGTTTCGCTGGCCGAGTGGCATGGCTTGCAACACTAAGCTTGCCTTTTCTTTTTTGACTTTCTGTTCTTTTTTTTCCTTTTTTGCTTTCTAAGATTTCTGTAACTATTTTTACTTTATTGTTTATGTCATACATATACTTTGTGTATGTTGTCTTGTCTTAATTGTAGTGTTTTTTTTTGTATGGTGTACCAGTACCAAGACCCTAGGGTTGTTCCTGGGCACCGAAAATAAAGGTTGATTGATTGATTGATTGATTGATCATTATTATCTGCTCTGCTGCAGTCGGTGTCTTCGGCTTCTCCTGCACTGCCTCCTACTCCGTCTCAATTTTCCCTGGTGCATTCTGCGCCTGTGCTTGACTGTCTCCCTCCTACTGTTGAGAAGAAGCGGCGAAGCCGGGCATGTGTAGGTGCATCGGACACATGTGGATTGGTCGTCGTTCCACAGCCGAAGCACCCCAAAGCAATGTTCATTTCAAAGCTTTCTCCGTCCACGACCTCTGCTAGTCTTATTGCCCATCTGTTAAGCTTAGGTGTCTCGCCCTTGAACTGCCGATGACTGCAAACTAAATTTGAAACGTACGCATCCTTTTATATTTCCGTCAGTGAAGAGTTTTTCGAGCGCTTGAATGACCCCGCTGTTTGGCCGAAAGACTGCCTCTTTAAGGAGTTTCGAGGCCTGTTTTGCGAAGGCATGCTTCACAGCTCTGAGCGCAACACATCAGAAAAAGAATAATGACTAGTTTAGATGTTTTTTATCAGAATGTGCGAGGTCTTCGAACTAAGGCGACTGAATTTTTTGGTAATGTTCTGGTTTCTTGCTTTCCGTTAATAGCTATATCTGAAACTTGCGGCAAGATGGCGCCCAGCAAGGATTGCTGCATTCTATGCTCTTGTGATTTTATGGTAAACAAAAGTTTTTCCGCTGCCATTCCTGCAAAAAACGCGTGCACGCGAAGTGTGTTGTGTAGCCGGACGCTAAACTTCAACTCCTGAGTTCTGGCGCTCGGCCGTTTAAGTGTAACATCTGCGAAACGGCTGAGGCGGCGGCTAGGCCTAGTGGAGCCGGCGACGACTTCGGCACGTCCGCAAGCGGGGTTCCTTCCCCCTGCTCCCTTCGACGAGACTCGCCGCCCGTCGTCGAGAAGGCCCCGGCCCCGCCTTCCCAGCCTTTTGACCTTGACGCCGAAGCTGCTGGTCTTCGCGCACTCCTCATCGACGCGCTGGATGGAATTTCTTTCCTCACCGACCAAGTGGTCCGGCTGCGGGGGGACAACGACCTCATGCGCCGGGTAAACGCGCACTCTTTCGACCGTCTCCGTCAAGAGAGTGAGGGAGACCGCGCCATTATGCGAAGGTGGTTAGTTCCCTGCGTGCGGAGGTGTGCTCCTTGCGTGCCGAATTGCTTCGTCGCCCCCCTGCCTTGCAGGATGAAGTACGTCGCAGCTCGGAAAAGCCTTCTTTCACGCAAGTTGTCTACAAAGAAGTGTCACCGTCGGCTACGTCGGCTCCGCTGCAGTCGGTGTGTTCGGCTTTTCCGACACTGCCTCCCACTCCGTCCCGACTTTCCCCGGTGCAATCTGTGTCTGTGCTTGACCGTAACCCTCCTACTATTGAGAAGAAGCGCCGAAGCCGGGCATGTGTAGGCGCATCGGATACATGCGGACTCCGTCGTTCCGCAGCCGAAGCGCCCCAAAGCTATGTTCGTCTCAAAGCTTTCCCCATCCATCACCTCTGCTAGCCCTAATGCCCATCTGTCAACCTTAGGTGTCTCGTCTTTGAGCTGCCGACGACTGAAGACTAAGTTTGACAAGTACGCATCCTTTTATATATCCGTCAGTGAAGAGTTTTTCGAGCGCTTGAATGACCCCGCTGTAAGGCCGAAAGACTGCCTCTTTAAGGAGTTTCGAGGCATGTTTCGCGAAGGCATGCTTCACAGCTCTGAGCGCATCACATAAGAAAAGCAATGATGACTAGTACTTTGGATGTGTTTTATCAGATTGTGCGCGGTCTTCGTACCAAGGCAACTGACTTCTTTGGTAATGTTCTGTCTTCTTGGGGTTCTTCTTGGGGTTTTTTACATCCCCCCTGATGTAGCTCCTGACGCATTCAATCTGTTAGTCTCCTCCATTGAACAGGAGCTTATTACTCATTGCCATCGCAAGGTCCTCCTTCTTGGAGACTTTAACGCTCCTGGCGTTCAGTGGAGCCATCTATCCTGTTCCCACCATAACCACTACATTGAACAGAAGGGTAATAGATTACTAGATTTTTCGCCTTTCACTTCCATGGCACAGCACAATCACATAGAAAACTGCAGTGGAAACATTTTGGACCTGTGTTTTTCGAATTTTGATGTTAGTGTGTCACGCTCTGATTGTCCTTTAGTTACACCTGACAGATTTTATCCTCCTATTACTATTTCCTGTTGCCTTCCTACAATGCTCCACCGTTCTGTAATTTCAATCAATGCGCAACCTCGCTACGCTTTCGCCCGGGGAAATTACGTTGGGCTGTATGATTACTTTTCTGCTGCCCCTTGGTCGACAGTCATTGACGAAACTGATGTCAATGAACAAGTTGACCGTTTTACTGAGAGTGTATTTTTGGGTATGAAGAGATACATCCCGCAATATTTACCAAAGATTCCCACACTGGTTTTCTTCTGAATTGCGGGATGCCCTTAAACTCAAAGAACGTGCGCACAGAAAGATGAAGCGCTCTGGTGCGAACCCGTTCGCTCAGGAGTTTCGGCGCCTACGTGCCTTATGCAAAATATTGCACAAGCGTGATCACGCTTCGTACCTGGCGTCAGTAGAAGCTAAAGCAACCCATCAACTGGGAGCCTTCTGGAAGTACATTCATTCAAGATCTAGTAAAACTAAAGAATCTATTCGTTTACTAGACTCCAACGGCAATAAGGTTGCGGAGGTGGCCGACTGCTTTGCTCGTCAGTTTTCTTCTTTTTTCGGAATTAGCTGTGGCAGTGATAACAGTAGCGCCCCTTGTCACCAGGGTGGTAACTCTGGTTGTTTCCAACTGGATGAGAACATCGTGCGGACCAGTATCAAGCGGCTAGAGCCCTCGCTTTCTTGTGGACCAGATGGTATTCCTGCCGCCATTCTAAAAACATATGCAAACATATTCGTTCCTCTGTTGACTTCAATGTTTAATAACTGTCTCCGGTCTGTTACGTTCCCTCGCTCATGGAAAATTTCTTGCGTATTCCCTGTATTCAAGTCATGCCGAAAACTGACGCCACAAACAATAGGACAGTCTCGCTCCTTTGTTCTGCCTCTAAACTATTCGAGTTATCTCTTCATAAGGTGTTGTCTTGCTCACTGAAACAAGTCCTCATTCCTAATCAACATGGCTTTATGCGTGGTCGTTCAACTTCCACAAACCTCGCGTGCTTCAAAGAGCAGGCTGTCCCAGCAATCGTGTGTAGAAGCCAGCTTGATGTGGTCTACTATGACATGAGCAAGGCCTTTGATGTAGTCAAGTACTCGTTATTGCTTGCCAAGCTCATTCTGTTCGATGTCCACGCTACTTTGGTGGGACTTATACGTTGCTATCTCCAGCAGCGACATTGCTATGTAAGTGTTAACGGTCAAACTTCATTTAGGTACAAAGCAACCAGTGGTCTACCCCAGGGATCTGTTCTGGGTCCCCTTCTTTTCTACATTTTCATTAACGATGTTGCTTCTGCCATTCAAAATTCTTTTTTTTGTTGTATGCTGATGATATGAAAATCTTCAGAGAAGTGCGTAATGTTCAGGACTGCAATTCTCTTCAGGCTGATATCGTGTCATTCCATTGTTGGTGCACCAAAAACGACTTAATTTTGAACCCTTCAAAAACGAAAGTTGTTTCCTATAGTAGGAAAACTGAACAGCTGCAATACTCCTATAAAATAGCAAGCACTGCACTGCCGAGGGTGACCGAAATTCGGGACTTGGGAGTACTATTTGATTCTTCTCTGACTTTCTCTTCCCATGTTACACAAATTACCGGACGCTCTCTTCGATGTCTGGGTGCTGTTTGCAGGTATTCTAGAGAGTTTAAAAGTCCTCTTTCTTTCTTAAAGTTGTATTCGGCTCTCTGCTTACCTCTTCTCGAATACGGTTCTTTTGTTTGGAATGGAACTTGCAAGTCCAATAGTGACCGCTTTGAAAGGGTTCAAAATAAGTTCCTTTCTATCTTTAGGCACCGTTTCCGTCATGTACAAGAAGACGCAAACGGCAGCATATCTTGTCTCAAAGGTATTCCTTCCCTTTGGTGTCGACGAATGAGAGCTGACATTATCTTTCTTTATAAACTTCTTCATGGTGATATCCTGTGTGATGACTTGATTGCACTTATCAATGTCAACTTGCCAAACAAACTTTTCCGAAGATTTCAAAGTTTCAGAACAGATGCTTTAGGTAGAAGACGCTCGTCCATCTGCAGAATACAATGTGCATATAATGAATATTCCAATCGTCTTGATATATTCCAGAGCTCTTTGTCTTTGTTCTCTAATGAATTGAAAACTGTTGTAGATTAAGTTCCTTTATGTCATTTATTTTATCTATTTCTGTTCCGTATTTATTTTATGCAAATCATCATCTTGCTTGTTTGTTTTTCACTTTTCCTGATTTTGTGTTGCTTGAGTTTCTCTCGGTTTAAGTGTCAGTGCTTGTAACGCTGAACTTCGTTTTTCCATTTTGAAACTTCCTAACATTTTGTTACAAAACCTTTGTTTTATGCGTATAATCTATCTCCGTCATGTTCATTGAGTATTTGCTTGTTTATTTTCAATTTTTCTCGTGCCTTCAACGTTTTGCTGGCCGGGTGTCATGGCTTCTAACACTAGGCTTCCTTTTTTTTGCTGTTTTGCTTACTGGGATCTCTGTAACTATTTTTACCTTATTGTTTCTTTCATATACATTGTTTTCTGTGTTGTGTTGTCTTGATTTTAGTTTGTTTTTATGAATGCTTGTATATGGTGTACTAGTACCAAGACCCTAGGGTTGTTCCTGGGCACCAAAAATAAAGGTTGATTGATTGATTGATTAAATAATTATTATAATGCGGCGCCATCTTGCGCCGCCAAATGGCGCCTAGCAAGGATTGCTGTATTCTGTGCTCCTTTGTTTTTTACCGTAAGCAAGAGTTTTTCCGCTGTATTTCCTGTAAGAAACGCGTGCACGCGAAGTGTGTTGTATGGCCGGACGCTGAGCTACAGCTCCTGAGATCTGGTGCTCGACCGTTCAAGTTTAATATTAGTTAAACGGCTGAGGTGGCGGCTAGGCCTAGCGTAGCCAACGACGACATCGGCCCGTCCACAAGCAGGGCTCCTTCCCCCTCCCTTCGACGAGACTCGCCGGCAGTCGTCAAGAAAGCCCCCCGACCGTCGTCCCAACCGGTTCACCGTGGAGGGGAAGCTGCCGATCTTCGCGCACTCTTCATCGACGCGCGGGACGACATTTGTTTCCTCAAGACCAAGTGGCCCGGCTGCGGGAGGACAACGATCTCCTACGCCGGGAAAACGCGCAGGCTTTAGACCGTCTCCGTCAGTGGAGGGAGGGTGACCGCGCCCATTATGCGCAGGTGGTTGCCTCCTTGCGAGCCGAGGTGTGCTCCTTGCGTGCCCAACTACTTCACCACCCCGACGCTTTGCCGGAAGGAGTGCGTCACAGCTTAGGGCAGCCTTCTTTTGCCCAAGCTGTAAACAAGGAAGTGTTGCCTCCGGCTACATCTGCTCCGCTGGAGTCGGTGTCTTCGGCTTCTCCTGCACTGCCTCCTACTCCGTCCCAACTTTCCCCGGTGCATTCTGCGCCTGTGTTTGACTGTCTCCCCCCTACTGTCGAGAAGAAGCGTCGAAGCCGGGCATGTGTAGGTGCATCGGACACATGTGGATTGGTCATCGTTCCGCAGCCGAAGCGGCCCAAAGCAATGTTCGTTTCAAAGCTTTCTCCGTCCACGACCTCTGCTAGTCTTAATGCCCATCTGTCAATCTTAGGTGTCTCGCCCTTGAAGTGCCGACGACTAAGACGAAATTTGACACGTACGCATCCTTTTATATTTCCGTCAGTGAAGAGTTTTTCGAGCGCTTGAATGACTCCGCTGTTTGGCCGAAAGACTGCCTCTTTAAGGAGTTTCGAGGCATGTTTCGCGAAGGCATGCTTCACAGCTCTGAGCGCAACACATCAGAAAAAGAATAATAACTAGTTTAGATGTTTTTTATCAGAATGTGCGAGGTCTTCGAAATAAGGCGACTGAATTTTTTGGTAATGTTCTGGCTTCTGGCTTTCCGTTATTAGCTATACCTGAAACTTGGTTGTGCCCTGATATTCTATCCAGTGATTATTTTCCTCAAAATTACCATGTATATCGTAATGATCGTGCCTTAACGGGATGCAAACAAAAGGGGGCGGGGTACTTCTCGCAGTTAACAAATCTTTCCCGTGTGTGCTACGTAGCGATATTGAAAACGCAGGTGAGGCTTTATGGGTCGAAATTAATATCTCTAAAACTGACAAACTTTTAGTTGGTGTTTTTTACGTTCCTCCTGATGTAGTTCCTGATGCGTGCAATAAGTTAGTCTCCTCAATTGAACAGGTGCTCACTACTCATTGCGACCTCAAGGTCCTCCTCCTTGGAGATTTTAACGCTCCTCGCGTTCAGTGGAGCCACCTCATATGTTCCTACTACAACCACCACTTTCAACAGAAGGGTAATAGGTTACTAGATTTTTCGTCTTTCACTTCCATGGCACAGCGTAATCACATACAAAACTGCAGTGGAAACATTCTGGACTTGTGCTTTTCAAACTTCGATGGCGTTAGTGTTTCGCGCTCTGATTGTGCTTTAGTAATACCCGACAAATATCGCCCTCCTCTTTCTATTTCCTGTTGCCTTCCTACAATACTCCACCGTTCTGTTTTTATAAGCAATGCGCAACCTCGCTACGCTTTCGCCCGGGGAGATTACGTTGGGCTGTATGGCTACTTTTCTGCTGCCCCTTCGTCAACAGTCATTGACCTCTCTGATGTCAATGAACAAGTTGACCGTTTTACTGAGATTGTGCTTTTGGGTATGAAGAAATACATCCCGCAATATTTACCAATGAAGTTCAAGTTCCCACGCTGGTTTTCTTCTGAATTGTGGGATGCCCTTAAACTCAAAGAACGTGCGCACAGAAAGATGAAACGCTCTGGTGCGAATCAGTTCGCTCAGGAGTTCCGGCGCCTACGTGCCCTATGCAAAATATTGCACAAGCGTGATCATGCTTTGTACCTGGTGTCAGTTGAAGCTAAAGCAACTCATCAGCCGGGAGCCTTCTGGAAGTACATTCATTCTAGATCTAGTACAACGAAATAATCTATTCCTCTTCGGGATTCCAACGGCGATGAGGTTGCAGATGCGGCCGACTGCTTTGCTCGTCAGTTTTCTTCTTTGTTTGGGCTTAGCGGTGGTAGTGATGACGGCAGCGTCTCTGGTCACCAGGACGGTAACTCCGCTTGTTTCCATTTGGATGAGAACATCGTGCGGACCAGCATCAAGCGGCTTAAGCCCTCGTTTTTTTGGGCCAGATGGTATTCCTGCTGCATTTCTAAAAACGTATGCAAATATATTCGTTCCTGTGTTCACCTCAATATTTAATAACTGTCTCCAGTCTGGCACGTACCCTTGCTCATGGAAAATCTCTCGTGTATTCCCTGTTTTCAAGTCAGGCCCAAAAACTGACCCCATGAACTATAGGCCAGTGTCGCTCATTTGTTCTGCCTCTAAAATATTCGAGTTATCTTTTCATGCGGTCTTGTCTTTCTCACTTAAACACGTCCTCATCACTAATCAACATGGCTTCATGCGTGGTCGCTCAACTTCCGCAAACCTCGCATGCTTCATGGAGCAGGCAGTCCCAGCAGTCGTTGGTAGAAGACAGCTTGATGCGGTCTACTGTGACATGAGCAAGGCCTTTGATGTAGTCAACCACTCGTTATTGCTTGCCAAGCTCATTCTCTTAGATGTTCACGCTTCTTTAGTGGGTCTTATACGTTGCTATCTCCAGGAGCGATATTGCTATGTAAGTGTTAACGGTCAAACATCATTTAAGTACAAAGCAGCAAGTGTTGTACCCCAGGGCTTTGTGCTGCGCCTCCTTCTTTTTTCCATTTTCATTAACGATGTTGCTTCTGCCATGCAAAATTCTTTTTTGATGTATGCTGATGATATCAAAATCTTCAGAGAAGTGCGTAATGTTCAGGACTGTAATTCTCTTCAGGCTGATATCGTGTCATTCCATCGTTGGTGCACCAAAAACGACTTAATTTTGAACCCCTCAAAAACTAAAGTTGTTTCCTATAGTAGGAAAACTCAACAGCTGCAATAGTCCTATAAAATAGCAAGCACTGCAGTGCCATGGGTGACCGAAATTCGGGACTTGGGAGTACTATTTGATCCTTCTCTGACTTTCGCTTCCCACGTTACACAAATTACCGGACGCTCTCTTCGATGTCTGGGTGCTGTTTGCAGGTATTCTAGAGAGTTTAAAAGTCCTCTTCTTTTCTTAAAGTTATATTGAGCTCTCTGCTTACCTCTTCTCGAATACGGTTCTGTTGTTTGGAATGGAACTTGCAAGTCCAATAGTGACCGCATCGAAAGGGTTCAAAATAAGTTCTTTTCTATCTTTAGGCACCGTTTCCGTCATGTACAAGGAGACGCAAACGGCATCATGTCTCTTCTGAAAAGCATTCCTTCCCTTCGGTGTCGACGAATGCGAGCTGATATTATCTTTCTCTATAAACTTCTTCATGGCAATATTTTGTGTGATGACTTGGTTGCACTTATCAATGTCAACTTGCCGAACAAACTTTTCCGAAGATTTTGAACTTTCAGAACAGATACGTTAAGTAGACGACGCTTGTTCATCTGCAGAATACAATGTGCATATAATGAATATCCCGATCGTCTTGATATATTCCAGAGCTCTTTGTCTTTGTTCTCTAATGAATTGAAAACTGTTGTAGATTAAATGCCGTTATGTCATCTATGTACCGTATTTCTGTTCCGTATTTATTTTATGCAAATCATCATCTTGCTTGTTTGTTTTTCAGTTTTCGTGATTTTGTGTTGCTTCAATTTCGGTCGGTTTAGTGTCAGTGCTTGTAACGCTGAACTACGTTTTTCCATTTTGAAACTTCCTAAGATTTATTTACAAAACCTTTGTTTTATGTGTATAATCTATCTCCGTCATGTTCATTGAGTATTTGCTTGTGTATTTTCAATTTTTCACGTGCCCTCAACGTTTTGCTGGCCTGGTGTCATGGCTTCTAACGCTAGGCTTCCTTTTTTTGCTGTTTTGGTTTCTGGGATCTCTGTAAATATTTTTACTTTATTGTTTCTTTCATATATATGGTTTTCTATGTTGTGTTGTCTTGATTTTAGTTTGTTTTTAATAATGCTAGTATATGGTGTACCAGTACCAAAACCCTAGGGTTGTTCCTGGGCACCGAAAATAAAGGTTGGTTGATTGATTGATTGATTGAATTTTATTATTGTCTCTGTCTTATTCTGTCTCTGTCTGTCCTCTTATTGTCTCTGTCTCGGTAGCGACGCAGCATTGCTCTGGCAGTGTTGACAATTGTGCAGTCCCGCGATAACCTTTCAAGCGTGGAGAATATGCTGAGCTGTATCACTATTATTCATCTGCTGAATGGTCTAGTGTTTTGGATGTCAATGATGTTGACGAACAGGTTCGACGTTTTACCGAAATCGTCAGAAGTGGCATGGAAAAGTACATCCCTTGTTATGAGCCTGTTCCTTCCAAATTTCCCCACTGGTTTTCGAAAGAACTTCGAAGTTTGCTTAAACTTAAGGACAGCGCCCACAAAAAGCCCAGCGTTCTCGGCTTCACAAGTGGAAAGCGGAATTTAGACGGTATCGCTCACTTTGTAAAATCCTCTACTGGCGTGACCACCAGCTCTATATAGAATCGTTATAGGCTGCTGCGTCTCAGAAACCGGCTGAATTCTGGAGGTATGTACGCGCCCGTACTAAAGCGTCTAAAGAACACGTTAGCCTGCTTACTTCCGATGGTGAAGAGGTGTACGATGTTGCCACCAGTTTTGCTCAGTACTTTCATTCTGTCTTTCAACTGCCAGATTGCAACGACGAACGCCAATCGTTTAATAACTCTAATTTTATCAGACCTAGGTTCGATTAAAAAATTGTCAATGATAGCCTTCAACGGATGAAACCATCATTTTCCTTTGGTGCAGATGGAATTCCAGCAGCCCTCATGAAGGCTTACGGCAACCTTTTTGTGCCTGTCTAAACTTCCATTTATTATAACTGCTTACTTTTAGGTAAATTTCCTCGTGTACGGAAGATCGCTCGTATTTTTCTAATATTTAAGTCTGGTGATAAGTCAGTCGTTTGTAATTATCGCCCGATCTCACTCCTTTGTGTCGCCTCAAAACTCTTAGAGTCAGCTCTGCACAACGTTCTTGCTGCCTGCGTCAAGAACGTTGTAATACCAAATCAGCACGGCTTTTTCTCGGGTCGATCGACGGTCACAAATCTTGCAAGCTTTATGACACAGGCTTCGGCTGCAGTTTGTGAAAACGGCCAGTTGGACGTTATTTATTTTGACCTCAGTAAGGCATTTGATATGGTGAACCATCAGGTATTAAATAACAAGCTTGCTAAGTCCGGTGTAGACGCAAGCCTTGTTGCCTTGTTGTCCAACAATCTCCTTGACCGCTCCTTTTATGTAGATGTTAACTACAAAAAGTCTAGTGTTTACCCTGCAACAAGTGGTGTACCCCAGGGTTCCGTGCTAGGGCCAATTATTGTTTTCTGTCTTTATCAATGATGTGTCAGCAGTGTTAACAAACTCTTCTTTTCTTCTCTATGCTGATGATATCAAACTATTTAGCACATTAGCGGTGTTCAGGACTGCTGTGCCTTGCAGAGGGATGTGTCGGAATTATCAGTCTGGTGCAGAAAAAACTGCCTAATTTTAAACCCCACTAAAACAAAGGTTGTCACCTACAGCCGGAAAACCCACCGTCTGCTGTTTTCCTACAGTATTGAGGGAGCTCCTCTGCAAAGGGTTGAGGAGATTATGGACCTAGGGGTGATTTTCGACAGTATCCTCTCTTTTTCTCCTCATATTAGGCTCATCACCCGGCGAGCACTCCGAAGTCTTGGAATCGTGTGTCGGATTACAAAGGAATTCTCTTCTCCAGATCCATTTCAAATGCTATACAATGCAATATGTATACCACTGTTAGAATATGCTTCTGTTGCCGGGAACGGCATCTCCAAATCTAGTAGTGAAATAATAGAACGTGTGCAGAAGACGTTTTTATCCATATTTAAACACCGTCATCACAATCACAGTTTTCATCCTGATTCGGACTTACCCATAGTCCCTTTCATCCATTCCTTGAACAGCAGACGTATGCGTGCGGACCTTACATATCTTCACAAAATTGTTCATGGTGACCTTTCTTTCGCAGACCTGCTTAACTGTTTAGAGTTTAGTGTACCACAAAGGCCCACCAGGTCACATCGCCCGTTCTTGACCGCTGCGCGCAACTCCAATCGTTCTCCTGTGCGCAAAATACAGAATTGTTACAACCGCTTCTTTGAACGCCTTGACATCTTTCAGAAATCCTTTACAATTTACCATACAGCGCTGTTGAATACAGTATGTTAAACACCTATGATATGTCTGTCGTTCTTTTTTTTCTGGAATTTGGTTTCTCTGCGGTTGTTTCTATCCAACTGATAGTTGCCTATTTTTGAAACTGTTTACTCTCATTTCTTCGTCTTATCATTTGTCTCTACACTCTTGCCGTTGTTTTAGTTGTATTACTGTCAAACTTTGTTGCTCTGGCTTTCGTGTGGCCTTTACGACAGGCAGAGCAACATAGGCATCTCTTTTTTTTATTTTTTACCTGCACCCAGGCTCCGCCCGTGCGTTATTTCTGTAATTTTCGCTACTTCAATATGTGTGTGTCTTGTCGCTTGTTTGTTTCTTGCTATATGTTTCTTGTATTTTGTTTTATTGTAACTACCCGTTCGCCAGCTTTCAGGCCTCTGGCTGTTCCTGGGCACGTAAATAAACTTGATTGATTTATTGATTGATTATTATATTATTATTATTGTTATTAATATTATTCCGTTGTTTTTGTTGTATTACTGTCAAACTTTGTTGCTCTGCCTTTCGTGTGGCCTTTACGACAGGCAGAGCCACAAAGGCATCTTCTTTTTTTTCTTTTTTACCTGTACCCAGGCTCCGCCTGTGCTTTATTTTTGTAATTTTCGCTACTTCAATATGTGTGTGTCTTGTCGCTTGTTTGTTTCTTGCTATATGTTTCTTGTATTTTGTTTTATTGTAACTACCCGTTCGCCAGCTTTCAGGCCTCTGGCTGTTCCTGGGCACGTAAATAAACTTGGTTGATTTATTGATTGATTATTATATTATTATTATTGTTATTAATATTATTCCGTTGTTTTTGTTGTATTACTGTCAAACTTTGTTGCTCTGCCTTTCGTGTGGCCTTTACGACAGGCAGAGCCACAAAGGCATCTTCTTTTTTTCTTTTTTACCTGTACCCAGGCTCCGCCTGTGCTTTATTTTTGTAATTTTCCCTACTTCAATATGTGTGTGTCTTGTCGCTTGTTTGTTTCTTGCTATATGTTTCTTGTATTTTGTTTTATTGTAACTACCCGTTCGCCAGCTTTCAGGCCTCTGGCTGTTCCTGGGCACGTAAATAAACATGATTGATTGATTGATTGATTATTATTATTATTATTATTATTGAAAACTGTTGTAGCTTAAGTCCTTTATGTCATTCTAAATTTATGTAGCGTATTTATTATATGCAAACTGTGCTCTTGCTTGTTTTTCACTTTTCCTTGTTTTGTGTTGCTTGAATATCTGTACATTTAAGTGTCAGTGTTCGTAAAGCTGAAGCTTTTTCCTTTTTTTCATTTTGAAACTTCGTAACTGTTTGTTGGAAAACTTTGATTTTATATTTATACTTTATGTCATGTTCATTCAATATTTGCTTGTATAGTTCCTATTTTTCACGTCTCTTGAACGTTTCGCTGGCCGAGTGCTATGGCTTGCAACCATGTCTTTTCTTTTTTGACCTTTTGTTCTTTTTCTTTCTTTTTTTTTGCTTTGAAAGATTTCTGTAACTATTTTTTACTCTATTGTTTGTGTCATACATATTGTTTTTGTGTGTTGTCTCGTCTTACTTTTAGTGTTTTTACGTTTTGTATGGTTAACCAGCACCAAGACCCTAGGGTTGTTCCTGGGCACCGAAAATAAAGGTTGATTGATTGATTGATTGATTGATTGAATATTATTATTATTTGCGGACGAACTGTACTCCGCTTTTGAATGCAATCTCTTCGCCTGTGCTTTTTTTGTAGATATAACAAACACGTTTGACTCCGTTTGCCATAAAATATTGTTAAGAAAACTATACTTTTTAGGTTTTGGGGGCCGTTTTATGATCTACTAAATCAATATCTATGCGCTCGATTTCAGGTTGTTGCTACGAATAACCATTTAGAATTCAGCACTCCTCTGCTTTATAAACCGGCGTACCATAGGGTTCAATTTTATCCTCACTCCTCTTCAATCCTTACATGAACGATTTTCCTTTGGCAATTGCTAAATGTAAAGTCTTTCGGTACGTCGATGACAAAGTTTAACTTTCAAAACATCTCAACTATGGAAGAGCGGTAAATGTTTTACAAAGTGACATAGATAACGCAGTACGTTGGTTTTCTCAAAATCGCATTACAATGAATTCTAACAAAACAAAAATGATTTGCTTTCGAAATCGATTGAAAACTACATTGATCAATATTCCTGTATATCGACATGATCATCACCATCCTTGCCAATGTAATGTGGTTGAATATGTTGAATATGTCAAGTATTTAGGAATTTTTTTGACTGTGCAATGACGTGGCAACACCATTTATCGTATGTTTGTGGTAAGCTTCGTAAGGTGGCGTGGGTACTATTTAATATGAAAACTTTTGTTCCCATGCATGTTAAGAAAAGTATCGCGCATGCTCTCGCATATAGTGTTTTAAGATATGGCATTACCATTTTTGGTAGCTTTTCTTCACGTTGGAAATCTCGAGTTGATTCTGTCCTAAAAAACATATTAAAATCTATAGCTTATGGCTCTCCTATGTACAATTCCACAGACATTTTAAAAGCGTTGTTTTTGCCTTCATTTGATAGTCTTGTTGTACAAACTGTAGTAACCACTTACTTTTGGGAGTCTGATTTTAAGGTTGAAAACAAGCCTGTTAGATTTGTGCGCCCGCAACCTCGTTTTGTTGTTCCTCGTTCACGTACTCGGTACGGTACGGCACGAAGATGTGTTTATGTAGCAAAAATATTTGATGAATTGCCGGAAGAAATTTTTTCGGCCTCTTCAAAAAGGCAATGAAGAAAACTTTGAATGAGAACATGGTACAGTTTTCTGATTGTTTGTAAATTTTGTATCTCTCATTATACGCATACTTATCTTGTTAGGTGGGTATGTTTTGTTGATATCTAGGTGACATCATGTACTTATTTGCCTTTTTTTTCTTTCGCTTCATCGACTTGCCGGGCCCAGTCCCTCAAGTCTAAGTAGGCTTTGACGGGCCCGCTACTCTGTACTTGCACAAATACGGGCAATAAAGTATTATTATTATTCTGCCTGTCGTGTGGCCTTTACGACAGGCAGAGCAACATAGGCATCTTTTTTTATTTTTTACCTGTGCCCAGGCTCCACCTGTGCTTTATTTCTGTCATCTTCCTACTTCAATTTGTGTGTGTCTTGTCGCTTGTTTGTTTGATGTTATATGTTTCTTGTATCCATCTGTGTACCAGCACCAAGGCCTCACGGCTGTTCCTGGGCACAATAAATATACTTAATTGATTGATTGATTATTATTATTACGTTAGCCTGCCTAATTCCGATGGTGAAGAGGTTGACGATGTTGCCACCAGTTTTGCTCAGTACTTTCATTCTGTCTTTCAACTGCCAGATGGCAACGACGAACGCCTAGCGTTTAATAACTCTAATTTTAACCCACCTATGTTCGATGAAAAAATTGTCAATGTTAGGCTTCAACGGATGAAACCATCAGTTTCCTGTGGGGCAGATGGAATTCCAGCAGCCCTCATGAAGGCTTACGGCAACATTTTCGTTCCTGTCTTAACTTCCATTTATAATAACTGCTTACTTCTAGGTAAATTTCCTCGTGCATGGAAGATCGCTCGAATTTTTCCAATATTTAAGTCCGGTGATAAGTCAGCCGTTTCTAACTATCGCCCGATCTCACTCCTTTGTGTCGCCTCAAACCTCTTTGAGTCAGCTCTGCACAAAGTTCTTGCTGCCTGCGCCAAGAACATTGTGATACCAAATCAGCATGGCTTTTTCTCGGGTCGATCGACGGTCACAAATCTTGCAAGCTTTATGACACAGACTTCGGCTGCAGTTTGTGAAAACTGCCAGTTGGACGTTATTTATTTTGACCTCAGTAAGGCGTTTGACGTGGTGAACCATCAGTTATTAATTAACAAGCTTGCTAAGTCCGGTGTAGACGCAAGCCTTGTTGCCTTGTTATCCAACTATCTACTTGACCGGTCCTTTTATATAGATGTTAACTACAAAAAGTCTAGTGTTTACCCTGCAACAAGTGGTGTACCCGAGGGGTCCGTGCTGGGTCCATTATTGTTTTCGGTCTTTATCAATGATGTGTCAACAATGTTAACAAACTCTTCTTTTCCTCTCTGTGCTGATGATGTCAAACTATTTAGGCACATTAGCGGTGTTCAGGACTGCTGTGCCTTGCAGAGGGATGTGTCGGAATTATCGGTCTGGTGCAGGAAAAACTGCCTAATTTTAAACCCCACTAAAACAAAGGTTGTCACCTACAGCCGGAAAACCCACCGCCTGCTGTTTTCCTACAGTATTGAGGGAGCTCCTCTGCAAAGGGTTGAGGAGATTAGGGACCTAAGGGTGCTTTTCGACAGTACCCTCTCTTTTTCTCCTTATATTAGGCTCATCACCCGGCGAGCACTCCGAAGCCTTGGATATGTGTGTCGGATTACAAAGGAATTCCCTTCTCCAGATCCATTTCTAATGCTATACAATGCTATATGTATACCACAGTAAGGATATGCTTCTGTTGCCTGGAACGGCATCTCCAAATCTGGTAATGAAATAATAGAACGTGTGCAGAAGACGTTTTTATCCATATTTAGGCACCGTCATCACAATCACAGTTTTCATCCTGATTTTGACTTACCCATAGTCTCTTCCATCCCTTGCTTGAACTGCAGACGTATGCGTGCAGACCTTACATTTCTTCACAAAATTTTTCATGGTGACCTTTCTTGCGCGGACCTGATTAACTGTTTAGATTTTAGGGTTCCACAGAGGCCCACCAGGTCGCATCGCCCTTTCTTGACCGCTGCGCGCAATTCCAATCATTCTCCAGTCGCAGAATACAGAATTGCTACAACCGCTTCTCTGAACGCCTTGACATCTTTCATAGCTCCTTTACAATTAACTGTACAGCGGTATTGAATACAGTATGGTAACCACCTATAAAATGCCTGTCGTGTTTTTTTTTTTGGAATTTGGTTTCTCTGCGGTTGTGGCTATCCAACTGATAGTTGCCTATTATTGAAACTGTTTACTGTCATTTCTTCGTCTTATCATTTGTCTCTACACTCTTGCCGTTGTTTTTGTTGTATTACTGTCAAACTTTGTTGCTCTGCCTGTCGTGTGGCCTTTACGACAACAGGCAGAGCAACATAGGCATCTTTTTTTATTTTTTACCTGTACCCAGGCTCCGCCTGTGCTTTATTTCTGTCATCTTCCTACTTCAATTTGTGTGTCTTGTCGCTTGTTTGTTTGATGTTATATGTTTCTTGTATTTTGTTTTCATGTAACTACCCGTGCGCCAGCACGCAGGCCTCTGGCTGTTACTGGGCACGTAAATAAACATGATTGATTGATTGATTGATTATTATGGTCGCATCATGGCACCAAGTTAGGACCAGTGTATCCTCTGCTGCCTTGCTTTCTTTGGCAGGCAGTATTTTTTCGATGTTCTGCCTGTAAACGCCGTGGGCACGGGAAGTGCGTTGTTCTTCCGGACGAGGAACTCCAATGTCTCATCTCCGGTGAGCAGCCGTTCTTGTGTTCTTTGTGTGGATGCGGCGTCACCCGCTAGGCCTAGCGAACGCGGTGAGCAAACCAGAGAAGAATGTCAGCCAGCGAGCATCCCGGCCGTACGAGTGGCGTCTCCTTTCGGAGCAAGCTTCGTACCTTCTGCAGACCTATGTGCAGAGGTCTCTGCCCTGGGAAATCTCCTCTCTGAAGCCAGCTCCAGCCTTTGCTTGGTCGGTGATGTAGTCACCGAGCTGCGCGAGGAGAACCGGACTATGCGACGGGACAATATGGCTGGGCTTGCCATCCAGGCTGCAATCGTCACTTCCCTGCATGTGGAGGTTCACTGCCTGCGAGGGGAGCTCGCGGGTCCCCGCCTTCTCCAGCTGCTTCCCCAATTCGTGGTAATCCTTTCATTCCGCCGGTGACGTCAACGCAGTCTTGTATTCCTACGAGGTAGTCATTCGCCGAAGCCGCCGCCAGTCCTGGTGGTGAAGGTGCCCCCTTCCTGTCCTCTACCACCGCTTCGCCGTTCGTTGAACGCCCCCGCAGTCAACCTGCTTCGGCTTCAGCACTTTGGTTTCCCGTTCGGTATACCCTCTGCCTCCGCCTCCAAGGTCCGACACTGCGTTTAATAAAAAAGGAGCCCTCCCTGCTTGGGTGCGTCGGAAGCTTCCCAGATGGTTGTGGCACACTGACCACCAAGCTCCAAGGCCACCTTTGTTTCAAAACTGTTGTCTAACACCACATTTTCTCAACTGCTGGCAAACTTGTCAAATGTGCAAGTTACGCCTGTCATGTGTGGGGACACCCCCTGAGAGAGGGACGCATCAAACCCCCGAAAAACAGGAAAGAAACGAACAAGGGAACGGCCATTTGAAGAGCGCGCCAGGAGTGCGCCAATCAGCAAGCGCCAGCGCCTACGCACCGAGGAATTATGGGCAAAGGTGGCAGCACACTGGTCGGCCAATCAGGGAAAGCCACGCATGGGACAAGTGAAGAGATGTCCATATGAGTACAGGGAGGAAGCAAGAAGCCAATGGGAGTGCGCCACGGGAGAGCCCAGAGGGTATAAAAGCGGGGCGCTCAAATAGAAGGAGGAGGCAAGAAACCTAAGAAACCAGGAGGTGGCCGGAGCACGTGCGCTTCAACGAACGAGCCAGGGGGACGCGGCCAGGCCATCGACCACGCCATCCGAGCCTGAGCGGGAGCGGGCCGACTTCGCATCGGCACCGTCATCCTAGGTGCACCACGAACCTAATGTCTTCTTGGACCCAGTGGCATCGGTCGGGCACCTGCGGCCAGCGTCCACGCTCCGTCGACGTTCGTCTCGACGGCCCTGGAAGGCGACGTTCTTGCCAAGCCTAGCCTAGACCTCCAGCAGCAGCAGCTACCAGGGGGTAGCCACCGAGGAAGCGCGCCGCCGAAGGGATGACCGCGCACATCGAACGCCTTCATCAAGGACCTCCAGCAAGAGCGGCTACCAGGGGGTAGCCACCAAGGAAAAAAGTGGGGTCGGCGGAGCCCACGCCGTCCAGCGAGTGACCGCGCGAAACGAACGCCGGCACCGACGAAGAAAGAAGAGGATGGCTACCACCGAGCCGCGGCCACGCAAGGGTGCGAAACGTCAGCGCCGACGACCGGGGTAGGCCAGTCCAATACAGACACAGTCATTGGACACAACTAGGGAGTTCTGTTTTAGAGAGATCACCTAGAGGGTGATAGAATAAGTTGAGTTGGACGATTTGTGTAGAACTTTGTTGTAGAGACTTTTGAGTTTTGATTTGAATTGTATATTGAGCTGTTGAGTAGGGGTTCGTATTTGAGTTGTCTTTGGTATTGTTAGAGGTTTGAGTGTGTATCATTTGCGTGTAGTTTAATTATTGAGTGCTTTGCGTTAGGGGTTTTTTGTGCGCAATAAATGTATGTTAATAAACAAGTCAACGGCTTCCCTGTGTCCATTGCTCCGGGCTGGTAAAGACCACCCCACCATCCGTTCACGTGACAACGCCATTGTCGTGCAAACGCTTTAGGACCAAGTACGACTGCTATTCTTCTTTTTGCGTAACTGCTAACGAGGCGTGTTTTAAGCGCCTGGGCGTCGCGTCGATGTGGCCAAAAGGCTCCCTCTTCCAGCCGTTCTAAGGCAAGTTTCACCCTGGTGTGCTGCACAGCTGTGAAATAACTGGAAATTATCAGTAAGTCGGATATTCTCGATATAAACTATCAGAATACTCGAGGTAACTAAGTCCTCTGGATCTATTAGAAATATTGTATGCTCCAAATGTTCTGCTATTGTCATTAGTGAAACCTGGCTTTCCGATGATATCTCGTCTTCCGACTATTTCCCTTCTAATTATCAAATCTTTAGAAGTGACCGAAAATAACTTAACCTAAACAAAAAGGTGGCGGGTTTCCCATTACTGTTGATTACTCAGTGCAGTGCGTGCGGCGTGCTGACCTCTAGACCCTAGACGAATCAGTCTGGCTTGAGGTAGGCCTCACGAGGGGCGAGAAGCTAGTCATCGCTGCATTTTATATATCCCCCTATGTATTACCTTCTGAATTTAATCGAACACTCACATCCATACCAAATATTTCAAATGCACACTCCAACCATAACCACATTCTACTTGGGGACTTAAACCCCCCAGGTATTCGATGGAACAGTCTTTCCTTTGAGCACAAAAAACCTTTATGCAGCGCAGAAATGCAGCAGTTGAAACCTGAGTTTAATCGGTATCTCTCACTTTGTAAAAGCCTCTAGGGGCATGACCACCAGCTCTATATAGAGTCGCTACCGGGGTCTGCATCTCAGAAACCTGCTGACTTCTAGAGGTATGTACGCGGACATTCTAAGGCATCTTAAGAACACATTAACCTCATCGATTCCGATAATTATCACATTGAGGATGTTGCCACGAGCTTTGCTCAGTACTTTCACCTTGTCTTTCAACTGCCTCATGCTAACTATGAACGCCTATCATTCAATAGAATGTCTAATTTTAATACACCCATGTTCGACGAAAAATTTAACAATGATAGCCTTAAATGGACGAAACCATCATTTTCCTGTTCTGCAGATGGAATTCCTGCAGCCCTTAAGAAGGCTTACGGCAACATTTTTGTGCCTTTTTTAACTTGTATTTATAATAACTGTTTACTTTACGGCAAATTTCTTCGTTAATGTAAGATCACTCAAATTTTTCCTATGTTCAAGTATGATGACAAGTCAGCCATTACTAACTATCGCCCCATCTCACTTCTTTGTGTCGCCTCAAAACTCTTTGAGGCAGCTTTACACAAAGTCCTTCCGGCCTGCGTCAAAAACGTTCTGATACCTAATAAGCACGGTTTTTTTCTCTGGTCAATTGACGGTTACAAATTTTGCCAGCTGATGACACAGGCTTCGGCTGCAGTTTGCGAAAACGGCCAGTTGGACATCATTTATTTTGACCTCAGCAAGGCGTTTGATGTTTTTGACCATCAACTATTATTTACAAGCTCATTGCGTCCGGTGTAGACGCTGCCCTTGATGCTTGTTGTCCAACTATCTCCTCGACCGTTCATTTTACGTAGATGTAAACAACAAAAAGTCTGGTGCTTACACTGCAACAAGTGGTGTACCTCAAGGTGCCATGATGGGTCGGCTGTTGTGTTTTATATTCATCAACGATGTTCAACAGTCTTAACAAAATCTTCATTTCTTCTCTATGCTATGATGTCAAACTATTTAGGCACATTAGCGGTGTTCAGGACTGCCGTGCCCTCCAGAGTGATGTGTCGCAGGTATCGGGCTAGTGCAGTAAAAACTGTCTGATTTTGAACCCTGCTAAAATAAAGGTTATCACGTACAGCCAGAAAACCCATCGTCTGCTGTTTTCCTACAGCATTGGGGGAGCTCCTCTGCAAAGGGTTGAGAAGATAGGCACCTCGGGATTCTTTTCTACTGTACCCTCTCTTTTTCATCTCATATTAGGCTAATTACCAGGAGAGTGCTCCGAAGCCTTTGGGGAATGTGGAGCTCCGCCATCTTTCCTATCTCTCTCGGCCTGCCGCGGAGGCGAGAGGGGTGGTACTTTTCTTTTCGCGGCCGCGCGCTTCCCTCTCCGGGAGGATGCCCAAGGGAGCGGGGGGCCGCGGCCGAACCCCTCACGTGACAGGTTTTGCCTGGAAGTTCCGGCGGCCTGGTCCGAGGCCGACGACGGAGGGAAGTCCTCTTTGGATACGAACCATCATCGGGAGCGGCCGCAAGTACAACTTGCTCCTTTTGGCCTTCCGTTTTCCGCCCCCGCGCCTGTTTCTCCCGTCCTAGCTAAGGTGGTCTTGGTGGTGTAGAGCGACGCGCCGATGTCCTCTTATTGCAGTGCAATAAACATCGGAGTAGGCGAATTCTGTGTCCTGTGTTTCTTGCTTTTCGCTGCCTCTAGGCCAAGTTGGCCATCCTTGGCGGAGTTCAGCGGAGCTAGCCGTGGGGCCGAATCTCGAGGGTTGAGCTAGGCCGTCGTAAGAACCCTGGCCCCGGATTTTTGGCGCCCGATTGTGTGACTCGTCTTCAAGTGAATTTGAGGTTCGCTAGCTTCAAGGAATATGGCACAGGATAACGAGTTGCGGATTTGATGCTGTTGGCCGACCTTTGTGATCATGGCCGGAGGTCGCGTGATGCTCTGCATCAACAGCGCCCGCCGCAGCCGCCTGAGCGGCTCGGGTCCCCCTTCTCCACGGCCCCTACGCAACCGCGAGTGCGGCTTGAGCACCGACAAGAATTTAGGAAGGTTCTGCATTCCGCGAGTTCTCTACGTCAGGTGACGCCGCGCGTTCAACCCCCATGCGCCAGGCCTACGCGGATGCTGCGGCTCGCGTGGCAACGATGAGACGAAGGAATCGCTGAGACCGCGGTGACGTTGCGACGAACACATATTTATTCTAGAAAAGCATTATGATGACTAGAACTGGAACGTGCATGTGCTGGTTCTTCTTCTTCACTGCTTCTTCTTCGCTTATTCTCCATGGTTTTCTACATCTTCCCGCCCACGAGATTCAATTGTAGCATCCCTCCATGGAGTACAAAAGCTGTACCGGTCTCCTGATTAACTGACAGTCAGGTGTCTTCAGCAAACATGCCCTGACTAGGCCGTCTTTGCCTAGAAATATCTTCTCAACTTTGCACAGCTTCCAATGGGCTCGGTGTGGCTTGTGCCCTAGTAAAACTATGTCCCCCTTCTTAATCGTTGTGTTGGTTGACTACTTCAAGTTTGCGCTTCCTACTTCTGCTAGGTATTCCTGCTGCCATATTTCCCAACCACGCTGCTGTTCTTTCCCGGGAGTTCTTCCATAAAGCTCCTACGCACGTTTCGGCGGCTGTGGGGTCTTGATGAAGTCTCTGTCTGCCGCCTATTACGTCGGCCGGGGTAATTGGCCGCGGTTCGTTTTGTCGTTGTATACATATATGAGCGGTCTGCTATTGAGCACCCCTTCAGCTTCTAGAACGATTGTCTGGAGTTGTTCTTCTGTCATAAGCCGTCTTCCGATGGCCTTTCTGACAGCTGACTTAAAACGTCTTATCAGTCTTTCATAAAACCCGCCCCGCCAGGATGCTAACTCGGCTATGTACTTTCACTTGATCTGAAGATTCGTTGTGAATAGGCGCACTTTATTGTCATCCATCCTCAGTATTTTATTCATATCTTTTTCCGACGTTTTGAATGATCTGGCATTATCGCTGTAGATGGTCTTGCACATGCCCCTTCTGGCCATGAATCTCCTAAAAGCGTGTATAAAGCACTCAGAGGATGTGCTCTTCATCAGCTTAAGATGTACCGCTCGCGTCACCGCACACGTGAAAATGACAATGTACATCTTTTGCTCAGAGTGTCCTCTTTACTCTCTAGCGTACAGTGGCCCAGTGAAATCGACTCCTATGACTTCGAAAGCACTTGATTGGGTGATTCTGTCAGCTGGCAATTACGCCATTTTCTGTGTCGTCGGTCGAGCGTTGAATCTCCTGCATGTACTGCATCTCCTAATGTTCATTCGGACTAACTGACGGCCTTGAACTACCGAAAACTTTGTTCGTAATCTGGTCAACGTTACATTGACGCCGCCGTGCATTGTCTGATTATGCACATGTAGTACGAAAAGCTCAGAAAGCTTACTGTTTTTTGGGAGTGCGATTGGGTGTTTCTCGTCGAAACTCATGTCGCTTCGCTCCAGGCGTCCTTTCACTCTGATTACACCTTCACTGTTCGTGAAAATTCCGATGCCATGTAATTGGGATGGGCCTTTCCTTTCCGTGGCGACGTTCCTGACCATCTCGCCTGGAGGCATGAGCTCTGTTTGCTTTTGCCTGATGAGAAATAAATCCGCCTTGTTGAGTTCTGCTGCTGTTATAGGACCTGGTGTTCTATTCTTTCGTAGCCTCCCAGCGTAACGTAGCACCCAAGCGGCGATCTTTAGTGCCTTAGTATAAGATCCGAACTTGCTCACGTCAATAACTTTTTCTTGATTATCGCACGACGTGAGCATACAATGCTCCATGTTCGCGACCTCATTTTCTTCCTTATTGTTTATCTCTGCTTGATATCCCGGTCTCTCACAAGATCCTATTAGCTAAACTGGACCTTTCCACCAGGCTTCTGACGCAAGCAGTTGTTTCACTTTTAACCCTCTCGTTATCAGGTCAGCAGGGTTTTCCTAACTTTTAACGTAGCCCCATTGGTTTGCATTTGATTTCCTCTTAATTTCATTTACTCGATTTTGAACAAAAATGTCCTTGATTTTGTTTGATTTTACACAGCAAAGCAGTATTTGTGAGTTTGTCCCGAACTTGACGTCTTTGATTTTTCCGACAAAGCTTTCCACGATGTATTTGGCTAATCGTGCTGCTACCGTGGATGCCAGAAGCTCTACTCTTGCGACTGTTACGTCCTTAAGCGATGCAACTCTTCCTTTTCTCATTAGAAGCTGGGTGTTCTTGCTTCCATAAGTGTATGTGGTGACAAGATATGCCTCTGCTGCATATGCTCTTGTGCTTGAATCAGAAAATACGTGCAGAGTCGATAACCCTTCCGCTTTTCCAAAGGACTGTGAGCAACTTTGTAACGAAAACCCGTCCAGCACCCCAAGCTGTGAAATCCACTCCATACAAGCAGTTCGATATCCATCGGGTAAAGGATCATCCCAGGTGAATGACTGTTTCCAAACATTCTGTATTGCAGCTTTGCTCGCACGGAAAAGGGTGTCAATAGTCCTAGGGGATTGTACAATCTGGCAGTGGCATGTAAAAGTTGACGCTTTGTTATGTCTGCGACATCCATCTCCGAACGCCAGGCCGTGCTAGGAAAGGTAATTTGGTCCTCTATGAAATTCCACTTCAACCCAAGCCCTTTAGTGTTTCCTTCTTGTCTCAGTCGCCTGTCTAGGTCTTCCTGTTCCTTGTCAAAGGCACTTCGTTGGGTTGGATCGCTAGATGTCCACTTGCTTTAATTCATTCCGGCTGCAGCAAATATACTTCGTGCCTCGTTGTACATGGTCAGTGCTGTCGACTTATCTTCAGCCCCTAGCAACACATCATCGACGTAAATTCCTTTCTTTAGTTCACCCGTTGTGCTTGGGAACTTTTCTCTGACTGCATCTAGATGATGATGAATCGTTGCAGCTAACAGAAAACTACTGGGCTTCGGCCGAATGTAACTCTCTTCATCATCCAGGTCTCCACTGATGGGAGCTCTGAGTCTTTGTTCGGTAGTTCCTTCCACCACAAGAAACGAATTGCGTCCTGAGAGTCTTCGTGGTTGGCTATTTGAAGAAAAGCTTTCTCCACGTCTGCAACCATCACTATTTTGGGTTGCCTGAAATTCATCAATAGGGATGCGATGTCAGGGTTAAGGTTTGGTCCAGTCTCTAAGTTGTCATTCAACGACCAACCTGCTGTGCGACTCGAAGATGCATCAAACACGATTCGAATCTTGGTTGTCGCTCTGTCCTCTTTATTCACAGCCTGATATGGCATGTAGTAAACGAAGGTTTTCCTTTTTTGTCTTCTTCCCTGCTCACTTTCTCAGCTATAACTGATTCAATATACTCTCGTATTGCCTTATCGTATGCTTGAAGATTTTTGGGGTCCTTAAGTAGTTTTTTGGCTACTTGTAAAAGTACCTTTTCGGCGACCGACTTGTTCTCGTCCGAAATCATGCTTCCTTGGAGGGAACACCCTCCAAGGAAGCATGATTTCGTAACGTCCGTCCTGGAAAGCCGTGGTGTCTTTGATGTACGTATGTACTCCATCGTTGTCTTTTGTCTTGGCGTGAGCTATGTTGTCGCTGATGCCTATTGATTTTAGCTCTAAAACCTTTTTACTTCTTCGTTTATGTCTTCATTCGTAGTGGTTACCTTCAGTACCATCACTGTTGACGAATTGATTGGTTGGGCTCGATATTGTGTTGGCCCATGTAACGTCCACCCTAAAATTGTTTACGCGGCCATTACTTTATCTTGAAGCCGTTTTGTTCGTCCCGTAACGATCGCCCAATATTAATCCGCTCCAACGAGCAACGACGTTGTTAATGGGGCCCTTGTCTTGTGATACTGAGTCAGGTGATCTGCCAATGTCAGTCCTAGAGCTTTCACTTCCTAAACTACTGTCCTCGGTGGTGATGGCAACGTGTCTTTAGAGATCATGACGATTTTAAGTGCATCAATTATAATCTGTTCTTCGGACGGATGCCTCCTAATTTTAACCTCCACAACCCTCATTTCTATTTTTTCTCGCCGCTACCGAGCGACCAAACGGTTAGCGTCTCAATTATTTTTTCCTTGCAACCTAGTTTTTGTGACAAGCTATGAAGAATGAAGGATGGTTGGCCCCCGGTGTCAAGCATTATTCTTGCGTAGCTGCCAGATTTCTGCCCTTCCGTCCGAGAGAGAGCAGTTTGTAGCAAGATGCACGAAGAGATGTTTGACTGTTGAGTGTGGATATTGCACGACCGGCTGGATGCAGCTTGGCTTGACTCTTCCTGTCCCTTAGGCATCGTTTCTGCATCGCTACTGTTCTTGTCGCGTTTTTTTTTGGACAGCACATTGAAGTGGCGTGTCTTCCTTTGCAGGTCTTGCCGCGTACAATGGCTCGGCAAATTCGTGCTGTATGGTTTAGTCTGGTGCATCGGAAGCATCGGTTTTCCGTCTGAGCAAAGCCTTCTTTTCGTTAGGCGTAATGGTCCGTCGGCAGTCTTCTGCATAATGTCCTTGTTTTCCACAGAATAAGCACTTTTTTCTTGCGATACTCTGGAAACTTGACGTTGTGCACGTACGTCTGACGTTCGTCCTGGGTGCGCGATGGTTTCCGCTTGGTTGTTGCTTCGGTCGTCCAATTCTCCTTCTCTGCTGCTGATGAGAATTCGCAGAAAATCTAAGTCTCTGGATTGTTTGAACACTGGCATCCGATGAATATAGCGATGATCCCGTAATGTTGTTTGTTTCTTCGGTGGCTTCCTTCATCTTGGAGTCCACCATCATACCGGAAGACAAAGAATTCTTGATCAATGTCGGTAGCATTGGCGCCTAGCTTTCCAGTTTTACTCCTAATGATTCGAGTCCTCGTTTGTTGAGCTGTACCTTGTTATAAAGCCGCTTGGCTCCCGTGAAGTCTTTCTTGCTCGTGACAGCTTCGAGACTTCTAAGCTCCTTCATATAAACCTCTCGCAGATTTTTCTCTTTGCCGAAGGCTTCCCGCAGCAGTTCTACGGTGCGGTCATAGTTTTCTTCTCACAACTGCAACCCTTCAACTAGTGACGCAGCCTCCCCTGTTAGCGATGCCAGCAAGTAATTGAATTTTTACGTCTTTGGCATGCTCTCTGTGCCATTTATTTTCGTTTCGAATTGATTCCAAAACCGGGGCCATAGCTTTCCGGTTCCGTCAAACCTGATCATTTCGAGCCTTGGTAGCTTCTATATGTCACTAGGTTCCGTGCGGTTAGTACCTTGCATATCAATATTGGCATTGTTTTTTTGAGCACGATGGGCTGTGCGAGAACGCAGCTCGTATTTCTCGAGTTTCAAGTCAATCTTGGAAAAACTCTCTACTATCTTCATTTTATATTCGAGCACCCTATCAAACTCGGCTTCTGCATTTTCTTCTGTCAAGACTTTCTCTATTTGGCGGTCCACTTGCTTTAGAGCCTACGAGATTCTTCTTACTTGGTTACGTAGCGTTACAAACGCGCTTCGATCTACCTGTGTCACAAGCATCTGATCAACCTTATTAACAAGTGTGGTTGCTTGCCCTCGCAGCGCTTTGCGCTTATTCACGAGTATGTCTCTGTTGATGTTTCTACGGAACACCGCACTGAGGACTCGCCTGTTGTACGGAGTCTGCAATGCTACTCCACGGCGTTGATCCTTCCAGCGACGCTTGTCCAATCAACGTTAAATTGCAGCCAGTCCATTGACGCTGACGAGGCTGGCAGTGTCGATGACGTATTCTTCCCCGAATCCTGGTCACGGCACCAGTGAGGCAAAGGAATCACTGAGGCCGTGGTGACGTTGCGACGAACACATATTTATTCTAGAAAAGTATGATCATGACTAGAACTGGAACGTGCATGTGCTGACTCCTTCTTCTTCACTTCTTCTTCGCTTCTTCGCCTTGGTTTTCTACAAACGAGAATTTCGGAAAGTTCCGAATTGCGCAAGCGCTCTATGTCAGATGACGCCACGCTTTCAACCATTATGCTCCGGGACTACGCGGATGCTGAAGCCCCATGCGACGCGTCTCTCGTGCTAGTGAGCACGCAAGCGCCCGTAAGCGAATGAATTACTCTGGATGCAGCTCCCATCACGAAGACTCTCGCAAGCGCCATGCAACAAGTGTGGAAGGCGGCGCGCTCAACCGCTCCTATGGTGCAGCTACCGATGCCGACGGAAAGCGGGTAAACCGATCAAGTGAGCGCGAACGCTTTCCTGCTGGCTCTGAGCCGTTAGGAGCAGGCGACCGGCATCAGCGAGAGCGAGGTGCTGCACAGAGTTCTGCCCGCAGCCCTAGTCGACCATGCCTCCCGGTGGTATCGAGTAATAGGACATACGGCGCGCACGATGAACAACACCCGTACGATGTTCAGGGAAGAATTTCTGCCCGTTGACTACCTCCTGCGGGTGCGTAGAGAGTTGGAAATGCGTACCCAAGCTCCAGACGAATCGATGATCGAGTGTGTCTCTGCGATGCAGAAGCTTTACGAGTACGCCGACCCACATGCCCCGAACTCCGAGCGGGTCGATCCCGTCGTCAGGCAATGGCACCCCACCTTTGCCTTGTACCTGAGGAACTGCAGGGGCAGGGATCTCAACGAGCTGGCGGCCGAAGCTTGCCGCGTGCAAGCAGCAATTGCGGCTGCACGCGCGTATCGGCCACCACCGCCTCCGGTGGAAACACTGCCACCAAGCTGTGCTTGGCGCGGCGTTACTGGCAGTGGGCGAGTCGAGGTCGGCTCAACGTTGATACCCAGCCAGCGAGAAACGCTCGGTCTTGGGGACCGAGCGCTGGACCCCTACTCATATGGGTTGCGCAAGGCGGAGGCGATATGGCCTCAGGTCCTGGCAGCCCCGCGCACAGTGCACACAACAAACCGGCCAGGTGACCGGCCGGCGAAGGCACGCCAAAGTGGGCTTCCCTCAACAGGATGGGCACTGCCGCAGCTGCCTGCACCCGCTCACAACTCGCCCCCGGAGAACCGCATGCGGCCAGCTGGCCATTGGGCGTACGAGCAGCATCGGAATTCTGTTCGCTGTTTCAAGTGTGGCCAAGTTGGTCACATGATGCGAATCTGCCGAGGTGGACAGGGAAACGCAGCGGGTCACCTGTGAAGTCGCCGGCGGCTGATCAACGCGTCGAGAGGCAAACATTACCGCGCTCGGCGCATTCAGAGTCGAAGTTTCAACCAGCGCGCCTACGCCCTTTCTCGACCTCGCATTTGCGGGCGGAGTTTTAAGGCAGTGATGGACACTGGGTCAAGCACTTCACTGGTAGGGGACGAGGTCGTTTCCCATCTCCAGCGCAAATGTGTTCGGCTGCGCACGTGGAAGTTTCCGCTCCAGCTTGCGTGTGGTGATGTTGCGTCAGGCGGTGACGTACGCGTCGTCATGTCGCGTACGCATCGTCCACGAATGCGGTTCGTCTACTTGCCCGGAATGACGGTCCCAGTCATTCTGGGGAGAGACTTCATATCCAAGGTGCAACTGGTCGTGGACCTCTGCAACGGGGGCTATCGGGAGGGCCCGTTTACGCCGCTAAAGCCGTTCGCCGAGCCACCACATTCAGCGAGGTCGCTGTGTGATGTAACACCGAAAGTTGGGCGAGCAGGTAAATCATCTTGAAAGAAACACACACAGCGCGCAAAACAACAGGACGAAAGACGGAGGGGTGTACAAAACAAGCGCTGACTCTGAACTAGTTTTTATTAGAAACCCCAAAACTATATACACGCAATGGTGCACATGCGCAGACGAACAACATACGATTAAAGCGACACGTCCCACAGTAATACGCTAAACAATTACACAGCAAGCACACATTCCAACTTAAAAGACGCACGTGCCGAGTAACTGACATTTCACGCAAGCATTTGCCCAACTATCTTTGCTTCCTTTTCGTGAAGTGTGATGGAACTATGGATAACGCAGTCATCTTGATAGAGGTTAATGTAGAAGGCCTCTACTATTTCCCGAACCTTCTGGTTTCTGTGCTCTAAGAGCACTTCGGTATGAGAGAAAAAAGCTTCACATTCACGCGTTTCCCACTTTTTACAATGTGCGGGCAGATTTGCTTACGTGAAGTTTTTTATTGTCCCTGTGTGCTCTCCTAGTCTGATATTCAGGCAACGCCCCGTCTTCCCCACATACACTTTTTCAGGACAGCGGAATGCGGTACACAACACCTAATTTCCAAGGCACAACGGCTCGCTTGTGATTGACACCGCACGTGTTCTGGCTGATACTAAGTGGAGTGAGTGAGCCCGCCGCCGAAACGTCCCGCGCGCCAAGGGAATCAAAAGCTTCAGGCGCAGCCCATAGGCGGCGCGCGCAGCACCCTGCGAGCTCGGTTGTTGCGGCTGCCGGTGCGGTTGATTTCGCCTGCGCCGCCAGCCCTCCAGCCCTAAATAGGAGCGACGAGTAAGGCGCGCTCCTAGCAGGTGCTAGTGAGGTGACAGCGGCGCAGCGTAACCGTGTCGTGGACGTCGGCAACGGAGGAAATCGGGAAGGCCCGTGTATGCCGCTAAAACCGTTTTCCGAGCCGCCACCCGCAGCGAAGTTGCTGCATGGGTGCGCCGTCGAAGCGTTCCTCGCGCCGAAGAAAGCAAAAGCTTCAGGACCTGCCGGAAGCGGCCGCGCGCAGCAACCTCCGGGCTCGGTTGTTGCAGCTGCCACGGCTGATTTCTTCTGCGCTGCGCGCCTTCCATCCCGATGTCAGGGTGAGGAATTGGGCGTGCTCCTAGCAAGTCCTAGTGAGCTGACAGCAGCGCAGCGTGACCAGGTCTTGTCGTTGTTAAGCGACTTCGGCGAGATATTCACTGAGCCAGCAGGTTGCACAAGCTTGGTGCGGCACTGCATAGACACCAGCGATGCTCAACCATGGAAATGCTATCCCCGGCCCGTCAGCCCCACCAAGAGGCAGGCAACTGATGAGGCACTGGAGGAACTGCTTAAAGCAGGCATTATCCACCACTCGACGAGCCCTTGGGGATTCCCACTGGTGCTCGTTCGAAAGAAGGACGGTAGCTGGCGTTTACGCGTCGACTATCGGCGGCTGAATGCGGTCACAAAAATGATGCGTACCCCTTCCCGAGCGTTGAAGAAATCCTCGCGAATCTCGGTGGAGCAAAACATTTCTCCATTTTGGACGCCAGCAAGGGGTACCTTAAGGTCGAGATGCGTCACGGCGAAGAATGAAGACAGCATTCACTTACCATCGGGGGCTGTACGAGTTCGTACGTACGCCCTTCGGTTTGTGCGAAAGCCCGAGCACATTCCAACGCCTGATCGGCTAGGTGCTCAGTGAGGCAAAGTGGCAGCATGCCCTCGCCTATTTGGACGACATTGTCTGCTACTCCCGCACCTTCGAGGAGCAGCTATGAACCTAAGAGACGTCCTGGGAAGACTCAGGTGGGCTGGCATAACCATCAATCCTGCGAAGGCGCAAATATGCAGCGCTCAAGTGAGCCTGCTCGGCTACCGGATCGAACGCGGACAGGTGTAGCCCTATCCCGAGAAACTCCGGGCGATCTTGGAGTTTCCAACGTCGGAGGATGTCGCCAGAGTTTGGCGCTTCCTATGAATGATCGGCTACTACCGCCGGTTTATTCTCGCTTGCGTGCGCCTGCAAGCACCCTTGAGAAAGTTGTTGAGCAAATCCGCCTCTTGGGATTCGGGAGAGGAGCAGGAGAGCAGCCTTCGCCAACTGCCGAAAACTGTTGCAGCCACTGCATCGCTGAAACTGCCAGATCTGAACCGGGCATTCGTTGTCCAAACGGATGCGAGTGAGCTCGGCGTAGCGGCAGTGCTCCTTCAGATGGATGGAGAACTGCGACCCGTGGCTTTTGCGAGCCGTGCGCTGACACCGACAGAGCAAAACTACTCGTTCACCGAGAAGGAGTGTCTGGCCATAATCTACGCACTTCGACAGTTCGAGATGTACGTAGAGGGGGTCAAATTCACGATCGAGAGTGATTACATGGCCGTCACATGGCTATCCGGCCTCCGTGAGCCCAGTGGGAGGTTCGAGCGATGGGCCCTGAGATTGCAACGCTTCGAATTCGAAGTTCGCTACCGGAAAGGGGACCCGAATGTGGTTGCGCACGCGCTGTCATGGGTGCCGTTGGACGAAACCCAACCGGCCGGAGAGGCCGAGGAGGATGCTTAAGGTCAGCGACCCTTCTCGGCGCGGGAAGAGTGCGGAACGGGGGAGGACTCAAGTTTCGAAAGCTCAGCGCACCTGCATCTCGTGGAGGAGGATTTCCGCTCGAGGTTGCGTTCAGTCGGAAAGAGGTAGTCGAGGCTCAGCTGGAGGACTTGTTTTGTCGGGAGGTGATCGCCAGTCTTAGTGAAGAGACAGACTCTCAGGAAAATTGAACACCGTAGAATGACGGGCGCCGGGAAGCTGCTGTTATTGCTGCTTGTGCGGGCTCCAATGCAGCTGGTATTGCTGCGAGCGAGCTGGAAAGTTACCTGCATGACGCCCACAAAGCTCTGCTGAAATATGTGCCCGGTAAAAATGACTCAATTGGGCGTTTTAAAGCCGTTATCCCGAGCAAGCTCAGGTGTGCTGCATTCCAGCACTACCACGACGCAGACGGCCACGGTAGCACGCCTGGCGGAAGATTTGTCGGTATACAACCTGGCCCGGCGTGAAGGCACACGTATGTAGGCACGTACGCACGTGCCACGTCTGTGAAGAGTACAAACCGAAAGACGGTAAGGCGCCGGGCTTTCTTTAGCCTATCGTGAACACAAAGCCATGGGAGGTCCTCGCTTGCGATCTGATGGGCCCGCTGCCGCGCAGCAAAAGGGGGTACTTATTTTTACTCGCGGTGACATGCCACTTCAGTGCGATCGCTGAAGTGTATCTGCTGCGCAAAGCGACAGCACAGAAGGTCCTGCAAAAGCTGTCCGAGATGTTCTGTTTCTACGGGTTTCCGGAGCGGCTGATTACCGACAACGCCACGTATTTAACATCAAGGTTGTTTCGTGAAGCGTGCACGGCCATGGGTGTCAGGCAGCAGACAACATTGTGCTATCACCCCCAGTCTAACGTGACGGAGCGCCGAAAACGAGATGTAAAGTGCTTTGGGCATATGCCCGGCCGCAACTAGACTGGGACGAGCACTTGAGCTCGATATCCTTTGCTCTGCGCACAAGCGTGAATGGGTGCACGGGCTTCACGCCTGCTTTCCTGATATTCGCCAGGGAGTTGAATACACCGACGGACACGGTTCTGGCCAGGAGGTCGACCGCAGTCCCCGCGAAAGCAGCAGATGCGGCTTACGCGCACGGCTTGCGCGAGCGTTCGGCGGACGCCATCAAGGAGGCGAACCACCGCCGCGGTAAGCCCAGGGTCGACTAAAAGGCGGCCTGCGACCGAGCTCATCGAGACGTGGCGTACCAAGTGGGAGACACTGTTTTGAAACGAAACCACGCACTGAGCGATGCCAGCGCGGGGTTCGCGGCCACTCTCGCGCCCTAGAGGCTAGAACCGTTCGTAGTCTCCGAGAAGATCTCGCGGCGTAATCACAAGCTTGAAGACCCGAGGTCTGGTTGAATCAGTGGCCCCATTCACGTGGGCGAGCTGAAGCAGTACGTTAAACGGGGAGAAACTGCCGATTCTCCCACTTCGGGCTTGCGAGGTCGCGAGCTCGAGGGATTTGCGGAAAGAAGGTTCCCGACGCACCGCTACAACACCCGCGATCGCGACGTCGCTGACCGGGTGGGCCACCGTATCCAGAGAGTTCAAGCCCACATACCCGGGGTTCGAGCACCCTCCAACCACGAGGCCACCACACCACGCCAGGCCTGCTGCGAGCCAGCCGGGCCATCCGCCACCCTGTGGGGACCGAGAGCCCAGCTGTATGCCAAAACAGCACCCCGCCGCCCGTACAGCGAGCGAGCAGCGCGGCGGGTCGCCTGCCGCGGTCAGCTGATCGCGTCCCCTCCTCCACGTTGGAGGAGGCGCTCGTCCGAGGTGCGCCGAGCGAAAGCCATCGTCGGCGCTTGGCTGACTAGCCACCTGGGAGGCAGCACTACGAATGCGGCCTCCAGCCCGTGTCCGGTCATCAGAGGTCGTCACTCCTGAATCCGTAAGCAGCGGAAGCCGCCGGTGGTGTGGCAGGCAAGCGCACCGTCGGCGCGGGGCGAACCGCTGCGGGAAGTGACCGCCTGGGAGCAGCCTGCTGCCCGGGCCCTGTCATTAACCGGCCCAGCCTACTTCACCGGCGGGGCCTGCGGACCTTTGGCCTGCTGAGATTACACGCGGCGAGCCTTGTGTGCAGACTGACGAAATCAGGCCAACCGGCGGATTGTGGCGAAGTATGTGGTGATTGTGGCAACTACGTGGGAGCAGTGCGGTGCAACGTGGACGTTGGCGCAGTAGCGCATATTCTGGATTAGACTCTCTTGGACTTGCTCGAGAGGTGTGCCAGGCAGCGAAACAAGCTGTGAGGTCATCGTACGCCGCAGCCCTCGAGGTCGAGTGGCTTTGGTCAAATGGGGGAGGAAGTGGTAATTTCGGAGCTCCGCCACCGTTTCTATCTCTCTCGGCCCGCCGCGGACGCGAGAGGGGTGGTACCTCTCTCTTTCTGGCCGCGCGCTACCCTGTCCGGGTGGATGCCCGACAGAGCTTGGGGAGGGGGGCGCGGCCGAACCGTTAACGTGACAGGTTTTGCCCGGAAGTTCTGGCGGCCTGGTCCGATGTGGACATCGGAGGGAAGCCCTCTTTGGATACGAACCATCACCGGAAGCGACCGTAAGTACGACTTGCCCCTTTTGGCCTTCCTTTGTCCGCCCTCGCGCCGTTTTCTCCCGTCCTGGCATAAGGTGGTCTTGGCGGTGTAGAGCGACGCGCCCGACGTCCCCTTATTGCAGTGCAATAAACGTCGGAGTGGGCGAATTCTGTGTCCTGTGTTCCTTGTGGTTCGCTGCCGCTATGCCAAGTCGGCCATACGTGGCGGGGTTCAGCGGAGCTTGTCGTGCGGCCGAATCTCGAGGATCGAGCTAGGCCGCCGTAAGAACCCTGGTCCCCGCAAGTATCGGAAATCTTTGTCGGATTACAAAGGGATTCTCTTCTCCACATCCATTTCTAATTCTATACAATGCAATATGTATCCGTCAGTTACAATATGCTTCTGTTGCCTGGAACCGGCATCTTCAAATCTGGTAGTGATTTAAAAGGAAGTGTGCAGAAGAAGTTTTAGATGCGGAGCATCTTATAGTCTTTGAATATCCCGTGTCGGCGTCCGCACTCACACTGCGCATGCGCAACTCTCGTCCTTCCCTCTCTCCCACAGCTGCGCAATACTCCCGCCACTTCTTCTCTCGTACCAGCTGCGTGTACTTCGCTTTCGCTTCTCCCGCGTTCTCGCATCTGCTTTCGCGGCGCATGCTCGGCGCTTGCGCATCTCTCCTGCTCTCGTCTCCTATCCTTCTACCTTGAATGTAAATCGGGTAGCGCGCTCCGCGCGTTCCGTTCAGCGCTTGGTGCGGTTAACTCCACTTCACTCACTTATTCCGATGAAGTGTGAAGGAAGCAAAAGTCCCGTCAGTTAGTGGGTCCCCCTAATTCTACTACGAACACAGCGGAAACACATCGGAACCCCGAGATCCTCAGCATCTACGCAGCGTTCCCATCGGGAAGATGGGCTAATTTTTTATTCATAATTAAGCAAAGCCATAATATTCAAAGTCCGGGTCCTGATTCTGACTTACCCACCGTTCCTTCCATCCCTTCCTTGAACTGCAGGCGTATGCGTGTATATCTTACATTCCTTCACAAAATTGTTCATGGTGATTTTTCTTGCGCAGACCTGCTTAACTGTTTAGAGTTTAGTGTTCCGCAAAGGCCCACAAGGTCGCATCGACCTTTCTTGACCGCCGCGCGCAACTCGAATCATTCTCCTGTACGCAGAATGCAGAATTCTTACAACCGCTTCTCCGAACGCCTTGACATCTTTCAAAGTTCCTTTAAATTTACCATACTGCGCTGTTGAATACAGTATGTTAAACATCTATGGTGTCTGTGTCGTTCTTTTTTTTTTTCCATTCTTGGAATTTGGCTTCTCCACGATTCTGTTTAACCAACTGATAGTTGCCTACATTTGAAACTGTTTACGGTGATTTGTTCGTGTTATCATTTGTTTCTACACTCTTCCCAGGCAGCACAGGACTGTTCGGCCTAAAACAGGCCGGTGTACTTTGGCCGAGGATTTTCTGTCCGGCCGTTGTCCGGCAGCCACGTTTGGCCCATGTCCAAATGTGGGCGTTTTGGCCGTATACGGCCGTACTCCCATGGCTGTCCAACGACCAGTGTCCATCGGCCAGTCGACCGGCTTACGGTCATACGGCCAGATTCCAGCCCAAGGGCTCCGGCCATTCCAAAGCCACCCGTGTACGGCCGAAGTACGGC
Source organism: Haemaphysalis longicornis (assembly GCF_048455015.1). NCBI lineage: Eukaryota > Metazoa > Arthropoda > Arachnida > Ixodida > Ixodidae > Haemaphysalis > Haemaphysalis longicornis. Next base: position 6,525,231 of record NW_027526266.1, on the reverse strand, counting down.
CGCCGGAGGACAGCCAAGATGCGGTCGTCGGACTCCAGCCGGACTAAAGCTACCGGAAATACGGCCGTGCTACGGGCATTGGAGTTCAGCCACAGTGCGTTAACTGTACTGAGGACGGTCACTGCATGTCGCGAAAGCAGATGACTCATTCGCGCAGTGCAGAAGCAGCACAAACCCAGCATTTTGGGTGTAATGCAGCCACATAAAGTGAGCGCGCGCGCAACCACCAGCCATCAAGCTTTGAGCGCAGCCTTGCTGAATTACCAGCCTCAGTTGACAGCAAAATTCATTTATTAAACAGTGCTCACAAATTGTCGTTCCTTTCATTGCTGTGCCTCTTTTACTGCCGAACCCAGAAAATATTCAGTTCTTTGTAAAGCTTGAATAGATGTATTGTCCAGGTACTGATATCCTCTGTGGGGCGGCTTACCTGCAATAAACGGGGAAAGAGGAAGGGGGGAGGGCGAAGGGCGCATACTTTAGTGGGTTGAATTTCAGACAGATAAATTGCGCTGCTTTTAGCCAATTTCTTTTAGGGCAATATTCCGGAACACTTTCATGTTATGACTACATAAACTATTGTTATAACGGTTACTTGACCAATTTTGATGTGTATAAAACCAGCGTGAATGCCTTTACAAGCGTTTTGGTTCTCAACAAAACACTCAGGCGCATTTAATATAACTCCTTCACAAAAACGTATGTCCAGTTTGTGCCCATTTTTCTTGCAAAGACATTTTCTAGTCGATCAACTTTTCTCATGATCTTGCGCAGTGCTGATCCTAAAAAGGAGCGAACAGGTACTTTCATTTTTAATCTATTTTAATGTTGTTTTCATGAGTATACGTTCACACCAATTAATAGTCCAAAAGAACTTAATTTTCTTCTAAATTCATACTACGTTCAAAAAAATTTTACGCGTTGCGAATGACGCCCTGCTTCAGGTGGCTGCAGTTGTACTCCTCTGTGTTCACGCAAGGAAAGGCGTAAAATTAGAGTTACATAATTTGTTTCAAACCAATAACATAGCAATGGTAGCATGCATACAGGAAACCTTGCATACTGCAACGAATAGGGCAATAAATATTTTATTGGTCAAGGTTGAATGCGTAGGGTTCTCAAACCGTCGGAGGCAAATTTGCGCATCTGGAAGTTTATTTATTTATTTATTTGTTTATTTATTTATTTTTATTGATTTATTTATTCACTGTTTTATTTCTTTAATTATTTATTTGATGCCTGCTTGCCTTTGCGTGTATTACAGAAGGGAGATACATAACGCCAAGCATTAAATATGAGACAAAATAACAAAATAATTCTACAAAGCATGCTGAAAATCGTCAATATAAACAGTTAATGCAATCATACGTGGAAGATAATTACACTGCAGTATTGATGTAAAATAAAATGAATCGCGCAAGGCGTCACCTTTAAAGGAAGGTTAATAATTTGCTTTTAGCTAGCGGTCCCACTTTGCGATATGTAGAATGGCGCTTGGACATACTTCTCCCCTTCTACTCCAGTTTTCGAATGATAGATATTACGAAAAAAGTTCAACATGTGGTTTCGTCTGTGATCTTTCACGTCCTGCCATTTCAGTTTACTTTTACTTTCTCTCATGCTATGTTGAGCGTGCCAATTACCTAATACGAATCGCACTGACATATTCTGTATGTTTTCGAGCGTATCAACCAGCTCTTTGGTGTAGGGATCCACGAAAACACATGCGTACTCCAAGATTGAGCGCACATGAGTGAAATACGGTTGTTCTTTTCAGTTAGATGGAGGTTCACTGAAATTTCGTCTCATAAAGCCAAAAACATATGCAGCCGTAACTTTTATGGTGTGGACCTGCCTATTTAGCCTCTAACCACTCTCTAAATAAACTCCTAGGTATTTATATTCCTCGGCCGTTGTCACAGCAGCATAATTTACGGTATACGTATTCAATTGGAATGAAGGTTTTCTTGTAAAGGTGCCATTAACACACTCTTTAACATGCAAAAACGTCTCTGAATCAGCACAGTAGGATGATATTAAATTCGAATAAAGCTGCAGGTATACGGAATCACGTTCATTCGCTATAATCTGGTAAACTACACAATAATTTTGAACAAAGCTATAGGGCCAATCGTAATAACAATGCGAAAACCGATTCATTCAGTCCATAGGATGAAATGTACTATGCAGAAGGTGATATGGAACACCATCATTTGCTTTTTTGCAGTCCAAGAATATACAGGCAACCACTTTAAGCTTATCTATTGCGAGAGCCAAATCGTGCGTGAACTCAACAATCTGCATTGAGCAAGAAAATCCTGACAAAATCCGTGTTTGCTAGGATACTGGCGATTATGTTTAACCTAATGAGTCACATTGCAGGAGTAGCTAAGCTCACCTTCAAACATCTGAACTAAATTAACATCTAGGCTTCGTCAGTGAAAAGGCTGTGTTGTTATCGCAAATTTAAAATAATTTTTTTTTCCAAATAGGCAGTCGTAAAATCCCATGAAGTAACATAGTGCAGGGCATGAAGTTGATCCTATCAATGCCCGAGCGAGTCTCTTCTACGTTTATCACCAACAACATAGTGCAACATTGCTTGTCGCAGTTTATTTGTAAGCAGAATAACTTGCGCTTTTGCTCGCACTTGCCTTTCTTTGGTTGGGAGTGCTTGACATGGTGGCGGTTTAGCTCCTGGGTGGTGGCCGCTTGCTCGACGCCCTTGAAGGCCAGTTATTTTGGTGAACCCTCTCCATCTCGCATCGGACATCTCTGCCGGGTCAATGTCTCTAAGCTCTCCATTTCTTGAGGGGGCGAATAGCCTCGAGCTGATGCGTCGACGAAGACGGCGGCAGAGGCGTGGTAGCGGCGATGACTGGCGAGGCTTAGCTCACCCGTCGGTGTGGCAGTCTTCTTGTGGCAATAAATGACATTTCGATGGCCTAAAATGTTCCCTGCTGATGTCTAGTGAGTCCTTGCACCTTGCCCGTTCACCGAGAGCACTCGTTACTGTTTGACAAACGATGTTCTTTCATTCAAAACGTAGAAACACGGAGCGGATGAAAACCGCGTCCCCGTCGTTCGGCTCCCTAACGGCTTTTTCTCCCCCCAGGAAAAAAACCGGTCGGTCTCCTTCCAAACACGTCTGTGCGTGAATTCTCGGCGCCCAGGCGCGTGCCGTTGTTCGGCTGTATGCCGTTTGCCGAAAAAATGACGTATAACCAGATACCTTACGTAGGCCGGTCTCCTCTTGAGCACCGGTTGCCAAATATTCTGGGGCCATTCGCTTGCCGTAATTCGGCCGAAGACAGCTAACCGAATAAAATACGTCTATTCTGGGGCCGTACGTCGGCCGGTATCCTTAATAACACTGGTTGCCCGAAGAAAACGAATATTCTACCACCGGACGCACGGTTCACCGTTAAAACAACGAATGCACGGCAGCCGCGCTCCGGCCGGTCTCCTTTCGAACACCAACTGCCGCAAGAATACGCATATTCTATGGCCGGTCGCTTGCTGTGCTTCGGCCGATTACCGCTTCCCGAAGAAAAACGGATGCCCTAAGGCCGTACTTCGGCCGTTCTCTTTATCAACATCGGCAGCCGTAAGAGAACTGAATATCTGGCAGCCGGTTAGCTGCCGTTGTGCGCCCGGACACGGGTGGACGGAAAAATACCGAAGCGCTGGTTGCCGAATGTTGGCCGTTCAACGCATGATCAGTGGGTGCCAGAACCTGGATGCTGGCCGGAGGTGCCAGAAAGCGACCATAGGCGGGCCGGTCTTGGGGCACACTTTCTGTGCCGCCTGGTTTGTCTTTGTTTTTGTCGTTTTTCTGTCAAATGTTGCTGCTCTGCTTATTGTGTGGTCTTTACAACAAGCAGAGCCTGAAAGGCATCTTTTTTTTTAAATGTACCCAGGCTCCGCCTGGGCTTTATTTATGTGAATTTGATTACTTCAATTTGTGTGTCTCTTGTAGCGTGTTTGTTTCTTGCAATTTATTTCTTGTATTTTGTTTTTATGTAACTATCCGTGCGCCATCAATCAGGCTTGTGGCTGTTCCTTGGCACGTGTGTAGACATGATGGATTGATTGATTGATTATTATCATTATTATTATATTATTGTTATTGTATTATAATAATAATAATATTAATAATAATAATAATAATAATAATAATATTTTATATTAATATTATTATCATTCTGCACATCCGACGTGCAATTATGCTGCTTGAGATTACGTTGCTTTTTACAACTACTTTTGTAACACTGACTGGTCTTCCCTCGTCAAACTTCTCTTTGTGGATGACCAAGTCGAGAAACTTTCTACAAATATTCAGCAAGGAATGCAAATGTGTATAACAAGAACGTCCGGAAAGAAATCGAAATTTCCGAGCTGGTTTTCTGCGGAACTGCGAAAGGCTTTAAAGTGTAAAGCCCATGCTCACACAATAATTCGCGGGACACAATCCGAACCTTGGAAAAAGGAGTTTAGGTATTTCAGAGCCCTGTGTAGAAGAGCTGTATGATCGGGATCGGTCAGACTACATAGCCAAGATAGAAATGTGTGCTACGCGCGATCAGAAAAGTTTCTGGCAGTATGTTTGCTCTCGATCTGCTGGCATGGTTGCCAAAATCGTTAACCTCCTAGACGACAATGGAAACCAGATTGGAGATGTTGCTAATGCCTTTGCGGATCATTTCAGCTGTGTATTTCTAAACGGGAAGTTGACATTGTGTCCAACTCTTCCTCTTCGTCGTCTAAATTCTGCGTTCCCAGAATAAGTGAGAACGACGTTCGGAAAGCCATAAAGCGCCTCAAACCGTCATTTTTCTGTGTTCCTGACGGCATTGCTCCCGCAATATTAAAAAACCTATGAGGAGCTTCTCATTCCTATAATAACCGCTGTATTTATTAATTCAATTCAATCTGCTACTTTTCCAGCAGCCTGGAAGATAGCACGCTTGGTCCCTGTTGTAAAAACTGGTTCCAAAGATAGTGCTAGAAACTATCGGCCTATTTCATTTCTGTGTGCCACGTCTAAGCTATTTGAGACTGTGTTGCATGATGTTTTAATCTTCCAGTGTTAAGGGTATACTAATTTCCGAACAGCACGGGTTTATGTCAGACGTTCCACAACCACTAACCTTGTTTCTTTCATGCAGCGAGCGTCCAAAGTGGTTCATCATAGGAGGCAGCTCGATACTTAGTACTTTGACCTGAGTAACGCTTTTGATATGGTCAGTCACCCATTGTAAATTTATAAACTTTCACTCCTGAACATAGATAACGCGATTCCTGACCTCCTAATTAGTTACCAGAGTGGGCGGACCTGCTACAAAATAATAACTGCCAGCAATCCTAAGGTTACTGCGTTTCAAGTGGTGTGCCACAGGGGTATGTTCTAGGCCCTTTTTTGTTTTCTTTGTTTGTCAATGATGTTTCCGCTGCTATAAGGCATTATTCTTTTTACTTTATGCTGATGACATCAAGATTTTCAAGGAAGTTTTGTGTCTTAGCGACTGCGGGCATTTGCAAAGCGACGTGGATGCATTTACACTCTGGTGTGAAGAGAACAAACTGATAGTGAACACAGCAAAAAGCAAAGTGTTGTCGCACACGCGTAAAACAAACTGCCTGATTTATCACTACTCAGTTCATGATGTTACTTTGCCTCGAATCTCGACGACAACTGACCTTGGCGTACTCCATGATAACGAGCTGACTTTTACACCACACGTTAGATCCACCAAACACCGAGCTCTCCGCCGCTTGGGCATAATCTGCCGGACGTTTAGAGAATTCCGTAGTGCAAAGTCATTCTTGAAACTGTACTCCACTGTCTGTCGTCCCGTGCTGGAATATGCCTCGGTTGTCTGGAATGGCACATCTAAATCAAACAGCGGGGCCATTGATAAAGTGCAGAATAAGATGCTGTCCATACTTAAACATCGCTTTCCTCGCGAGTATCACCGTCTTCACTCCGGACCACCGTACTTGCAAGTGCTGCCTGATTTAAAGGCTAGGCACGATACAGCTGACCTCTTATTTATTTTTAAGATTATACATGAAAAACGTAGCAGTGCGGAACTTCTTTCTGAGCTCCAGCTAACAGTTCCTTATAAAACCACAAGAAAATGTCATCCTTTTCGTACTCTCATCTCCTGTAACCGACATTGCCCGCTATTCAGGCTGCAGAGCAGATGTACCTTCTACTCTGCAGCCAGAGATATTTTTAACAGCTCTCTCAATCAGATCAGTTCAGACACTTGCAGAATTTTGTTCGCTAATATGCTCCCTCTTATTCTCTTACATGGAACTATATGAAACATTTCTTTGCCCCAGCTTACTGAATGGATCTTGTTCTTGTGATAGTAACTTCTTTTTACCTGTTTGGATTACTATATGAATAGTATGCTGTTTATGTGATTTTTTGTTGTTTTCCATTTTGTGGATTGGTGTTATAACGTTACACTATTATCTGTAGTGTGCAGATGTTGTTTCATCTTTACGACGTAATTACGAATTCTGTTGTATCGAGTCAGTTTTGTTTGTGGTTATTGCATGTAGTGTATTCGCTATCTACGTTTTGTTGTTGTTTATGCGGTATATTTTGTAATATACATTGCAAAAGTTGTTTTTTACTTTTTTATCTTATACGTTGTCAAAGTGTTCTTTCCTTTCACTTTTTCCCTTTTTTTCACTTGTATCCATCTGCGTGCCAGCGCGAAGGCCTCACGGCTGTTCCTAGGCGCAAACAATAAATATACATGATTGATTGATTATTAATATTTTTTAAAATATTAATATTAATATTCATAATAATAATATTATATTATTAATTTTATTATGCCCACATCATGGCGCCAAGTAAGCAAAAGTGTATCCTCTGCTGCGTCGATTCCTTCGGCAGGCAGGAGTTTTTTTCATGTTCTGCCTGTAAACGCAGTTCGCACGGAAAGTGTATTGTTGTTCCGGACCAGGAACTGCAGTGTCTGATCTCCGCTGAGCAGCCGTTCGTGTGTATTCTCTGTGTGGCTGCAGCGTCAACCGATAGGCCTAGCGACTGCGGTGAGCAAACCAGCGAAGATAGTCAGCGAACATCCCGGCAGAACGAGTGACGTCCCCTGTCGGAGCAAGCTTCGTCCCTTCTGCACACCTATGCGCAGAGGTCGCTGCTCTAAGGAATCTCCTTTCTGAAGCCTGCGCCAGCCGTTCCTTTGTCGGCGATGTAGTCACCGAGCTGCGCGAGGAGAACCGGGTTCTGCGACGGGAAAATATGGCTGGCCTTGCCAAGCAGGCTGCAATCGTCACTACCCTGCGTGAGGAGGTTCGCTGCCTGCGAGAGAGCTCGCGTGCCCCCCGCCTTCTTCACCTGCTTCCCCGATGGCTGGTAATCCTTTCAGGCTGCCGGTGACGTCAACGCAGTCTTGTATCCCTACGAGGTAGTCATTCGCCGAAGCCGCCACTAGTGCAGCTGGTGAAGGTGCCCCCTTCCTGTCCTCTACCACCGCTTCGCCGTTCGCTGAACACCCCCGCAGTCAACCGGCTTCGGCATGAGCACTTTGGTTTCCGTTCGGTACACCCTTTGCCTCCGCCTCCAAGGTTGGACACTGCGTATAATGGTGAACCGACGAACTTTCAGAAAAAAAGGAGCCTTCTTCGCATGGGTGCGTCGGAAGCTTCTCAGTTGGTTGTGGTACACCGGCCACCGAGCTCCAAGGCCAATTTGTTTCGAAACTGTCGGCTAACACCACATTTTCTCAACTGTTAGCACACTTGTGAACTGTGCAAGTTACTTCATTGTCGTGCAAACGCCTTAGCAGCAATTACGACTCCTATTCTTCTTTTCGCGTAACTGTTAAGGAGGCGGGTTTTCAGCACCTCGGTGGCCCGTCTATATGGCCAAAAGGCTGCCTCTTCCTGCCGTTCAAGGGAAGTTTCATCCTGGTAAGCTGAACAGCTGTGAAATAACTGAAAATGATAACCAAGTACGATAGTCTCGATATATACTACCAAAACACTCGAGGTCTATGAACTAAGTCCTCAGAAATAATTAGATATATTGTATGCTCTAAAAGTTCTGCTATTGTCATTAGTGAAACCTGGCTTTCCAATGATATCTCGTCTTCCGACTATTTCCCTTCTAACTATCAAATCTTTAGAAGCGACCGAAAATTGACTTAGCCTCCAAGTAAAGCCTGTACTGGCCAAACCGCCAGCTCTATATACAGTCGTTACCGGCTGCTGCGTCTCACAAACCTGATGACTTCTCTAGGTATGTACACTACCATTCTAAGGCATCTAAAGAACACATTAGCCTGCTAGATTCCGATAATGAACACATTGAGGATGTGCCACGAGCTTTGCTCAGTACTTTCACTCTGTCTTTCAACTGCCTGATGCTAACGACGAACGCCTATCATTCAATAGAATGTTTAATTTTTTTACACCCATGTTCGACGAAAAACTTGTCAATGATAGCCTTAGACGGAGGAAACCATCATTTCCCTGTGGTGGAGATGGAATTCTTGCAGCCCAGATGAAGGCTTAAGGCAACATTTTTGTTCCTTTTTAAACTTATATTTATAATACCTGATTACTTTCGGCAAAGTTCCTCGTGCATGGAAGATCGCTCCAATTTTTCCTATAATCAAATATGGTGATAAGTCAGTCGTTTCTAACTATCGCCCGATCTCACTCCTTTGTGTCGCCTCAAAACTCTTTGAGTCGGCTCTACACAAACCCCTTGCGGCCTGCGTGACGAACGTTCTCATACCTAATTAGCACGGTTTTTTCTCGGATCGATCGACGGTCACAAATATTGCAAGCTTTATGACACAGGCTTCGGCTGCAGTTTGTGAAAACGGCCCGTTGGACGTTATTTATTCTGACCTAAGTAAGGCGTTTGATGTGGTGAACCATCAGTTATTAATTAACAAGCTTGGTAAGTCCGGTGTAGACGCAAGCCTTGTTGCCTTGTTGTCCAAATATCTCCTTGACCGGTCCTTTTATGTAGATGTTAACTTCAAAAAGTCTAGTGTTTACCCTGCAACAAGTGGTGTACCCCAGGGTTCCGTGCTGGGTCCATAATTGTTTTGTCTTTATCAATGATGTGTCAGCAGTGTTAACAAACTCTTCTTTTCTTCTCTATGCTGATGATGTCAAACTATTTAGGCACATGAGCGGTGTTCAGGACTGCCGTGCCCTGCAGAGTGATGTGTCGGAGGTATCGGGCTAGTGCAGTAAAAACTGTCTGATTTTGTACCCCGCTAAAACAAAAGTGATCACGTACAGCCAGAAAACCCATCGTCTGCTGTTTGCCTGCAGCATTGGGAAGCTCCTCTGCAAAGGGTTGAGGAGATTAGGCACCTCGGGATGCTTTTCGACTGTACCCTCTCTTTTTCATCTCATATTAGGCTAATCACCCGGCGAGCGCTCCAAAGTCTGTGAGAATGCGGCGCTCCGCCATCTTTCCTATCTCTCTAGGCCCGCCGCGGAGGCGAAAGAAGTGGAACCTCTCTTTTTGCGGCCACGCGCTTCCCTCTCCGGGAGGATGCCCAAGGGAGCGGGGGGCCGCGGCCGAATTCCTCACGTGACAGGTTTTGCCTGGAAGTTCCGGAAGCCTGGTCCGAGGTTGACGACGGAGGGAGGCCCTCTGGATTCTAACCATCATCGGGAGCGGCCGTAAGTACGAGTTGCGCCTTTGGGCCTTCCTTTATCCACCCTCGCGCCTATTTCTCATGTACTGGCTAAGGTGGTCTTGGCGGTATAGAGCGACGCGCCGAACGTCCCCTTATGAGTGCAATAAACGTCGGAGTAGGCGAATTTTGTGTCCTGTGTTTCTGGCTTTTCGCTGCCGCTACGCCAAGATGGCGATCCATGGCGGCGTTCAGTGGAGCTAGCCGTGCGGCCGGATCTCGGGGACTGAGCTAGGCCGCCCTAAGAACCCTGGTGCCCGGATTTTTGGCGCCAAACGTGGGACTCGTCATCAAGTGAATTCGAGGTTCGCTAGCTCCGAGGAACATGCCGCAAGATTACGAGTTGGTGAATTTGATGCTGTTGGCTGATCTTTGTGATCATGCCCGGCAGGTCCCGCGATGCTCTGCATCAACAGGGCCCACCGCAGCCGCAGAAGCGGCTCGGGTCCCTCTTCTCCACGGCCCCTACGGAACAGCGAGTGCGGCTTGGGCGCCGACGAGAATTTCGGAAAGTTCTGAATTTTCGCGAGCGCTCTACGTCAGGTGACGCCGCACTTTCAACCACGATACGCCAGGCGTACGCTGATGCTGAAGCCCCATGCGGCGCGTCTCTCATGCAAGTAAGCACGCAGGCGCCCATGAGTGAAGGAATGACTTTGGATCCAGCTTCCATCACGAACGCTCTCTCAAGCACCATGCAGCAAGTGTGGCGGGCGGCGCGCTCACCCGCTCCTAGGATGCAGCTACGATGCCGACGTATAACGGTTACAGCAATCAAGTGAGCGCGAACGCTTTCCTGCTGGCTCTGAGCTGTTACGAGCAGGCGACCGGCATCAGCGACAGCGAGGTGCTGCACGGAGTTCGCCCCGCAGCCCTAGTCGACCATGCCGCCGGTGATATCGAGTACTAGGCCATACGGCGCGCACGATGGACAACATCTGAACGACGTTCAGAGAAGAATTTCTGCCCGTCGACTACCTCTTGCGGATGCGTAGAGAGTTGGAAACGCGCCCCCAAGCTTCAGACAAATCAAAGATCGAGTATGTCTGTGCGATGCAGGAGCTTTACGAGTACGCCGACCCACGTGCCCCGAACACCGAGCGGGTCGATCGGGTCGACAGGCGATGCCACCCCACCTTTGCCTTGTACCTGAGGAACTGCAGGTGCACTTATCCTAACGAGGTGGCGGCCGAAGCCCCCGCGTGCAAGCAGCAATTGCGGCTGCATGCGCGTATCGGGCAACGCTGCCTCCGATGGAAACACTGGAATCAAGGTGTGCTTGGCGTGGCGTTAAGATCAGCGGACGAGTCGAGGTTAGCTCTACGTTGATACCCAGCCAGCAAGAAACGCTCAACCTCGGGGACCTAGCGCTGGACCCTTACTCATATGGGTTGCGCAACGCGGAGGCGATACGGCCGGAGGTCCTGCCACCCCTGCGCGCAGTGCACAACACAAACAGGTCAGGTGACCCTCCGGCGAACGCACGCCTAAATGGGCTTCCCTAAATGGGATGGGGGCTGCCGCAGCTGCCTACACCCGCTCACATATCGCCCCCGGAGAACCGGATGAGGCCAGCTGTGGAGCGTACGAGCAGCGTCGAACGGCGCACCAAGCAGCCCGGATTTCTGTTCGCTGTTTCAAATGTGGCAAAGTTGGTCACATGATGCGAATCTGCCCAGGTGGGCAGGGAAGCGCAGCGAGCTGCCGGTGAAGTCACCGGCGGCTGATCACCGCGCTCGAGAGGCAGACATAGCCGCGCCCACCGCATTCAGAGTCGGAGTTATGACCAGCGTGCCTTCGCCCTTTCTCGACCACGCATTTGCGGGACGGAGTTTCGGGGCACTGATGGACGCCGGGCCAAGCACTTCACTATTAGGGGACGAGGTCGTTTCCCATCTCCAGCGCAAAGCTGTTCGTCTTTGCGCGTGGAAGTTCCCGCTCCAGCTTGCGTGTGGTCATGTTACATCAGGCGGTGACGTACGCGTCGTCCTGCCTTAGACTCGGCGTGTACGGCGAATGCGTTTCGTCCACTTGCCCGGACTGACGGTTCCAGTCATTCTGGGGAGACTTCATAACCAACGTGCAACTGGTCGTGGGCCTCGGCAATGGGGCTATCGGGAGGGCCCGTTTACGCCACTAAAGCCGTTCGCAGAGCCGCCACCTACAGCGTGGTCGCTGTGTGAGCCCGCCGCCGAAACGTCCCGCGCACCAAGGGAAGCAAAAGCTTCAGGCGCTGCCGATAGCGGGCGCGCGCAGCACCCTCCGAGCTCAGCTGTTGCTGCTGCCGGCGCGGTTGATTTGTCCTGCGCCGCCAGCCCTCCAGCCCTAAATCGGAGCGACGAGATAGGCGCGCTCCTAACAGGTGCTAGTGAGGTGACATCGGAGTGAGGTGACATCGGACGTCAGCAACGGACGCAGTCGGGACGGCCCGTTTATGCAGCTAAAACCGTTTACCGAGCCACCGCCCGCAGCGAGGTTGGTGCATGGGAGAGCCGCCGAAACGTTCCTCGCGCCGCAGAAAGCAAACGCTTCAGGCCCTGTCGGAAGCAAGCGCTCGCAGCAACCTCGGGGCACGCTTGTTGATGCTGCCGCGGCTGATTTCATCTGCGCTGCGCGCCTTCCATCACGAGGTCAGGGCGGGTAATTGGGCACGCTCCTAGCAAGTGCTAGCGAGCTGACAGCAGCGCAGCCTGACCGGGTCTTGTGGTTGTTAAGTGACTTCGGCGAGATATTCACTGAGCACGCAGGTTGCACAAGCTTGGTGCAGCACTGCATAGACACCAGCGATGCTCAACCAAGGAAATGCTATCCCTGGCCCGTCAGCCCCGCCAAGAGGCAGGCAAGTGATTAGGTGCTGGAGGACCTGCTGAAAGCAGGCATTATCCGCCGCTCGACGAGCCCTTGGGGATTCCCAGTGGTGCTCGTCCGAAAGAAGGACGGTAGCTGGCGTTTATGCGTGGACTATCGGCGGGTAAATTCGATCACGAAAAAGGATGCGTACCCCTTCCCGAGCGTTGGCGAAATCGTCGCGAATCTCGGTGGCGCAAAAAACTTCTCTATTTTGGACGCCAGCAAAGGGTACCTTCAGGGCGAGATGCGTTCCAGCGATGAATGCAAGACAGCATTCACTTGCCATCGGGGGCTGTACGAGTTCGTACCTAAGCCCTTCGGTTTTTACAGAAGTCCGCGCACATTCCCACGCCTGATCGACTAGGTGCTTGGTGAGGCAAAGAAGCAGCATGCCCTCGCCTATTTCGACAACATTGTCGTCTACTCCCGCACCTTCGAGGAGCACCTCTGCAACTTGAAAGACGTCCTGGGAAGACTCTGGGCGGTTGGCATAACCATCAATCCTGCCAAGGCGCATATATGCAGCGCCCAAGTGAGCCTGCTTGGCTATCGTATCGAACGCGGACAGCTCTCCCCCGAACCCGAGAAACTCCGGGCGATATTGGAGTTTCTCACGCCGAAGGATGTCGCAGGAGTTCGGCGCTTCCTACTGATGATCGGCTACTACCGCCACTACCGCCAATTTATCGCCCCTTGCGTGCGCCTGCAAGCACCCTTGACAAAGTTGTTGAGGAAATTCGCCCCTTCGCAGTTGGGAGAAGAGCAGGAGAGCAGCCTACGCCAACTGCCAAATGCTGTTGCAGACACTGCATCGCTGTAACTGCCCGTTCTGAACAGGCCATTCGTGATCCAAACGAACACGTGTAACCTCTTCGTAGGGGCAGTGCTACTAGAGGTGGATGGAGAACAACTGTGACCCGTGGCTTTTGCGAGCCATGCGTTGACACCGACAGAGCAAAACTACTCGATCACCGAAAAGGAGTGTCTGGCCGTAATCTACGCACATCGACAGTTCATGATGTATGTACAGGGGGTCAAATTCACGATCGAGACTGCTCACACGGCCCTCACATAGATTTCCCGCCTCCGAAAGCCCAGCAGGAGGCTAGCGCGATGGGCCCTGAGATTGCAACGCTTCGAATTCGAAGTTCGCTACCGGAAACGCGCCACGATTGTGGTTGCGCCCGCGCTGTGACGAGCGCGGGTGGACGACACCCAACCGGCCTGAGAGGCCGAGGAGGACGCTGAAGGTCACCGACAGTTCTCGGCGCGGGAAGAGCGCCGAGAAAATACATGGCGGAAGCTTTGTCGGTATGCTACCTGGCCCGGCATGAAATCACAAGTATGTAGGTACGTACGCACCTGCCACGTCTGCGGAGAGCGCAAACCGCGAGGCCGTAAGGCGCCGTGCTTGCTTCAGCGTATCGAGAACACAAAGCCATAGGAGGTCCTGACGTTCGATCTGATGGGCCCGCTGCCTCGCAGCACAAGGGGGTACACGTTTTTACTCGTGTTGACATGCCACTTCAGTGGGATCGCTGAACTTTATCCGCTGCGCAAAACCACAGCACAGGAGGTTCTCCAAAAGCTGTCCGAGGTATTCTGTCTTTACGGGTTTCAGGAGCGGCTGAGTACCGACAACGACGCGTAATTAACATCAAGGTTGTTTCGTGAAGCGTGCATGGCCATGGGTGTCAGGCAGAAAACAACATCGTGCTATCACCCCCAGTCTAACGTTACGGAGCGCCGAAATCGAGATGTAAACCCCTGCTTGGGGCATATGCCCGGCCGCAACAGGACTGGGACGAGCAGTTGAGTTCGATCTCCTTCGCTCTGCACACAAGCCTGAATCGGTGCATGGGCTTCACGCCTGCTTTCCTCATTTTCGGTAGGGAGGTGAACACACCGACGGACACGGTTCTCCCCAGTACGTCGACTGCAGCCCCCGCGAAAGCAGGAGATGCGGCTTACGCACGGCGCTTGCGCGAGCTTTTGGGAGACGCCATCAAGGAGGCGAACCGCAGGAGCGGTAAGGCCAGGGTCGACTAAAAGGCGGCCTGCGACCGAGCTCATCGAGACGTGGCGTACCAAGTGGGCGACACTGTCTTAAAACATAACCAAGCACTGAGCGATGCCAGCGCGGGGTTCGTGGCCGGTCTCGCGCCCAAGTGGGTAGGACTGTTCGTAGTCATCGAGAAGATATCACGGCTGAATTACAAGCTGAAACACCCGAGGTCTGGTCGAATCAGCAGCCCCATTCACGTGAGCGAGCTGAAGCAGTATTTTCCAAGTGGAAAAACTGCCGATTCTCCCACTTCGGGCTTGCGAGATCGCGATCTCGAGGGAGGTGCGGTAAGAAGGTTCCCGACGCACCGCTACAACACCCGCGATCGGCGACATCGCTGACCGGGTGGGCCACCGTATCCAGAGGGTTCAAGCCCGCATACCCAGGGTTCGAGCACCCTCCAACCACGAAGCCACCACACCAAGCCAGGCCTGCTGCACGCCAGCCTGGCCAGCCGCCACCCCGTGGAGACCGAGAGCCCAGCTGTATGCCAAAACAGCACCCCGCCGCCCGTACAGCGAGTGAGCTGCGCGGCGGGTCGGCGGCCGCGGTCAGGTGATCGCGTCCCCTCCTCCACATTGGAGGAGGCGCTCGTCAGAGGTACGCCGAGCGAAAGCCATCGCCGGCGCTTGGCTGACTAGCCATCTGGGAGGCAGCACTACGAACGCGGCCTCCAGCCCAGGTCCGGTCATCAGAGGTCGTCACTCCAGAACCCGTAAGCAGCGGAAGCCGCCGGCGGTGTGGAAGGCAAGCGCACCGTCGGCGCGGGGCGAACCGCTGCGAGAAGTGCCCGCCTAGGAGCAGTTTGCTGCCTGGGCCCTGTCATTAACCAGCCAAGCGTACTTCACCGGCGGGGCCTGCGGACCTTGGGCCGGTTGACATTGCACGTGGCGAGCCTTGTGTGCAGACTGACAAAGTCAGGTCAACCGGCGGATCGTGGTGAAGTATGTGGTGATTGTGGAGAACTATGTGGGAGCAGTCCGGTGCGACGTGTACGTTGGCGCAGCAGCGCATGTTCTGGATTGGACTTTCTTGGACTTGCTCGAGAGGTGTGCCAGGCAGCGAAACAAACGGTGAGGTCATCGTTCCCCGCAGCCCTCGAGGTCGAGCGGCTGTGGTCAAAGGGGGGAGGGATGTGGGGATTGCGGAGCTCCACCATCTTTTCTCTCTGTGCCCGCCACGGAGGCGAGAGGTGTGGTACTTCTCTCTTCGCGGCCGCGCGCTTCCCTCTCCGGGAGGATACCCGAAAGAGCGGAGGGAGGGGGGCGCGGCCGAACCCCTCAAGTGACAGGTTTTTCCCGGAAGTTCCGGCGGCCTAGTCCGAGGCGGACGTCGGAGGGAGGCCCTCTTTGGAGCAAACTATCATCGGGGGCGGCGGTAAGTATGACTTGCTCCTTTTGGCCTTCCTTTGTCCGCCCTCGTGCCTGTTTCTCCCGTCCTGGCTAAGGTGGTCTTGGCGGTGTACAGCGATGCGCCCGACATACCCTTATTGCAGTGCAAACAACGTCGTAATGGGCGAATTCTGTGTCTCGTGTTCCTTGCTCTTCGCTGCCGTTATGTGAAGTTGGCGAACGTGGCGGTGTTCAGCAGAGCTAGCAGTGCGGCCGAATCTCGAGGATCGAGCTAGGCCGCCGTAAGAACCCTGGTCCCCGCAAATCTTATAAGTGTTTGTTGGATTACAAAGGAATTCTCTTCTCCATATCCATTTCTAACTCTGTACAATGCAATATGTATCCCTCAGTCAAAATATGCTTCTGTTGCCTGGAACGGCATCTCCAAATCTGGTAGTAATTTAATAGAACGTGTGCAGTAGAAGTTTTAGATGCGGAGCATCTTATAGTCGTGGCATGTCCCGCGTCGGCGTCCGCACTCACAGTGGCGAATGCGCAACTCTCCAACTTCCCTCCATCCCACAGCTGCGCGATACTCCCGCCACTTCTTCTCTCGTACCAGCTGCGTGCACTTCGCTTTCGGTTCTCCCGCGTTCTCGCTTCTGCTTTCGCGGCGCATGCTCGGCGCTTGCGCATCTCTCCTCCTCTCGTCTCATCTACTTCAACCTTGAAGGTTAATTGGGTAGAGGGCTGCGCACGTTCAGTTCAGCGCTTGCTCGGCATGTCCCGCATAGGCGTCCGCACTCACACTGCGCATGCGCAAATCTCCTCCTTCACTCGCTCCCACAGCTGCGCAATCTCCAGCCACTTCTTCTCTCGTACGAGCTGCGTGCACTTCGCTTTCGCTTTTCCCGCGTTCTCGCTTCCGCTTTCGCGGCGCATGCTCGGCGTTTGCGCATCTCTCCTCCTCTCGTCTCCTCTCCTTCAACCTTGAATGTAAATTGGGTAGCGCACTGCGCGCGTTCAGTTCAGCGCTTACAGCGGCTGACTCCCCTTCACTCCATTCTTCCGATGAAGTGTGATGGAAGCAACAGGGCCGTCAGTTAGTGGGTCCCCCAAATTGGACTACGAACACAAGGGATACACAACTGAACCTCGAGATGCTCCGCATCTACTCAGCGTTCCCTTCGGGAAGATGGGGCTAACTTGTTTATGCGTATTTAAGCACAGCCATCACATTCAATGTCTCGCTCCTGATTCTGACTTACCCACAGTTCCTTCCATCCCTTCCTTCAACTGCAGACGTATGCGTGCACATCTTACAATCCTTCACAAAGTTGTTCATGGTGACCTTTCTTGCGCAGACCTGCTTAACTGTTAAGAGTCTAGTGTTCCGCAAAGGCCCACCAGGTCGCATCGACCGTTCTTTGCCGCCGCGATAAACTCGAATCATTCTCCTGTACGCAGAATGCAGAATTCTTACAACCGCTTTTTTGAACGCTTAACATCTTTCAAAGTTCATTTAAAATTTACCGTACCGCGCTGTTGAACACGGTATGTTAAACATCTATGATATCTCTGTCGTTCGTTTTTATTTTTTTTTATTGCTGAAATTTGGTTGCTCTGCTGTTCTGTTTAACCAATATAGTTGCCTAGTTTTGAAACTGTTTACGTATCATGCTTGTCTCATCATTTGCCCCTATACTCTTGTCATTGTGTTTTTCGTCTTACTGTGAAACTTTGTTCCCTGCTTGTGTATTCATTACAATAAGCTGAGCCACAAAGGTATCTTCTTTTTTCTTTTTTCCTGTACCCAGGCTCTGCCTGTGCTGTATTTCTGTAATTTTTGCTAGTTCAAGTTGTGTGTGTCTTGTTGCTTGTTTGTTTCTTGCAATATGCTTCTTGTTTTTTGTTTTCATGTACCTATCCGTGCGCCAGCCCTCAGGCCTCTGGCTGTTCCTAGGCACGTAAATAAAAATCATTGATTGATTGATGGAATAATATTAATAATATTATTATTATTATTATTATATTATTAATATATTATTATTATTATTAACCACAAAAACTAACCTTGTTTCGTTTATTCGTTTATGTTCCGTCCAGCACCCCAAGCTGTGAAATCCACTCCATACAAGCAGTTCGATATCCATCGGGTAAAGGATCATCCCAGGTGAATGACTGTTTCCAAACATTCTGTATTGCAGCTTTGCTCGCACGGAAAAGTGTGTCAATAGTCCTAGGGGATTGTACAATCTGGCAGTGGCATGTAAAAGTTGACGCTTTGTTATGTCTGCGACATCCATCTCCGAACGCCAGGCCGTGCTAGGAAAGGTAATTTGGTCCTCTATGAAATTCCACTTCAACCCAAGCCCTTTAGTGTTTCCTTCTTGTCTCAGTCGCCTGTCTAGGTCTTCCTGTTCCTTGTCAAAGGCACTTCGTTGGGTTGGATCGCTAGATGTCCACTTGCTTTAATTCATTCCGGCTGCAGCAAATATACTTCGTGCCTCGTTGTACATGGTCAGTGCTGTCGACTTATCTTCAGCCCCTAGCAACACATCATCGACGTAAATTCCTTTCTTTAGTTCACCCGTTGTGCTTGGGAACTTTTCTCTGACTGCATCTAGATGATGATGAATCGTTGCAGCTAACAGAAAACTACTGGGCTTCGGCCGAATGTAACTCTCTTCATCATCCAGGTCTCCACTGATGGGAGCTCTGAGTCTTTGTTCGGTAGTTCCTTCCACCACAAGAAACGAATTGCGTCCTGAGAGTCTTCGTGGTTGGCTATTTGAAGAAAAGCTTTCTCCACGTCTGCAACCATCACTATTTTGGGTTGCCTGAAATTCATCAATAGGGATGCGATGTCAGGGTTAAGGTTTGGTCCAGTCTCTAAGTTGTCATTCAACGACCAACCTGCTGTGCGACTCGAAGATGCATCAAACACGATTCGAATCTTGGTTGTCGCTCTGTCCTCTTTATTCACAGCCTGATATGGCATGTAGTAAACGAAGGTTTTCCTTTTTTGTCTTCTTCCCTGCTCACTTTCTCAGCTATAACTGATTCAATATACTCTCGTATTGCCTTATCGTATGCTTGAAGATTTTTGGGGTCCTTAAGTAGTTTTTTGGCTACTTGTAAAAGTACCTTTTCGGCGACCGACTTGTTCTCGTCCGAAATCATGCTTCCTTGGAGGGAACACCCTCCAAGGAAGCATGATTTCGTAACGTCCGTCCTGGAAAGCCGTGGTGTCTTTGATGTACGTATGTACTCCATCGTTGTCTTTTGTCTTGGCGTGAGCTATGTTGTCGCTGATGCCTATTGATTTTAGCTCTAAAACCTTTTTACTTCTTCGTTTATGTCTTCATTCGTAGTGGTTACCTTCAGTACCATCACTGTTGACGAATTGATTGGTTGGGCTCGATATTGTGTTGGCCCATGTAACGTCCACCCTAAAATTGTTTACGCGGCCATTACTTTATCTTGAAGCCGTTTTGTTCGTCCCGTAACGATCGCCCAATATTAATCCGCTCCAACGAGCAACGACGTTGTTAATGGGGCCCTTGTCTTGTGATACTGAGTCAGGTGATCTGCCAATGTCAGTCCTAGAGCTTTCACTTCCTAAACTACTGTCCTCGGTGGTGATGGCAACGTGTCTTTAGAGATCATGACGATTTTAAGTGCATCAATTATAATCTGTTCTTCGGACGGATGCCTCCTAATTTTAACCTCCACAACCCTCATTTCTATTTTTTCTCGCCGCTACCGAGCGACCAAACGGTTAGCGTCTCAATTATTTTCTCCTTGCAACCTAGTTTTTGTGACAAGCTATGAAGAATGAAGGATGGTTGGCCCCCGGTGTCAAGCATTATTCTTGCGTAGCTGCCAGATTTCTTCCCTTCCGTCCGAGAGAGAGCAGTTTGTAGCAAGATGCACGAAGAGATGTTTGACTGTTGAGTGTGGATATTGCACGACCGGCTGGATGCAGCTTGGCTTGACTCTTCCTGTCCCTTAGGCATCGTTTCTGCATCGCTACTGTTCTTGTCGCGTTTTTTTTTGGACAGCACATTGAAGTGGCGTGTCTTCCTTTGCAGGTCTTGCCGCGTACAATGGCTCGGCAAATTCGTGCTGTATGGTTTAGTCTGGTGCATCGGAAGCATCGGTTTTCCGTCTGAGCAAAGCCTTCTTTTCGTTAAGCGTAATGGTCCGTCGGCAGTCGTCTGCATAATGTCCTTGTTTTCCACAGAATAAGCACTTTTTTCTTGCGATACTCTGGAAACTTGACGTTGTGCACGTACGTCTGACGTTCGTCCTGGGTGCGCGATGGTTTCCGCTTGGTTGTTGCTTCGGTCGTCCAATTCTCCTTCTCTGCTGCTGATGAGAATTCGCAGAAAATCTAAGTCTCTGGATTGTTTGAACACTGGCATCCGATGAATATAGCGATGATCCCGTAATGTTGTTTGTTTCTTCGGTGGCTTCCTTCATCTTGGAGTCCACCATCATACCGGAAGACAAAGAATTCTTGATCAATGTCGGTAGCATTGGCGCCTAGCTTTCCAGTTTTACTCCTAATGATTCGAGTCCTCGTTTGTTGAGCTGTACCTTGTTATAAAGCCGCTTGGCTCCCGTGAAGTCTTTCTTGCTCGTGACAGCTTCGAGACTTCTAAGCTCCTTCATATAAACCTCTCGCAGATTCTTCTCTTTGCCGAAGGCTTCCCGCAGCAGTTCTACGGTGCGGTCATAGTTTTCTTCTCACAACTGCAACCCTTCAACTAGTGACGCAGCCTCCCCTGTTAGCGATGCCAGCAAGTAATTGAATTTTTACGTCTTTGGCATGCTCTCTGTGCCATTTATTTTCGTTTCGAATTGATTCCAAAACCGGGGCCATAGCTTTCCGGTTCCGTCAAACCTGATCATTTCGAGCCTTGGTAGCTTCTATATGTCACTAGGTTCCGTGCGGTTAGTACCTTGCATATCAATATTGGCATTGTTTTTTTGAGCACGATGGGCTGTGCGAGAACGCAGCTCGTATTTCTCGAGTTTCAAGTCAATCTTGGAAAAACTCTCTACTATCTTCATTTTATATTCGAGCACCCTATCAAACTCGGCTTCTGCATTTTCTTCTGTCAAGACTTTCTCTATTTGGCGGTCCACTTGCTTTAGAGCCTACGAGATTCTTCTTACTTGGTTACGTAGCGTTACAAACGCGCTTCGATCTACCTGTGTCACAAGCATCTGATCAACCTTATTAACAAGTGTGGTTGCTTGCCCTCGCAGCGCTTTGCGCTTATTCACGAGTATGTCTCTGTTGATGTTTCTACGGAACACCGCACTGAGGACTCGCCTGTTGTACGGAGTCTGCAATGCTACTCCACGGCGTTGATTCTTCCAGCGACGCTTGTCCAATCAACGTTAAATTGCAGCCAGTCCATTGACGCTGACGAGGCTGGCAGTGTCGATGACGTATTCTTCCCCGAATCCTGGTCACGGCACCAGTGAGGCAAAGGAATCACTGAGGCCGTGGTGACGTTGCGACGAACACATATTTATTCTAGAAAAGTATGATCATGACTAGAACTGGAACGTGCATGTGCTGACTCCTTCTTCTTCACTTCTTCTTCGCTTCTTCGCCTTGGTTTTCTACAAACGAGAATTTCGGAAAGTTCCGAATTGCGCAAGCGCTCTATGTCAGATGACGCCACGCTTTCAACCATTATGCTCCGGGACTACGCGGATGCTGAAGCCCCATGCGACGCGTCTCTCGTGCTAGTGAGCACGCAAGCGCCCGTAAGCGAATGAATTACTCTGGATGCAGCTCCCATCACGAAGACTCTCGCAAGCGCCATGCAACAAGTGTGGAAGGCGGCGCGCTCAACCGCTCCTATGGTGCAGCTACCGATGCCGACGGAAAGCGGGTAAACCGATCAAGTGAGCGCGAACGCTTTCCTGCTGGCTCTGAGCCGTTAGGAGCAGGCGACCGGCATCAGCGAGAGCGAGGTGCTGCACAGAGTTCTGCCCGCAGCCCTAGTCGACCATGCCTCCCGGTGGTATCGAGTAATAGGACATACGGCGCGCACGATGAACAACACCCGTACGATGTTCAGGGAAGAATTTCTGCCCGTTGGCTACCTCCTGCGGGTGCGTAGAGAGTTGGAAATGCGTACCCAAGCTCCAGACGAATCGATGATCGAGTGTGTCTGTGCGATGCAGAAGCTTTACGAGTACGCCGACCCACATGCCCCGAACTCCGAGCGGGTCGATCCCGTCGTCAGGCAATGGCACCCCACCTTTGCCTTGTACCTGAGGAACTGCAGGGGCAGGGATCTCAACGAGCTGGCGGCCGAAGCTTGCCGCGTGCAAGCAGCAATTGCGGCTGCACGCGCGTATCGGCCACCACCGCCTCCGGTGGAAACACTGCCACCAAGCTGTGCTTGGCGCGGCGTTACTGGCAGTGGGCGAGTCGAGGTCGGCTCAACGTTGATACCCAGCCAGCGAGAAACGCTCGGTCTTGGGGACCGAGCGCTGGACCCCTACTCATATGGGTTGCGCAAGGCGGAGGCGATATGGCCTCAGGTCCTGGCAGCCCCGCGCACAGTGCACACAACAAACCGGCCAGGTGACCGGCCGGCGAAGGCACGCCAAAGTGGGCTTCCCTCAACAGGATGGGCACTGCCGCAGCTGCCTGCACCCGCTCACAACTCGCCCCCGGAGAACCGCATGCGGCCAGCTGGCCATTGGGCGTACGAGCAGCATCGGAATTCTGTTCGCTGTTTCAAGTGTGGCCAAGTTGGTCACATGATGCGAATCTGCCGAGGTGGACAGGGAAACGCAGCGGGTCACCTGTGAAGTCGCCGGCGGCTGATCAACGCGCTCGAGAGGCAAACATTACCGCGCTCGGCGCATTCAGAGTCGAAGTTTCAACCAGCGCGCCTACGCCCTTTCTCGACCTCGCATTTGCGGGCGGAGTTTTAAGGCAGTGATGGACACTGGGTCAAGCACTTCACTGGTAGGGGACGAGGTCGTTTCCCATCTCCAGCGCAAATGTGTTCGGCTGCGCACGTGGAAGTTTCCGCTCCAGCTTGCGTGTGGTGATGTTGCGTCAGGCGGTGACGTACGCGTCGTCATGTCGCGTACGCATCGTCCACGAATGCGGTTCGTCTACTTGCCCGGAATGACGGTCCCAGTCATTCTGGGGAGAGACTTCATATCCAAGGTGCAACTGGTCGTGGACCTCTGCAACGGGGGCTATCGGGAGGGCCCGTTTACGCCGCTAAAGCCGTTCGCCGAGCCACCACATTCAGCGAGGTCGCTGTGTGATGTAACACCGAAAGTTGGGTGAGCAGGTAAATCATCTTGAAAGAAACACACACAGCGCGCAAAACAACAGGACGAAAGACGGAGGGGTGTACAAAACAAGCGCTGACTCTGAACTAGTTTTTATTAGAAACCCCAAAACTATATACACGCAATGGTGCACATGCGCAGACGAACAACATACGATTAAAGCGACACGTCCCACAGTAATACGCTAAACAATTACACAGCAAGCACACATTCCAACTTAAAAGACGCACGTGCCGAGTAACTGACATTTCACGCAAGCATTTGCCCAACTATCTTTGCTTCCTTTTCGTGAAGTGTGATGGAACTATGGATAACGCAGTCATCTTGATAGAGGTTAATGTAGAAGGCCTCTACTATTTCCCGAACCTTCTGGTTTCTGTGCTCTAAGAGCACTTCGGTATGAGAGAAAAAAGCTTCACATTCACGCGTTTCCCACTTTTTACAATGTGCGGGCAGATTTGCTTACGTGAAGTTTTTATTGTCCCTGTGTGCTCTCCTAGTCTGATATTCAGGCAACGCCCCGTCTTCCCCACATACACTTTTTCAGGACAGCGGAATGCGGTACACAACACCTAATTTCCAAGGCACAACGGCTCGCTTGTGATTGACACCGCACGTGTTCTGGCTGATACTAAGTGGAGTGAGTGAGCCCGCCGCCGAAACGTCCCGCGCGCCAAGGGAATCAAAAGCTTCAGGCGCAGCCCATAGGCGGCGCGCGCAGCACCCTGCGAGCTCGGTTGTTGCGGCTGCCGGTGCGGTTGATTTCGCCTGCGCCGCCAGCCCTCCAGCCCTAAATAGGAGCGACGAGTTAGGCGCGCTCCTAGCAGGTGCTAGTGAGGTGACAGCGGCGCAGCGTAACCGTGTCGTGGACGTCGGCAACGGAGGAAATCGGGAAGGCCCGTTTATGCCGCTAAAACCGTTTTCCGAGCCGCCACCCGCAGCGAAGTTGCTGCATGGGTGCGCCGTCGAAGCGTTCCTCGCGTCGAAGAAAGCAAAAGCTTCAGGACCTGCCGGAAGCGGCCGCGCGCAGCAACCTCCGGGCTCGGTTGTTGCAGCTGCCACGGCTGATTTCTTCTGCGCTGCGCGCCTTCCATCCCGATGTCAGGGTGAGGAATTGGGCGTGCTCCTAGCAAGTCCTAGTGAGCTGACAGCAGCGCAGCGTGACCAGGTCTTGTCGTTGTTAAGCGACTTCGGCGAGATATTCACTGAGCCAGCAGGTTGCACAAGCTTGGTGCGGCACTGCATAGACACCAGCGATGCTCAACCATGGAAATGCTATCCCCGGCCCGTCAGCCCCACCAAGAGGCAGGCAACTGATGAGGCACTGGAGGAACTGCTTAAAGCAGGCATTATGCACCACTCGACGAGCCCTTGGGGATTCCCACTGGTGCTCGTTCGAAAGAAGGACGGTAGCTGGCGTTTACGCGTCGACTATCGGCGGCTGAATGCGGTCACAAAAATGATGCGTACCCCTTCCCGAGCGTTGAAGAAATCCTCGCGAATCTCGGTGGAGCAAAACATTTCTCCATTTTGGACGCCAGCAAGGGGTACCTTAAGGTCGAGATGCGTCACGGCGAAGAATGAAGACAGCATTCACTTACCATCGGGGGCTGTACGAGTTCGTACGTACGCCCTTCGGTTTGTGCGAAAGCCCGAGCACATTCCAACGCCTGATCGGCTAGGTGCTCAGTGAGGTAAAGTGGCAGCATGCCCTCGCCTATTTGGACGACATTGTCTGCTACTCCCGCACCTTCGAGGAGCAGCTATGAACCTAAGAGACGTCCTGGGAAGACTCAGGTCGGCTGGCATAACCATCAATCCTGCGAAGGCGCAAATATGCAGCGCTCAAGTGAGCCTGCTCGGCTACCGGATCGAACGCGGACAGGTGTAACCCTATCCCGAGAAACTCCGGGCGATCTTGGAGTTTCCAACGTCGGAGGATGTCGCCAGAGTTTGGCGCTTCCTATGAATGATCGGCTACTACCGCCGGTTTATTCTCGCTTGCGTGCGCCTGCAAGCACCCTTGAGAAAGTTGTTGAGCAAATCCGCCTCTTGGGAGTCGGGAGAGGAGCAGGAGAGCAGCCTTCGCCAACTGCCGAAAACTGTTGCAGCCACTGCATCGCTGAAACTGCCAGATCTGAACCGGGCATTCGTTGTCCAAACGGATGCGAGTGAGCTCGGCGTAGCGGCAGTGCTCCTTCAGATGGATGGAGAACTGCGACCCGTGGCTTTTGCGAGCCGTGCGCTGACACCGACAGAGCAAAACTACTCGTTCACCGAGAAGGAGTGTCTGGCCATAATCTACGCACTTCGACAGTTCGAGATGTACGTAGAGGGGGTCAAATTCACGATCGAGAGTGATCACATGGCCGTCACATGGCTATCCGGCCTCCGTGAGCCCAGTGGGAGGTTCGAGCGATGGGCCCTGAGATTGCAACGCTTCGAATTCGAAGTTCGCTACCGGAAAGGGGACCCGAATGTGGTTGCGCACGCGCTGTCATGGGTGCCGTTGGACGACACCCAACCGGCCGGAGAGGCCGAGGAGGATGCTTAAGGTCAGCGACCCTTCTCGGCGCGGGAAGAGTGCGGAACGGGGGAGGACTCAAGTTTCGAAAGCTCAGCGCACCTGCATCTCGTGGAGGAGGACTTCCGCTCGAGGTTGCGTTCAGTCGGAAAGAGGTAGTCGAGGCTCAGCTGGAGGACTTGTTTTGTCGGGAGGTGATCGCCAGTCTTAGTGAAGAGACAGACTCTCAGGAAAATTGAACACCGTAGAATGACGGGCGCCGGGAAGCTGCTGTTATTGCTGCTTGTGCGGGCTCCAATGCAGCTGGTATTGCTGCGAGCGAGCTGGAAAGTTACCTGCATGACGCCCACAAAGCTCTGCTGAAATATGTGCCCGGTAAAAATGACTCAATTGGGCGTTTTAAAGCCGTTATCCCGAGCAAGCTCAGGTGTGCTGCATTCCAGCACTACCACGACGCAGACGGCCACGGTAGCACGCCTGGCGGAAGATTTGTCGGTATGCAACCTGGCCCGGCGTGAAGGCACACGTATGTAGGCACGTACGCACGTGCCACGTCTGTGAAGAGTACAAACCGAAAGACGGTAAGGCGCCGGGCTTTCTTTAGCCTATCGTGAACACAAAGCCATGGGAGGTCCTCGCTTGCGATCTGATGGGCCCGCTGCCGCGCAGCAAAAGGGGGTACTTATTTTTACTCGCGGTGACATGCCACTTCAGTGCGATCGCTGAAGTGTATCCGCTGCGCAAAGCGACAGCACAGAAGGTCCTGCAAAAGCTGTCCGAGATGTTCTGTTTCTACGGGTTTCCGGAGCGGCTGATTACCGACAACGCCACGTATTTAACATCAAGGTTGTTTCGTGAAGCGTGCACGGCCATGGGTGTCAGGCAGCAGACAACATTGTGCTATCACCCCCAGTCTAACGTGACGGAGCGCCGAAAACGAGATGTAAAGTGCTTTGGGCATATGCCCGGCCGCAACTAGACTGGGACGAGCACTTGAGCTCGATATCCTTTGCTCTGCGCACAAGCGTGAATGGGTGCACGGGCTTCACGCCTGCTTTCCTGATATTCGCCAGGGAGTTGAATACACCGACGGACACGGTTCTGGCCAGGAGGTCGACCGCAGTCCCCGCGAAAGCAGCAGATGCGGCTTACGCGCACGGCTTGCGCGAGCGTTCGGCGGACGCCATCAAGGAGGCGAACCACCGCCGCGGTAAGCCCAGGGTCGACTAAAAGGCGGCCTGCGACCGAGCTCATCGAGACGTGGCGTACCAAGTGGGAGACACTGTTTTGAAACGAAACCACGCACTGAGCGATGCCAGCGCGGGGTTCGCGGCCACTCTCGCGCCCTAGAGGCTAGAACCGTTCGTAGTCTCCGAGAAGATCTCGCGGCGTAATCACAAGCTGAAAGACCCGAGGTCTGGTTGAATCAGTGGCCCCATTCACGTGGGCGAGCTGAAGCAGTACGTTAAACGGGGAGAAACTGCCGATTCTCCCACTTCGGGCTTGCGAGGTCGCGAGCTCGAGGGATTTGCGGAAAGAAGGTTCCCGACGCACCGCTACAACACCCGCGATCGCGACGTCGCTGACCGGGTGGGCCACCGTATCCAGAGAGTTCAAGCCCACATACCCAGGGTTCGAGCACCCTCCAACCACGAGGCCACCACACCACGCCAGGCCTGCTGCGAGCCAGCCGGGCCATCCGCCACCCTGTGGAGACCGAGAGCCCAGCTGTATGCCAAAACAGCACCCCGCCGCCCGTACAGCGAGCGAGCAGCGCGGCGGGTCGCCTGCCGCGGTCAGCTGATCGCGTCCCCTCCTCCACGTTGGAGGAGGCGCTCGTCCGAGGTGCGCCGAGCGAAAGCCATCGTCGGCGCTTGGCTGACTAGCCACCTGGGAGGCAGCACTACGAATGCGGCCTCCAGCCCGTGTCCGGTCATCAGAGGTCGTCACTCCTGAATCCGTAAGCAGCGGAAGCCGCCGGTGGTGTGGCAGGCAAGCGCACCGTCGG
The DNA here is from genome assembly GCF_048455015.1 of Haemaphysalis longicornis. Lineage (NCBI taxonomy): Eukaryota > Metazoa > Arthropoda > Arachnida > Ixodida > Ixodidae > Haemaphysalis > Haemaphysalis longicornis. Next base: position 6,497,405 of record NW_027526266.1, on the reverse strand, counting down.
CGCGGGGCGAACCGCTGCGGGAAGTGACCGCCTGGGAGCAGCCTGCTGCCCGGGCCCTGTCATTAACCGGCCCAGCCTACTTCACCGGCGGGGCCTGCGGACCTTTGGCCTGCTGAGATTACACGCGGCGAGCCTTGTGTGCAGACTGACGAAATCAGGTCAACCGGCGGATTGTGGCGAAGTATGTGGTGATTGTGGCAACTACGTGGGAGCAGTGCGGTGCAACGTGGACGTTGGCGCAGTAGCGCATATTCTGGATTAGACTCTCTTGGACTTGCTCGAGAGGTGTGCCAGGCAGCGAAACAAGCTGTGAGGTCATCGTACGCCGCAGCCCTCGAGGTCGAGTGGCTTTGGTCAAATGGGGGAGGAAGTGGTAATTTCGGAGCTCCGCCACCGTTTCTATCTCTCTCGGCCCGCCGCGGACGCGAGAGGGGTGGTACCTCTCTCTTTCTGGCCGCGCGCTACCCTGTCCGGGTGGATGCCCGACAGAGCTTGGGGAGGGGGGCGCGGCCGAACCGTTAACGTGACAGGTTTTGCCCGGAAGTTCTGGCGGCCTGGTCCGATGTGGACATCGGAGGGAAGCCCTCTTTGGATACGAACCATCACCGGAAGCGACCGTAAGTACGACTTGCCCCTTTTGGCCTTCCTTTGTCCGCCCTCGCGCCGTTTTCTCCCGTCCTGGCATAAGGTGGTCTTGGCGGTGTAGAGCGACGCGCCCGACGTCCCCTTATTGCAGTGCAATAAACGTCGGAGTGGGCGAATTCTGTGTCCTGTGTTCCTTGTGGTTCGCTGCCGCTATGCCAAGTCGGCCATACGTGGCGGGGTTCAGCGGAGCTTGTCGTGCGGCCGAATCTCGAGGATCGAGCTAGGCCGCCGTAAGAACCCTGGTCCCCGCAAGTATCGGAAATCTTTGTCGGATTACAAAGGGATTCTCTTCTCCACATCCATTTCTAATTCTATACAATGCAATATGTATCCGTCAGTTACAATATGCTTCTGTTGCCTGGAACCGGCATCTTCAAATCTGGTAGTGATTTAAAAGGAAGTGTGCAGAAGAAGTTTTAGATGCGGAGCATCTTATAGTCTTTGAATATCCCGTGTCGGCGTCCGCACTCACACTGCGCATGCGCAACTCTCGTCCTTCCCTCTCTCCCACAGCTGCGCAATACTCCCGCCACTTCTTCTCTCGTACCAGCTGCGTGTACTTCGCTTTCGCTTCTCCCGCGTTCTCGCATCTGCTTTCGCGGCGCATGCTCGGCGCTTGCGCATCTCTCCTGCTCTCGTCTCCTATCCTTCTACCTTGAATGTAAATCGGGTAGCGCGCTCCGCGCGTTCCGTTCAGCGCTTGGTGCGGTTAACTCCACTTCACTCACTTATTCCGATGAAGTGTGAAGGAAGCAAAAGTCCCGTCAGTTAGTGGGTCCCCCTAATTCTACTACGAACAAAGCGGAAACACATCGGAACCCCGAGATCCTCAGCATCTACGCAGCGTTCCCATCGGGAAGATGGGCTAATTTTTTATTCATAATTAAGCAAAGCCATAATATTCAAAGTCCGGGTCCTGATTCTGACTTACCCACCGTTCCTTCCATCCCTTCCTTGAACTGCAGGCGTATGCGTGTATATCTTACATTCCTTCACAAAATTGTTCATGGTGATTTTTCTTGCGCAGACCTGCTTAACTGTTTAGAGTTTAGTGTTCCGCAAAGGCCCACAAGGTCGCATCGACCTTTCTTGACCGCCGCGCGCAACTCGAATCATTCTCCTGTACGCAGAATGCAGAATTCTTACAACCGCTTCTTCGAACGCCTTGACATCTTTCAAAGTTCCTTTAAATTTACCATACTGCGCTGTTGAATACAGTATGTTAAACATCTATGGTGTCTCTGTCGTTCTTTTTTTTTTCCATTCTTGGAATTTGGCTTCTCCACGATTCTGTTTAACCAACTGATAGTTGCCTACATTTGAAACTGTTTACGGTGATTTGTTCGTGTTATCATTTGTTTCTACACTCTTCCCAGGCAGCACAGGACTGTTCGGCCTAAAAGAGGCCGGTGTACTTTGGCCGAGGATTTTCTGTCCGGCCGTTGTCCGGCAGCCACGTTTGGCCCATGTCCAAATGTGGGCGTTTTGGCCGTATACGGCCGTACTCCCATGGCTGTCCAACGACCAGTGTCCATCGGCCAGTCGACCGGCTTACGGTCATACGGCCAGATTCCAGCCCAAGAGCTCCGGCCATTCCAAAGCCACCCGTGTACGGCCGAAGTACGGCCGCCGGAGGACAGCCAAGATGCGGTCGTCGGACTCCAGCCGGACTAAAGCTACCGGAAATACGGCCGTGCTACGGGCATTGGAGTTCAGCCACAGTGCGTTAACTGTACTGAGGCCGGTCACTGCATGTCGCGAAAGCAGATGACTCATTCGCGCAGTGCAGAAGCAGCACAAACCCAGCATTTTGGGTGTAATGCAGCCACATAAAGTGAGCGCGCGCGCAACCACCAGCCGTCAAGCTTTGAGCGCAGCCTTGCTGAATTACCAGCCTCAGTTGACAGCAAAATTCATTTATTAAACAGTGCTCACAAATTGTCGTTCCTTTCATTGCTGTGCCTCTTTTACTGCCGAACCCAGAAAATATTCAGTTCTTTGTAAAGCTTGAATAGATGTATTGTCCAGGTACTGATATCCTCTGTGGGGCGGCGTACCTGCAATAAACGGGGAAAGAGGAAGGGGGGAGGGCGAAGGGCGCATACTTTAGTGGGTTGAATTTCAGACAGATAAATTGCGCTGCTTTTAGCCAATTTCTTTTAGGGCAATATTCCGGAACACTTTCATGTTATGACTACATAAACTATTGTTATAACGGTTACTTGACCAATTTTGATGTATATAAAACCGGCGTGAATGCCTTTACGAAGCGTTTTGGTTCTCAACAAAACACTCAGGCGCATTTAATATAACTCCTTCACAAAAACGTATGTCCAGTTTGTGCCCATTTTTCTTGCAAAGACATTTTCTAGTCGATCAACTTTTCTCATGATCTTGCGCAGTGCTGATCCTAAAAAGGAGCGAACAGGTACTTTCATTTTTAATCTATTTTAATGTTGTTTTCATGAGTATACGTTCACACCAATTAATAGTCCAAAAGAACTTAATTTTCTTCTAAAGTCATACTACGTTCAAAAAAATTTTACGCGTTGCGAATGACGCCCTGCTTCAGGTGGCTGCAGTTGTACTCCTCTGTGTTCACGCAAGGAAAGGCGTAAAATTAGAGTTACATAATTTGTTTCAAACCAATAACATAGCAATGGTAGCATGCATACAGGAAACCTTGCATACTGCAACGAATAGGGCAATAAATATTTTATTGGTCAAGGTTGAATGCGTAGGGTTCTCGAATCGTCGGAGGCAAATTTGCGCATCTGGAAGTTTATTTATTTATTTATTTGTTTATTTATTTATTTTTATTGATTTATTTATTCACTGTTTTATTTCTTTAATTATTTATTTGATGCCTGCTTGCCTTTGCGTGTATTACAGAAGGGAGATACATAACGCCAAGCATTAAATATGAGACAAAATAACAAAATAATTCTACAAAGCATGCTGAAAATCGTCAATATAAACAGTTAATGCAATCATACGTGGAAGATAATTACACTGCAGTATTGATGTAAAATAAAATGAATCGCGCAAGGCGTCACCTTTAAAGGAAAGTTAATAATTTGCTTTTAGCTAGCGGTCCCACTTTGCGATATGTAGAATGGCGCTTGGACATGCTTCTCCCCTTCTACTCCAGTTTTCGAATGATAGATATTACGAAAAAAGTTCAACATGTGGTTTCGTCTGTGATCTTTCACGTCCTGCCATTTCAGTTTACTTTTACTTTCTCTCATGCTAAGTTGAGCGTGCCAATTACCTAATACGAATCGCACTGACATATTCTGTATGTTTTCGAGCGTATCAACCAGCTCTTTGGTGTAGGGATCCACGAAAACACATGCGTACTCCAAGATTGAGCGCACATGAGTGAAATAGGTTGTTCTTTTCAGTTAGATGGAGGTTCACTGAAATTTCGTCTCATAAAGCCAAAAACATATGCAGCCGTAACTTTTATGGTGTGGACCTGCCTATTTAGCCTCTAACCACTCTCTAAATAAACTCCTAGGTATTTATATTCCTCGGCCGTTGTCACAGCAGCATAATTTACGGTATACGTATTCAATTGGAATGAAGGTTTTCTTGTAAAGGTGCCATTAACACACTCTTTAACATACAAAAACGTCTCTGAATCAGCACAGTAGGATGATATTAAATTCGAATAAAGCTGCAGGTATACGGAATCACGTTCATTCGCTATAATCTGGTAAACTACACAATAATTTTGAACAAAGCTATAGGGCCAATCGTAATAACAATGCGAAAACCGATTCATTCAGTCCATAGGATGAAATGTACTATGCAGAAGGTGATATGGAACACCATCATTTGCTTTTTTGCAGTCCAAGAATATACAGGCAACCACTTTAAGCTTATCTATTGCGAGAGCCAAATCGTGCGTGAACTCAACAATCTGCATTGAGCAAGAAAATCCTGACAAAATCCGTGTTTGCTAGGATACTGGCGATTATGTTTAACCTAATGAGTCACATTGCAGGAGTAGCTAAGCTCACCTTCAAACATCTGAACTAAATTAACAGCTAGGCTTCGTCAGTGAAAAGGCTGTGTTGTTATCGCAAATTTAAAATATTTTTTTTTCCAAATAGGCAGTCGTAAAATCCCATGAAGTAACATAGTGCAGGGCATGAAGTTGATCCTATCAATGCCCGAGCGAGTCTCTTCTACGTTTATCACCAACAACATAGTGCAACATTGCTTGTCGCAGTTTATTTGTAAGCAGAATAACTTGCGCTTTTGCTCGCACTTGCCTTTCTTTGGTTGGGAGTGCTTGACATGGTGGCGGTTTAGCTCCTGGGTGGTGGCCGCTTGCTCGACGCCCTTGAAGGCCAGTTATTTTGGTGAACCCTCTCCATCTCGCATCGGACATCTCTGCCGGGTCAATGTCTCTAAGCTCTCCATTTCTTGAGGGGGCGAATAGCCTCGAGCTGATGCGTCGACGAAGACGGCGGCAGAGGCGTGGTAGCGGCGATGACTGGCGAGGCTTAGCTCACCCGTCGGTGTGGCAGTCTTCTTGTGGCAATAAATGACATTTCGATGGCCTAAAATGTTCCCTGCTGATGTCTAGTGAGTCCTTGCACCTTGCCCGTTCACCGAGAGCACTCGTTACTGTTTGACAAACGATGTTCTTTCATTCAAAACGTAGAAACACGGAGCGGATGAAAACCGCGTCCCCGTCGTTCGGCTCCCTAACGGCTTTTTCTCCCCCCAGGAAAAAAACCGGTCGGTCTCCTTCCGAACACGTCTGTGCGTGAATTCTCGGCGCCCAGGCGCGTGCCGTTGTTCGGCTGTATGCCGTTTGCCGAAAAAATGACGTATAACCAGATACCTTACGTAGGCCGGTCTCCTCTTGAGCACCGGTTGCCAAATATTCTGGGGCCATTCGCTTGCCGTAATTCGGCCGAAGACAGCTAACCGAATAAAATACGTCTATTCTGGGGCCGTACGTCGGCCGGTATCCTTAATAACACTGGTTGCCCGAAGAAAACGAATATTCTACCACCGGACGCACGGTTCACCGTTAAAACAACGAATGCACGGCAGCCGCGCTCCGGCCGGTCTCCTTTCGAACACCAACTGCCGCAAGAATACGCATATTCTATGGCCGGTCGCTTGCTGTGCTTCGGCCGATTACCGCTTCCCGAAGAAAAACGGATGCCCTAAGGCCGTACTTCGGCCGTTCTCTTTATCAACATCGGCAGCCGTAAGAGAACTGAATATCTGGCAGCCGGTTAGCTGCCGTTGTGCGCCCGGACACGGGTGGACGGAAAAATACCGAAGCGCTGGTTGCCGAATGTTGGCCGTTCAACGCATGATCAGTGGGTGCCAGAACCTGGATGCTGGCCGGAGGTGCCAGAAAGCGACCATAGGCGGGCCGGTCTTGGGGCACACTTTCTGTGCCGCCTGGTTTGTCTTTGTTTTTGTCGTTTTTCTGTCAAATGTTGCTGCTCTGCTTATTGTGTGGTCTTTACAACAAGCAGAGCCTCAAAGGCATCTTTTTTTTTTAAATGTACCCAGGCTCCGCCTGGGCTTTATTTATGTGAATTTGATTACTTCAATTTGTGTGTCTCTTGTAGCGTGTTTGTTTCTTGCAATTTATTTCTTGTATTTTGTTTTTATGTAACTATCCGTGCGCCATCAATCAGGCTTGTGGCTGTTCCTTGGCACGTGTGTAGACATGATGGATTGATTGATTGATTATTATCATTATTATTATATTATTGTTATTGTATAATAATAATAATAATAATAATAATAATAATAATAATAATAATAATAATAATATTTTATATTAATATTATTATCATTCTGCACATCCGACGTGCAATTATGCTGCTTGAGATTACGTTGCTTTTTACAACTACTTTTGTAACACTGACTTGTCTTCCCTCGTCAAACTTCTCTTTGTGGATGACCAAGTCGAGAAACTTTCTACAAATATTCAGCAAGGAATGCAAATGTGTATAACAAGAACGTCCGGAAAGAAATCGAAATTTCCGAGCTGGTTTTCTGCGGAACTGCGAAAGGCTTTAAAATGTAAAGCCCATGCTCACACAATAATTCGCGGGACACAATCCGAATCTTGGAAAAAGGAGTTTAGGTATTTCAGAGCCCTGTGTAGAAGAGCTGTATGATCGCGATCGGTCAGACTACATAGCCAAGATAGAAATGTGTGCTACGCGCGATCAGAAAAGTTTCTGGCAGTATGTTTGCTCTCGATCTGCTGGCATGGTTGCCAAAATCGTTTACCTCCTAGACGACAATGGAAACCAGATTGGAGATGTTGCTAATGCCTTTGCGGATCATTTCAGCTGTGTATTTCTAAACGGGAAGTTGACATTGTGTCCAACTCTTCCTCTTCGTCGTCTAAATTCTGCGTTCCCAGAATAAGTGAGAACGACGTTCGGAAAGCCATAAAGCGCCTCAAACCGTCATTTTTCTGTGTTCCTGACGGCATTGCTCCCGCAATATTAAAAAACCTATGAGGAGCTTCTCATTCCTATAATAACCGCTGTATTTATTAATTCAATTCAATCTGCTACTTTTCCAGCAGCCTGGAAGTTAGCACGCTTGGTCCCTGTTTTAAAAACTGGTTCCAAAGATAGTGCTAGAAACTATCGGCCTATTTCATTTCTGTGTGCCACGTCTAAGCTATTTGAGACTGTGTTGCATGATGTTTTAATCTTCCAGTGTTAAGGGTATACTAATTTCCGAACAGCACGGGTTTATGTCAGACGTTCCACAACCACTAACCTCGTTTCTTTCATGCAGCGAGCGTCCAAAGTGGTTCATCATAGGAGGCAGCTCGATACTTAGTACTTTGACCTGAGTAACGCTTTTGATATGGTCAGTCACCCATTGTAAATTTATAAACTTTCACTCCTGAACATAGATAACGCGATTCTTGACCTCCTAATTAGTTACCAGCGTGGGCGGACCTGCTACAAAATAATAACGGCCAGCAATCCTAAGGTTACTGCGTTTCAAGTGGTGTGCCACAGGGGTATGTTCTAGGCCCTTTTTTGTTTTCTTTGTTTGTCAATGATGTTTCCGCTGCTATAAGGCATTATTCTTTTTACTTTATGCTGATGACATCAAGATTTTCAAGGAAGTTTTGTGTCTTAGCGACTGCGGGCATTTGCAAAGCGACGTGGATGCATTTACACTCTGGTGTGAAGAGAACAAACTGATAGTGAACACAGCAAAAAGCAAAGTGTTGTCGCACACGCGTAAAACAAACTGCCTGATTTATCACTACTCAGTTCATGATGTTACTTTGCCTCGAATCTCGACGACAACTGACCTTGGCGTACTCCATGATAACGAGCTGACTTTTACACCACACGTTAGATCCACCAAACACCGAGCTCTCCGCCGCTTGGGCATAATCTGCCGGACGTCTAGAGAATTCCGTAGTGCAAAGTCATTCTTGAAACTGTACTCCACTGTCTGTCGTCCCGTGCTGGAATATGCCTCGGTTGTCTGGAATGGCACATCTAAATCAAACAGCGGGGCCATTGATAAAGTGCAGAATAAGATGCTGTCCATACTTAAACATCGCTTTCCTCGCGAGTATCACCGTCTTCACTCCGGACCACCGTACTTGCAAGTGCTGCCTGATTTAAAGGCTAGGCACGATACAGCTGACCTCTTATTTATTTTTAAGATTATACATGAAAAACGTAGCAGTGCGGAACTTCTTTCTGAGCTCCAGCTAACAGTTCCTTATAAAACCACAAGAAAATGTCATCCTTTTCGTACTCTCATCTCCTGTAACCGACATTGCCCGCTATTCAGGCTGCAGAGCAGATGTACCTTCTACTCTGCAGCCGTAGATATTTTTAACAGCTCTCTCAATCAGATCAGTTCAGACACTTGCAGAATTTTGTTCGCTAATATGCTCCCTCTTATTCTCTTACATGGAACTATATGAAACATTTCTTTGCCCCAGCTTACTGAATGGATCTTGTTCTTGTGATAGTAACTTCTTTTTACCTGTTTGGATTACTATATGAATAGTATGCTGTTTATGTGATTTTTTGTTGTTTTCCATTTTGTGGATTGGTGTTATAACGTTACACTATTATCTGTAGTGTGCAGATGTTGTTTCATCTTTACGACGTAATTACGAATTCTGTTGTATCGAGTCAGTTTTGTTTGTGGTTATTGCATGTAGTGTATTCGCTATCTACGTTTTGTTGTTGTTTATGCGGTATATTTTGTAATATACATTGTAAAAGTTGTTTTTTACTTTTTTATCTTATACGTTGTCAAAGTGTTCTTTCCTTTCACTTTTTCCCTTTTTTTCACTTGTATCCATCTGCGTGCCAGCGCGAAGGCCTCACGGCTGTTCCTAGGCGCAAACAATAAATATACATGATTGATTGATTATTAATATTTTTTAAAATATTAATATTAATATTCATAATATTAATATTATATTATTAATTTTATTATGCCCACATCATGGCGCCAAGTAAGCAAAAGTGTATCCTCTGCTGCGTCGATTCCTTCGGCAGGCAGGAGTTTTTTTCATGTTCTGCCTGTAAACGCAGTTCGCACGGAAAGTGTATTGTTGTTCCGGACCAGGAACTGCAGTGTCTGATCTCCGCTGAGCAGCCGTTCGTGTGTATTCTCTGTGTGGCTGCAGCGTCAACCGATAGGCCTAGCGACTGCGGTGAGCAAACCAGCGAAGATAGTCAGCGAACATCCCGGCAGAACGAGTGACGTCCCCTGTCGGAGCAAGCTTCGTCCCTTCTGCACACCTATGCGCAGAGGTCGCTGCTCTAAGGAATCTCCTTTCTGAAGCCTGCGCCAGCCGTTCCTTTGTCGGCGATGTAGTCACCGAGCTGCGCGAGGAGAACCGGGTTCTGCGACGGGAAAATATGGCTGGCCTTGCCAAGCAGGCTGCAATCGTCACTACCCTGCGTGAGGAGGTTCGCTGCCTGCGAGAGAGCTCGCGTGCCCACCGCCTTCTTCACCTGCTTCCCCGATGGCTGGTAATCCTTTCAGGCTGCCGGTGACGTCAACGCAGTCTTGTATCCCTACGAGGTAGTCATTCGCCGAAGCCGCCACTAGTGCAGCTGGTGAAGGTGCCCCCTTCCTGTCCTCTACCACCGCTTCGCCGTTCGCTGAACACCCCCGCAGTCAACCGGCTTCGGCATGAGCACTTTGGTTTCCGTTCGGTACACCCTTTGCCTCCGCCTCCAAGGTTGGACACTGCGTATAATGGTGAACCGACGAACTTTCAGAAAAAAAGGAGCCTTCTTCGCATGGGTGCGTCGGAAGCTTCTCAGTTGGTTGTGGTACACCGGCCACCGAGCTCCAAGGCCAATTTGTTTCGAAACTGTCGGCTAACACCACATTTTCTCAACTGTTAGCACACTTGTGAACTGTGCAAGTTACTTCATTGTCGTGCAAACGCCTTAGCAGCAATTACGACTCCTATTCTTCTTTTCGCGTAACTGTTAAGGAGGCGGGTTTTAAGCACCTCGGTGGCCCGTCTATATGGCCAAAAGGCTGCCTCTTCCTGCCGTTCAAGGGAAGTTTCATCCTGGTAAGCTGAACAGCTGTGAAATAACTGAAAATGATAACCAAGTACGATAGTCTCGATATATACTACCAAAACACTCGAGGTCTATGAACTAAGTCCTCTGAAATAATTAGATATATTGTATGCTCTAAAAGTTCTGCTATTGTCATTAGTGAAACCTGGCTTTCCAATGATATCTCGTCTTCCGACTATTTCCCTTCTAACTATCAAATCTTTAGAAGCGACCGAAAATTGACTTAGCCTCCAAGTAAAGCCTGTACTGGCCAAACCGCCAGCTCTATATACAGTCGTTACCGGCTGCTGCGTCTCACAAACCTGATGACTTCTCTAGGTATGTACACTACCATTCTAAGGCATCTAAAGAACACATTAGCCTGCTAGATTCCGATAATGAACACATTGAGGATGTGCCACGAGCTTTGCTCAGTACTTTCACTCTGTCTTTCAACTGCCTGATGCTAACGACGAACGCCTATCATTCAATAGAATGTTTAATTTTTTTACACCCATGTTCACGAAAAACTTGTCAATGATAGCCTTAGACGGAGGAAACCATCATTTCCCTGTGGTGGAGATGGAATTCTTGCAGCCCAGATGAAGGCTTAAGGCAACATTTTTGTTCCTTTTTAAACTTATATTTATAATACCTGATTACTTTCGGCAAAGTTCCTCGTGCATGGAAGATCGCTCCAATTTTTCCTATAATCAAATATGGTGATAAGTCAGTCGTTTCTAACTATCGCCCGATCTCACTCCTTTGTGTCGCCTCAAAACTCTTTGAGTCGGCTCTACACAAACCCCTTGCGGCCTGCGTGACGAACGTTCTTATACCTAATTAGCACGGTGTTTTCTCGGATCGATCGACGGTCACAAATATTGCAAGCTTTATGACACAGGCTTCGGCTGCAGTTTGTGAAAACGGCCCGTTGGACGCTATTTATTCTGACCTAAGTAAGGCGTTTGATGTGGTGAACCATCAGTTAATAATTAACAAGCTTGGTAAGTCCGGTGTAGACGCAAGCCTTGTTGCCTTGTTGTCCAAATATCTCCTTGACCGGTCCTTTTATGTAGATGTTAACTTCAAAAAGTCTAGTGTTTACCCTGCAACAAGTGGTGTACCCCAGGGTTCCGTGCTGGGTCCATAATTGTTTTGTCTTTATCAATGATGTGTCAGCAGTGTTAACAAACTCTTCTTTTCTTCTCTATGCTGATGATGTCAAACTATTTAGGCACATGAGCGGTGTTCAGGACTGCCGTGCCCTGCAGAGTGATGTGTCGGAGGTATCGGGCTAGTGCAGTAAAAACTGTCTGATTTTGTACCCCGCTAAAACAAAAGTGATCACGTACAGCCAGAAAACCCATCGTCTGCTGTTTGCCTGCAGCATTGGGAAGCTCCTCTGCAAAGGGTTGAGGAGATTAGGCACCTCGGGATGCTTTTCGACTGTACCCTCTCTTTTTCATCTCATATTAGGCTAATCACCCAGCGAGCGCTCCGAAGTCTGTGAGAATGCGGCGCTCCGCCATCTTTCCTATCTCTCTAGGCCCGCCGCGGAGGCGAAAGAAGTGGAACCTCTCTCTTTGCGGCCACGCGCTTCCCTCTCCGGGAGGATGCCCAAGGGAGCGGGGGGCCGCGGCCGAATTCCTCACGTGACAGGTTTTGCCTGGAAGTTCCGGAAGCCTGGTCCGAGGTGGACGACGGAGGGAGGCCCTCTGGATTCTAACCATCATCGGGAGCGGCCGTAAGTACGAGTTGCGCCTTTGGGCCTTCCTTTATCCACCCTCGCGCCTATTTCTCATGTACTGGCTAAGGTGGTCTTGGCGGTATAGAGCGACGCGCCGAACGTCCCCTTATGAGTGCAATAAACGTCGGAGTAGGCGAATTTTGTGTCCTGTGTTTCTGGCTTTTCGCTGCCGCTACGCCAAGATGGCGATCCATGGCGGCGTTCAGTGGAGCTAGCCGTGCGGCCGGATCTCGGGGACTGAGCTAGGCCGCCCTAAGAACCCTGGTGCCCGGATTTTTGGCGCCAAACGTGGGACTCGTCATCAAGTGAATTCGAGGTTCGCTAGCTCCGAGGAACATGCCGCAAGATTACGAGTTGGTGAATTTGATGCTGTTGGCTGATCTTTGTGATCATGCCCGGCAGGTCCCGCGATGCTCTGCATCAACAGGGCCCACCGCAGCCGCAGAAGCGGCTCGGGTCCCTCTTCTCCACGGCCCCTACGGAACAGCGAGTGCGGCGTGGGCGCCGACGAGAATTTCGGAAAGTTCTGAATTTTCGCGAGCGCTCTACGTCAGGTGACGCCGCACTTTCAACCACGATACGCCGGGCGTACGCTGATGCTGAAGCCCCATGCGGCGCGTCTCTCATGCAAGTAAGCACGCAGGCGCCCATGAGTGAAGGAATGACTTTGGATCCAGCTTCCATCACGAACGCTCTCTCAAGCACCATGCAGCAAGTGTGGCGGGCGGCGCGCTCACCCGCTCCTAGGATGCAGCTACGATGCCGACGTATAACGGTTACAGCAATCAAGTGAGCGCGAACGCTTTCCTGCTGGCTCTGAGCTGTTACGAGCAGGCGACCGGCATCAGCGACAGCGAGGTGCTGCACGGAGTTCGCCCCGCAGCCCTAGTCGACCATGCCGCCGGTGATATCGAGTACTAGGCCATACGGCGCGCACGATGGACAACATCTGAACGACGTTCAGAGAAGAATTTCTGCCCGTCGACTACCTCTTGCGGATGCGTAGAGAGTTGGAAACGCGCCCCCAAGCTTCAGACAAATCAAAGATCGAGTATGTTTGTGCGATGCAGGAGCTTTACGAGTACGCCGACCCACGTGCCCCGAACTCCGAGCGGGTCGATCGGGTCGACAGACGATGCCACCCCACCTTTGCCTTGTACCTGAGGAACTGCAGGTGCACTTATCCTAACGAGGTGGCGGCCGAAGCCCCCGCGTGCAAGCAGCAATTGCGGCTGCATGCGCGTATCGGGCAACGCTGCCTCCGATGGAAACACTGGAATCAAGGTGTGCTTGGCGTGGCGTTAAGATCAGCGGACGAGTCGAGGTTAGCTCTACGTTGATACCCAGCCAGCAAGAAACGCTCAACCTCGGGGACCTAGCGCTGGACCCTTACTCATATGGGTTGCGCAACGCGGAGGCGATACGGCCGGAGGTCCTGCCAGCCCTGCGCGCAGTGCACAACACAAACAGGTCAGGTGACCCTCCGGCGAACGCACGCCTAAATGGGCTTCCCTAAATGGGATGGGGGCTGCCGCAGCTGCCTACACCCGCTCACATATCGCCCCCGGAGAACTGGATGAGGCCAGCTGTGGAGCGTACGAGCAGCGTCGAACGGCGCACCAAGCAGCACGGATTTCTGTTCGCTGTTTCAAATGTGGCAAAGTTGGTCACATGATGCGAATCTGCCCAGGTGGGCAGGGAAGCGCAGCGGGCTGCCGGTGAAGTCACCGGCGGCTGATCACCGCGCTCGAGAGGCAGACATAGCCGCGCCCACCGCACTCAGAGTCGGAGTTATGACCAGCGTGCCTTCGCCCTTTCTCGACCACGCATTTGCGGGACGGAGTTTCGGGGCACTGATGGACGCCGGGCCAAGCACTTCACTATTAGGGGACGAGGTCGTTTCCCATCTCCAGCGCAAAGCTGTTCGTCTTTGCGCGTGGAAGTTCCCGCTCCAGCTTGCGTGTGGTCATGTTACATCAGGCGGTGACGTACGCGTCGTCCTGCGTTAGACTCGGCGTGTACGGCGAATGCGTTTCGTCCACTTGCCCGGACTGACGGTTCCAGTCATTCTGGGGAGACTTCATAACCAACGTGCAACTGGTCGTGGGCCTCGGCAATGGGGCTATCGGGAGGGCCCGTTTACGCCACTAAAGCCGTTCGCAGAGCCGCCACCTGCAGCGTGGTCGCTGTGTGAGCCCGCCGCCGAAACGTCCCGCGCACCAAGGGAAGCAAAAGCTTCAGGCGCTGCCGATAGCGGGCGCGCGCAGCACCCTCCGAGCTCAGCTGTTGCTGCTGCCGGCGCGGTTGATTGGTCCTGCGCCGCCAGCCCTCCAGCCCTAAATCGGAGCGACGAGATAGGCGCGCTCCTAACAGGTGCTAGTGAGGTGACATCGGAGTGAGGTGACATCGGACGTCAGCAACGGACGCAGTCGGGACGGCCCGTTTATGCAGCTAAAACCGTTTACCGAGCCACCGCCCGCAGCGAGGTTGGTGCATGGGAGAGCCGCCGAAACGTTCCTCGCGCCGCAGAAAGCAAACGCTTCAGGCCCTGTCGGAAGCAAGCGCTCGCAGCAACCTCGGGGCACGCTTGTTGATGCTGCCGCGGCTGATTTCATCTGCGCTGCGCGCCTTCCATCACGGGGTCAGGGCGGGTAATTGGGCACGCTCCTAGCAAGTGCTAGCGAGCTGACAGCAGCGCAGCCTGACCGGGTCTTGTGGTTGTTAAGTGACTTCGGCGAGATATTCACTGAGCACGCAGGTTGCACAAGCTTGGTGCAGCACTGCATAGACACCAGCGATGCTCAACCAAGGAAATGCTATCCCTGGCCCGTCAGCCCCGCCAAGAGGCAGGCAAGTGATTAGGTGCTGGAGGACCTGCTGAAAGCAGGCATTATCCGCCGCTCGACGAGCCCTTGGGGATTCCCAGTGGTGCTCGTCCGAAAGAAGGACGGTAGCTGGCGTTTATGCGTGGACTATCGGCGGGTAAATTCGATCACGAAAAAGGATGCGTACCCCTTCCCGAGCGTTGCCGAAATCGTCGTGAATCTCGGTGGCGCAAAAAACTTCTCTATTTTGGACGCCAGCAAAGGGTACCTTCAGGGCGAGATGCGTTCCAGCGATGAATGCAAGACAGCATTCACTTGCCATCGGGGGCTGTACAAGTTCGTACCTAAGCCCTTCGGTTTTTACAGAAGTCCGCGCACATTCCCACGCCTGATCGACTAGGTGCTTGGTGAGGCAAAGAAGCAGCATGCCCTCGCCTATTTCGACAACATTGTCGTCTACTCCCGCACCTTCGAGGAGCACCTCTGCAACTTGAAAGACGTCCTGGAAAGACTCTGGGCGGTTGGCATAACCATCAATCCTGCCAAGGCGCATATATGCAGCGCCCAAGTGAGCCTGCTTGGCTATCGTATCGAACGCGGACAGCTCTCCCCCGAACCCGAGAAACTCCGGGCGATATTGGAGTTTCTCACGCCGAAGGATGTCGCAGGAGTTCGGCGCTTCCTACTGATGATCGGCTACTACCGCCACTACCGCCAATTTATCGCCCCTTGCGTGCGCCTGCAAGCACCCTTGACAAAGTTGTTGAGGAAATTCGCCCCTTCGCAGTTGGGAGAAGAGCAGGAGAGCAGCCTACGCCAACTGCCAAATGCTGTTGCAGACACTGCATCGCTGTAACTGCCCGTTCTAAACAGGCCATTCGTGATCCAAACGAACACGTGTAACCTCTTCGTAGGGGCAGTGCTACTAGAGGTGGATGGAGAACAACTGTGACCCGTGGCTTTTGCGAGCCATGCGTTGACACCGACAGAGCAAAACTACTCGATCACCGAAAAGGAGTGTCTGGCCGTAATCTACGCACATCGACAGTTCATGATGTATGTACAGGGGGTCAAATTCACGATCGAGACTGATCACACGGCCCTCACATAGATTTCCCGCCTCCGAAAGCCCAGCAGGAGGCTAGCGCGATGGGCCCTGAGATTGCAACGCTTCGAATTCGAAGTTCGCTACCGGAAACGCGCCACGATTGTGGTTGCGCCCGCGCTGTGACGAGCGCGGGTGGACGACACCCAACCGGCCTGAGAGGCCGAGGAGGACGCTGAAGGTCACCGACAGTTCTCGGCGCGGGAAGAGCGCCGAGAAAATACATGGCGGAAGCTTTGTCGGTATGCTACCTGGCCCGGCATGAAATCACAAGTATGTAGGTACGTACGCACCTGCCACGTCTGCGGAGAGCGCAAACCGCGAGGCCGTAAGGCGCCGTGCTTGCTTCAGCGTATCGAGAACACAAAGCCATAGGAGGTCCTGACGTTCGATCTGATGGGCCCGCTGCCTCGCAGCACAAGGGGGTACACGTTTTTACTTGTGTTGACATGCCACTTCAGTGGGATCGCTGAACTTTATCCGCTGCGCAAAACCACAGCACAGGAGGTTCTCCAAAAGCTGTCCGAGGTATTCTGTCTTTACGGGTTTCAGGAGCGGCTGAGTACCGACAACGACGCGTAATTAACATCAAGGTTGTTTCGTGAAGCGTGCATGGCCATGGGTGTCAGGCAGAAAACAACATCGTGCTATCACCCCCAGTCTAACGTTACGGAGCGCCGAAATCGAGATGTAAACCCCTGCTTGGGGCATATGCCCGGCCGCAACAGGACTGGGACGAGCAGTTGAGTTCGATCTCCTTCGCTCTGCACACAAGCCTGAATCGGTGCATGGGCTTCACGCCTGCTTTCCTCATTTTCGGTAGGGAGGTGAACATACCGACGGACACGGTTCTCCCCAGTACGTCGACTGCAGCCCCCGCGAAAGCAGGAGATGCGGCTTCCGCACGGCGCTTGCGCGAGCTTTTGGGAGACGCCATCAAGGAGGCGAACCGCAGGAGCGGTAAGGCCAGGGTCGACTAAAAGGCGGCCTGCGACCGAGCTCATCGAGACGTGGCGTACCAAGTGGGCGACACTGTCTTAAAACATAACCAAGCACTGAGCGATGCCAGCGCGGGGTTCGTGGCCGGTCTCGCGCCCAAGTGGGTAGGACTGTTCGTAGTCATCGAGAAGATATCACGGCTGAATTACAAGCTGAAACACCCGAGGTCTGGTCGAATCAGCAGCCCCATTCACGTGAGCGAGCTGAAGCAGTATTTTCCAAGTGGAAAAACTGCCGATTCTCCCACTTCGGGCTTGCGAGATCGCGATCTCGAGGGAGGTGCGGTAAGAAGGTTCCCGACGCACCGCTACAACACCCGCGATCGGCGACATCGCTGACCGGGTGGGCCACCGTATCCAGAGGGTTCAAGCCCGCATACCCAGGGTTCGAGCACCCTCCAACCACGAAGCCACCACACCAAGCCAGGCCTGCTGCACGCCAGCCTGGCCAGCCGCCACCCCGTGGAGACCGAGAGCCCAGCTGTATGCCAAAACAGCACCCCGCCGCCCGTACAGCGAGTGAGCTGCGCGGCGGGTCGGTGGCCGCGGTCAGGTGATCGCGTCCCCTCCTCCACATTGGAGGAGGCGCTCGTCAGAGGTACGCCGAGCGAAAGCCATCGCCGGCGCTTGGCTGACTAGCCATCTGGGAGGCAGCACTACGAACGCGGCCTCCAGCCCAGGTCCGGTCATCAGAGGTCGTCACTCCAGAACCCGTAAGCAGCGGAAGCCGCCGGCGGTGTGGAAGGCAAGCGCACCGTCGGCGCGGGGCGAACCGCTGCGAGAAGTGCCCGCCTAGGAGCAGTTTGCTGCCTGGGCCCTGTCATTAACCAGCCAAGCGTACTTCACCGGCGGGGCCTGCGGACCTTGGGCCGGTTGACATTGCACGTGGCGAGCCTTGTGTGCAGACTGACAAAGTCAGGTCAACCGGCGGATCGTGGTGAAGTATGTGGTGATTGTGGAGAACTATGTGGGAGCAGTCCGGTGCGACGTGTACGTTGGCGCAGCAGCGCATGTTCTGGATTGGACTTTCTTGGACTTGCTCGAGAGGTGTGCCAGGCAGCGAAACAAACGGTGAGGTCATCGTTCCCCGCAGCCCTCGAGGTCGAGCGGCTGTGGTCAAAGGGGGGAGGGATGTGGGGATTGCGGAGCTCCACCATCTTTTCTCTCTGTGCCCGCCACGGAGGCGAGAGGTGTGGTACTTCTCTCTTCGCGGCCGCGCGCTTCTCTCTCCGGGAGGATACCCGAAAGAGCGGAGGGAGGGGGGCGCGGCCGAACCCCTCAAGTGACAGGTTTTTCCCGGAAGTTCCGGCGGCCTAGTCCGAGGCGGACGTCGGAGGGAGGCCCTCTTTGGAGCAAACTATCATCGGGGGCGGCGGTAAGTATGACTTGCTCCTTTTGGCCTTCCTTTGTCCGCCCTCGTGCCTGTTTCTCCCGTCCTGGCTAAGGTGGTCTTGGCGGTGTACAGCGATGCGCCCGACATACCCTTATTGCAGTGCAAACAACGTCGTAATGGGCGAATTCTGTGTCTCGTGTTCCTTGCTCTTCGCTGCCGTTATGTGAAGTTGGCGAACGTGGCGGTGTTCAGCAGAGCTAGCAGTGCGGCCGAATCTCGAGGATCGAGCTAGGCCGCCGTAAGAACCCTGGTCCCCGCAAATCTTATAAGTGTTTGTTGGATTACAAAGGAATTCTCTTCTCCATATCCATTTCTAACTCTGTACAATGCAATATGTATCCCTCAGTCAAAATATGCTTCTGCTGCCTGGAACGGCATCTCCGAATCTGGTAGTAATTTAATAGAACGTGTGCAGTAGAAGTTTTAGATGCGGAGCATCTTATAGTCGTGGCATGTCCCGCGTCGGCGTCCGCACTCACAGTGGCGCATGCGCAACTCTCCAACTTCCCTCCATCCCACAGCTGCGCGATACTCCCGCCACTTCTTCTCTCGTACCAGCTGCGTGCACTTCGCTTTCGGTTCTCCCGCGTTCTCGCTTCTGCTTTCGCGGCGCATGCTCGGCGCTTGCGCATCTCTCCTCCTCTCGTCTCATCTACTTCAACCTTGAAGGTTAATTGGGTAGAGGGCTGCGCACGTTCAGTTCAGCGCTTGCTCGGCATGTCCCGCATAGGCGTCCGCACTCACACTGCGCATGCGCAAATCTCCTCCTTCACTCGCTCCCACAGCTGCGCAATCTCCAGCCACTTCTTCTCTCGTACGAGCTGCGTGCACTTCGCTTTCGCTTTTCCCGCGTTCTCGCTTCCGCTTTCGCGGCGCATGCTCGGCGTTTGCGCATCTCTCCTCCTCTCGTCTCCTCTCCTTCAACCTTGAATGTAAATTGGGTAGCGCACTGCGCGCGTTCAGTTCAGCGCTTACAGCGGCTGACTCCCCTTCACTCCATTCTTCCGATGAAGTGTGATGGAAGCAACAGGGCCGTCAGTTAGTGGGTCCCCCAAATTGGACTACGAACACAAGGGATACACAACTGAACCTCGAGATGCTCCGCATCTACTCAGCGTTCCCTTCGGGAAGATGGGGCTAACTTGTTTATGCGTATTTAAGCACAGCCATCACATTCAATGTCTCGCTCCTGATTCTGACTTACCCACAGTTCCTTCCATCCCTTCCTTCAACTGCAGACGTATGCGTGCACATCTTACAATCCTTCACAAAGTTGTTCATGGTGACCTTTCTTGCGCAGACTTGCTTAACTGTTAAGAGTCTAGTGTTCCGCAAAGGCCCACCAGGTCGCATCGACCGTTCTTTGCCGCCGCGATAAACTCGAATCATTCTCCTGTACGCAGAATGCAGAATTCTTACAACCGCTTTTTTGAACGCTTAACATCTTTCAAAGTTCATTTAAAATTTACCGTACCGCGCTGTTGAACACGGTATGTTAAACATCTATGATATCTCCGTCGTTCGTTTTTATTTTTTTTTATTGCTGAAATTTGGTTGCTCTGCTGTTCTGTTTAACCAATATAGTTGCCTAGTTTTGAAACTGTTTACGTATCATGCTTGTCTTATCATTTGCCCCTATACTCTTGTCATTGTGTTTTTCGTCTTACTGTGAAACTTTGTTCCCTGCTTGTGTATTCATTACAATAAGCTGAGCCACAAAGGTATCTTCTTTTTTCTTTTTTCCTGTACCCAGGCTCTGCCTGTGCTGTATTTCTGTAATTTTTGCTAGTTCAATTTGTGTGTGTCTTGTTGCTTGTTTGTTTCTTGCAATATGCTTCTTGTTTTTTGTTTTCATGTACCTATCCGTGCGCCAGCCCTCAGGCCTCTGGCTGTTCCTAGGCACGTAAATAAAAATCATTGATTGATTGATGGAATATTATTAATAATACAGTCGAACACGGATATATCGAACACGGGTATATCGAATTATTGTCTATATCGAACTCATAAATTATCCCCTTGAAAATTCTGTGTAAAAGTATAGGAATTCGTACGTTTATATCGAACCGTATTTTTCCCGACATTGGGTATATCGAACGCCGCGCGAGTTGGAAGGTGCTCTTCGGCGGTCGCTGCACTCCCGATTGAGGTTCAGGAGGATGTGAAGGAATGCGCGGGCATGGCGAAGACTGGCTCGCGTCACTAATCCCCCCTACCGGAACGAATTTGCGCTTGCCCAGTCGGCCCCGCTACCGGCCGCCGTAGCGTTAGCGGACGGAGCCCGGTATGCTAAATCTCTATAGGCACACAAGCCCGAACGCTCGGAAAATATGACAGTGCGAGGTAGGCATCTGCCCCGACTGTGCACGTCCTTTTTTTTCGGCTGCGTACATTCCCCGGCTTGCCGAAAAATAGTTTTTCTTTCTCTCTCTCTGGGTCTGTCTTCCCCTGATGTCGTCTCGGGAAAGGGAAGATGGAACGAAAGCGCTGGCGGCCTCCTCCTTCTTTTGCATTTTGCTGCTGTTGCTGCTGTTTGGCGAGTGGTCCCGCACCTTTCGGAGATCACTGTTTCTCTCGGAGATGACCATCGCGAGCGCTTTGTTGGAGTCCATTCAGAGAGCCTTGGAATTGTTACCTTAAAATTTCTTGTGGTACGTGCGCGCTGTTCCTCTTTTGCGTGCGTGTTGTGCATGGTATGCGAAGGCGCAGCATGCTGCTGGAATTTTCTAGTTGTGCAGCCTCGAGAAGATCGAGACCAGCGTCTTTAATTTCATTTCCAGGACGAAGAAGCAGGCCAAGAAGAGCGATTTTCTTTTCACGGAAATAAAGTGTCCTGTTGCGTCGTGAGTGCGGAATTAGTTGTCATTCTTGAATGCGACGATGGGTAAGTGATCGTCCGCCATAGGCGAGGTCTCAGAGCCCATATTTTTTATATCGAATTTTTCATATATCGAACTAATTCGCGATCCCCTTGGAGTTCGATATATCCGTGTTCGACTGTAATATTATTATTATTATTATTATATTATTAATATATTATTATTATTATTAACCACAAAAACTAACCTTGTTTCGTTTATGCACCGAGCATCCAAAGGGATTCATCATAGGAGGCAGCTCGATACTGTGTTCTTTGACCAGAGCAAGGGTTTTGATGTGGTCAGTCACCCATTGTTAATTTCTATACTGTCACTCCTGAACATAGATAGTTTGATTCTTGACCTCCTAATTAGTTACTTCCGTGGGCGGACCTGCTACGTAAATTTTAACGGCCAGCAATCCTATCTTTACTGCATTTCAAGTGGTGCGCCCCAACGTTCTGTTCTAGGCCCTCTTTTGTTTTCTTTATTTGCCAATGATGTTTCCACTGCTATAAGGCACTATTCCTGTTTACTTTATGCTGATGACATCAAGATTTTCAAGGAAGTTTTGTTTGTTAGCGACTGCGGGCATTTGCAAACAGACGTAGATGCATTTACACTCTGGTGTAAAGAGAACGAACTGATAGTGAACGCAACGAAAACGAAAGCGTTGTCGTACACGCGTAAAACCGACTGCCTGCTTCATCATTACTCATCATGATGTTACTTTGCCTCGTATGTCGACGGCAACTGATCTTGGCGTGCACTTTGATAACCAGCTGACTTTTACACCGCGCGTTGGATCCATCAAACAGAGGGCTCTCCGCCGCTTGCGCATAATCTGCTGGATGTCTAGAAAATTCCGTGGTGCAAAGTTCTTCCTAAAACTGTACTCCACTGTCTGTCGTCCCGTGCTGGAATACGCCTCGTTTGTCTGGAATGGCACATGCAAATCTTACAGCGGGGCCATTGATAAAGTGCAGAATAAGCCGCTGTCCATACTTAGACATCGCTTCCCTCGTGAGTATCAACGTCTTGACTCCGGACCACGGTACTTGCAAGTGCTGCCTGATCTAAACGCTAGGCGTTATACAGCTGACCTCTTATTTCTTTTTAAGCGCATACTTTGACAAATTTGCAGTGCGGAACTTCTTTCTGAGCTCCGGCTAACCGTGTCTCGTAAAACCACAAGAAACTGTCATCCTTTTTGCATTCTCAGCTCCTGTAACCGACATTTCCCGCTGTTCAGGCTGCAGAGCACGTGTACCTTCTACTCTGCAGCGTTAGATATTTTTAACAGCTCCATCAATCAGTTCAGTTCAGACACTTGCAGAATTCTTATTCGCTAATGTGCTCCCACTTATTCGCTTACATGGAACTATATAAAATATTTCTTTGCTCCGTCATACTGAATGGATCTTGTTCCATTTATAGTAGCTTCTTTTTACCTGCTTGCCTTAGTATAAGGATAGTATGCTGTTTATATCACCTTTTTGTTGTTTGCCATTTGTGAATTGCTGTAATAACGTTACACCATTATCTGTAGTGTGCAGATGTTCTGTTTCATTGTACCATGTAATTTTAAATTCTGCTGTACCTGTAAGTTTTTTTTCTGTTCATTGCATGTAGTGTATACGCTATCTAAGTTTTGTAGTGGTTTGTGCGGTATACTTTGTAATATACATTGTAAAAGTATTTTTTTACTGTTTTATCTTATAAGTTGGCAAAGTGTTCTTTCCTTTCACTTTTTTCCCGTTTTTTTTCTCTTGTATCTATCTGTGTGCCAGCTCCAAGGCCTCACGGCTGTTCCTGGGCTCAATAAATATACATGATTGATTGAATGATTATTATTAATGTTATTGTTGTAAAATATACTATTATAATAATATTTAATAATATTATAATTATGATATTTTTATATTAGGTTTACGTTGCAATTGACGACGAACCCTTTCAGAAGCTGCAGGACCCAGACCTATGGCCGACAATCTGCCTTTTTCAACCTTTCCAGGGAACTCTTCATGATCCCCAGCTGCACGTATCTGACATAGAAAATGAACAGGTCACTCATGAATAGGTCTCTTAACGTTTTGTATCAAAAAGGTCCGTGGTTAAAGTACTAAAGCTAACGAGTTTTTTTGTAATGTATTTTCCTCAATTTTTTCTATGGCTGTTCTTACGGAGACCTCGCTCTAACCCAGTATCTCATCAAAAGATTTTTTTCCGCCTTATTACAACGTGTTCCGCAGTGACCGTGCCTCATTTGGCCTTAAACGCACAGGAGGGGGAGCTTTGATAGCCGTCAATAACTCATTCAGAAAAGTGAAGCGCGCAGACCTGGAGACAGAGGATGAGTCTGTCTGGGTTGACTTGTGTTGCATCGGTTGCGAAGGCGTCCTGCTTGGTGCATTTTACTTAGCTCCTAACATAGCTCCGGTTTCTTTTCAAACTTGTTTAACATCGATAGAAAATGTAATATCCTCTCATCCTAGACACCGTATCGTGATTCTCGGTGACTTTACTCTCCGGGAATAGAATGGGGTGACCTTAGTATTTCTTTTTACAATACGTACGTTCTTCAAAAGACCTCAGCCTTACTGGACTGCATTTCATTTACTGGTCTTGAACAGTGCAACCACGTTGTGAACTCTGCTGGGAGCTTACTTGACTTTTGGTTTTCGAATATCTAAAACTTCAGTGTCAACATAAGCCCTACTGGTTTGGTTACCTCGGACAATTACCATCCACCCTTATCCATAGTACTACCTATTCAAAGTGATGTGCAAAAGGACAAGCCACTTGTTCCCGAATTTCCCCTCTATAATTTTGCTGCAGGTGACTACATCAGTTTTTACCAGTACTTGTCGAATTTTGATTGGTCGGAAATCCTCACGTCAAATGACCCAAATTTTCAGGCCAGTGAATTAACCAAAGTACTTCAAAAAGGTATGCGCAGATATATACCACAAAGAAATCTAAATCTTCTAAGTATCCTTTCTGGTTCTCCAGTGAACTCCGGTCAGCACTAAAAGGCACAGAGCGTGCCCACAGGAAAGCTCAAAAGAGTGGGGAGACAAATTGAAGCTAGAGTTTGAGGAATACCGGTCACTCTATAAAAAGCTGTATGATCGTCATCGGGCTGCATAGATTGCGTCCATAGAAAGCAACCTTAAAAGGAGCCCCAAAGATTTATGGAAATATATCCGCAGTAGGTCGCCCCAGCATAACACTGAATGCATTAGGCTTCTTAACTCCGAAGGAGTAATCATTGATGACGTCCGTGCCGCGTTCGCTCAGCATTTTAACACCGTGTATAGAGATATCAGCGACGTTCCGTCCGCTCCGATGTCCTATTGTCGCGGTATGGCACCGAGCGCGGCATTTGTAGGGGAGGAAATTAGGATGAAAAGCCTACGGGACGCGAAGCCCTCTCTAGCCTGTGGCCCAGATGGCACTCCCATGGCTCTACTCAAGGCTTTCAGTCCTATTCTTGCTCCAGTGCTTGTATGTGTGCTTAACAACTGTATTAGCACTGGCACGTTTCCTAACTGTTGCAAAATTGCTAAAGTTGTACCTGTACATAAATCCGGGTCAAAAACAGATGCAAAAAATTATAGACCGATTTCCGACCTGTGCAGTGCTTCGAAAATTTATGAATCTATAATTCATTCCCTCATTACATCCTGAGTAAGATATGAAATTATTCCAAATCAACATAGTTTTATACGTGGACGCTCGACCACTACAAACTTAGTTTTTTTATGGAACATGCGTCAAAGGCAGTGCAAGACCGAGGCCAACTTGACGTGGTATACTGTGACCTTAGCAATGCGTTCGATGTTGTTTCCCATTCATTGTTGTGTAAAAAACTTTCCCACCTTGACATTCCTGATCCGTTGCTAGATCTGCTTCCTGACTACCTTACCAGTCGTCACTGCTACGTTCACTGTAACGGGCTACACTCTGGAACGTACTCAGCCACCAGCGGGGTGCCTCAAGGCTCTGTCCTTCGACCTCTTTTGTTTTCACTCTTTGTCAACGCTGTTTCGACAGCAATTCACTACTTATCGTTCTTGCTATACGCGGACGATAATAAAATATTCAAAGTGATTGGCAACATCTCAGACTGTGCACAACTGCAATGTGGCATCGCCGCGTTTTCGGACTGCTGCAAGCGAAATAAGTTGATACATAACAGTGAAAAAACCAAAGTGGTGTCGTATACCTGTAAAACTGGTGATATCAATTTTACGTACCGTATAAGTGAAGATCTGAATCGGGTATGTCAGATCAGAGACTTGGGAGTTTTGTTTGACTCTAAGCTCACATTTACAGCTCATACTAATGAGATTACCCGTCGTGCTTTGCGAACACTAGGTGGAACATGTCGTGTCTCCAGAGAATTCAACTATCCAGACACATTTCTTCTGCTCTATACCTCAATGTGCCGCCATCTATTGGATTGCGCATCCGTCGTCTGGAATACAACGTGTCGGTCTAACGCGGCGGCCATTGAGAGAGTGCAAACTAAATTTCTCCCAATACTAAAACATAGATACGCTACTACGAAGGGTAAAGATTATCCTGGTGTTTATGCCGCCAGCTTGCTTGTAATGGACCCACTACACAGCCGGAGGGCCAAGGTTGACCTTTTGTTCTTGTACACACTGGTCCACAGCCTCATTGATTGTAAATAGTTGTTGGGTGCCATAAATTTGACCCGACAGGCAACACCAGGGCACCTAGACCGTTTCATCTCCCCGCCGCTGTCAAGAGTCCCGTGGGACGCATTCAGCACCTATACAATATGCACGCAGAAAGATTGGGCGTATTCCATCGTCCCTTTCCAGCTTTTTGTAAGGAACTGTGTGGCTTGACAAACCAGGGGTAGCTTCCTTGCCCTAGTATGTAACTTTAACTCACACACTTTATGCTACCGGGGTAGGTTTATCTATGTATGTATGCTAATTGTTTCGATGAATCACTTGTGTATGTAAGTTTTATGCCTTCATTGAACCGTAGTTTTTAGCTAATATCTTTTACCGGTTTACATATTTCAGTGCACAGAGTTTTAATCATGTCTTGTTGTCTTACACTTGCCTTGTTTGCATATGTGCGCGGGATGTGCGTGTGTCGGTGTGTGTGTATCTCAAAATGTCTCATTCTCGTTCAGACTAAGCAATGCTATTTTCTATATTTTTCTGAGATATTCACTTTTCTTTCCGCACCAGCACATCGTTCCTAGACACGCTATTAAACAATAATTGGTTGATTCATTCGTCATTTGTATTGTCTCTGCAATTTGTTGGTATGATCATTTATGGCTATACTCCTGCCATTGTTTTTTCGCTATTTTTCTGCCAAACGTGCTGCTATGTTTTTTGTGTGTCTCGACAAGATGGGACATTGAAAAGGCATCGCTCGTTTTACGCTAATAATTTATTGTAGTGTATCTTTTCAGAAATCTAAATTCTCGTTTTATATGTACACCCTGTCTCTATCATATGCACTGTGTATTTTATTGTATATTTCCTTTTCTCAAGTGCCTTGAACGTTTCGCTGGCCGAGGGCCATAGCTTGCAACACTTTTCTTTTTGCTTTTTTTGTGAATTTCTTTAAGTATTTTTCTTTATTTTTGTCTGCCATATCGAGGATTTTGTGTCTTGTGCCGTGCTGTTCTACGTTTCTTTCATTATAGTTTGGTATATGGTGTGCCGGCACCAAACCTTAGGGTTGTTCCTGGGCACCGAAACAAAGGTTGATTGATTGATTGATTGATTATTATTATATGTTTGTCTTATAATTTGTCTTTACACTCGTGCCGCTGTTTTTGTTGTAATACTGTCAAACTTTGTTGCTCTGCCTGTCGTATGGCATTTACGCCTATCAGAGCAACATGTGCATCTTTTTTACCTATACCCAGGCACCACATGTGCTTTATTTCTGTCGTTTTTACTACTTCAATTTGTGCGTGTCTTGTCGCTTGTTTGTTCCTTGCTATATGTTTCTTGTATTTTGTTTTTATGTGACTATCCGTGCGCCAGCACTCAGGTCTCTGGCTATTCCTGGGCACATAAATAAACATGATTGATTGATTGATTGATTGATTGGTTGATTGGTTGATTGGTTGATTGATTGATTGATTGATTGATTGATTGATTTATTTATTTATTGATTGATTGATTGATTGATTGATTGATTGATTGATTGATTGATTGATTGATTGATTGATTGATTGATTGATTGATTGATTGATTGATTGATTGATTGATTGATTGATTGAAAATTATCAGGGTAGTCGGTGGCGATTACGTTGCCAAGCGCTGACGCATTGTATTTCAACAGGTGGTGCTCTGGGATGCGGCTCTCCTGATACTCTGTATTCTACAATCGCCTTCGTCAGAGTCAACTGTTCGGCATCTTCTGGCGGCAATCAGCCGCTTTGACTTGAAACCGGGACGCACCCGAAAGCTACTCAAACAAAAGGACAGCGCGGGACCCTTTGCAGTCGGCGGCGATTACGTTGCCCAGCGCTGACCGATTGTATTTCAACAGGTAGCGTGTTTTTTCGTGGCTGCGTTTTTTAATTTGAACTTGCCGCTGACTTTACGGACCCTGCACTTTTCGTGTGTTAAAATGTCTGCCAACACCATTCAATGTATTGCTTGCCACAAGAAAGTGCCCGACGACGGAAAATTCATGACGTGTTCAAACTGCACATTAGCTTATCATTTGTGTCAAACATGTTCTGGAATTGCGCCGAGCACTTCACTACAATGTTCACAGCAAATAGGATGCGTGTGGGTTTGTAAACAATGCAGGGAAGGAAGAAAATGCGCAGGCGACTCCTCCTCTCAGGCGGATGCTGCCAAGGCTGACGAAAGTTCTGATGAAAGTGCAGCACGAACTCACCTGAACATTTGGAATTGCACGAAGTGAATAAGAGCATACAATGTCTATCTGAGAAGCTTGACTCGTTGCATTTCGTGAAATCCAAGGTCGCCAGCTTTACCCAAACCGTTCATGAGCTGGAGGCATCGGTGTCCTTTCAGACAAGTCAGTATGATTCCATTCTAGACGAAATAAAGACAGCCAAGGAGCAAGCTACTTCCAGATATGAAGATATATCCGCCCTCCAAACCACGGTAAAGGCGCAGGCTGAACATCTAGAGTGGCTGCAGGATGAACTGAATGAGAGCGAGCAATGTAGCCGCAACATGAACATGGAAATTCATGGTCTCCCGGAAAAAGATAACGAAAACCTAACTGAGGTGCTGACCGAAATTGCTAAAAAACTGGAACTCCGGGAATTTTTCATATCTGAGGTTGAGGGAATAACTGCCTGCCGTGCAAACCTGGCTCGATTCCGAAGATACCTATCCGCTTCACATCCCTAGCAGCCAGAGACAATTTGTTTGACGCCCGAGGAAAGCTTGGAATACTTTGTGAATCCGGTTTACTTGACCAAAAGTACTTCAATCAGAATCTGATGAGAAAAACCATGACCTGTTGTGGCGCGCAAGGTTCCGACCGAAAGAACGGGACTACAGGTTCAAATATGTGAGGCGTGGCAAGATTTCGTGAAAAAGAGAAGAAAAATCGCCTCTCAGTCACTTACTCAGGCAAACTGACTTGGATAACATTGTCCAGCTTTCATGGCCAACACGTGCTGTCAGCTTCCAGACTTTTAGTCGTTCAAAGACACTTTCGGTAAAAGCTCCGCTAATGATTTCACTGTCGGGAATGCAAATGTCAGGAGCCTGCGCAAGCACTGGGAACAATACAAACTAGTCGCTATATCTGGAATAGGATTCGCGGATGAATTTGTGCTTACTGAAATCAATGCTTCAGAGGCATGCATGCGCACATTTTCAGTAGCCGGTTATCAGTGTCGTTTCATGGCAAGGCTTTATCGTCGTGGCGGTGGAATCGCTATCTTTGTTAGAGACATATATGGTGTTTCGCCATTGATGTGAAGTTTGCGCATGCGGAGTGCTTGGTTTTGAAGTTAACTTGCCGCGCCCGCTCTAAATTTGTTGGCTTTATATAAACTCCCTTGCGCTAGCACGACCCGCTTTCTGTTGGAACTTGAGGAAAGATTACACCTTTGAAATTCTGTGGAAGAATTGTGTTTAGTAGGCGACCTAAACGTAAACACATTGTGCCAACAAAATCATTGTATGTGGTTATTTGTCTTCCCTGTCCTCGTGTGGTTTACCAAACACGATAACAATTCCCACTAGTGAGGAAATAGTTAACAATCATCTAACCACCTCATGTATAGATCACATTGTCGTACGTGCTCCTAACTATTCCGTTGCCTCCAGCGTTATTCTACAGTGCATCGCAGATCATTATCTGGTTGCTTGCCATTCGTCCCCAGTTTTTTCTTTGTCACCAGCTTCACGAAGCGCCACTCCAAATAGCGTAGTTTATATCACAATTGCCGACAACAAAGTTTTAGAATGCTTAATTAAAAGCTTTGACTGGTCAGTGATAACCGAGTGTAATTCACCGGAGCAAGTCTACACTCTATTCTGCGACCAAATAAAAAAGTTTGAATACAGTACTAAAAGTACCGTAATAAAAAGTGCAGAAGTGAATTTAATTGGCTGACCGCGGATGTTATGTGTGCCATTTCGTACAGAGACGTGCCCTGGAGACGGTGTAAACATGCACCAAAAAATAAAACCTTGCGTCTGGACTACAAAGCTGCAAGAAATAGGGTGGTCGCTTTGATAAGACTGACGAAGCGCCCGTTCTTTTCTAAAAACTCCGTCAGTCTTCAAATAGTCCTGGAGGAACATGGAAACTTATAAACTACCTTCGTGGCAAAAACCCCGCCAACTCCTCTCCACTTTCTTTCTTTCCTAAGGATCCCATACAAGTTGCTTACCAGTTCAATCACTTTTATGCCCTTGCCTCTGAGAACGCATCCTCGCGTCACACCCACCAATGCAGGTTGAAAGAATCTAACGTGGTGTCTGCCTTTTTACCTAGAAATACAAAACAAGAACTTTCTGAAATAATTTTCAGCCTCAAGCGAAATAAACCTGCGGGTATTGACGGCTTGTCAGCAAATTGGCTTCAAATAAACTGCGAGGCATTGTCCGATGTTCACATTTTCAAGGTAAACGGTTTCCTTTACACTGCGCTTTTTCAGAAAGAGCTTAGAGCTGCCGTAGGCAAACCGCCATTTAAAAGATGACAGAAAGATGATACGAAAAACTATCAACCCATTTTGATCTTGCCTATACTATCTCACATTATTGAAAAGTTTCTTCTGAGGGCGATGTCATCCTTTGTAGAAAAAGTTTCTGTTATGTCACCTCGTCGATTCGGGTTTGTCCCATGTCGTGGTACTGTGGCTCTGGTGGAAGAATTCTATGATGAACTATTTGCGTCTTTTGATCAAAATTTGTTTAGTGTTGCTTTATTTTTAGACATTTCTAAGGCCTTTTAAACAGTTTATCACAGTATTTTATCGGAAAAACTATATTCCATAGGTTTCAGAGGTGCATTTTATGATGTTCTTAAGACTTATCGTTCCGGTACTTCGCAAATGGTGGTCATAGATGGGAGGACAACTGCGAGCAGTACACTTACACCGAAGGCGGGAGTTCCTCAGGGCTGCATATTTTCGCCTCTGTTATTCAATTTGTTTGTTAATGATTTACCTCAAATAATTTCCAAGGACATAATATTTCAATACGCAGACGACACTGTCCTGCTTCCAAAGCATATATCTTACAATAAGGCCATCACTTCTCTACAGGATAACATACACAAAACAACGTTGTGGTTCACCGATAACTGTTTGGAGGTTAACGCAGTAAAAACAAAACTCGTCTGCTTCAGATCCCCATTAAAACTAACAGCGATTGACACGCCGGTTTTTCTACACGTTCACGGCTGCTTTCCTTGTCGCTGCGTTCCAGTTACGTATCTTAACTCGGTAAAATACTCAGGCGTCTTCTTTGACAGTGATATGTCTTGGCACAGCCAGCTATCGCACGTCTGCGATAAGCTCAGGAGCGCAGCGTGGTTGTTTTTTCATATAAGATCCGTCGTTCTATTTTACATAAAAAAAACTATTGTGCATTTTCTGGTGTACAGCATTCTCCGATACGGATTACTATCTTTGCTTTCTGTTCTGCCAGATGGCAAAGCCGGGCTGACACGTTGTTAAGAAATATACTAAAAAATGTCGCATATAATGCCCCCTTTCCTATTACTGATAATATTAGGTGCGACTGCACTTCTTAAGCGAGCCTGAATCGTCCGCCGCCGTAGTCCGCATAGCAACAGTTGCGGGTGCGCGCGCTCCTTGTCTTCCCTAGCAACGGGAGGAGATGGGCGCGCGCTGCCTGGCCGCTGACATGGCACATACCCACGTTGGGGATTGGCCAGGAATCGGGCGTGAGAAGGGCTAATGCACCCGCCCAAAGGAGTACTGGCACGAAATTTCAAAGCTGAGATCCGCTCTAGCAACAAGTACAACGACAACACAAATAGGTGTCTGTGAATAAATGCATCTTTTTTTCTTTGTAGTTGTGTGTGTGCGTGTGATCTCTCTTTCGCGAACATTACCGAACCGCGCTAATTCAACTAGTGCATTCTCACTTTCACATTCTTCCCCTCGGGAAAATGCGGGGAATTTTTTTTCACTGACCTTGCTCTTCCTTGCTTTAGGACACTCTTTCTGCAGACTGTGGTGATGCAGCATTTTGGTGATAGCGATTTTAAAATACCTCATACAGCGTCGAGTAGCTTGCGTAGCACTGTCGGCTTTGTGGTACCACGCGCCTCAACGAGGTGTGGGGAAGCCAGGCGCTGTGTCTATGTCTCGTATCTTCAATAATTTGCCGGATGAAGCTTTTTCGGCAACATCGAAAAAGGCATTAAAAGCCTTGGTTTCTTTACTATTACACGGCTTTTTTTCGCTAGGTAAGTGTGAAAAGTTTTAATAATCTAGTACACAACGTTGAAGTGCAATTGTATTGGCGTTGATTCTTCGTTGCTTTTTTGTTCCCTTCTCCTTGATGTTAACTCTAATATGCTGTTAGACTTTCGTTACTAGTCTTGTTGTGTTAACACTGATGTAAAATTTTGTGTTGACTTTATGCTGATACTTTCTGTGATGTTGCACATCTGCCCGCCGACTTCGCGTGGCCAAGTCCCTCAAGCCCCTTAAGGGCCGTCTCTTGTATCTGTATTGTTTATGTGCAATAAACAATAATATTATTGTTATTGTTATTGTTATTGTTATTGTTATTATTATTATTATTATTATTAATATTATAAGATTTCTCTAACTATCTTTACTTTATTGTTTATGTCATACAGGTTGTTTTTGTGTGTTGTCTCCACTTAATTTTAGTGTGTTTTGTTTTGTTTTGTATGGTCTACCAGCAGCATGACCCTAGGGTTGTTCCTGGGCACCTAAAATAAAGGTTGATTGATTGATTGATTTATTGATTGATTGATTATTATTATTATTATTCAGAATGGCGCCGAGTACAGATGCGTGTTCCCTCTACTCGCAGAATTTCTACGGCAAACAAAAGTTTCTTCGTTGTGCTGACTGTCGGAAATGTGTTCATGTCAAGTGTGCCACCTGGCCGGACAATGAGCACAACAAGCTGAAGTCTGTGGCCCGGCAGTTTACCTGCAATAGGCTTGAGTGTGCCACCGCTTCGCCTAGGCCTACCCGCGAAATCAGCTTGACCGACGGAGCCGAAGCAGCCTCGCCGCATTCCCCTACACCGCCAGCGGCGATGACGGCAGCGGCCACCTCTTCTAAGAAACCGGCCGACCTTGAGAAGGTTGCCCTACGCAGCCTTCTTTTTCGCGCGCTCGAGGGAATCTCCTTCCTGACAGATCAGGTTTCCCAACTGAAGAAGGAGAATAAACGGAAGCGCCGGGAGGCGGCGGTGAAGGCAGATGCACACGCAGCTGCTGTTAAATCGCTGCGTCAGGAAGTGCATACGCTTCGCAGCGAGCTGACGCGTCAACGCTCTCAATCGACGTCGTTTCCTACTCTGGCGGCCACTACCAGTAGGCCTGTGTGGCCTGCGCAGCCGGGCTCTCTTGGTGCGGTGGCGTCGCCGAAGTCGTCCGCCTGCGCTCCCCCGTCCGGGCAACAAATCGTCGCCTCTTCCGACGCTCTCGCCGTCTGTATGCGGCCCCATTGGGCAAGGGGAGCCGAGAGCGCCCGGAACTGCTGCCTCGGACTCGCCTTCGCAGTCGTCCACCACTTGTGAGAGCCCATCACTTCTACAGGCAACAGGCTCTCGCCGTCCAAGCGAGGAACGATCACCTGCGTGCTTTAGACTGGCAACAAGTACGACGTTGTCGGTCGACAGTCAACCTCGGCGATAGAAGGCGCTGTTCGTGACAAAGCTGGCTCCTGAAACATCTTCTTCCCAGGTGTAGGCATATGTTTCCAGCGTGGCAATCGCACAGCTAGTGTGAAAACGACTGAAAACCAAGTACGAATCCTATGCCTCATTTTATGCTGCAGTAGACGACGAAGCTTTTCAGAAGCTGCAGTACCCGGGCCTATGGCCGACAAACTGCCTCTTTAAACCTTTTCAGGGAATTCGGGATGGTCACCTGCACGCATCTGAGTTAGAAAATGAACAGGTCACTCATGAATAGGTCTCTTAACGCGTTCTATCAAAAAGGTCCGTGGTTTAAGGACTAAAGCTAACGAGTTTTTTTGTAATGTATCTTCCTCAATTTTTTCTATGGTTGTTCTTACGGAGACCTGGCTCTTACCCAGTATCTCGTCAAAAGATTGTTTTCCGCCTTATTACAACTGTTCCGCAGTGACCGTGCCACATCTGGCCTTAAACTTACAGGAGGGGGAGCTTTGATATCCGTCAATAGCTCATTCAGATGCGTGAAGCGCGCAGACCTGGAGACAGGATGAGTCTGTCTGGGTTGACTTGTGTTGCATCGGTGGCGAAGGCGTCCTGCTTGGTGCATTTTACTTAGCTCCTAACATAGCTCAGGTTTCTTTTCTAACTTGTTTAACATCGATAGAAAATGTAATATCGTCTCATCCTAGACATCGTATCGTGATTACCGGTGACTTTAACTCGCCGGGAATAGAATGGGGTGACCCTAGTATTTCTCATTACAATACTTACGTTCTTCAAAAGGCCTCAGCCTTACTGGACTTCATTTCATTTACTGGTCTTGAATAGTGCAACCACGTTGTGAACTCTACTGGGAGGTTACTTGCCCTTTGTTATTCAAACATCGAAAACTTCTGTGTCAACATGAACCCTACTGGTTTGGTTACCCCCGACAATTACCATTCACCCTTATCCATATTACTACATATTCAAAGTGATGGGCAAAAGGCCAAGCCACGTGTTTCCGAATTCCCCAGCTATAATTTTGCTGCAGGTGACTACATACGTTTTTACCAGCACTTGTCGAATTTTGATTGGTCGGGAATCCTCGCGTCAAATGACCGAAATTTTCAGGCCAGTGAAATAACCAAAGTACTTAAAGAGGGTATGCGCAGACATATACCACTAAAGAAATCTAAATCTTGGAAGTATCCTATCTGGTTCTCGAGTGAACTCAAATCGGCACTAAAAGGCAAAGAGCGTGCCCACCGGAAAGCTCAAAAGAGTGGGGGGACAAAATGGAAGTTAGAGTTTAAAGAATACCGGTCACTCTGTAAAAAACTATGATCGTGATCCGGCTTACATTACATCCTAAGAAAGCAAACTTAAAAGGAGCCCCAAAGATTTCTGGAAGTATGTCCGCAGTAGATCACCCCAGCATAGCACTGAACACATTAATCTTCTTAACTTCGATGGAGTTAAGATTGTCAATGATAGCCTTCAACGGATGAAACCATCATTTTTCCGTTGTGCAGATGGAATTCCAGCAGCCTTCATGAAGGCTTACGGCAACATTTTTGTGCCTGTCTTAACTTCCATTTATAAAAATTGCTTACTTTTAGGTACATTTTCTCGTGCATGGAAGATCGCTCGAATTTTTGCAATATTTAAGTCTGGTGATAAGTCAGCCGTTTCTAACTGTCGCCCGATCTCACTCCTTTCTGTCGCCTCAAAACTCTTTGAGTCAGCTCTGCAAAACGTTCTTGCTGCCTGTGTCAAGAACGCTGTGATACCAAATCAGCACGGCTTTTTCTCGCCTCGATCGACGGTCACAAATCTTGCAAGCTTTATGACACAGGCTTCGGCTGCAGTTTGTGAAAATGGCCAGTTGGACGTTATTTATTCTGACCTCAGTAAGGCGTTTGATGTGGTGAACCATCAGCTATTAATTAACAAGCTTGCTACGTCCGGTGTACACGCAAGCCTTGATGCCTTGTTGTCCAACTATCTCCTTGACCGGTCCTTTTATGTAGGTGTTAACTACAAAACGTCTATTGTTTACCCTGCAACAAGTGGTGTACCCCCCAGGGTTCAGTGCTGGGTCCAATATTGTTTTCTATCTTTATCAATGATGTGTCAAAAGTGTTAACTAACTCATCTTTTCTTCTCTATGCTGATGATGTCAAACTATTTAGGCACATAATGGTGTTCAGGACTGCTGTGCCTTGCAGAGAGATGTGTCGGAAAAGTCGGTCTGGTGCAGAAAAAACTGCCTAATTTTAAACCCCACTTAAACAAAGGTTGTCTTGTCACCTACAGCCGGAAAACCCACCGTCTGTTGTTTTCCTACAGTACTGAGGGAGCTCCTCTGCAAAGGGTTGAGGAGATTAGGGACCTAGGGGTGCTTTTCGACAGTACCCTCTCTTTTTCTCCTCATATTAGGCTCATCACCCGGCGAGCATTCCGAAGTCTTGGAAATGTGCGTCAGATTACAAAAGAATTCTCTTCTCCAGATCCATTTTTAATGCTATACAATGCAATATGTATACCACAGTTAGAATATGCTTCTGTTGCCTGGAACGGCATCTCCGAATCTAGTAGTGAATTAATAGAACGTGTGCAGAAGAAGGTTTTATCCGTATTTAGGCATCGTCTTGACAATAACAGTTGTTTTCATCCTGATTCCGACTTACCCATAGTCCCTTCCTTCCCTTCCTTGAACTGCAGACGTATGCGTATGGACCTTACATTTCTTCACAAAATTGTTCATGGTGACCATTCTTGCCCAGACCTGCTTAACTGTTTAGAGTTTACTGTACCACAAATGCCCCCCAGGTGGCATCGCCCGTTCTTGACCACTGCGCACAACTTGAATCATTCTCCTGTACGCAGAATGCAGAATTCTTACAACCGCTTCTTTGAACGCCTTAACATCTTTCAAAGTTCCTATAAAATTTACCGTGCTGCGCTGTTGAACACAGTCTATTGAACATCTAGGATATCTGTGTCGTTCGTTTCTTTTTTTTATTGCTGAAATTTGGTTGCTCTGCTGTTCTGTTTAACCAATATAGTTGCCTCTTTTTGAAACTGTTTACTTATCATGCTTGTCTTATCATTTCCTCTACATTCTTGCCGTTGTTTTTCTTGTGTTTTATTTGTCATTTTCACTGCTTCAATTTGTGTGTGTCGTGCCGCTTGTTTGTTCCTGCTATATGTTTCTTGTATTTTGTTTTCATGTACTATCCATGCGCCAGCACTCAGGCCTCTGGCTGTTCCTGGGCACGTAAATAAACATGATTAATTGATTGATTGATTGATAATTATATGTTTATTGGTATTATCATATCGATCAAATAATCAATTTTTATTAAAGGGCCGAGGAACAGCCGAAGCCTTCGTAGTGGCGATCTCAGAGGGAAATAAAAGGAAGCACTGAAATACGGCCGCGCCTAAAACAAAACAGCCAGTAAAAAAGATGGGTGAGTTACAAACAATAAAAAACAAGAAATACTACAGAGAATGGAATTAAAAGCGGCATCCAACCTACATTACACGATTAAGTGACTCTTAATTACGGTCATTGCAAGATTACAGCGCACAAACACCATGGCAATATGATGAAGCATCAATTATACAAAAATGTATCAAACAAATTACCGGAAATATTTGTAACTGTTCATAGATAATGATAACTTGCAGAAACTTTTGTTCCTCTGGCTTTCCGGGGCCCATTATAATGATGACGTAAGAGGAGTTGACTACTAAAGTGTGGCATAGTACATACAACATATAAAGCCGCAGCATCAACATCATACCCGAAGAAATAAGAATCAACTCAGTAAAATCAACGTATACACGAAGAAAATACGTGAAGAAAAAGAGTACCGTCGAAATGAAATTAGTGCGCCAGGGCTAACACCCGCCAAAACCTACCGAAGCAGACGGTGAAAAATATCGAGTACCCCGGAGTGAAAGTTATATAGACGTTGCAGTCTATCACGAGCAGAACCTCTAAGTGGCCTAGCTGTGTTGAAGAGTGGTTAATCCTTGGTGCTTTTCTCGGAACACAAATACTGCTTGATGCAAGTACTTGCGGCCACAAAATAGTGTGATGAAGTCGTTTGTACAAGAAAGGAAGGTCTGAGCGGGTTCGACAGGAACTTAACGAAACAGTTTTAAGTAGAGCCTAAGAGGGCAAACCCTGCGTACACATTGATGAAAATTTGGTCTGTACACGCTTTACACATTGGTAATTTATTCTACAGGTTCCATCCCAAATAATAAGGGTTTACTGAAGTTGAGGAATACAGAGCGCTATAAGAAGTTTTCAGAACAAATGAGGAGACTTGAAGAAGTGTAAGGTTTGATGAAATCTCAGTGCGTTCAGATAAAAAGGCGGTATAGGGGGGCAGAGGAAAAAAGATTTGCTTTAAAAGCAGAGTCTGTGGATAACACGATACATTATTTATGCGAAACGCAAAGTGAAGAGGTTAAAAACACCTTGAGGGTAAACGTGACCCTGAACTTATAAACACTTTTAGCTTGGCGTTAGAGAGTATGAAAACAAAAATAAAATCAGCCAAATCTGTGTATTTTAGCCGTACACTGCCTATGTTTTGAAAACATATTCCCAAAAATTTTGGAATTACCTTACCCCTAAATAATGTCAATCGAACATTCCTTCCACTGATCATATTAAATTAAAGCGAACTCATTTTACGGCTATTTTATGTCAGCCGTTACGGAGTATAACGGAATCGGTCCTGACAAAAGCATTCCTTTACACTGGCTATTCCATCCCCTTACAGTACCCGAAGCTGGTGTTTTTAACCTTTTGTTAATGCTTGATACGAAAAAGGGGGCTGGAACAGACAATATACCAAATGCTTTTCTACAAAGTTACGCTGAATAGATGGCCAAGTATTTGCCCATAAATTTTACCAAGTCGTGGTGAACTTGCTCGCTTCCCGGCGAATGGAAAATAGAAAATGACGCAGGGTCTCGGCTGCTTTTTGTGCTCTTTTCATTGTCACTTGATAAGGTTACAGACTACACACACAGTTTTCTTCTATTGTACCGTGCCGCCACCATGATCAACGGTAATTTCGCATCACATGATATTTGTTTACACTGCCATGGTCCTGCGCGCCGCTATTTTGTTGTATATGAGTTTTCCCGTCAACTCAGGTAGATTTAGTTTGTTCTCCCTGGCCTGCTTCTGCGGGCGACTCACGTTGTTCCGAACATGAATAAAAGATAATGCTTCTAGATGCATTTCAGGAGCGAAGTGTGTCCGTAGGTGCCACTTTTCTGCTTCTTCGGCGGTGTTATTAACAAGCGACCTGGTCAACGTTAGCGGTCAGCCCGAAGAAGCGGCAATCTCGTCACACTGGCAAAAATCGAAATGGCCACCATCGCTGTTTTGGGTGTGAAGTGGCAGTATTTTGATACCCTGTGTATTGACACTTCTCTTTCCAAAGGGGAGAAGAAACTTATAGGGTTTTAGGACGGCTGTCTTTCGTCTAACAATCACTTGGCTCATCTGCGCCCCCGTCCCCTGCTGGTGTTTGGACCTCCGGAATGCGCATTGCCACTAGTTTTGCTGATTTATACACTGTCTATGAAACGGACGCCGTACACAAAAGGGATAGTGACCACCACACTGAACTATAAAAAACAGCTCGCCTTGAGTGAAGCTCTGAAGCATGCAGCCGGCGCAACCATGGTCCTGCCACTCATGGAATTGTTTCTGACGCAGGGCATCGGCTGCTTTGGGCGCTCTTGCCTATTGTCACTAGATAAAGTTACATACTATCAACACTCTTTCCTCCTTTTGTACCCGGCCGCCACCATGATCAATGGTCATTTCGCATCACATAACATTTGTTTACTCTGCATCGGTTCCGGGGTGCCACTATTTTGTTTATAAAATTAGTCGTTCAACTCCGGTAGATTTATTTTGTTCTGCCTTCTTTGCTACTGCGCGTGACTGAAATTGTTCTGAAACAAATGAAAGATAACGCTTGTAAATGCTTTTCAGCAGCGAAGTTTGTCAGAAGATGCCGTTTGGCTGCATCTGCGGAAGTGTTGTTTACAAAAGACGCGGTCGGTGTTAGAGGGGAGCCCGTAGAAGTGACAATCTCGTAACACTGGTAAAAACCAAAATGGCTATCGTTGCTGCCTTGGGTGCTAAAATGGTGTAGTTTGATACGTTGTCTCGTGTCTATGCTTGCAAAAGGAGCGAAGAAACTAATGGCGTTTAAGGATGGTCGTTTTTCTTCGATGGATCACCTGGCTCATTTGCGCCTGCGTCCCCGGTAGGCATTTTGACCACTGCAATGTGCATTGCCACTGATTTTGCTTAGTTATACAGTTCCATGAAAAAGACGCCGTACCCGAGAGGGATTGTGACCACCACAATAAACTGTAAGAACAGCCCTCCTTGTGTCCAGCTGTGAGGCGTGCTGCCGGCTCAACAATGGTGCTGCGGCTCACGGAATTACTGTTTTTTACAATGGTTCTCTGCTGTTTTGTGTTCTCTTGACCAAAGGCCGAAGAAGCGGATCACATGTCACAACGCTCATTCTTGGTTGTTGGATCATCTGGCTCATCTGATCCTGCATGCCCTTCACTCATAACTAAATGGTAGTAAAAACATAGAAACGGGTTTTAGTTGCTTTCTCCTTATCACCTTTACTACCCCCAGAACGGTACGTAGGTCCTGCCCCTAATTTGATAACGTAAATACTATCGTTACTTATCTACGCTATGCGATTAATAAATTCTGCTTGTTTGACACTAACATTCACTGGTAGTAACAAGAAGTAACTGGTTAGTTTTGTGTTTGTAATTAGCACGACCATTTTTATGAGTGTAGTAAAGAACATTGATGTTCGTTTCCCTGATGTCCGGTGTGGATAAGGAACGCGATTGCCCGGACTCCGGTTGATTTGACAGGAGGCTCGCTGGGCGATGGTGTTGAAGGTTTCGGAGATGGTGACCGAATTGACGATGTCGAGACGTTTGTAGTTGATGAAGGGAAACGAAGAGTTTATATACAGCTACATACAGTAGAATAACTGGGTACATGAATAATATAAACGGAAAAACTCCGAATGTCAGACGCTAGCTGCAAGTGCTTACAAATCACTCGAGCTTTCTAACTCCGTCTAACTCTCCTATCGTCGGAGCGTACAAAAACCGCTCTAGAAATAATATCAGGGACTCAGTTCCCGCCGCAGTCCCCGTCATGTGCCCGGTACACAGCTGTACCCGAACCTGCCGAAGCGATCTCTGAGACTAACTCTCGCTTCCCAACCTAGAGTTAGCGGCCGTGACTCCTTGTCTCGCCAGGAACTGTCTAGCTGAGAGCTCAGACGAGAACGCTTTCCGCTTTCTAACGGCCTAGTTCGGCCATACAACACCTCTGTATTACCTCCTGTCGGGAACGCCCCTCTAGACTCCGTACACTGGTTAGCGAGAGCCGAAATTCACGTACACACTGTCACTCAGCCATCTGCGGAATATTCAATAAGGCGCCACCACCTTCGGGTGAAAAACCGGCGCGCGGGCGAACAAGCGCCACACGGTGAATACACAAGCCTCCGAGGGGAGGGATTGAAAGGCAGAGGCTGTACGCCGGGCCGACAAGGGAACGTACAATTGTACCTCGCGGACAAGCCGCTGCGCCGCGTGGTCAGACGACGATCACTACCCCTCCGTTGTCCGTTATGTCAATATTTCTCAGAACATCACGGGGACGTCGGCATTCTTTAAGGGGATTATTTCCACGGCATCCCTCCCTCCTGACATGCTGTCTCCCGAACGCGCCGCGGCGAATGGGCGACAACCATGGCGTAGTGTCGGCAGTGCTGCGCCGCTAGACCTAGCGGCTAGATCTTTCCTTTCACATGCGCGGGCTGGGCGCCTGGCCACTGACCACATTAGTGGACCTTAAAAGTGCGAAGGGGTTTCGACCACTGGAATGTGCAGTACCGCTCATTTTTGGAGGTGCGCGCTTCCAAATGGCCCACCAGGGAGTGATAGTGACCGCCACATGGTAATACAAAAGCAGCTCGCCTTCAGTCAAGCTGTGGGGCGTGCCAAGTTGCTACTAAAGCAGTACCGTTCAAGACATCGCTGTTTTTGACGGCGGTTAGTTGCACATATTTCAGAAACGTGTGAATTGTTTTTGCATTGTCGGATTCGCCTCTACTTTCTTTATGAGTGTTTGCTTTGATTGTATATGCCGCCTGACAACGTACCCTACACGTTGTCAATTTTTGCTGATACGGGAATACTGATGTATTGCTTAAGCAACGTCTGAGCTGGCAAAGAGAAAGCAAGAGTACACTTTCAGCAATCAAGCAATGCCAGGCGACAAAGAAAGAGGCACTCTGAGATAGAGTCACATGATGCATAAGTCCGGGTAGGCATGCTGCTGGGTGGCTAGATCGCTCACTGTCATTCCTCCGAAGAACGTGCTCTCTCCATCGGAGTACTGTGGTGGTCGGTGCACAGGGTGAGGCAGGCAGTAGGCGTCGGAGTCTTTTTTGGCGGATTTATTGACGATTTCTACGTCTAACGCTTGCAGGCGCAAGCTCCACCGCCAAAACGGCCAGAGTGTTCTTTCAAACTATCCGGCCAACACAGTGCCTGGTTGTCGGTCACAGCCTTTAATGGTCTACCCTTCAAGTATGGGCGAACGTTTGAACAACCCCTACGATAGCGAGGCACTCTTTCTCATGGGCTGAGTAGTTTTTCTCCACCCTCGGCAGACCACAGCTGACATAGGGGATCACCTTTTCGTACCCAATTTGCTTTTGGACGAGCACAGCACACAACCTTATATCACGGATGTCCGTTTGCATTTCTGTTTCGGCGTTTTCGTCTAAATGAGCGAGCACGGGCGGGCTTCGTAGGCATTGTTGCACATCGCAGAATGGTTGATTTTGGGCATTTTCCCAGGTGAAGTCGATGCCATCTTTCATCAAGTGTGGGATTGGCTCTTCAATGTACGAAAAGTTTGTGACTGTGCGTCGGTAGTATGCGCACAGTTGGAGAAATCTTCGCACGCCATTCTTGTCTTTGGTCTTCGAAAATTTGCAATCGCTGATTGTTCTTGACTGCTCAGGAACGACTCCCACGGCGTTAACGACGTGGCCGAAAAACTTCAGTTAAGGTTGCAGCGTTAAGGCTACAGCGTTATCCCAGATGGGCGAAAAGCCTCGAGTACCGAATCCAATCTCGAAAAGTGTTCGTCGAAAGTTCGGGCGAATAAAACAATGTCGTCGTGGTAAAAAAGGTGTTGGTCGAAAGTTCGGGCGAATGCCACAACATCGTCCTGGTACACGAGACACTTGTGCCACTTCAGGCCAGCTGGCACGGTGTCTATGGCTCTTGGAAACGTTGCTAGTGCCATGCACAGACCGAAAGTCATAACCTTGAACTCGTAAAGGCTGTCCGGGGTTATGAATGCAGTCATTTCTCAGTCTCACTCGTCCACTTCTATTTACCAGAAGAATGGCTAAGGTGCATCGATCAGATGTGTTTCTCGTGGCGGGGATGGTTAAGGGTCAATTCGTATCGGGATGTAATGACTTTTTTATTAATTTTGTTAAATTACCGGTAGTCAACAAAAAGCCTAATATGCTCTTTTTTTCACTAGTACCTCCGACGCAAAGAAGGGGCTTTTCGATGGCTGTATAATGTCGACACTGAGCATGTCTTCCACTTGTTTGGCGGATGGCTTCCCGTAGTGTGAAGACACGCGGTACGGTGACGGTCCAGTAGGTCGCACTCCATCTTCAGTTACTATTCGGTCTTTTGCTCGAGGTTTCTGACTGATTTTTGAGTTCGACAAAAAACACTGCCTGTATCGACGCACCAAAGCGAATAATTTGTTGCGTTTGTTCTGCGGTAGCTCCTGATTCACGTCGAGGAAATGCAGAAGCTCGAAGGTATCTTCGGATGCGGTGTTGAAAGTCGGAGTCGCGATCACGCCACTGGCTTCTTGCGTTTCTTCGAGGAACGCAATTGCAGCGCCCTTGTTTATTTGCTGGTACCACTCGGTGAAATTAGTCACCAGAACGTGGGATAGGCATTGCTTAAGCGCGCGATGCCGCTTGCGACCAAGAAACCGCGGTCGAGAAGCAACCATTAATAACTCTCTACGATATCGTCCGCTGACCGCGCGACTTTTCGCGAGAAACTAGCAGTGCATTTCACCTAAATGGTTTTTGTTAAAATGACTTGCTAGTTGAAGCATGTTTGTAACAAACTTTTAGTGACCCATGCATTCTGATGCTTATTACTTATGTATATTGCTCTTTTATTTGTAGTCTATGATTTTGAATATTTTTCTGCTTGCTTGTTTCCTTTCTGAGCGATGTTTTTGGTTCCCTTTCTTCGTCTTTTCTTCCTTTTTTTCGGCCACTTGTGTGATGAAGAGTCCCTCACATATTGTTTGCCCCCGCCTTATGTAATGCCTCCGGGCCCTTAAGGCTTCAATAAATGAAATGAAATGAAATGAAATGTCAGGCGCAGCATCTTCACAGTAGATAGTGATCATCAAGCTTGCGCGGTGTGGTTGGGTGACATGATCATCGGCGATCCTTACAGCAGCACCG
Organism: Haemaphysalis longicornis; assembly: GCF_048455015.1. NCBI lineage: Eukaryota > Metazoa > Arthropoda > Arachnida > Ixodida > Ixodidae > Haemaphysalis > Haemaphysalis longicornis. Next base: position 6,453,263 of record NW_027526266.1, on the reverse strand, counting down.
TGCTCAGGGTGTGGTGCCAGCGTCATATACCGAAGGGAGAAAAGTTATCGACTGGGTCTGCAGATCGATTATTGTAACATTGTCTGCCAAAAGGTCGATTATAAGAATTACGTTGGCGGAGCAGTTAGCAAAATGACGAACGCAGCAGGGTACTAGGTGACACGAGATGTGCATACTCCATTTGGACTTACGAGATGGTCTCCATATGGTCGTAACTTTCTTCAGCTTAGAAGCCAATGATTCGCTCAGTACTGAGTATTCGGCTCCCGTGTCTACAAGGACACCTACATCGCAGCCGTCGATGGACAACTGGACGTCGGACGCCGCCTTCCCCGAGTTCCGGGTGCGTCGGGGCGTCGTATCTCGGTTTCCGCATCTTGACGGTTGGGCACGATACGTCGTCGTTATCGTCGTCTTCTGAACGGCAGGCTTGGACATGACAGATGCGCGTCGTGCCGTGTCATTGTCGTCCTGTTCGGAAGTTGTTTGTGTTCGGAAGTTATGTTCTGGAGGCATGCCGTGAATCATGATCTTCGGCCAGTCGTTGCGTCAAGGGGGGGTTTCCGTTTTTCGCCATACTGCAACTTTACCTCCAGAAGTTTTGGCTTTTAGTTCGCCCTACTTGGGCTGGGGAACCTCCGACGCGTTAAGTCTGCGTTGGTTCGACATCTTGGTGACTGGAATGGGTAGGTAGATGGCGAGCGGTTGGAGCGCGCTGGACCTTGCTTGGTGGTGGACAAATATTCCTTGATCTTAGTAGGGCACTGGCCGTGTAGGGGGCGTTTTGCGTCGAAGGGAACACTGGCAAACCGACCCGCTTGTAGGAACAGCGATGGTAGATGTGGTCGGCATCACTGCAGTGCTAGTATAGTGGTCGATATTACGGCGTTCGAGACACGTCGGTCTTTCTTAAGGCGGGGGGCGCAAAGCAGGTGGTCGGGCCGGCGACAGACGACAACAGTAACAGTGTGTTTCTGCAGTGAAGTACAGCGCAACGGCAGAGACAGCGGAGGACAGCCGAAGCTGAGTATTTACCTGCACGGTTTCTTTCTCGTTGTGTCGGGGTTTCAGCCGAGATGACGCGTAGAAAGCTGGTACAGTGTAGTAGCTGTCCGCGGCACGTAGACGCAGAGGAGTTTCAGCGGGATGGCGGCGAGGCAGACGAAGGGGCAGGTACGTGTCGGTTATGCGTAGTGGTGTCGCGGCTAGAACGCGTAGAAGCGGATAACTCGGGGTTAGCTAAGCGGGTTGCAGAACTGGAGGCAGCTCTAAGTAACGAACGCGATGAACGGAGGGCCGTTGAGGGAAAGTTAGAAGCAGCTGAGAGGAAGCTAGAAAGGAGCGTCATTTCGCCAACAAATGACGACCACCTCGGCCCATGCAGCGAAGCGGAGGCATGCGCCGAGGTGACACCGGGGGTGGAAGCAACAATAGGCAACAGCTACTCCCACGTGCTGCGAAATAGGACAGCAAAACCAGTCGATAACCCAGGTACCAGTAAAGAGCGGCACGTGGCAGATGATAGCGTGGTAATCATTGCGGGTGACTCTAACATGAAGAGGAGCAGCGCTGCCATAGTGGAAAGGGTAAAGGGGGATAAGCGTGTGAAAGTGGGGTGTTTCCCAGGTCAAACGATGCAGACGGTGATGACTGCAGCGAAGGGGCAGCTGGCCTTGTCTAGTAAAGCTAGAAACCATGTGGTGATTGCCGTGGGGCTTAACGATGTTCTAAAGGGAGATGAGGGTAAACTTGGCCAGGAGATAGCGAAGGGGGTAAAGGACCTGCGGGCGACGGCCCGAAATGTGCGCATTGCTGTCTGCACCGTGCCGGAGGTGATGCAGCAGGGCGTGCACACCGAACGGGTAGTACTCGCTGCTAACAGCGAGATCGTGAGGTGCGGCAGGGAACTTGGGCTTGAAGTGATAGACGTGAACAGGGTAGTGGGCAGCATCGGACATAGGCAAGCTTTTCAGTGGGACGGGATTCACTTCAGCCCCAGGCTACGAAACGAGGTGGGGTGGCGCTTAGGTGGGAGAGCGGTAGCTTTTTTAGGGGGCCCCGCGCAGCTAAGGATGGCAAACTAGGAGACAAAGGGGAAGCAAGAGACACATGCACACTCAACGCGGGTAGGCAGCCAGGCCTAGAGCTAAACGGAGAACCTACGGATGTAACTGACAGCGTTGACAGAAGCCATTTAAGTAGAAGCAATGGAGCAAACAATTATGTAAACGACAAAAACATACCCCGTAAGCGGAGAGGGAAAAACAAATGCAACAAATATTTAATCAGCTACATAAATATGCAGGGAAGCAGAAAGCCAGATAAGTGGGTGGAAATTCAAAAGCAACTTGAACGGGAAGGAATAGACGTGTACGCTTTAGCCGAGACTCACCTCCGGGACCTAGAAGCCCCACCTATCATAGACAATTATATGTGGGAAGGTTGCAACAGCACCACAGGAATGAAGAAAGGGGGAGGTGTTGGCATGCTCATTAAACAAGGGACCGACTGGCAACGAGTGCATGAAAGTTGTAAAGAGCATCTATGGGTTAGAGGCACCATAGAGGGGAAGAATACATGGTTAGGAGTGGTGTATCTGTGGACCGGAAGTAGTGCTAAGGAAGAAAATGAGGAAATGGTAAACTGACAAGAGATATAAACGAATTCAAAGATTCGGGCGAAATAATCATAGTTGGAGATATGAATGCCCATATAGAAGCTTTGGATGGATACACAGACCACAACGGTTCTCTAGTGATAGATCTATGCCAGGAAAACCGGCTTGTAATAGTAAACACGGAAAGCAAATGTGACAGACAAATAACGTGGGAAAGCGGTAACAGGCAGTCCAGCATAGACTACGGTTTAGTATCCGAGACAGTATACGGAAGGCTGCGGGAAATGAGGATAGATGAAAATGGAACAGACAGCTTAGGAAGCGACCACAAGCGGTTTAGCTTGCACTTTGGAGGCCCAACCCGGACAAATGCAGAAATAGGTACAATAGGAGGAAATAATTTGAATAATGAGCAGTTAAAGATCATCGCTGATAGATTGGAAGATGAAATCAATAAATACCCAGGCAAAAATTGGGATTACGACGAAATAATTGCGTTCATAAAGGGTAAGATTAATGAAGAAAAGGAACGAAACTGATGGAAAGGAAACAGAAAGCCGAGAAGCTGGTGGAATAAGGAAATAAAAGAGGCTATCGACCAGCGAAGAAAGGCGTCGAGAGAACATAGAGAAGCAAAAAGAAGTGGTATGGAACCGGAGGTAGTGAAGGAAAAGTGGGATGTCTACCGTGGGAAAAAACTAGAAGTGCAGAAAATGGTGCAAGCGAAGATCAAGCAGAAAAGCGAACAATGGATGGCAGAAATACGGAAGAAGGACAAAAGCGCATCCAAGAAGTTTTTGAATCATGTAAAATCACTAAGCTCAAAAAACGATAACCATCAAAAATTCCTGATTGATGAGGAGGGGGAACATTGAGAAGGAGAGCACGCGTTGGCGCATATTCATCGAGTGATTAGTGAGAAGTTTAGGATAATAGTGGTAGGGAAACCTGCACCGATAACATCAGTGCCACAAAAGACTGCGGAAAGGGAAATAAGTTAGAGCAACCTTGATTGGAAAAAAGCAGAGCAAAAGGTTTCCCCCCAGACAGCAGTGGGCCCGGACGGAATACCAATGCAACTGATAAACGTACTTGGACCTAAAAGTAAGGAATCGTTTATGAGGGCAATAGATAAGGTAATAGAAACCAAACAAGTACCAGAGGACTGGTTAGAAAGTAGGATGAATTTAATATATAAAGGCAGAGGAGACAAAGCCAGTATTGATTCATACAGACCACTCACAGTAACGTCAGTGGTGTATAGATTCGTAATGCAGGCGATAAAATCAGAAATTCAAGCATGGATAGAAGAAAATGAAATACTTGGGGAACTGCAGAATGGATTTAGACAAGACAGGCGACTGGATGACAATCTGTTCGTGATAACGCAATGCATTGAAATTGCGAAAGCACAGAATAGACCACTATGGATTACGTTCTTGGACATTAAAGGGGCATATGACAACGTAAACACAGAACGGCTGTGGAGAATGTTGAAACTCCAGGGATTAGATGACGAGTTAGTACAGTTCCTTATAGCAATCTATAAAGACAATAGAGTGCACCTTACTTGGGAAGGACAGAAATGCGCCCAGCAGGTCAACATCCATCGGGGACTGAAACAGAGATGCCCTTTGAGCCCAATACTGTTCATGCTTTACATGGCAGGGTTAGAAAAGAAACGGGAAGAAAGTCAACTAGGGTTTAGCCTAACCCATATGCTGCAAGGCGAAGTGGTACAACAACATATTCCGGTAATGTTATACGCAGACGACATTGTTCTTTTAGCTGATAACCAAACCGATATGCAGCGGCTAATAAATATTTGCGGACAGGAAGCCACTGACCTCGGGTTAAATTTGGGCAGGGTTAGAAAAGAAACGGGAAGACATGGCAGGGTTAGAAAAGAAACGGGAAGAAAGTCAACTAGGGTTTAGCCTAACCCATATGCTGCAAGGCGAAGTGGTACAACAACATATTCCGGTAATGTTATACGCAGACGACATTGTTCTTTTAGCTGATAACCAAACCGATATGCAGCGGCTAATAAATATTTGCGGACAGGAAGCCACTGACCTCGGGTTAAATTTCGGTGCGGAAAAATCAGGAATAATGGTTTTCAATGACGCTACTACCGACGTAGTGTCTATCCAGCAAGGCGAATTACCTAGAGTCAAGGAATATAAATATTTGGGAGTGTGGATAAATACAGGGGATAACTACTTAAGTACTCACGAGGAGCAACTTAAAGTTAAGGGAAAGCGAAACATAGCTATAATGAAGCACAGAGCTCTGTGGGGGTATAGCAAATATGAAGTAGTAAGAGGAATGTGGAAAGGAGTAATGGTTCCGGGTCTCACGTTTGCGAATGCTGTACTCTGCCTAAAATCAGACGATCTGTCACGCCTTGAAGTAAACCAGAGAACAGTAGGACGTCTGGCCTTAGGCCCGCATGGAAAAACAACTAACGAAGCAGTTCAGGGAGATATGGGCTGGGCGGAGATATGGGCTGGGCAATGGATCAACGAAGGTGGGCAGCTAAGGTTTTTAGGTACCTATACTTGAAAAGCGTGGACACGCAGTGGTTAAGAAAGACTAGAAGGCTAACGATGAAATACGGAAAGAACAGTGGGGAATCCAAACAGCCAAGGTAACCAAAAAAGAGGCAAGGCAGATTGAAACGAATAAATGGAGGAAAAAAATGGAAGCCAAAACGTCGTTAGAGATGTACAGGGCTGAGAAGATGAACATCAGAGAGGAAAATTTCTACGATAATTCCCAGGGCAGTGCTTTGCTTTTTGAGGCTAGAGCAGGTTGCCTGCGAACTAAGAGTTTTGTGGGGAAGTATTCACAAAATGATGCGGTATGCGTGGTCTGCGGAAAAGAAACAGAAACTATGCAGCACATCGTGCTAGAATGTGAAGGTATCCATCCAAATCCACATGAAGGGAATATTGGGCTTTCAGAAGCCCTAGGATTTAAGGGTATCACAGAGGAAGTTAACTTCAACGCTGTCGAGGGGACGAAAAGAAGGTTAGAATGCTGGTGGACGAAAAGCAGAGAGGGGAATATTGCCTAGGACCGTTATCACCTGTAACAGGAAAAAAAAGTATTTTGTGCCTAATAATCTTTTTGTGCCTGCCCCAGGCAGCGCTAGTATTGAACCAAAAGTGTAAAACATAGGTATATTAGTCTTTTTTGGTAAGATGACATGTCATCACCCCGATACAAAGGGGAAACCAATCGAAATCATCATCATCGTCATCAGTATGGAGCCTGCTGACAATAGGGTGCAGTTGGGTGAGGCTGACAGACCGCCACCGCGTAGGACATGGCTTGCGGATCGCGAGGTGGTTCTGGTGTCGGTGAAGTTCCCAGCGCGTGCTGTACTTCCATATTCACCGCGATAAGGGAAGCGACTGGCGGCTGCGACACCGTGGGGAGAAGTCTTCGCAGCGCCTATCTCTATTGCGCAGATAGTCTCGCGTAGGCTATCTGGCGGAATCCGCACGTTGGTGACATAGTTCTCATCGGCCGCGCCAACGAAGTTGCTGTATACTGCTTAGCACGCTTTTCGAGGACCTTTATTCTGCTGGCTTTGGTCACGAATTCGGTGACAGTATTGGGTAGATTGCGGACAAGTCCCGCAGACAGTTCTTCCTTCACAGCGTGCATTAGGAAGCGTAACTTCTTTTCTACCATCATTTCGGGGTCCGCACGGCGAAATAGTTGTTTCATCTCCTCAAAGAAGATCACTACAACTTCGTTGGGGTGTTGCTTGATTTGATTGATTTATGGAAGGGTTTAACGCGCCGACGCAACGCAGGCGATGAGGCGCCCCGTAGTGGAGGGCTCCGGGTTAAGTTTCACCACCTGAGGATCTTTAACGTTCTCCGAAATCTCGAACACACGGGCGTTTTCGCTTTTGGCCTCCATCAGAAAAGTGGCCGCCATGGCCGGGAATCGAACGCGCACCCTCGCTGGGGTGTTGCGTGCGTGTTTCTAACAAAAGAGCGGCTCGGTTTTTCCGCACGACGCTGGCGATTGTTTTAAACTCGCTTTCAAAGAGAGTTGAGTCAGTGAGGGAGCGTTCATGGTCCTCGATCCACGTTCGGGCTGTTTCTTTTTATTAGTAGAAAACATGGCGAAAAGTGTTTTCGTCACCCCAACCGTTAAAGACACGAACGAGCTTCACTTTCTCCAACTATTTCTCATGGTATTCTCCGGGGTGTCCGCGGAACGATGGTGGTTCCCGGAACCACCATCGTTCAATATGATCTTTGACGGCATGCTTTGCTTGAAGAGGTGCCTCTGGTTGTAGCGTCAGTTCGGTGAAGTCTTGTATTATGGCGTTGCAGTACGCTTCTCCAGCCGGAATAAAGTAAGTTGGGCTGATAGGAGGGTGCCATCATGGCGGGCGTTGTACCGCTCCCCGAAAAACGGGATTTTGAAGCTGTTTGTGGCGGGCGTCCACAGACAGACCAAAGTACTGGAGTAAGTCTGCGCCTGGTTTAGTGAATTTGACATCAGCAGCTATAAACACCCAGTTAGTCGTTCTGCCAAGACCTCAGTTCACAGAGAGTGAACGAAGGTCATATCGTGTTATTTCCGTGTAATTCACAGCTTGCAGGGGTAATGCACTAGGTTTCTTTCTTTCGGCTTGTGACGCTGGTATAATTCTCACCTCGGGGTCTGTGTCGACTAAGATACGTACTCGGTTGTTGCGGCCGGTAACACAGAATACCGAGGGAGGACTAGGAGGCAATGTAAGGAGCACTGGTCGCTCTCAGCGCTTGCCCCGGCTGTTTCCTGGGGCGCGCATGGTGGAACACATTTACGGGCACTCATTCCGAACCTCCGCTGATACGGGCATATATGCTAGTGCTGCATTGGCAATAGCGACGTGTTAGACTCGGTAATCGTTTGTGCCCTTCTGCTTGCATGCAAAGCTGATATCATTTCTGGACGTGAAGAGATCGCCTCATGCACCTCTTGAAGTTCGTCTTGAGACTATTGTGCTCTCACGCCAGCCACGGGTGCGGCCCTGTTTATCGCTACCAGTTGGTCGGCAAGCTCCGTGGCCGCGGGTACACCTTTTGTGCTCTGACGTAGCGACGACCGCGCGGAGGCATGAAGGCTTTTCCAAAAAACATTCTCAGAGCAATGTTCCCCTACAGGTGTTGATGTCTCGCCCAGAAACTGTTACATGTGTCGGAGAAGCTGCCTAGGAGTACGGCCGCCGAGGTCCGTTCCACAAAGCAATTTTTGCAGTCGTTCGGCTTCTTCGGAGGGCGCAACTCAGCGAACAAAGGGTTTCTGTTAGTGTTGCGTATGAATTTTTGGCAGGTGGTGCCCGCAAAAGACCTCTTAATTCACTCGCTATGGCAGGGGCATACTGCTGACACACTAGTGGTATTACGTAAGGTCTACGGCGCTGCGTCATGCTGGGAGCTGTGATTTTACTTTTATCAACCAAAGTAAGGGGTCTGCAGCTCTAAAGGGTGTCGGCTTACTGTCGACTGAGGAGACTGTCTTAGGTGCGTCTTTCGTGGACGTTGAAGTCATACTGCGCGCTGGTTCGACACTCCAGTGCCTGCGCCGGAATTCTGGTTGACCAATTTTACGAAGCGTTGTTCGGCAGAGCTGAGCGAGTGAATAGCCCACGTCCCTATCCAGGAATGACTTTTATTAAGAGCCTTCCTCTCGAAGAGAACTTTGTCTTGCGTGGTGATAAAATCTTTGCACAACACACGCCAGAGCCGTCTTGCGTCACCCTATAAAAAAGAAATCAATACCGGTGGGACCTTTCAACAAATGAGATGGGTTAAAAACGGCTACACCACATCGCCAGGCAGTTAGAAACAAGGGAAATATGAATATTGGCAGCGATCATTGCAACGTGATATAAACCACTGCAGCATTCCCAAGGCCAACAGCCCAGCCGGGGGGGATAATTGTGAAATAAAAAGCAATTTATTAGGTAAACAGGAGTTGAAGATTTTTCGAAAAGCTAAAAGAGACCTTCCATACCATCGAACACGGTGTTACGCCGGTGAAGACTGTAAATAGGTTCGGTGCTGTGTTGCAACCACCGTGCACATACCGAGCTAGGAGCATAGAGAGGTTCGGTGTGGCCCAGGTAACGTCGCTGAAATTTCAGTAACTCGACAACCCCTGGCTGCCCGAATACGTACAAGCACTTTCTCTGAACGTTCGAGCAAGCGCTACGGAAATATGATCACAGATTTTTAGATGCGAAGCATCTCATGCTTAGGGCTGTGTCCGTCCCACCCTCTTTGTCGTTGTCCACCGTCCGCACTCCACTGCGCATGCGCCTCTCTTCAGCCCCGCTCGAATTTTGGCTGACGTCAGCGCAGTCCACTATAAAAAGAAATAGGCGCGCCCGGTTTCGATCCCATGAATCTCTGGCCGCAACAGAAGGTACGTGGCACTCTTCCCACTGCGCTACAGAGACAAGAGCATGTAGTACGAACGCGCCTTATGTCCTTCCCTCATTCAAACTACGTCAAGAAGCTACTGATACAACAAATGTACGGAAACGGAACGTCCACGGAAACGACTAACTGAAAACTAATGAGAATTCTAGTGAACCTCACGGCTGCTTCGCATCCTACGGGGGGTTTCCCCACGCGAAGATGGTGTATTTCTTTCGTATAAATTACGGAAATAGACTTTTTAAACCCGAGAGCGGTCCCAAAACTTCCGTTGTTACGGAGCACAAGGTTGTCTATACTTACCACAGTTGTGCCAAAAGACCAACGTTGTTCCTATAAACAGTTTTTCGGACTACAATAGTGTTCAAATGGGGAGGACGGACAAGGCCCGTTTGCACAGCTCAGCTTCAAACTATCCCTTTATCGTAGCTGTACAGTTGAGCCCAGCACTGACTCGCGTTTCCAACATCTAGGCGTCAGTGCAGCTCTCATCAGTAAGCTATCACCCAGAGGATTTCTTCAGGCTTGCGCGTAAAAAAACAGAAGCAAGAAACGCTGGCTCAATATCACTGCAGGGGTGGGCGGCAACGTTGTTTGCGGGGAGCGTTTCTGGCTTACCTTCTTTTTTGTCTGCCTCAGTGCTATACCCATGCAGGTATGGTGTGCTCCCTGCTTCAGAAGTAGCCATAATTCGAGATACCTAAGAGACTACAAGAGAAGGGTTCAACCATTCTAGGAGGGCTCTTGAAGACAAAAGCAGCAGTTTCTCACCAGAGAATGATCTGACCACTCTGGTGCAGTAGATGGCCGCCACCTTTCAAAATTGACCAACTCAACTTTCGGTAATCAGTCCCCAGCAGCTGTACAGCCCCTGTACACGGCGGCAATCAAACAGTGATTCAGCGGAGGGTGCTAAGAACCTTTGGTTCCTGACAGGTTTCCATTGGAACTCCATCATTGCCACGTTCAACTTACGCACTCTGTCTAGCGGGGGAAGCTTAGCTGTACTATAAGAAAAACGGTCACACAATAAATGGAATTTATTGTGTTAAGCAAAGTTAGGAGGACCGGATAAGGTTTCATGGATCTCATAGACTTGCGTTGTTTTTACTACAGAGCACCAAAAGAGAATAGAGAACATAGGTTTGGATTTTCAATCCCTAGAGAAACAGCAGGAAACCTGGAGGAGTTTTTACACTGGGGAGAGAGTCTCAGCTGTTGTGATCAAACTAACAAGCGATACAGAGTACATATAGCACAGACTGATGCGCCAACAACCAGCTTTGATGACGAAGCCCTAAAACGCTTCTACGAGGATGTCAAATCAGCAAAGAAGAAGTGAACAACACAGTTCCCGATTGTAATGGGGGATTATTGCAACGATCAGCAAGAGGTAAATGGGAGGAATGTCAATGGGACAGACAGAAATGTGGGAATAGGCAATCGCTACAGCCTAGAAGGTATACTGGTGGGATCTGCAGACAGAAAATACTGACGTTGATGAGCACATTCTTTTACAAACTAAATAAAAAAAATGATCATAGAAATGTCCCTATAACACAGCTTAAAACGAAATTGGCTTCATTTTAAGTCACAACCAAGGTATTGCGCAAGATGTAGGGTTTCTAAGTAAGGTGGGGAGCAGTGATCATACGATGGTTAAATGCAGTAAGGCTGAATCTGAAATAAAAACGAGCAAAGCCGCGAAAACAACGAAATCCTGCCATGAGTAGGTCAGAACCAGGTCGCACGATTAAAAATTACTATACACGAATAGATCCCTCTTCTAGGCGAGCAAAACGAGGTCATTGTAGAGAGGCTGAACAAGAACTACATCAGCAATCAGCCAATAAGCAGCAGGTTTGGGAAAAGACACACATAGGGAACAAACGGAAAACTAAATAAAAGACAAGGGAACTAACTGAAACCCGTAAATACCTCAAATTGTAAAGTATGGCAGATCAGATGGCCGAGCTGACGAAGCTAAATTATACAAGTACAACAAACGGTATTCGGGCCTATAACATGGCAGTCGACAAAGAACTGCCACAAATGGGGTAAACAAATCAATTTAGAGAAATCTAGCCATTGCAAAGACAGAATGCACGCACCCAGAGACGACCAGATTAACATAATGCAAAACATCAACGAGATAATAGAGGTAGCAGAACGAATCCACACCAGGCTGTATGCTAGCGACATTATAACAAGGGAAACTGGTTAGAGTACAAGCCTAACTGGCGATGTCCAACTAGTAACAAAAGGGGGGGTAGGAAAGGTTGAAAAAGTCACGAAAAGAGGAAAAGCTTCGGGTGACGAAGAAATAACCGTAGACCTTTTGTAGGATGCAGAGAAAGTGTTCTGAACAACTCGTTGTTACATTTTCGAAATGCTTGAAAACTGGAAAAATGACCATAGCCTCCAAAAATGCGGACATTATTTTCATTGTTAAGAAGAGAGATACCAGAGACCTCAAGAATTACGGACCCTTCAGCCGACATTCTTTCGTGCGCAACGTTTTTCCAGAGTTATTGTTAGCCACATAGTCAGCCGTCTGGATTTCCAGCAACACAAAGAGGAGGGTTAGTTTAGGAGAGGGAACTGGACAATAGATTGCATTCACGATGTCAATCAAGTGATACGAAAATCTGCAGTATGCACTGAGCCTGTTTATGTGGCATTTTGAGACTACGCGAAAGCATTTGATTCTGTATTCGCCCCAGCGGTGCTAAAAGCACAAAGATACAAGGGAATAGAGGAGACTTACCTAACCTATCAGTGAACATATATAAAAAATGCACGGCCATAATAAGACTCCACTTACAAAGCTGTAAATATCCGACCCGGAAGATAGTGAGAGAGGTAGATACCATCTCGCATAAACTATTCACAGCATATCTCGAGGCGGTGTTGAGTGAGCTTGACTTAAAAAAACAGTATATAGGATAAATGGGGAATACGTGAGCTATTTCAGGTTGCCTACGACATAGTACTGCTGACTAGCACTGCAGAACACCTGCAAACAGTGCTTGAGAAACTACAATCTCAGAGCAAGGTCGTGGGGCTCGAAAATAAAAAAAAATAATTTTAATGCAATAAGGAATAGGCATGCACAAAACATCCTCTTCAGCTTAGGAAAGCAAACGCCAGAAGTGAAACAATTAAAGTACTTCGGACATATGATTAGTGCTGAACCGAAACACAAAAAATATTCCCCGCATTTCCCCGAGGGGAAGAATGTGAAAGTGCCAATGCACGAGTTGGATTTGCGCGGTTCGGTAATGTTCGCGAAAGAGAGATCGCACACACACACACACAACTACAAAGAAAGAAAGATGCATTTATTCACAGACACCTATTTGTGTTATCGTCGTACTTGATTGCTAGAGCGGATCTCAGCTTTGAAAGTTTGTGTCAGTACTCCTTTAAGCGGGTGCATTAGCCCTTCTCACGTCCGATGCCTGGCCAATCCCCCACATGGGTATGTGCCATGTCAGCGGCCAGGCAGCGCGCGCCCATCTCCCCCCATTGCCAAGGAAGACGAGGAGATTCCTGGCCAATGCCCCACGTGGGTATGTGCCATGTCAGCGGCCAGGCAGCGCGCGCCCATCTCCCCCCGTTGCCAAGGAAGACGAGGAGCGCGCGCACCCGCAGCTGTTGCTATGCGGACGGCGGCGGACGCTTCAGGCTCGCTTAAGAAGTGCATTCGCACTTAAACGAAATTTCGCGCAGAATAGGTATGTGTGAGAGGGCACCCAGCATGGATTCCCAAATATTTGAAAGTAAGCTACCTGTGTCACTGAAAAGTAAAATATACAAACAGCGCATACTGCGGGTATGAAGTATGAAGCTGAAACCTGCGTCTTCCTAAACCACAACCAAACAAAATTAGGTCGTTTCAATGGGACATGGAACGATTTATGCGATGAGTAACACTCAGGGAAAATAAACAAGCTACCTGTGTTGGAACTTTGTTGTTAGAGAAAAAAGAGGTGACATTCAATGGTGGCGCTGTGCCTGCATTGCATGCTTGGGGTATGGGCCCGGCTCGTGCACTTCGTCTTCGTCCTCTTCGTGTTCGGTCATGTAGGCGGACTGAGGGTGGTCTGTGAGACGCTGAAGGGCGCCGTCTTCTTTTCAAGCGTGGTGCCGAAATCCGTGGGGACCACGAACCAGCGACGGCATCCACGTCACCGAAAGGTGGACGACCGTTGCAAAGACACCGCAACCGTGCCAGCGAGACCTTCTGACCACCTCGGCCGGCACCATCATGAATCAGCTGAAAAGCAAGCGAAAGTCGCAACGCTTTCTACTAACGAAGCTGATTTCTGAAAGCGAGGCTGCCTTGGTCCGAGACGGAGTGATTCTGAAGGACTACGTTGCATTCCATGACCGCGTTAGTGCAATGTCTACCGAGCTGAAGCAGACCGACCGCGACATCGAGCCTCATTTGATGGGAAAAGATATGGAGCAAGAATATATTCGAACCGCAGAGTACAACAATAAAACCGTCACGTGTTTGTCTAAGCTAAACCAACGCATCAACGAGTTGAGAGCCGCAGCCGCTGTGTCTTCGGCCGCCTCGACAGAGCCAGTGCCGCCGCACGGGGCCAGGCTCGGTATCAAGCTTCCACGCATCGACTTACCGAAATTTGATCGCCGCCCGCGCAACTAGAACCCGTTCTAGGAGCAATTTGAGTCCACTGTCCACAACAATCCGACGCTTACCGACAGTGACAAGTTCGCGTACAGTGACAAGTTCGGTCATCACTTGTAGGAACCGCATCGGCTGCCATCGCAGGCCTTACCACAATGTCTCGATGTTACAAAGACGCAAGAGACATACTTTTCAACAGATTTCTGAAGTGGGACCTGATCGTGCAAGTTCACATCAAGAACTTTATTGATCTGCAGCCCGTCCTCTCATCAGATGACGTCCTTGGTCTTCGTCGTCTCGATGACACACTTCAGGCACATATCCTCGGACTAAAGGCTTCACACGTCGCAGAGGACCCTTTCTCTACTGTGCTCCTCCCCTTGATATTTCAGAGACTTCCAAAAGACCGCATTTTGGAGTTTAATCGTCCCGCGGCCCAGCAGGACAACGCAGCTACTTCTGGTGATGCAACTGCTTCCAATCCTGTGAGTTTGTCTCCTGTGCTCGATTTCCTCAAAGCAGTGGTAGAGTCGAGAGAACGCCTGGACAGCTGATTGCGTGCGAGAGAACCAAAACGTCCGGGTCGTCGCGAAGGACCTCAGAATTTGCAGAAGAGTTTTCGATCTTCCGCTACTCAAGAATTCGCTTCAGTGACACCCGGAAGTCGCAAAACCTTTCCTTGTTTCTTCTGCAAATCGAAGGATCACTGTACCGACACTTGCGATGCTCCCATTACAGTTCGGGACAAAAAGGCAATGCTTCAGCAAGATGCTCGATGTTTCCGCTGCACAGCCCGGAATCATTAGGCCAGAAGCATCAGGAAAAAGTTCAACTGCACCACATGCCACCACCGGCATGCTTGGACGATTTGCGAGCTCGACGAAACTTCTAGTTCAAGGCATCAAGGGCCACAGGCTACTCCTGTTCAACTAAACACAACGCCCGTGCAGTCAACACAACTGCAGTGTTTCCGCCCTAGAATTGGCTCTCGCCACACGTTCGTCATTGTAGTTATCAGCATGGATGTTCTGTGGTGCCCTTTGTGGATAGTCCCAATGTGACAGCCCTTCAAGAGCCACGCAAAACGCTTCAGGGGGCTGTTCCTTCTCAGGCAAGATGACCCTCAGGCATCAGACCTGAAGAGGTATCAGGCGCAGAAGCGAACGCCATAGGCAGGCCTAAACCTATAGAATTGGTGACCACGTGACCATTAGAGTGCCCTCACACATGGAAGGTAGAATTATTCGGGTTAGAAGTCCAGGTCTAATTCCAGTAACAGGGACCTTGGTAAGGCATGCATGACAGACCAGTTACCTGGAAGCAAATGTATTTTCCACTGCCAAATGCGGTCCCAAGCACGCTTTCTACTTCCCGAAAATAAAAGTCTCTGTGCATTGATTGTATGCAGTAGAAAAGAAGTGCCCGTCTACGCCAAGTAAAAAGTACCTTCAGCCAACTTCAAAATACTTTGGATCCTTTAAACCATGTTGAGAACTCAGTGGCAAGGATCGAGGCAGCATTATTGCTTACACATGCATAAGCCAATCGAAACGCTTTATTGCTTTCACGTGCACACGCCAATGAAAAGGCTTGAGTGCCAGTTAACTTTCCTTGTGTTTTCTTTTGTTATTTGAACCCATATTCGTGGTATTTATGTATTTATGAAGTGCCAAGGGGAACAAAGTTTACTTTAATAATTAGTTACGCCGAACGTCATAGAAAACATTCTAGAGGCGCTGAAGCCAAAACGGATAATTGAGGCACGTTTTCCAGATGGCCTGCGATTTAAAAATAAGAATGAGCATAGCTATGTTCCCATCCTCTCCCATTATATACATTTGTACTTTTCTCGACATTGCAAATAAAAAGAAAAGCAAGAGCCAATTCCATGTAAGTCTGCTATTACATGCGCAATTTATATTACTGATTGTCTATGGCAAGCACACATCTACCCTGTTACGTAAGGGATAATAATTTGCAATCGGGTACTAAATCAGCTTCAATCTGGGCCCGTTACAGGTTTTAATTAGTGCTCGTTCAGGTTAAACATAATAACATCTGCATTCGGTCTTGTGTTGCAATCCATTTTTACTGTTTTAAATACCTAGTCATAGAACACCTGGTACCATATTATCAGCTCCTTATTATGGTATTTTAAATCTTCGATAATGGACAGCACTTTCTTTCGGTTTCGAATGTTCTAATACTATCATGACGTACTTCCATGAGCATGGAAGGTGCATGTAATGTCTTAAAAAAAACACAAAAAAACGTCAACCTCAGAATTGTAACAATTATTTCTTTTTATTCATACAGAAAAAAGAATGCCCCAAAACAGCAAAAGTGCGAAGACGCGATGCTTTGAATTGCCTGTACAACAAACAGGGTAAGAAAAGTGCAATTCGGAGAAAGCGTATCACCATACCTTTTGTATACAAGTAAAAAGTTAAGGGAACAGCATACCATACAGAGCTTCGACTGTCAACGCTTTCTGAATGTAAAACATTAGGATGTCAACTCTAGATTGTTCATTGTTACGAATTATATTCTGTTTTAAGAAGGTGCACAGGCTACCCAGGCCTTTTTGTTTCTTATTAACGCAGCACGCCGCATAGATACATGTTTCTTTCAGGACACGTAATATAACACCCGGTGAGACAACAGAGCTCCACAATCATTTGTTTTGAAACGAAATAGTCGCACCGTTGGACGTAAAAAAGGATCGAAAAAATATTTCGAGATTTCGCGAATTTGTTAAAGTGATGGTATTTTCCAAACGTTTTAAATGAGGTTCGCCAACCATTGTGTCTCAAATATTTTGCAACGGGCTCTGATATTTTACAGAGTGAAGGTTATGCTTGACAAAGAAACTGCTGTCATCTTTATATATTGTTTTATTCAATATATATGATTCTAAAAATTATTTTACATACCACATCTGGAATATTTCACTGTTCAGAGGTGCAAGTAAGCAGGCAGCCCCAGTGGCTTTCAAGTGTGAGGACACTATTTGCTGCCGTTGCGACTCTCTTGCGTAAACGCTAGAGAAGAAACTTGACTGGAAGGAGAAAAAATCAAACGTTTTAACCCGGAGTTGGTCTGCCTCAAGAACTTCACAACTGGCCGATCAAGGCCATCACCAAGAAAAACCTTACAAAAGGGGCATCAACAGCCATCCCTACATGCATAAATTTATAGTAATGCTGTATATTATCAACTAAAAAATCTGAGTAGTGGTGTAGCTCCCAAAAGTTCCAATCTTAGTGCATTGTTACAAATGTATGTTTTAAGAGACAGGGAGAGAGAGAGAGAGAGAGAGAGAGAGAGAGAGAGAGAGAGAGAGAGAGAGAGAGAGAGAGAGAGAGAGAGAGAGAGAGAGAGAGAGAGAGAGCTCTTTATTAGAGACGAAAGCCGAGAGTTTTGCCGGAATGTCCGCACCGAAATGGTACTTGGCGGGCGAATGGCTAGGGGATAGAAAATGCCCTTGTGATAACGCGGCAGAATAAAGAGGACAAAAGAAGTAAATAAAGAAAATATCCTGTATTTTGTGTGAACAGCTCAATGAACATCAAGAGCACAGTAGTATTTTAAAGGGACACTGAAGCGATATGTAAACATTGCGGGATTACTTGCACAAATTTTAGTCCGGAGTCCCCAGACCATGTTTCGACCACCCTGGGCGCGTTTACACGATTTTATTTAGTACAAAAATTATTCGAAAATGCTGTCCTCCTCTCTTTACGCTCGCCCATTTTCTGCGGCGTTTTCGTGTGACGTCGAGAAGAGCCGAGCTCGCAATTGGCTGCTACTGCACTGCGCCCCTGCCTTCAGACAGTCAGTCGGCCCAGCGTTTCGTCCGCCGGCCGCCGACGGGTCGTCGCAATTCGTTCGCTCAGTTGAAACGAAGCCAGGACACGTTTGTGAATGGTAGAATCTGCCTTTCTTTACTTGGTTAGTTTGTACACTGTATCTAGCTCCAAGTCAAGGTCGCTTCACACAAGCGCTGCACAAGCGCACATGCGACGCTTCGCTGACTGGTACGCCTGTAGGAAAATATAAGGCCTCTTGAAGGCGGGAGAAGAGTCAGCGAAGTCAATATAGGTACTAAGGAAATAAAATCAACTGATATTTTTACCGTAGAGCGTAAAACTAGGGTGCGGGAAGCACTTTTTTGCGCTGTGCGAACAAGCACAGCGGTCAGCAGCACCACTACGCATCTGCGAACGCTTTTCCGTCTACGAAATGCAATTGCTAGACGTGAGCTATTGTGGAAACTCGGGCGACGCTTACTGCACGAGCGCAATACAACAAATAGTCACCTAAGCTGCTTGAAATGCCAAAACTAAATAAAAGTGTACACTGGTTCTATAATGTATACCCTATATTACAACGGCCAGCGGAGCCCGCTCCGTGGCCGAGTGGTTTGGGGCGCTAGATATGCCACCGCAAGTATTTTGCAAGTCAGGAGTTCGAATCCCCGCGGGTACATGCTTTTTTTTCTGTAAGTTATCTTTTTCGTTTTCCGCCGATGTTTTCTATATTGAGTTCACCTTTTTTTGGGCCGCAACGTTCATGGCTCCACGAACTAGTTAAGAACACGCGCGCAGGCTGGCTATGGCGCGCTAGCGAGTTCTCGTTGGCGTGCTGTTGCCATAAGCACCGACTGCTTGCAGGCAGTGGGCACAGGCCAGAATGAACAGACCCTTGGCCTGGTGCGAACACGCTTTTTACGATACAGGCATGAGGGAGGCAAGCTCCAAATATGGGGGAAAAGCGCATGACATTTGGGAGTCTTCGGGTACGCGGAGGGCGTTCATGCACTGCGTAGGTTTCGGCTAGGGAATGCTACGATTCCAAGCCGTCCTAGGAGGCTTATCTTTATGCATTTTTACAGCTGACAACATGGCAGAAGCGCGGTACGATGATTACTGAGTTATTGAGAATGCCCATCCAACAACGCCAACGGTTGTTTTTTACAGAACCGAAACCGAAACCGAAACTTGTTTGGTTGCTCACCTTGGGCATCGTCCAATCACGGTGCCCGCTCCTCCTAACGTCACAGCTTTAGTTGGTGCGGCCGCCGCAAACCGCGCATGGTAGTTTTTCTTCTTTCGCGCTTTGTAAAATAATTACCGATTTGTCAATCGTAAAAACGATAACAAGTGTGCTAATTTGAGCCAGTCTACAAAGTGCAAGCAAAAACGGGAGCTTGACAAATTCACTTCAGCGTCCCTTTAAAGAAACTAGACGACGCTGATCTCGTTGAACGATTCAGACGACGTCATTATTCCTTTGCGTTGAGTTGAACGGGAGGAACATGGACCGAGGAGTGCTTTTAAGCTGGTTAGTCCTGGGCATAAGTTCCGTATGTGCTGAAGCAAAGGGCACGTTGCGAGATTATCACGAGGGCACTCTAACAGTAGGTGTTCCCCGGTTTAAAGCTATCCGGAGTTTTAAAGTAAGCATTCGAGTAGGTTGCATGAAGTCTAAAGACGTATGCTTTTGAAAGCGCTTCCTTCAGGGGTAATCGTTGGTATAACGTTTGTAGTCGGTGTGGAAGTCACTCTGGTAGCTTAGTTTTGAGCTCAGGTTCTACAGAATGCAAACATGCATAATGGTTCTTTGGAAGAGACCAGATACGGTTCTGCTCCGTTAAAACAAGCGCCTTCGCCATACCTCACGCGTTTTGCTTGGTAAAGAATACGTTCCTCAAATTATGCATTTCGAGGCCCGTGTGATCTGCTTCATCTGCTTCTCGCTCCCCAGAACTCCGCAGTGGCATGGATGCCACTGAAACTTCACCTGGTGCCTAGTGTATTTGTCTAAATGGTGCAAGTACGTTGTTTTATGAGAGGAGTGATTGTGAATGGTGAAGAAATCGTAGGCTGAAGGCCTTGCAGTGCTCCTTCCGCATGTGTGGAGATGTTCTTTTGCTCCGACGGTTGGCGGAGGATGTACCGCATTGCTTCGTATTGGCGTGTAGATCGGCTGACCCACCTGACGTTACCACATGGGGTAAAATACCTCAGAATAAGCCTATTAAGCCTACATCAAGCCTACAAGGGCCGTCTGCCGAGATTCATGGGGAAAACGAGCGCGATAAACACAGGTACAAAAAGAAGACGGGATGAGGCACAGCGCTGAACTCCCTACTGAAAGTTTACTAGAAAGGTAACATGTATTTATTCACAAAAACCGTACTATGGCGCGAAGAGGCAACACGTTGAAGGCGTGTAAGCGACAACCAATTGACATATTTCAACAGTAAGTGACGCGACGACGTTTCCAATCCGAGAAGTTACACAACGTGCAGCCGGTGAGCAATTAAAATTCATTGTCAAGTAATGACACAGAAAGAGAACTAACGCACTAGCCCTCGTTCCTTCTAATATGGAAAGCCTCTATTATCTCTCTGGCATGCTGATTTTTATGTTTGACTACTACTTTTGTGTCCATAAAAACAGGGAACCAAGCTCTACATTTTTGCAGTGTTGTGCAATGGGGAAACAGTGATCAGCCTCCAAAGAGCGCCTATGCTCCATTAGTCGAATGTTAAGGCATCCACCCGTTTGCCGGATATAAATTGGACCGCAGACAAAAGGAGTCACATACACCACGCCAACACTACAAGGCACAAAATTGGACACGTTTTACACCACAACTTCCATGCGTAGCTATAACTGCCAAGCTGTTACCTACCACGCTACATAACTTTCCCAATTTTCCTAACGCCCAGAACAGGAGGTATACACCATAACAGCCTGCTATATTTTTTAGGCCAAGAAACAACACGTGCACATATGGTATAATCGAGAAGCTTTTTTTGACCCCAATTCTCTACCTGCAATGGAACCAGTTTTAACCTACATTTTTACTTTGTCAATGGCAAGATGCATCACATGCTTACTGTACCCGGCCGACGACCGCCTAACTACTTGTTAAGAAAAGCAGTTGGAATATCGATAGACGTACGATTTAGCGAAAACGCAGCGTATGAAAGATACAGCTATGCCAGTCCTAACAGACCCGGAATGCCTAAATTGAAATTGAGCACCGGCTTCCTGGACCTAGGGCTATACTCTCCACAAACAAGTATTTTCAATAACTTGCTTTAGGCCCAAGAACTGAACGTCCTTTTTTCGGGAGCTCGAACGTAAAGTTAAGGCCTACGCGGCACTCCTTGAAGATTGTCATTACATCTTGGACCCTATGAACGAGATGAAAAGTTTCTGTAAAAACTCGAAAATCATCAACATACCTAAATGAAGGGCTAGTGCGTTAGTTCACTGTGTCATTAATTGACAACGAAGTTAAATTTCTGTTTCGCTAGCAGATTGTGTATCATCTGGAATACAAAAATGGGTGTTATTATCAGACGAAATCAACTTTTATGTGCCTTGAGTGTAGTAGCAGCAAAGTCGCAACAAGCTGCACTAGATGGCGTCTCGTCGCAACTGTTACTACATTTAGCAACAACAGCCAGCACTGGTTTTTCGTGCCAACAAAAAGAACCATTTAAAATCTCAACCTAAGCCCAACACTTCAAGGTAGCAAAGCTGTGCGTAACCTTCACCACCATAACCAAAGCCCATTTGCTTTTTATTGGCTGTCGCAACGGCCTTTACTGAGTTATTGTTGCTGCAAGTGTGATATTTTTTATATTTTGAAAGTGGCAGGGCCTACTTGGCAGGACCAACTTGGCATTGCCTACGCTACGATGCGCCTTTCTCGCTCCGAGCAATTGTTGCCACGCATACGGCCTACGCAGGAACAAGTGTTGCCTTGATTATGCGAAAGCGGAATATTTTTTGGCCAATCTTGGGCAATCTATCTAAGTGGGTATGCTTGGCTTGACAAATGTGCGCCTGGAACACTGGGCAGTCGTCGCGAGGCACCTAAACACAAGCGCTGCGCATTTTTCTTGGTTTTGTTAACGACCGGGCGGCCGCCGCGACGCCCGCACTTACAAGCGTGCGCTCGGTAATTTCATAGTTTTTTTAAGCATGGCATCTTTGTATCCCTCGTACATAAAAAATATGCCTGTTACCACCACCACCGACGCGAAAAATTACGAATTAGTAAACAGCTTCCTTCTTAAAAAAGACGCCCGCACGGAACATCACCACAATTATAGAGTTTGATATTGTAAATCACGAAAAGCGTGTTAACAAGATGCTACATGTATGAAATTCTATTGGAGGGCAAAGGTAATAATGAACAAAAACAGCCTGCACCAGTTTAGGATAAAAAAAATTGAAATAGAAAAAATCCTCCAATGTTACCCCCAATATTGCCATCGTTATAGCCAAAATACAAAACATTTATACCAAATACAAACAACTTACAAAAAAGCAAAACAAGGAGTAACTGGACAAAATATAAAACAAGGCAACATACAAAACAAGGGGTACGGTGCACAAATTCTAATCCAGAATACTAAGTTAGCAACAGTGGCAGCAAGAAATAAAAAATTACTCGGCACACAGACTCAGCAATCAATTTTATAAAAATAAACATATTATAGTCGCTAATTTCACTAACCGCGCCCGTAATGGCTATCTCACCCACATCCAGCATATAAAAAGAACTGCTGTGTATATGTAAAGGCCCGTAACCATATTGTTCGTTCTATGTTGGGTTGTGCAATGCATTTTTGGAACAAGTTCGACAAATAGAATTACTTCTCAATCCTAATAACTCATCATTCAATGGTTTATTGATTTACTGATTTTTATCTTTATTGTATGATAAATTCGACAAATAACAATGGTTAGTTATATTACTCGAAGAGTTTTTGGTGTTAAATGCAATGAAAGCATTTGTGACGGCTGTGACATTTCTCGTTCACAATCAAAATAACTCATTTAAACTCGTTTTTGTTATTTTGGGTGGGTGAAAAACAAGAAAGATTACATTACCTTGCTTGTTCTTTTCATGACTGGCGGTTTCTACTTATAATCCACACTTTCTTATAAATTTCGCTTGTCAGACACACCAAGTTAGCTTGATAGAAACCTCCGCTGCCAGCCGTTTCATATTCTCAACGTTAGCAATCTTTTGTGTAAAGCGTAAGTTTTAGAAGAGTTGAAAATTTGTTTTTGGGCAAATTGAGTACCCCATTTGGCTTTCGCGATTCAATACGGACGCAGCTATTATTGGTAGAGTCCATAAAAAAAAACATTTCTTCACATTTTTATATAGGTTTTACTCCTTGCGGTAAGGAACACGGTATAGCCGTTATAGCATATAAGATTGACTTCAACGCATGCAACAATGTGCTGCTAATCATTTATAGAATGCGACAAAGATTGGGCGTAATATGCTTTCTTGTGCTAGTCTTTTTTTTACGCATATATCTTTGCATTTTATTAGACGTATGGATATTTACATTTCCTTAGTTAACTAATATTTAAGTGGTTATTACCAGTCCTGTAAATTGAGCAGGTTTGCAATTTATTTAGGATAACCTAATGGCTCAATTATTGAAAAGCTATGGGTAAATGGACGAAAATTTCGGGTGTAAAACATTTGAGCAGCTTCATTTGAAGAGTTCCTGCAAAACACTGCAAAGAAAGCTATGAAGCCCGCAGGTATTTAAACAGATTTCGAGACAACAATGAACACGAAAACAGGAAAACAGTGAATCACGCAGTTATTTTGAGAGATGTCAAGATATTTCAAGAACAGCGTACAACATTTTTTTCAATCGCGTACAAGAACAGGTTATTCTGAAATCGGCCGATAAGTTTTCAGAAAATGCCAACACATCCTTTAAGCACTACCTCAAATTGAGATCTTTGATTGCCATCACAAAATGTTTCTTTTGAAATGATTAGATAAAGCATGTCAGTTAACTTGCAATTCCTTATTATCTACGGCAGGTTTAAGAGGCCTAGCGTGCATATATATATTCGATAGCGCATGTCATGAATTTTAAGGCGGCGGTTGCAGTTACCGTGTGGGCACCCAGCCCCGACAATCACGCTTCCAAAAACACTGTGAAGACGATTTATTGTGCAAGGAGTAACATCGGAACGGTCGCCACCAGGGCCCTGGTTGAGGATCGATCTATGATCTCCACGTATTAGAACCGCGTATTTAGACTAGCATAGTAATTGTAGTAGAAAAGGTTCCAAATGTTTATGTTTGTTTGGCGCTCTTTGCCCCAGCTGGCTCTGCGCCAAAAAACGCAAACCATCATCATTATTTGCGCTTTTCTCCATGGTGTATGGTTTCATGTTTCTAAATTTATGGATCGTCCCCAGAAAGCGCGCTGAAGTGAACGTGTTCCGGTCTTCTGAGCTAGGAGTTCAAAAACGCGTCCACTCTCCCCGTTTCCTTTATTCACAGAATATGCTGGCAGGAATAAACTGGCTCCCCCAAACTGTTTTCTTCATAGCTAATTTTATAGAAAAGTTCTAGAACAAAATAAAACGCAAAGAAACTATACTCTGAGGAGAATACTTGTTAAACTGAGTAGCCAGCACACTCAAAACATGGTTATGAACAGAACATCATCATCAACAGCAGCAGCAGCAGCATCCTGCTCAGGTCCACTACATGACGAAGGCCACACCCGCTGACTTCCAACCGCTCCCGTCCAGCGCTAAGAGAGAGCACAGTTCACCCTGAAAATTAGGCATCTCATCCATCCATCCTGGTGTTCCCCTTCTTCTAGACCCATTTCTGGGTATCCACTCTGCTACCATACTTCTCCACCGTTTGTCGATTCGTCTCACTACAAGGCCACCCCTCATGGGGCACCTTTATTAATCTTGGTGACGGTATTGGTGACATCGCGAACCACGAGCCCCCAAACATGATCTTGAACCAACCGTGGCGATGTGTTGTAAGCTGAAGGGTAGAAACCTCAAACGGTGGCCGTCGGAGCGCAGGCCAAGCTCCAGCGGATGAGCTTTCTGTCTTCTTACAAGGCAGGGAGCTCCAGGACCTCTCAAGCTACCAGGTTAAGGTTTGAGAAGAAAGAACCCCCGTCCCCTTCTTATGGTATTATCTAAACACCCAAACCAAATGGTCGGGCACAGAAAAGGGCCCGCAATGATGTAAATTCCAAACGTCTTCTGAAAACTGACCTCCTAAGCAATGACATCTTTCTTCGCTTCCTCAATATGCAATCACTTGACAAAGAACCCCTGTAAATGGAAAATCAGTCTTGGTTGTTGCCAAGTTTCTTGAAAGTGTTGCTGGAAAAACTACAAGGCGAAAAACCCTACTTCTGGATATTTGCTGATGGAATTCACCCACAAAGATCAAACTAAACAGCTCGATCTACTCAACAAAACTGAAACCGAGATCCTTGAAGAACTGCGTTACCAAGGGGTCATAGCAGTCCGGCGCGTCAAAATAAGATGAGATGGCAAAGAGATCAAACCAAAGCACGTTATTTCGACCTTTGACCGAACTTCACTACCAGAATCCCTAACGGAAAGTTACCTGCGATGTCCCTCGCGCCTGTACATGCCAAACCTACGGTGCTGCTACAAATGCCAGCGGTATGGGAACGGTACGAATTCTTGCCGCGGAAGGCCAAATTGTTCAAATTATGGCCAACCTGAACATCTTACAGAAAAATGCGATGCAACCAACTTTACCTGCCCTAAGTGCCATGGACCTCATGCAGTATATTCACTATCGTGCGAAAAGTTCAAACAAGAAAAACTAATCGCCACATTGAAGGCCAATGAAAACATTAGCTTTCCGGAGGTCCATAAAAGGTTTGCGCTATTGAGGTCCAGAAGGTACAAAGACGCTGCTCGACGGGGGGCGGAGTGGCGCCTGGTTTCTGCGGCGAGGCAATAAAGCTAAACTGACTTGCTCCAACCCCAAACCCCGGTCACCACGCCACTTGCTGGACTCGCAGTGGTTGAGGTGACCACTCATGCTGAAGGGAGCGTAGTCACTCCTGCTCCTGCCTCACAGGTCGTGAGCTCACCCGAAAGCCCTGAGGAAATGGACACGAAGAGAACCGTGCCTTCTCCAAACCTCGCCCTCCCACCTGTACTTCCCATGACGCCCAGGACGCTCTCGGCAGTGGTAGCTGAATAGAAAAGCGCCCAAAAGGGTGCTACATCAAGATCCAGAGAGCCCAGTGTGTCGGACTCACCCAAGACATCTGCAGATGAGACGGACGTCGGGCCGTATCTGCCTGCAGCAAAGCTCAAGGAATAGCTTCTGACATCCAAGCCATCAAACAGGACCAAAAAACCCCTTCCAAAAGTACAAGCCCCGAGAGATAAAACATGAATACAGACTGATAAACGAATTCCAGAAGTTCATACATGGTTATAATTAAAACAAAAATATCATCCACTGGAACTGTAGAGGCCCCCTTGAAAATCTTCATGATGTGTAAGAGAGACTCCATGCCAACCAAACAAATGTCATGTGCTTACAATAAACACATTTAAACAGAAAACATACCAACTTCCTAAACAAATATCTGGTTTTGGGAAGGGACAGAGATGGGTTTCCTAATTCGTCAGGTGGCGTGGCTATATTCGGATAAAAATCCTTAGCATATCATCCCGTCACTGTGACCACTCTCATTGAGGCTGTTGGAATTCGAACAATAATCTTTCACAGGCTATTAACAATGTGCTCCTTATACATCCCTTCTGATTATCGGATAACGAGTTTTCATTTCGAAACTCTGATAGATCATTTACCTGAACCTTATACACTATTAGGTGAGGTGAATGCACACAACTCACCCCAGGGCTCTTCTCGAAGAAATGCGTGGGGTCGCCTTATTGAATAGTTCTTTATATCATCAGGAGATTGCCTATTTAACAAGAATAAGGCTACTTAGCATAACATAGCACACAACACTTACTCACACCGAAACTTAGCTATTGGCTTAGCAGTTCTCTTCCCATCCCTCGAATGGGAGGTGGACACCAACCCGCACGGCAGTGACCACTTGCCTACCTCACTAGCATATATAGGCCCAAGCAGTTTCCCTTTTCACAAAAAGGTAATTGAAGTGAGAGCTAATTGGAACAGGTTCACAGAAACATTTAAACTACACCACACATCCATAATGCACCTACACGTGAGGAGCCAACCCTACTGGTCACGGCGCGCATTCTTGACACCGCTGCAAAGTCTATTCCCCAGGTGTCCCGTGCCCAGCAGAACCACAGGAGGCTCTGATGAAACCAGGACTGTAGGCAGGCACGAGAGGCCTAGAACAAGGCGCGGGGTTTCCTTCCTCAATAACCTACTTCAGATAACCTGATATATTTCCAACGAGTGAAGGCCCGGGGAAGCGCCTGCGCCGTGAGGCCAAGAAGGAAGGCTGACGTGTCTTTCTCACTTCCATAATCTGGTACACTAACACCCACAAAGTCTTGACGCGAATACGTAAACTTAAAGAACAACAGACACACAGCCTGCCCCTGGTTAGCCCAACAGGGCACACACTCGAAGACCAGGCAAACACACTCGTACAACATTTGCAACATGTGTCCAGTTCCGCACATTACACAAACACTCTCCTGAAATATAAAACCACGGCTGAAAAGAAGCCATTATGTAATAACAACAGGTCAGCTTTTTGTTATAACTCTGAGTTGTCGCTTCATGAAATGAGGGCTGGTCTGAGCGGCTGTACGCCTTCAGCTCCAGGCCCAGACAACATAGCATATATTATGATACAACCCCTGCACACAGACACTCTTATAACAATCCATCACCTTTAACACAAAATATGGATCCCGGGGCCCATTCCGAAATCTTGGAGTAAGGCTATAGCGATTGCTTTTCTGAATGAAGAAAATGACCCGTCCTTTCGCGACTGTTATGGCCCTATCGCCCTGACAAGCTGTCTGTGCAAGCTTCTCGAGAAAGTTATTAAAAGAAGACTGGCATACTTTCTGGAGTACAACGCACTTCTCCAGAGTGGCCAGGGAGGCTTCAGGGCGGGGCGATCTACAAATGATTAACTGGTTGCCTCAGAATCCCACATCAAAAATGCATTTATTCATGAACAGTATTTTATGACAGTAGTTTACTATTTTAAAAAAAACTATGATACTACATGGCGCTATGGAATTCTCAGCGATCTAAAGTGTTTTGGTTTGTCAGGCAACATGTTAAATACGCTTGCAAGCTGCAAGTCGGAAAGAACGTTTCGTGTGAGAGTGGGCAATACACATTGCCGAGTTGACGTCCAGGAAAACGGTGTGCATCAAGGAGGAGTTTTGAGCTGCATGCTGTGTAATATTAAAATGAACTCTCCTTTGACAGGATTGCCCCCAACCATTTCTAACTCCCAATATGTAGACGACGTTCAAATCTTCTTCAAATCTTGTAATCTGTCCGTTTGCGAGAGGCAACTGCGGCTTTGTGTGACAAACTTGCTGACTGGGCAGACAGGAATAGATTTAAGCTTAATCCAAACAAGTGCACATGTGTTGTATTTTTATGGAGGCACGGAATTCATGCTGATCCTTCTACTAAGCTCAAAGATGTCTCAATGTCTCCCAAAAAGAAACACAAATTTAAGGCGTGATACTTGATAAAAAACTGACATTTATTTTCAATATAATTACCTGAAACAGAAATGCCTCATAGCCATGTATATCTTGAAGGTCCTCTCGTATTGCTCCTACGGAGTAGACGAAAAAATACTCCTGCGCGTTTTTACCAGCGTCATTGGCTCACGGTTGGACAATGGGGGTGTCGTCTATGTGTCTGCCAGAAAACCGCTCTGAAAATGTTGGACCCAGTCCTGCACTTGGGTCTTCGTCTTGCATATGGAGCTTTCCAGACGAGCCCCATTGAAAGCCTGTATGCAGAGTGTGATAGGTGCAGCCTTGAACAACAGCGTTCTTGCACTTCATTGCTTTATGCTATGAAGGCGACCAAGCATGCTCCCTAAAGAAAACCCTACAAATCGATAGCACGATGAAACCACGAATATGTTGAAGTCTCGCCACCTGGGCAATATATTTTGTCACGTCTACTTTAGATATGGCTGCCACTTTGTGGATCAAACCACATCCTTCGGTTTAAAAGCGCAAAACTTTAGCAACTAAGCTGCCATGGATGTTAAAGAAATGTTAGGCTCGTTTAAGATAACCAACAAATAAAGACAATGTCGCGGTCTCAATACATAAACACATAACTGGAAATTAGGAATGCGACAGGTAGACCTGCAAAACTACTGATCTTGGTTCTCACAATTGCTGTTGCATACCAAACCTGAGACTCCAGCTTTCCAGGACAGTCCACCCATATGAGCAAGCTTTGCCGCTATAAACATTACACAACGGAGCGTCGCATCACCTTGACAACAGCTCTTTTCCGACCACAGTACGCTCATGCAGTAGTAGAGAGAAAGGGCGAAACGCAGCCAAATGCACACTATCTCTTGGCCAGATTATGATCCCTGACTGTGCGGCACCATGACGGATGTTTAGTCTCACCCTCTTTTATCCAAGCAACTGATAAGCGCCTGCTGGCGCAATTGATGGCACCGGCGCGATATCAAGTGCTGCTGCTTTAAGTGCAGTCACTGCAGCCTCAGAACATTTGACCAAAAACAATACTTTTCATTTTTCTATACGTTAAAATAGGCATTCATATCAGCTTTACAGCTGAATTGTTTCTGAGTATTATACGTTTCTTAAAGTTTCTAAGAAGGGATTTGATCTGTCCAGAAATTACTTATCGCTAAGTTAATGCACCCTATTTTCTAGGCCTATACCTTGCTCTGAGCTAAAAATGTTGGCTTTGAAGTAAAACACTTTCATTAGTTCTACTCTGCACAGGATAATCCCTTGGTGATTTCCTTTAGAATTCCGTCTGCCTTTTCAGTTACTCCATGCACTCTATAAGCATTTCCCTTTTCTGTTTGGTTTACCTTGACGATTTACGCATCCCAAACATTCTAAAAAGATCAAGGAATACTCAAGTAAAAAGATATGATTGGCGCAATACCAAAGACGACGCAATGGTCTTGAAGGAAAACAAGTTTATTGGAGCGAACGTGTGCTCATCGAACAAATCAAATACACATGGCGGCAAAGCAGCAGTCAGAAAAATGACGTATACGCAAGCGATCGTCGGCGATCGAATGTCGCGGCGTCTGCTTTGCGGACTTTTATCTCCCTGCGCAAGTGTTTCTGGACTCATCGATTCACAACCCGAACATTGTAGATCACAGAAGACTATTCTGGGCTAGCGACGTTAGGGCGAAACATTCTGCTTATCTGAATGTGATAGCCCGTGCGGCATAAACATAAAGAATGAAAGCCGCGCTTTGCTTGGAACGCAGATAACACAGCCGGGCGTGGCCCGGCAGTAAAAACAAACAATAAATAAACAAACCCATACATGCTTCGCGGCATTACACACCCTCTAAAAGAGCATCGACCCGATGGTAAAATAAAAGACAGTCCGAACAAACAAAAAATCGCGCCAAATCACCCTCTGAATGTGGTTGGAAAGCAAAGCTGTAAACAGCACGCACAACGATTACCCATGCGACGTCACCTAAATTGACTCACATCGCTCTTCAAATAGTAAAACCAGAGAGAAGTGAAATGCACTTAACCACACCATTTATTATTTCAAAGCAATATTCTTGGTAAGGTTAAATCAATGCATATTGCATGAACGGTGATTGATTGAGTTCTATTGGTGTAGCACAAGAGTGGAAACTTTTTTTAATAAAATTGAAGTAAGCTCCAACACGGTGTTAGACGATCTGACTTCTCCGTCTCTGCGCCGCGGACGGAGGCAACGAGATTTGCGGCAGAGAGAGAGGAAGAGAACACGGAGGAGGAAGAAATACTTCTGTTCAGATTTCTGAACGGCCCAGAGTACAGCCCAGGAGAGTGATTCCTTCTCCTGTGGGGCCCATATGCAGTCCGCGCGGCCTCTGTTCTGTCCACACGCTGAAGCTGGGTAGGTAGAGAGTGCATGGACAGCAGCATCTCCCATTGCTTTTTTTGGGTAGTTGATGGAAAGAGAGGAGAGTGCTCAGGGATAAAGTCGTACACCCCGATTACGGGGCGCAGTGTTCCTACTTCTGAGCAAAATTTACATTCAGCGTCGTAGCGATTCGGATGTATTAAGTGGAAATGCGTAGGCTGTGGGAAGGAGCATGGATTTTATGAGCCGTAGGGTAGATTGTTGTTCTCTGGAAAGGTCTGGGTAAGACGAAGGTACGGTCTCCCTCAGAAGGCGATAATGCTGGGTTATCTCCAAGAACGTGACAAGCGGTTGACTGTCCTCGTGAAGCTCCATAGCACGGGAGGTAATAGCGCAGGCTTGTTGGGTGGGCGTATTCTTTGCCCTCCATTGAAGAACGAGGGGGTGTCCAGATGAGCTGAATTGAACTGTCCCAGGAGTGGTTTTTTAGCACGCGCAGTGCAGGTCAGGACACCCAACCCGACTGGTAATTCCAGTAGGCTTGCTGGGAATCGGTGACTACCCTCCGAACCCATGGTTGAGTGAGAGCCAAGGTGATGGCTGCATCTTCTGCTGCCGTCATTTCTCGGGTCCTAAGCGAGGTACACGCAAATAGGCTGGTTCTGGAGGTAGGCACGATGATGGCGTATTGCTGCCCTCGATGTTTGGAGGCGTCTTTGTGGATAACTGCACGATCCCCAGCGAGGGTGATGTTTAACGCTTGAGCCCGTGCTTTTCAGTTACCCTCGTCATGTGAGGGGTTCATATTTCTAAAGAAAGCGAGCATCCTTAGTTTCAGTCGCCAAGAGTCTGGGAGTACATCAAGCGGAGTGACATTCTGGGCTGCCCGGCCAATCCGGTGAAGCATGCGGTTATCCACCCCAGTTCTGATTCGGGCCTTCTGGTTAGAAAGATCGCCTTATATCAGGTCTTCCACCGTGTTGTAGATCCCCGTGCTAAACAGCCTCTGTGTGGACGCACTCATGAGAAGACCAATGCCCTGCTCGACCGCCTTTGTAATCATTATATAAAGCATCTCTATGTCCTCCTGGTCGAGAAGAAGACAGGGGGTTCACGTAAGTGACTCTCGAGAAGACGAAACCTTCAAATAATCAAAAAGTAGCAGATTCCTTTAAGCCTCGTTTCTTGGTGATGTGTAGGATTTGTGTATGATGATGTGTATGATTTGAATAGACATACACTCGCCTGATGATGTGTATGATTTGAATAATGCTGTTTTTGAAGCGCTCAAAGGAGACGTCAGTATTGGTGTTAGCCTGGAGATGTAGGCCCAGGATCTTGATGCTGGAGCTTGGAGTGGGCCTGGCCATCGAGCAGTATTTGAATGTATTCCTTGATTTGGCGTGAGGGCGGACAACAAGGAGCGGTGATTTTTTACGTGAACACTGGAGGCACATTGGCGTACTAGAAGTGAGACGCCATGCATTGGTGTGAGTTTCCTTTATTTTTTGTAACTCTTAGCACATCAGCAAGGTGCGCACAAGGTCGCTAGATGGGCGTAAATGGTCGCGTGACGCTTTTAACGTGGCATTCAGCAAGAACGCATGGGGAAAACCTGTCCATGTGCTTGGTGAGTACACCACCTGTCTTTCCCGTCTTCGCGTGGGCTCGTAGCTAAAGCGGTAAGACAACGGGCTGTCGCTTTGTTACTCCATTAGTTCCAGGTTCGATTCCAGGCGGTGCCAATAAATTCTTTATTTGTTCGCTGGAGTTTTCTGGGGACACCAACGGTCACGAAAGAACCCTTGGGGGTAGAGGTAAAAAGCTTTGCTTTAAAAAGAAAGTTTGTCATCTGGCATAGTAAGGCTTCAAGCAAACCACGTGGACGACATCGTGCCGCGTGCGTCGTCGTGCTGTTCCGGAATCACCATCGGGGATCACCTCGTAGGTAAGTTGGCCGACACGTCGTAGAATCTTGTAGGGTCGGAAATACCGTCGCAGAAGCTTCTCACTGAGTCCGCGTCATCGGATAGGAGTCCAAACCCAAACACGATCCCCTCGGTGGTACTCGGCATCTCGGCGTCGGAGTTTGTAGCGGCCGGCATCCACCAGCTGCTGCTCCGTTGTACCAACTCGAGCGAGCTGGTGGGCCTCCTCGGCGCGATGAAGGTATCCTTGGACGTCGGGGTTAAGGTCGTCGTCTTCTACATGCGCAATCATGGCGTCAAGCATCGTAGTCGGCAGTCTTCTGCAGACAAGCTCGAATTGCGTCATTTGCGTAGTTTCCTGGATAGCCGTATTGTACGCAAACGTGACATACGCGAGCACTTCTTCCCGATTCTTATGTTCAACGTCGACGTACATTGACAGCATAACCGCGATCATCTTGTTCAGTGATACCGTTACTCCGTTCGTTTTGAGGTAGTAGGCCGTCGTTCTTTGGTGATCCGTGTTGCTGTAGCGTAAGATTCCTTGCATCAGATCGGCAGTGGAGGCTGTTCCGCGGTCCATGATTTGCACTTCCCGGGCCTCAATGTCGCACCACAACTCGGTTCATGAAGAACTTCGCGACTTCTTGTGCAGTCCCCTTCGATAGAGCGGCGGTCTCCGCGTAGCGCGTCATGTAGTCTGTCCCTACGACAATCCACTTGTTCTCGGATCGGGATGTAGGGAACGGGACCAGAAGGTTCATTGCAATTTGTTGGAAGGGCCTCGACGGGACACCGATCGGCTGCAGAAGTCCGGCGGGTCTCGTCGATGGCGTTTTTTGTAGCTGGCAGTCACGGCAGCTCCGGATGTAGTGAGGTACGTCGGATGTAAGGCAGGGCCAGTAGTACCTCGCCTTGATTTTTCCAATTGTGCGAGCTCGGCGCAGACGTCCGGAAGACGGGTCATCGTGGCACGCTTCCGAAATGTCGTCACGAAGGCGTGCAGGGATGACAAGGAGGTAATTTTTTCTCGTTCCGGGGCTGAAATGTTTCTTCACGAGGAGGGAGTTATTGAGGCTGAATGCCGGTAAGGTTCGTTTGAAGGCCCTAGGCACGGCGATTATGCGTCCTTCCAGGTAGTCGATCTTGACGCGTAACTCGGGGTCGGCACGCTGTTGGGCGGCTAGATCGCTCTCCGTCACGACTCGAAGGAACGCGCTGTCTGCATCGGAGTCGAGTTGGTGGATCGACGGGGGCACGGGACAAACAGTCGGCTTCGGAGAGGTTCCTGCAGGATTTATTGACAATTGTAACGTCGAATTCCGGCAGGCACAAGCTCCATCGCAAGGCGGCCAGAGGGCTCCTTTAAATTGGCGAGCCAACACAGCGCATGGTGGTCTGTCACAGCCTTGAACGGTCTACCATGCACGTATGGGGAAAATCTTGAAATGGCCCATATGATAGCCAGGCACTCTTTCTCCAAAGCAGAGTAGTTTTTCTTCCTTCGACAGACCGCGACTGGAATAGGCGAATACCTTTTCGCAACTGCTTTGCTTGTGGACGAGCACGGCACGCAAACCTATATCACTGGAATCCGTTTGCATTTCTGCTGCGGCGCTTGCGTCAAAATGAGCGAGCACGGGCGAGCTTTGGAGGCGTTTTTGCAGCTCGCAGACTGCCTTTTCTTGGTCGTTTGCCCATCTAAAAGCCGTGCTATCTTTCGTCAACCGTGTGAGTGGTTCTGCAATGCTTGCGAAGTTTGTGACGAAGTGCCGGTAGTACGCGTACCGTCCGAGAAATCTTCGCACGCCCTTCTTGTCTTTCGGCCTTGGGAAGTTCGTGGCCCAAGAACGACGTGGCCCAAGAACTTCAGCTCCTCATACGCCAAACAACACTTTTCAGGCTTCAGCGTTAACCCCGCGTACGCATGGCCTCGAGTACAGACTCCAACTTTGCAAGGTGTTCGTCGAAAGTCCGGGTGAATACCACAACGTCGTCGAGGTATACGAGGCAAGTGTGCCACCTCAAGCCAGCTCACACAGTGTCCATGACTCTTTGAAACGTCGCTGTCGCCGTGTACAGCCCAAACGGCATCACCTGGAACTCGTATAGCCTGTCCGGGGTTACATATGCAGTCTTTTCTAGGTCTCTCTCGGCCACTTCATTTTGCCACTAGCCGGTCTTCAGATCCATCGATGAGAAGTACTTGGCATGGCAGAGTTGGTCGAGGGCGTCGTCGATTCGGGGCAGGGGGTACACGTCGTTTTTGGTGATTTTGTTCAGTCGCCGGTAGTTAACGCAGAACTTTAATGTGCCGTCTTTTTTCTTTACGAATACGACTGGCGCAGCGCACGGGCTTTTTGATGGCTGTATAATGTCGTCGACTTGAATCCGGATGGCATCCAGCTCTTCTGAAGAGACGCGGTACGGTGACTGTCGGGTAGGTCGGGCTTCATCTCCGGTTCTATTTCGTTGTTTCTCTATGGGTGTCTGCCATTATTTTAAACACGACGAAAAACACTCGCTGTAGCGACGCAGCAAATCAAATATACTGTCCCGATGTTCTTGCGGCAGCGCCGGGTTCGTGTCTAAAGGATGCGGCAGCATGGAAGCATCTGCGCGTGCACATTCAAAGTTGGCGACCGCGATCACTTGACTTGCTTCTTCCGTTTCTTCGAGGAACGCAATTGCAGCGCCCTTGTTTAGATGCGGATGCTCCTCGGTGAAATTGGTAACTAAAACGTTGGATTTGCATTGCTTAAAGCGCGTAATGCCTCTTGCGACGAAGACACCATGGTTGAGAAGCAACCTTTGGTCACTCTCTATGAAAGTGTCGATGTCAGGAGCAGCATTCACACAGTATACGGCGATCATTAAGCTTGCGCGGGGTGGCAGGGTGACGTGATCGTCGGCGATCCTGACAGCACCACGGTGATCGGGGTTCGGCTGCGGGAGTCGTGGAGTGATCGGAGGAAAAAGTTATCGACTTGGTCTGCAGATCGATTATTGCGCCGTTGTCCGTTAAAAAGTCCACCCCGAGAATTACGTGCCGGGAGCAGTTAGGCAAAATAACGAACTCAGCAGGGTACGTGGTGCCGCCTATGGTGACGCGTGATGTGCACGTTCCACCTGGCGTTACGAGATGGCCTCCGGCTGTACGTATATGCGGACGATCCCATGTTGTCGTAACTTTGTTAAGCTTCGACGCGAATGAGCCGCTTATTACCTAGTAGTCGGCTCCCGTGTCGATGAGGGCGTCTACGTCAAAGCCATCGATGGACAACTGGAGGTCGGATGCCACTTTCCTCGAGTTCCGGGTGCGTTGGGGTGTTGCATCTCGCCTTGTGCGTGTTGACGGTCAGGCACTATGCGTCGTGATATTCGTCGTGTTCTAAGCGGCAGGCTCTGTGATTTCGGGTACGCGTCGCGTCATGTCGTCGTCGGGTTCGCGAGTTACGTCCGGATTAGATCGAGTCATTGGGCTGCGGGTACGATGTCCGGTGCGGCCATGCGTCGTTGGAGGGTTTTCGTTTTTTTGCCGTTGTGCAACTTCACCTCCAGAAGTTGCTGCTTTTAGTTTCCCCCGCGTGGGCTGGGGGACCTTCAACGTGAGAAGTCAGCGGTGCTACGGTGGTTTGGCAACTGGTACTCAAATAATACACAAGGCGGTGAAGCAGCAGTTAGAGATGGGACGCATGCGCAAGAGAGCATCGGCGATCGAATGTCGCGGCGTCTGCTCTGCAGGCTTTTATCTTTCAGTGCAAGTGTTTCTGGAACCATCGATTTACATCCAGAACATTCTAGATCACAGAAGAATATTCTGGGCTAGCGACGTGCGGGCGAAATAGTCTGCTTATCTGAATGTGATAGCCCGTGTGGCATAAAAATAAAGAATGAAACCACGCTTTGTTTGGAACGCAGATAACACAGCCGGGCGTGGCCCGCCGTAAAAACATACAATAAATAAATAAACAAACCCATACATGGTTTGCGGCACTATTAAATATTGGTTTAGCCTATATCATTCGTGAATAGAATACACTGGCTGCTGAAGACGCCATAACGTGCAAGTATTTATTTTCGCAATCAAGATACACAAACAGTTCGACATTACCCGTGTATCTGTGTAGTGCTTTGTCTCCACTTTTGAGTGCTTTCCTTGTCCAGTGGTTCGCAGTTTATTCTAAATATTTTGGCTTTGCTTCTTCCACTAGTTGCTTTGCATTGCACTCTGCATGTTGATTTGATATTACACTGAGTGAGCAAATTGTTGCCTTTTAGGTTCCGCGTTTATGCATTATATACTGCTGTATTATTCTTCTATGTGAACAGAATTCGTTTGCTTGTCATAAGAGCGTTATCTTGCATAGTTGTCTACAACTACACCTGCTCCCATGTCTTGTATAGATTATGCCTGTCCGCTTCTGCCAAGTCCTTCTTAGCAAAGCTTTCAGTATCCTGTATATAAATAAATGAATGGCCATAGTCGATGGGGATGGGACGGTTTGCGACAGTGGCGGTCAATAGGTTGTTCCACAGGTGGGAGCGAAAACGGGGCATCCTGGGTTCGGTGACGGGGAAAAAGGTCAGGTCGTCATTGGGCGTTGGTAGCTGTGAAATCCGGAACGATGTCGTGGTGGCCAGTGGTTTCAACAGTAAAGAGATATGGGACCAACGCGGTGACAGGGGATGCAAATTGGTTTGTCGTCAGGTGTTCGCCATTCATCCCGGTTGCGGTATTGAGGTGGCTTTTACTGGGTGCGGATAGCACTGGTGGGTGAAAGATCCTGTGTGCATGGAGGACTTACTGAGCACCACAAACCGAGGCCGCGATTATCAAGTTCCTGGCGTTCTACGGTCTGGATCAGGGATGGTCTGCGCGGGAAATGAAGGTTGGCGGAGCCATTGCTTCCACTTCCCTGCGCACAATGTGCACCACCTTTTCGGGCAAAGAAAGGTCGCGTTGAGGAGCGACGGAGCTCTGGTAGGACGATGTGGCCGCTGTGTTGGAAAGGCTGGTGAAGTTTCGCACAAAGCGGCGGCATTTGGCTTCCTCGAAACGTCGGCACTCAGCAAGACCTCTATCTACGGCCGAGCAGTTCTTGATACCGAGCAAGTTAAAGGCATTGTCGGCAATGCCTTTTGAGATCTTGCCGACCTTGTCGGATTTGGGCGTTGTGGGGTCGACCTTGGCGCAAAAGGAAAGGACATCTTGTTTGTATGCTAACTACAGCTCTGTGACCGTATGAGCACTTGTGGAAAGCTCTTGCTTGCAGCGAGCTGACGTCCGTGGGCTTCCACATTCAGCCGCTCTTTGCAGCTATTCCAGCCACTGAGCTGATATTCATAGATATAATACCCTGTGAGGGCCGTACCCTTGAGATATAAGACGATGTGTGCCAGCATGGTCGTGGGATCCGAGTTGTTGTGGCGACTTACACGCTCATACATTGTGAGCCCGTCGTCCGCGTCCACGTCGCCGGTGCCGTAGAAAAATCCACGATCCCGCGGGTTTGTAAACACAACCTACGGTGGCATGGCTGCTTGGTGGTGCTGTCCATAATCGGTAGGCATGGTGTCCTGACATATCTGGCACCTGCTTCAAAGCTTCATCTCCTCACGAATTCGCTGTATAACCCCCACGAAGATGAGACGGACTATACGGGGTTAGAAGTTAGTGTATCTACGCTATTTTCGCAAGAAGAAAACTAAAGACACAGCAGGGGACAGTTTTAGCTCCTGCCGGGCCCCACACCAATCGTCGCCTTTCTCGTACCCCAGGATTGACCTCATGCCATTCTGGGGCTTTGTCTTCATAGCAGTGGCTTCACCACTTCGCCAAGCAAGGCTGGACCGTAACAATATCTTCTGTAGAAAAAGAAGACCAGGGTCTGGGTTCCAAAATTGTGATGTAGTCGACTAGCGACGCAGCGAGCGCCGCTAGTCGATTTCTTCTCCTCATTTCTTCCCACTGTAGCCCCATTCTTGCGGCATCTTTATTTCTCAAGATTCTCCAACCGCCGCCAAATTGGTTAGCAGCTAGCTGGCAGCTGCACGGGCAGTGGCGGAGTCCGTGTCCCACTTGTTCAACAGTGCATTTTTACAGCAGCGAAGCTTGTATGCTGGCTTGTGGATCCAGTGGGTGTTTTGGCACCGTCCATCTCTGTAAACACCTTTGTAATGTAAACGAGGCAGTAAAAGTCCATAGGCAGCGTCACCGACAACGAGCACAGACAATACCATGTGAATAGAAATGCTCATAAGGTGACCCCGGGAGAGAGACAATTCTCCTGGTTTTCGGTCAAACGGCAGGCGAGAAAATTGGAAAGGAGCAGCAGAGGCGGACGGCTACATTTCCATGTTGCGTGACGTGATGGCATTGCCGTTGCGTCCACGTCTGATACTTCTTCCAGAAGTAAATTTGTGTGTTTCCTCTAAGTGTCCATTTTTTCTGCGGACCGTGTGACTTCCCTCTCGTCGGACCTATAAACTGTGTAGAAAGGCGCGCCCAGCACCGACTTGTGGGTATTGAAGAGGAGGTTGTCACCATCAGAGCACTTGTTCGGCTTCACCACGAGGATGCCTCACCATGCGGCTAGTTCGAGCGTGACCAAAGTGCTGCAGGGCTTCTCAAATTTTGGCAAACGAGAGTGCTGTCGTCAATTTTAGGCTCCCCGCAGTGTTGCTTGGACGGCTCCAAAACAGT
Organism: Haemaphysalis longicornis; assembly: GCF_048455015.1. Classification (NCBI taxonomy): domain Eukaryota; kingdom Metazoa; phylum Arthropoda; class Arachnida; order Ixodida; family Ixodidae; genus Haemaphysalis; species Haemaphysalis longicornis. The sequence continues at coordinate 6,414,001 of NW_027526266.1, read as the reverse complement.
TCAATAGGGACGCAATTGGCGCGGCCAGGGCGTCGGTTGTTATCAAGGGGTTAGACAAATTAGCGAAGCCAGGGTTGCGGAAGGAAAGTAATTGTGCCTCCGAATAGAGAATCACGTCTGTCTGGGGCAATTAAGACATTTCCAAACACGAACCGTTGGCGATGCTTGAATAACGGCCGGGGCGCTGAGCCCTCTCCGCAACGATAGTCACGTCAGCGATGCCCAGGTGCCGGGAGGGTCCTCGATACTTCTCGAAAACGGCAGTCACGGAAGCGGCTTGGTTGCACCATTTTCAGAGCATTTGGCTGAGCATCGTGGGACCTTGAAAGGCTGCAGCACTTCTGTTATGGTTCTCTTGTTCTACTACCCGCACACCAGTCACTTCCCAGACGGGCGCCACGCCACCCTGGACCATTGTCTTGCAGGCCTCTTCAGGAAACAAGCAGATAGTCAAAGTTGCTATGCGCGTAATTATTAGGGCTGCCTCAGGTTTAGGGACGGTGCTTGCGGAAGATTCGTGGCTCTCGGAAAACCATACGAACGTTCGCAGGGCGAAGATGCGTTCGTCGTAGTCGGTCGTGCTAAAATTGTCCCATTCAAATTCGTCATCCTTCTGGTTCTTGTGAATTTGGGCGTCCAGTCTGTGACGGCTCTCCTGGTCATGCAATATGTGGCCGAGGAGACCTTGTCGATCAAGGGCCGTTAACCCACTGAACACAAAACGTCTTAGAGATATCTACCATGGTCGTCCAATGTCTAACACATTGCGCTATGAAGGTTACGTATAAGACGTCTATTTTTGTATGTTTTAAATGTGCCTTAATGCAAGATCTCTGCGCCTTCAACTCCATTAGATGCTGATACCTTATCTGTTTTAAGATGTCCAAGTGTCGCTTTGTTTTTCAATCATAAGGCAGAATACCTTTTTGCCCTATTATGGTCCTACATATACTGATAAACTAACAAAGCAGAAAAATGTTATTTTCAGAGGCCAGAGACAAGTGAAAACACGGCCGACAAGAGGGTGCTCGCACAACGCTACTAACAAACTGACCACACGGAGGCGTAGATCATTTGTTGAACGCAAGCGTAACACTTGCATGGATGATAATCACACGGGAGAAATCGCTTTTCAACGGTTTTTTCTAGTTAATACCGCTCTCAAGCATTGCCGCTGGTTACTCCACATTCAAACTACCGTGCCAAACATGGGTAAGACACTACAGCCTCTGGTGGCTGCTTTACGCAACAAAACCAGTGTGAATCTGCGGCAGATTTGTGATGTATACGCGCGTGGGTAAGAGATGTCGTCAAGACGGTGCATTATAGGGACGCTTATAAAAATGAGAGTTGGCTTTGCTAATAAACCTGCACGGAATTTTAATGAATTCTAAAATAAGTTCTCAGATTTTTAACAATTTAATGTATAAGTTTTTCGATGCAATTTACTGATTATTTTTTCAAATTTTCAAATATGGAAGGCAGTGAGTTCTGGGAAGCAGTCTTGCAGCTGTTTTGAAGAAAATTTGAGTGAATGCGCGCTTTGTTGCAAAACCATTTCCATTTTTGTGGTGTTACATTTAGCAAAAACCGTCCTTACGCGTAGACGTCAGTTGTTAGCTCTGCTGGCGACTACAGTAGGCTTTGTTTCAGCCACGATAACGGTGGTAGTGTGTGTGAAAGAAAAAATGAAAATTTCACTCAGCTTTCAGCGGTGGCTTCGAGATCCCTGTAGCGGTTTTAGTGTGAACGGTATACTGGTGAAATGGCGCCTTCAGAGTTTTGTCAAGGGGCAGAAGTGACGACGTCTCAAGAAAGGGGTGTGCAACTTGTTTGTCTTGGCTCCCAGCTCAAGCAAGCGCGACTTCCCGAAAATGGTTCCTTTGATTTCTTGTGGGACACACTGGAGGTGAATGCACGCTTAAAAAACTTTCCCTGCCACACTATGTACTTCCGGCAAGGTGTGCAGCAGAGTTGGTTTGTTTTTGTGTGTGTGACGCGCTCCTTATATGTAATTTCGCTACGTGCACTAGAAAAAGTAAGATTTTTTAAGATTTGTGCCGTGCGTGCGTTTCGTACTTAGTGGCGACGTAACTGCCTCCGTTCCACGAGTATTGTTATGTGTGGGCCTTCTGGCGTAAATATATGGTTAAATTTCGTCATAACGCTTCATTTCTTATAATAAGTGAAACGGAAACAAGTGCATGGGTGCTTTTACCTTAAACAAGAGTAAAATGGTCGCAACACTCAATACTTGTGAGAGAACAAGACAAATCGGACCACTGTTTGAAATTTCTGCTGAAATTTCAACATTCGGGGCTAGCGGTTTCTGTAGTTAGTAGGCGGCTGTTACCCAAATAAGCCCAGGTGCGCCTAGAAACATTAATTGCTTGGTTACCTGGAGGCAAAAACATCTTCATTTCTAATTGCCCACAAAAAAGTGGTTAAAATTTCTCGTATTTGTTTGCACTGCTTTATAGTATTCGATACAGGTAAATAATTCTGCATACAAAAATGAGGGGGGAGATGGCTAAGTAGAGAGTTTATTTTTTCCCATTCAGTGCACCCACTTATAAGTGCATGGGTTGAGTGTGAACGCCATCGGCGTGCGTCTACTCAATCTGGACACTGTCCGCCTTCTGAAGAACATGTATATACACTCAGGCAGAGGCAACATGTCATACGCAGGCAAATCATATCGCACCATTCTGCCTTGCTTCCTGCCTTACTCGGCAGCCCACTTGCACCTGCAGGCAGAATTGCTCTTCCCTGCACCTCCTGTAGAGAGGTGCACAACTTAGTTTGATGGAAAAGGATGTGTAACGGCCTCTACTTAAACACAGCCAAATGGATTCGCTTTATGTATGTTGAGAAGGATTAAGAAAACAGATCTATCCATTTATGTTGCCCGCATCACGTTACTGTGTACGGTGCTTTAACCAGTGCAGGGGGTTAATATTGCTCTTGATTGCGTCAGCTTCTCTATTTTGATAAATAACTGAGACAGTGCAACACATGTGGTGTACTCTTTTGTTTACAGAGATGCCTGTTGTCTAATTGGTCATGGCTTCCTTTTGCATGCATGATGCTTAGGAGCATTACTTCATTGCATTAGTATTCCTTTTTTAATGTACAGAAAAAGGCCGTGCCCGCTCTGTAGAGGGCGCCACACGCCATTCTTGCTATATATTGTTACCAATAAAGGTGGGCGTCCTCCATTCGGCTAGCACTGCTCCAGTCACTTGTGCGTGCGCTGTTAGCAGCCACCGGCTCTCATTTCCTTATACGGTGTCAGAAGTGGGATGGCAGAGGAAGGTCGTCGCTGCCGTGGCTAGCGCTGTCCGATGGCCACCAAGTCGGAGGCTGTATGTGCTGGGATACCTGGACTACATCTGCCACCGGCCTTCGACTTCTCCGACCAAGTGCGTGGCCTAACTGGATTGAGCAGTTCCAGGACTATGCGTTCGCTACAGGACTGCACCAAGCGACAGACGAACCCTGGGTACGAACGCTTCCATACTGCATGGGTACTAAAGCTCGACGCGTTCTAGCACCATTGAGCTAGTGTGCCGAAGCCATCCAACCGTACAGCGTTGTGGTCGTTGAATGTATCTCAGCTGGAAAAAAGTCCTCTCGATATCACAGCTTCCATCCTCAAGGCACCAGATTGTTAGTGCAGCAATTGCTAGCCTGGGCTAGCTAGTATTACAGTCATGACAATAATAAAAAGGTTTGAAAGATTTGTTTTGGGGGTTTGCTTCCAACAACTACTTGTTGCGTACGGTGGACTGGCAGCCCACCATTGTGCCGATCGGTGTTTTAAAAAGGTCTATTCAGAGGAGAAAGCAGGTTTAACGCAATTGTCCTGACACATTTTCGGATTGTAAAAATACGGAAAATTCGAGTTTCACCGGAAAATAAAAATACAATCCCAAGTATAGTTCGGAATTGGGTTGAAACTTTAATATATTATTTCTTCTTTAACCGCACTGTATTAAAACTTCAAAATACGAAGAAAGAGCAAACAAGGACGGGACGAAGCGCGAACTATCGACTGGTTTTTTTATCTACAACATTCGCCAATATACATAAAAATACAGGTGCGAATTAGAAGATTTATAACCAACAAGCCCCCATTTTAGCCTTGCTATATTATGTCATTGCAAGATGCACAATTTCGCCAAATGGCTGGTTGTCCGCCACAAAAAAGTGGCTGCGTATCTGGTGCTTTTGTTGAAAATGTCGACAAAATACAGCAGTGTTTGCCGACATTTGCCAAGTAAGTTCCTACCGTAGCTTTCCCGCTCACCTCGGAAGTTCTCCGTCTTTCGTCGCGCTCACCGCAAGGTAAGCACGCTAAAGGCTCGCCCAAAACGGTTTACTTTTCAAAATTCAACCATCGCACCTGTGATAAGTTGAAACATAATAAATGCACCATCAATATAAAAGGAACGGAAAATATTCTGTACCCCGAATCACCGAAAAAGCTTCCCATTGTGTTGCACGATCCTAAGTTGAACGAGATCGCTAGTGGGCTTCAAAGCATCTGCATCCTTCTCGCATGCCTTCGACAACCCAATCCTACGCCGCACCGCTAGCCGAGTTCGATGTGGTTGCCATGCCCACTATCGCGTGTTGGCAGTGCTGTCGCTTCTGCCGTTCGTATACGACCAGCCTCCATATAACGAAGGGCACGGTAAAGATGACCACGGAGGAATTGGCAGTAGCTCCAAATCCTCCTGCACCGCCTGTCCCACCTACGGTACCTGTGACACTCTTTTCAGTTGCAGTTGCAGCATACAGCACACAAAAGAATTCGCAGTCAAGTCAGTCCATCTATCGGGTATTCCAAGGGCAGTCTAGGATGATACAGACTTCCAACCGTTTCTGTCAGTGATGCAGCACAAACAACGGGTTCCGAGAACCAAGCCAACAACTAGCCACAAAAAGCAGAAAATCTGTCCCGAAAGCCCATACATTACCGCACACACATTTCATTCCTTTCAAAGTATCAACATTTCGAAGAGAAAAGACAACAACTTAAAACTTCAAAGGCCTTCTTAAAAACCTATATGATATGAATGATATATTGCATTCACATCTGCCCAGTCTGGCATGCCTACAAGCGACACACCTAATTAAAAAAAACGAATCATTATGCTGGCTTATTGGACATAGAAACAAAATGACTAGCGGCATGCACTAATCTGGTGGTGTAGCCATTTTCGCAAGAAAAGTCATTATAATTTCACCAAAAAAATCTTAACAATCTACCTTAGGCTACGGCCATTCGCATATTAAGGTCATCAGGCTACAGCCGTCCGCACCATCCCCCCAAGCATTCTTATCCTAATGTTGTCTATGGGGGATTTCGCCAATTACCCAGTCTCATGGAACAATTTCCGTGCCCAAGGACTGTTGAAATATGAGGCACAAGATGCTTGGCGATGAATATCTGGTGTTTTTGAGCACTTAAGGATTATTATCGTCAATTCCAGTAGAGGAAGAATTACTGCGCGAGTCTTTAACCTTAACAATGCCAGTAATGTTGAAAGTAATGCTAGTGTCGGAAGTATGCAAAAAATCTTGCATATCAGGGAGATCGCTGCCAGCCTCGTTAGTAAATAACGAACAGAAAGCAGTGATTAAGTTATACGCTACCCTGGCATCGGGGATGAGGCAACCGGAGTTGTCTAGCAAAGAGATAAGGTTAGATTTTTCTAGGGGTATGGTCTTCCAAAACCGTTTAGGGTCAGTTTGTAGCATTGAAGGCCATGTGTTGGAGTAGAACTTGCGCTTACTTTCGGCTATTAGTGTGTCATATTATTTAGCAGCTGTGTGAGGCTGCGTCTTGAATGGTCGAGTTAAGAGGATGATTTGTCAGAGACATGATTTTAGAGGCATACAACAAGTCAGTGTATATCATCTGGTGATACAGGGACCATTTATGGCACTTTGCATAGCGGCTTTCAACAGGGCTGGTGCGAAAGGCGCCACAAGCAAGGCGATGCCCCAAATGCAGAACTGGGTCAAGCATTTTAAGTGCCGTTTTCGTTGCTTACCCATATACCACGCTGCTGTAGTCCAAGCAAGATCCTACCAGTGCAGTATAAAGACGCAGGAGTAGCTGCTTGTCTACACCGTACGATTGGTGAGAGACGACTTTAGGATATTCATAGGTTTTAGACATTTTTGCTTAAGCATTTTCAGATGTGGAAGAAATGTTAGTTTGTTGTCGAATATTAAGCCTAAAAAATTGTGCACCTTTTTTACAGGAGTCGACACACCGTTTAGAGTAATGTCAGGGTCCACATGGTTCTCGCGAACACTGGTGAACGCAACGCAAGTACTTTTTCCGGGGTTCAGGTTACAACCGTTTGTGTTCGCCCAGCCAGCAAGTTTGTTCACACCGAGCTGGACATGACGTTCACAGATTGAATTATTACATGATTTAAAAGATATTTGGACATCATCTACATAAACTGAACAAAAAATGATGAGGACGAAATGCGGTCATTCACCAAGTCAAAGTGACAAACACAGATACGTTTCGGAACCCGTACGGGCTCTTTGATCACACTAAGCTTGATCACACTTGATCACACTTCCCCACGAAGTAAAAGACGAGGCTCGCACCCGCGCAATCGGTGTTTTATCGAGGCGGAGGACGCGCGGCCCTCAATACAGATGCTCACCGTCTGAGAAAGAAGCCATCAAGGGCCTCCGGAATAATGCCTCCATTGCCATACTTCCTGCGGACAAGGGAAACTCCGTTGTGATACTCAACAGGAGTACGACCAGAATATGATGGTTTTGCTCTCGGATGGGGATACTTACGCTGCAATGAAGAAAGATCCCACGACAAGCCTTCAAGCGAAACTGTAGAAGCTGCTCTCAAAGATTTTTCAGTTCGTACCGCCGCATCAGAAGCACCTTTACTATCGCCTCCTGTGTACCAATGGGTCTGCACCTGCAATTTACGGTTTACCGAAGGTAGATAAGCCAGACGTTCCGCTACGGCCCATCGTCGACTTCACAAGGTCGCCGCTGCAGCGACGTTCGGGTTACCTGCACCAAGTGTTGGCCCCGCTCGCCGGAAAGACAGCAATTCACATTGCCAATTCTTCAGCTTTCGTGGAGAAAGTCCACGACATTTCCCTGGATGAAGACGACGTATTGCTGTCCTTCGACGTCAGGTCGCTCTTCACTTCGGTTCTTGTCGACTTGGCCGTAGCAACATGCAAGGAGGTCCTGCTGGCAGACGAAACGCTCGCGGAACGCACACCTTTGCAGGTTTAACACGCGTGTGAGTTGCTGGGATTTTGTTTAGGCAACACATACTTCACCTACCACGAGCAGGTTTACCAGCATATCCACGGAACTGCCATGGGAGCTCCCATATTCGTTACTACGGAAATTTTGTCATGGAAGTCATTGAACAGAAGACCTTGCTGGTTTTCATCCCAAGCCCAGGATATTCGTCCGCTACGTGGACGTCTGCTTCTGCATCATCAAAAGGAACGATGTCCCACGGCTCCTGCTTCTTCTTAAGTCGATAGAAGCCTCCATACAGTTCACTGCAGAATATAAGCGTGGCAGCAGCCTTCCTTTCATCGATGTCCAGCTGAGCAGTACCGGAACAAGTCTTTCGTTTGCTGTGCACAGGAATGCCACGCATACCGGACATTACCTGAATTTTATTTCGTGCCGCCCAGCCTGTCACAAGCAATCCGTCGTTTCTTCTCTTGTGACGCGGGCAACAGGTATTTGCTCAAGTCACGACGAAAGGGAGAAATAACTTGAAACCATACATCAAGAATTACTGACGAACGGGTACCCGGAGAAATTTATTGAGAATGCTGCGGACTGTGTTCTCAATCCCAGGTAATCCAAGCACAAGTAATATCGAAGACGCGCCGGCATTTCATACGTTCCTGGGGTGAGCGAAGCTTTAAGCCGTATCTTTTCAACGTATGACCTTCGCGTTGCCCACATGCCATCCAAGAAGCTGAGGAATCAGCTCGTGAACGTGAAAGATCGCTTGGGCAGCAAGAGATACCCCGGTGTTGTCGACAAGATACCATGCGCACACTCTAGCTGCAGTTACATCGGCGCCCCGCACAGGGCACCTTGAGCAATCTTGGTGACGGTGAGTGGCGACACCGCACACCCCGAGCCCCCCATACTTAAGCTGTCACCTACCGTGGCTAGAAGTTGAAAGGTGAAGGGTTAGAAGCCGTGAACGGTGGCCGCCGGAGCCTTGGTCAAGCTCCGGCCGATGGGCTCCCTGCCTGTCTACCAGGCAGGAAGATCCGAGACTTCTTTGACAACCAGAATAAGGTCAAAGGAGAAAGTACCCCCGTCTCCCTGCTTTCCAATGTATCATATGGCATTTTCCAACCCCGCCCCCCCCCAGACGTAATCGGCCCCCGAAAAGGGGCCGCACCGAAGTATCTTTTCCTCCGTTGCAATCAACCTCGCTCCCAAAGCCCGATAATTTCTCGCGCTTTATGATCATAGAATCTCTTGACAAGACAAAACCAATAACTTCCCAGTCCGTCTTTCTAATCTCGAAGTATCTTGAAAGCCTTGTCGGAAAGTCGTACAAGGCTAAGAAACTGAAAACGGGAGAATTTTTTATTGAGGTAGACAACAAACAGCAGTCCGCAAACCTCCTTTAACAAACGCGCATGGTCAATGTTGAAATCAAGATCACGCCTCATCGCAGCCTTAATAGCTGCCAAGGCGTGATCTCTGATCGAGATCTTATAAGTGAAACTGAAGCTAATCTGCTCGAGGGCCTCCATGATGAAGGCGTGACGGCAGGGAAGCGAATAACCATACGCCAAAACGCTCAAATCATACCTACCAAACACATCATCTTCACGTTTGACCGCTCAACACTGCCTGAGTCGGTCAACGCAGGCTTCGTAAGATGTCCGGTCCGACCCGACGTGCCGAATCCACGCCGCTGCTATAAGTGTCAGCGGTTTGGCCACGGCACGTACTCTTGTCGTTGGAAACTGACGTCCGCCAAATGTGCAGCACAAGATCATCCAACCGATAACTGTGAATCTGAGCACTTCACCTGTCCGAACTGCCAGGGACCGCATGCTGCCTATTCCAGAAGTTGTGAGAAGTTTAAACAAGAGAAACAGATTATTGCCTTGAAAGTAAACGAGAACATCACATTCCCCGAGGCGAGAAAGGAGGTTCGCCTCCTTCCCTTTGGGCAGGTACGCCGACGCAGCTCGGCGGGTGGCGGAGCGGCGTCTGGTTTCGGCAGGGACCCAGTACCGCGAGTGAGACTTGGTCCCGCCCTCGCCCCCCCCCCCCAAGGTTGCCCCAGGCCGCCCAACCAGCCTGTGCACCCCTCGCTCACCCAGCAGCGGCTGTGGTTGCAACGTCTGTAGGGGGTGCCGCTGCATCCACTACTTCCTCTCCACCGGCCCAAAGCACACGCAAGGGCACGGACATGGAGACGTAGGCAGTCGAAGCGACCCCCTCCCCGGACTCACTGCCTGTGCCATCTGTGGTGCTCCCCACGCCTTCGGCACTGGCAGCGCAGGCAAAGAACACCCGAAAGGGTACCACGTCAAGGGGGCCTAGTCCGCTGGGCACCCCCTTGCCTTCAGATGACGACATGGACGTCGAGCCCTTCCGGCTTTCATCGCAGCGGAAGGAACGGGCTGCGACGTCCAGGTCAGTAGAGAAGGCCAGAAAGCCCCTCCCAAGAGTCCAAGCCCCGAAAGTCCCCACATAAATAATCACACTCCACTAGCTCTAACACATCATAATGGGAAGATGAAACATAGTTCAATGGAACAGCAGAGGCCTTCTGAATAATCTCGACGACGTGCATGAGATTCTGCATGCCAAAAAGCCAAGTTTAATGTGTGACCAGGAAACACATCTGAATTCCAAAAACACAAATGTCTTGAATAGTTACCTGGTATACAGGAAAGACAGGGATGGCTGCACACACTCTTCTGGCGGTGTGGCCATAATCGCCGGCCAATCCTTAGCATGCCACCCTGTCACCTTGAACACCGTCCTTGAGGCTGTGGCCGTCCGCAAAATAATTTCTAATAGGTTGATAACGGTATGCTCCATGTCATCATCATCACCAGCCTATCAGCGCCCACTGCAGGGCAAAGGCGTCTCCCATTATTCTCCAATTATCTCGATCCTGTGCCAACTGTGACCAATTTATCCCCACAACCTTCTTGATCTCATCTGCCCATCTAACTTTCTGCCGCCTCCTGCAACGCTTGCCTTCTCTAGGGATCCACTCTGTTACCCTTAATGACCAGCGGTTATCTTGCCTTTGCATTGCATGCCCTGCCCACGTCAATTTTTTTCTTAATTTCTACTAATATGTCTTTAACACCAGTTTGCTCCCTGACCCACTCCGCTCTCTTCTTGTCCCTAATGTTACACCTATTATTTTCCACTCCATTGCCCGCTGAGTCGTTCTCAATTTAAGTTGAACCCTCTTAGTGAGCCTCCACGTTTCTGCCCCGTAGGTAAATACTGGTAAGATGCAGCTGTTATACACTTTCTTCTTCAGCGACGATGGTAGGCTGCTATACATTATCTGAGAATATCTGCAATATGCGTCCCACCCCATTCTGATTCTTCTAATTATCTCTGCCCCATGTTTGGGATCTGGGCTCACAACTTGGCCTAAGTAGATATATTCGCTTACCACTTCCACTGCCTCGCCACCTATCTCAAACGGCTGTGCTGTCCCAAAGTTATTGATCATTACTTTAGTTTTCTGCATATTAATTTTCAGGCCCACAGTTCTACTCTGTTCGTCCAGTGCAGAAAGCATGCTTTGCAATTCGTCCCCCGAGTTACTTAGCAAGGCAACGTCATCAGTAAATCTGAGGTTACTGAGTTATTCTCCATTAACCCTTACTCCCACCTGTTTTCAATCTAACATTCTGAATACTTCTTGTAAGCATGCTGTGAATAGCATTTCAGAGATTGTGTCTCCTTGTCTGACACCCTTCCTTATAGGTATTTTACTGCTCTCCTTATGAAGGATGATGGCAGATGTAGACCCATTGTAGATATTCTCTAGTATTCTTACCTCTAGATATCTTCTTACCTCTGTAGATATCCTCTAGTATTCTCCATCTACATCTCTCCTGATCTTGCACTTCTGAGCTGTGACTTTGAGGCGCTGGTAGACCAGCTTCCTCAACCGTACATCTTAACAGGCGACTTCAATGCACACAATTCTCTTTGGGGCTCTTCTCGCACGGATGCCCAGGGTCGCCTGATAGAGAAGTTTTTAAAGTCCTCTGGAGCTTGCCTTTTCAACAAGAAACAGCCTACATACCATAACATAGGACACAATACATACTCCAATCTTGACTTGGCTATTGGTTCGGCAATTCTCTTTCCATGTCTTGAGTGGGGAGTGGGCACTGACCCATATGGCACTGACCACTTCCCCACTTCACTAACATATATAGGTAAAGGCCCAAGCAGTTCATCTTCCCTTAATAGGTTCATTGAAGCACGAGCTAACTGAAACACATTTACAGAGACATCGAAATTACACCACACATCCATAGGACACCTACATGTTTAAGAAGCTACCCAACTCCTCATGGCGCACATCCTCGACGACGCCGAAAAGTTCATTCCCCACGCCTCTGGTGCCCCGTGCAACCAGAGAAGGCTGTGGTGGAATTAGGACTGCAGGCGGGCGCGAGAGGCCCAGAACAAGGCGTGGGGTATCCTTCGTCGGTACCCCACGTCGGGTAACCTTATTTTGTTCAAACGGGCCACGGCGTTCGGAAAACGTGTGCGCCGTGAGGCAAAACGAGAGAGTTGGGACACCTTCTTGACATCCATTAATTCATACACGGACACACACAAGGTCTGGACACGTATACGTAAGCTCAAAGGACAACATACACACACCCTGCCCCTGGTTAGCACAACAGGTGACACACCTGAAGAACAGGCTACACCCAGACACTCTTGAAACACTCTTACACCTATACAATAAAATATGGCTTTCGGGGCACCTTCCACGCTCTTGGAGGGAGCCCGTAGTAGTGGCTGTCCTACAGGAAGAGAAGGACCCTTCCTCTCCTGCCAGTTATCGCCCCATTGCCCTGACAAGCTGCCTGTGTAAGCTCTTCGAGAAGATGATAAACAGGAGACTTGTGTACTTCCTAGAGTACAAAGGTCTTCTCGAGAGCTGCTAGGCAGGCTTCAGGGCGGGGCGATCTACCAACAATCAACTTGTTCAATTAGAGTCTTATATCAAAGATGCTTTCCTCCACAAGCAGTACTGTATGACAGTCTTCATTGATCTTGAAAAGGCGTACGATACTGCTTGGCGGTACAGCATCCTTAGCGACTTGAAGTCCTTTGGCATGTCGGGTAACATGATGAACACGCTTGCCAGTTACCTGTATGAAAGAACGTTTCGCGTGCGAGTTCGAACTGCACTTTCTAGGGTTCATGTGCAGGAAAACGGCGTGCCGCAAGGTGGAGTTTTGAGTTGCACTTTGTTTATGGTAAAAATGAATTCTCTTCGGAAGGCGCTACCACCATCGATTTCCTGCTCCATTTATGTAGACGACGTTTAATTATACTTGTAACCTGTCTGTCTGCGAGCGCCGAGTCCAGCTTGGTGTTAGCAAGCTAGCTGGTTGGGCAGACAGCAACGCTTTTAAATCTAATCCAGGGAAGTGCACTTGTGTCTTGTTTTCCAAGAGGCGTGGCATCCGGCCCGATCCAGACATTCATCTCAATGGTGTCTCGATTCCTGTCAACAAAGAACACAAGTTTTTAGGTATAATCTTTGACGAAAAGCTCACATTTATCCCACACATAAAACAACTAAAACATAAATGCTTAAAAACAAGGACTATCCTGAAGGATCTGTCGCACGTTTCTTTTGGTGCTGACAAACAACTTCTTTTACGTGTTTTTACCAGCTTGATAGGTTCACGACTGGACTATGGTAGCGTTGTCTATGGGTCAGCCACTAAAGCATCCCTCAGAATGCTAGACCCTGTGCTTCATCTAGGCTCCGCTTGTGCTTGTCGTGTGATGCCTTTCGGACTAGTCCAGTCGAAAGTCTGTATGTAGAGTGCAACAAATGGAGCTTATAACGTCAGCGAGCCTACACAGACCTGCTTTATACTTTTAAAATCTCATCAATGCCTCACCATCCTTTTACATGAGTTTTTTATGATACATCCATATCTCATCTTCGTAATAATCGCCCATCAGTCTCTGCTCCCTTCGCTTTCAGAGTAAGAGAAGAAGCGTTGCAACCTGATGTCATTTTCTCAGACACCATGAAAACCTCCACTACTGAACTTCTAGTACCGTGGCAGCTTCGCCCGATATCATGTGATGTATCTTTTATAAGTGTCGAGAAAAACAGAGTGCCTATAAGCGCGTTCGTGTAACATTTCTTGTTCCTGCAGTACAAATATAAGTGTGCTGAATTTTACACGGATGCTTCAAAAACGGCCAAAACTGCTTCCTGTGCTGCGCATGGTGGCACCTTTAATGTCTTTAGAACTATGAATAGAAATACAAGTATCTTTACGGCAGAGGCCTATGACATACTTCTTGTAGTTCAACATATTGTTCTAAGTCGAATTCCGAAATCTGTAATTTATACTGATTCTTTAGGTTTTGTGCGTACATTATTCTCCCAGAAGTTTAAAAACCATGTGGTGAATGCTCTCATTAGTACTATTATGTCTGTGCATGCGTTAAACCTTGAGGTGACCATGTGCTGGGCGCCAGGGCACGCAATAATTCCAGGTAATGAGACCGGAGACCGAATGGCGGCCGCTGCTGCCCTTACAACTACCGTTGACATAACAACAATACCCTACACCGACCTCAAATCACACATCAGACAACATCTTCACACAACATGGCAAGCACACTGGAATCAACAGACTGACAACAAACTACACATTATAAAGCCACTCTTGGGAACATACACCACTGACACACACAGCAGACACAACGAAGTTACCCTGGCTCGATTTCGGAAAGGCCACACACATGCAACACATTCCCACCTGCTTACGGGATCTTCAAGACCCCTGTGTAGCAGGTGTGGGGAGGGCCTATCCGTAGTCCATTTACTCATGCAATGAAAGGCACTTGACACAACACGACACAAACACTTCAGAGAACTCTCCAGACAACATATTCCCCTACACCCATCGTTGTTCCTGGGTGGCGATGCCGTGGTTTCTGTGAAACGCGTGTTTAAGTATTTGTCAGATGTTAAGTTTTTAAACCTCATCTCCTATCATGCATAATCAAATCTGGCCCTATACACTAGCCACCACAATTATCTTTATTGATCTTACCATGTCCAGTTTACACGATTATTACCTACCTTTTGTGGTAATCACTCCCTTTCATTAAATAACTCCTCTGGCGCTCTTTGCCCTCGTTGGCCTTGCGCCATTAAACACTAACCATCATCATCGTCAGTTACATCGGCAAAACTGGCAACTTCAAAAGGAGATGAAAGGAACACCAAAGGGACATGGGCAGCAACAAGAAAGCGTCGAATGCTCTGGCCGAGCATGCCGGTGATCAAGGTGATTCCATCAACTGGGATAACGCCGCTATAATAGCAATGGAAAAGAACCGAGCCACGAGATTAATTTTGGAATCCGTGTTCATTCAAAAGACCAAGGACACTATCAATAAGACAGATGGCAATCTGCCGGCAAGCTACACCCGTTCATTACGTCACATTTTAGAATAAGAAGCGTTTTACGGCTCTTGCCTGCCTAGTGTGATCAAGGAACCCGTACGCGTTCCAAAACGTCTCTTTGTTTTTCACCTTCACTTGGTCAGTGACCGCATTTCGTCCACATCATGATACCTGAGCAGACGAACTTTCGTCGAACTCTTGACTACTGAACAAGAAATGGTTCTTGGCAATGCCTTACGGAGTGAGTTCATCTTCACTATGAAGAGTGTGCAGCTCAAAACACCTCCTTGAGGCACGCCATTCTCCTGAACATGTACATTAGAAAGTGCACTACAACTTCTTACACGGAAAGTTCGTTCGGACATGTCGCTAGAAAGAGTGCTAAGCATGTTCCCCGAAATACCGAATGACTTCAAGTCACTCAAGATTGCGCATAGCCATGCCGGGTCCTTGGCCTTTAACATATCAAAGAAGTCTGTATTGCAGAACTGTTTGTGAATGAAGGCATCTTTTATGTAGGATTTCAACGCAACAACCGGATTATTGGTGGAGCGCCCCGCCCTGAAGCCTCCCTGGCGGCCCTCGAGAAGACCGTTGTACTGAAGGAGGTACACCAGCCTGCGATTGAGGGGGACGATGGGTCCTTTCCCTCCTTCAAAAAAAGCCACTTCTACGGCCTCCCTCCAAGACTTTAGAATGTGCCCCGAACGCCAAATTGTATTATATAGATGCAAAAGTGTTTCGAGTGTGTCTGGGTATAAGTGTTGCAACATTGTGTATGTTGAGTTGTCTGGCCCTGGGGCTGAGGGTTTACATGTGCTCAGAGATGCCCTCAGCTCATGTAGTGAAAAGAGGGAGTTGTAAGAAGTCTGTGATTTTTTGTTGCCGGGTGGGGACTTCTTTTCACTAGAGCCTTTATACTTCAGGAAAGTGTTCGTGTAGTGTGTTGAACTGGACACGTGTTGGAAGTGTTGTGCCAGTGCGTTAGCCTGGTCTTCCAGTGTGTCCCCTGTTTTACTGACCAGGGGCAGGCTGTGTGTCTGTTCTCCTTTGAGTTTGCGTATACGTGCCCATACCTTGCGTGTGTCTGTGTATGAGTTTATGGATGCTATGAAGGAGCGCCAACTATCTCTTTTTGCATCACGTCGCACACGTTTTCCGAATGCCTTGGCCTATTTGAACAAGAGGAGGTTTCACGACGTGGGGTACCGATGGAGGATACCCCACGCTTTGTTGTGAGCCTCTCGCGCTCGCTAACAGTCCTCCTTCCACCACGGCCTCCGCTGGTTGCGCGGGGTACCGGAGGCGTGGGGAATGGACTTTTCGGCGGCGTCGAGGATGTGCGCCGTGAAGAGTTGAGCGGCTTCATCTACGTGTAGGTGTCTTATGGTTGTGTAGTGTAGCTTCGATGTCTCTGTAAATGTGTTCCAGTTAGCTCGTACTTCATTGAACCTATAATGGGACTATGAACTGCTTGGGCCTTTACCTATATATGTTAGTCAGGTGGGGAAGTGGTCACTGCCATATGGGTAAGTTCCCACACCCCACTCGAGGAGAGAAAAGAGAACTGCGAAGCCAATAGCCAAGTCGAAATATGAGTGTGTATTGCGTCCTATGTTATGGTATGTAGGCTGTTTATTGTTGAAAAGGCATGCTCCAGAGGATTTAGGAACCTTTCAATCAGGCGACCCCAAGCACCCGTACGAGAAGAACCCCAAAGATAATTGTGAGCATTAAGGTCCCCGGTTAAAATGTATGGTTCGGGCAGCTGGTCAACCAGCGCCTCGAAGTCAGAGCTCAAAAGGGCAACATCAGGAGGAATGTATATGAATCATACCGTTATCAACCAATTAAATATTATTAAGCGTACTGCTACAGCCTCAAGGGTAGTGTTTGAAGTGACAGGGTGGCATGCTAAGGATTTCCAGACGATTATGGCCACACCGCCAGAAGAGTGTGTGCAGCCATTCTTGTCCTTTCTGTATACCAAGTAACTATTCAAGAAATTTGTGTGTTTGGAATTCAGATGTGTTTCCTGAACACACAGTACACTTGACTGATCAGCATGCAGTATTTCGTATACCGTATAAACCGGAATATAGGTCGAGTTTTTTTCCAAAAAAATCCGCACAAAAGTCACCCCTCGTCTTATATAGCGGTGTTTAGCCGAATGTGAGTCGTCGTCTGGCAACATGTGGTGTGTGTGTTTGTCAAAGCCTCGTACGGCCATATCCAAAGCCAATACCGGTCATTTCTCCATTATTTTTTTATAGTTGCCGTGTTCTTTGTGTGCTTTTGCGTCCGACCTGTCCCAACATTCCTGTTTGGATCAACGCTTCGTGCGATTTTTTTTTTAAGAGTTTCGATTCGATTCGATTTATTGTTCTATGTGGCGCTACAATACATACCCAAAAACTGTTTGGACCCATAGCCAGCGGCTAGTAAGGGGTCCAATAAAAAAAGGCAAGAATTGCAGACACGCATGTCAGTACACATCGTCAATAGTAAATTTTAAAAAACGGTAAAGACACTCTAAACACTTGTTAAAGCACATATTTCTTGAATGAATACAATTGTAAAAGCCAGTGAAATAAGCAAGAACACGTTGAATTTTTTCAGCAGTAACAACGGCAATTGCAATTGTCACGCAGGTTACAATGAATACATCATAATAAAGCACCAGAATCACTTAAAATTCAGGATGTCATCACATTGTATAAGAATAATCACGTCATTCGATAATGGGGTATAAGTGTGAGAAAACGTACAAATAATAGCTGCAAGCATGAACTCAAAGTGCGTCATTCATTTTAAGGTAGTGCGTTTTTATTGCAACAGAAAAATTGTTAGCAACTTTTACGTCATGTGGCAGGCTGTTCCAGATCTTTACACCAGTAAATTCTAGCATACGCGCACCGTACACATTTCTTTTTATGGCTAAGTTAAAGTTTCCAAAGGTATGGCCCCGTGTTGCGCGTGTAGGAGTATTAAGTGTAGACACGTCAAACGGAAGGTTGTTTCTTATTATGTTGTGGATACATTCAGCAGTTTTTTTCTCGCGAAGTAGATCAAATGGTAAGACGCGTAGTTCAGTAAACAGCGACTTGCTGGGTCGAGAGTAGCCAGAACGCGTAATTATTCTAAGAACTCGTTTTTTCGCTCGCCTCAGGCGCTCTAGGTAAGTATTGTATGTCCAGCCCCACGACTCGATGCAATACGTAAGATGAGTGTGCACTAACGTGAAGTATAAGAGTCGGAGAACATCGGTGTCGAAGTATTCACGCAACTCGATTAGAGCGGAGCAGCCAGACGCAATCTTCGCGCAAACCGCGTCGACGTGATGTTCCCAGTGTATATGTTTATCTAAGGTGACACCGGAGTACGTAAAACAGTTGGTTGATTCAAGCTGTGCTTGGCAAATAGCTAATCTGATATCAGCCAAACCGAGAGATCGGTTTCGCGACTGGAAAAGTACATACTTAGTTTTCTTTGTGTTGACTGTCAATTTGTTCCTCAGATACCAGTCTGAGATTGCTTTCAGCTCAGCGTTTGCGATGCTTTCGAGTTCGGTAGTATGTTTGGCAGTAATTATAATGGCAGTGTCATCAGCGTACATGATAGAGTTGGCTGAGGTTAATATCTGAGGCAAGTCATTCACGTAAAGGGAAAAAAATAGCGGACCAAGAGTAGAGCCCTGCGGTACTCCTGTTCGCAGGTACTGCATAGATGACGTCACATTTTTCATTGAGACAACTTGTTGACGGTTTGTAAGATAGCTAGCAAAAAATTCAAGCACCCTATCACGAAACCCGTATATTTTTAATTTGTTTAGCAAGATGTCGTGGTTCACCGTGTCGAACGCCTTCTTTATATCAAGAAAAATAACAGCAGCTAGTTTGTTGGTGTCTAGGGCACTATTGATAGACTGGGTGAGTGTAATGACGGCTGAGCTAGTGGATTGCTTCGGACGAAATTCATGTTGCTGCGGGCAAATAATATTATATTTATTTAGGAAATTGTGAATACGTTTAGAGAGAATTTTTTCAAATATGTTATTAATAACGCTTAGAACAGAAATAGGTCTGTACCTGGAAGGGTCAGAAGTATCACCATCCTTAAATACCGGTGTAACTCTGGCTATCTTTAAGGAAGACGGGTATGTGTATTCAAGCAAGGAATGGTTGTACAAACGGCACAAAATTGGTCCTATGATATCACTGTTTTCCTTAATTAGTTTTGCAGAAATGCTGTCCAAGCCTACTGCTTTCTTTGTTGACAACTGCGCAATAACCGACAATACTTCGTTGGCTTCAATTTCGTGAAGGGCGAAAGAGTTAACAACTGCCTAAACTTGCGACTGGAAGCTTCGAAGCTAGTTCAGGACCAACATTGGTGAAAAAAGTATTGAATTCGTTAACGGTGTCTTTGGTAACGATAGGCGGAAGGGTGGAGCATTTTTTTGAATTTCTCGTTACCTCGTTGACTACTTCCCACATTTTTTTCGGATTCCCTGAGGCATCTTCAATGCGGCGAGTAAAATATTCTTTTTTTCTGGCTCTCATTAAAGACACCGATTTGTTACGCGCGCATTTGAACTGGTACAGGTAATATTCGTTTCCCTTATGATGTAGCCACTTATGATACCAATAGTCCTTTTTCCTTAATATGCTTAGAATTTCTTCGGTCATCCACGGACAAATTGGTTTATAGCGTTGCGACGATGCTACATTTCGGCTACTGCAGTCTATAAGCTCATTTAGGGTAGTAATCAGGTTCGAGAACTCTGTATTTACGTCTTCATGATAGATATCATCCGGTCTGATTAACAACAGCTTGTTGCGGAATAATTCATAATTTACATTGGTTCTGTGTGTCGGCATGAGCGGTTTTACCATAGGAAGTGTGTTAACCTGTACGAAGATTGGCAAGTGGTCCGAAATTGGTGTTTGGTAGACCCCTCCCTTTATACCTGTATCAATGTTTGTCAGCGCATGGTCGATTGATGTTGCCGAAGACGTTGTTATACGCGTCGGGGCGGTGATCAGGTTGCGAAAGTTGTACGATCGAAGAAGGAGTGTGTAATCCATGAAATTCTTGGAAGCTGCATCAATGTTCATATCTCCGACAATTATGACACGAGTTTTGCTTTTCTTGGTTAAGGAAGACATGATTATTTCCATTTCATCGATAAACCCGGCAAGGCTTGAATGCGGAGGTCGGTAGACAACGCCCACTACGAGCCCACATTTAAGTTTCAAAAATAACGCTTCAAGTGCCGGCGAACAACAAGAAACTGATGATAAGATAGTGTATTGTAACCTATCTTTGACGGATAATGCCACACCGCCACCACGAAACTGAGAGTCCCGTGGTTGCGATATTGTCATGTAGCCAGGAATTGTTATATTTTCGCGTTTTCTTAGCCATGTTTCAGTTGTCGCTATGATTTCGAACGACTCGTCTTGTGTACCGATAAAAGAAAGAAGGAAGTTCAGGTTTTTATTTATGCTTCGGACGTTACTGTGAAGAACGGATATGTTTTTTCTGGGAGCAATCATGGGCCAGAGTTAGTGTAGCTTGCTTCGTTTTGTGGGTGAATGCTAGAAGTGCCAGTAATTTTTTCTAGATCTGCTTCACAGGTAACGTGAACTACTTTTGATTTTTTAGCTTTCCTCATCAGTATTTTCCCGTCCGAGACCCAAGCAAACTTCCAGCCTTTAGCGCGCTTGGTTGCGATTGCCTTCCCCAGAAGAACCTTATTCTCCGGGCATAGATGTTCGTTGACAAATATGGGATCCGCCCCTTGAAATCTAAGCATCGATGCGTTCAAACGAGTTTTCTTTGCTGCCAACAAAAATCTGTCTCGGGTAGTTCGGGAGGCAAACTGAATAACAATGTTTGGTGGTCCTTTAGCCTTTGTAGGCACTCTATGTGCAACCTCTATGTCGTGACTGGACAGTCGTGCAGACAAACGCGAAGCGATTGCTTCAACGACCTTGGGAATATCCTCATTGTCAGTAACAGGTATGCCCTTCACTTCGAGGTTGCTCCTCCTGCTGTACTGCTTCAGTTCAATTAGCTGTTGTTTGGTCTCATCAAGTTCTTTGCTTAGTGTTCGGTTCTCTTTCTGGCATTCAAGTACAAGATGTTTTGCCTCTTTCAGTTCATTACGGAGAGTGATAACTTCGGTTTTGAATTCTTCGGAATTTCCGTTCATGAAGTTCACTCCCTCTTTCACTAACGCAAGTTCTGCCTGGACAGAATTGTTCGATGAGTGCAGCTCTTTTACTTCATTTTTTAGTTCATTCATTACCTCCAGAAATTTGGAAGTCATGTCTGTCAAAACCTTGACTACTTCTTTTATACTGCTAGGCGCTTTTTCCGCAAGTGTCTGTGCAAATGTGGTCAAAGTGTCACCCTTTTTACTTCCCATCGTGTTAAGGCGTATTTCACACAGGTTACAGTAACACACAGATGCACAGGCTACAGTAAAACTCTACAATAACGACTACAGTAACACACAAGTTTCAGAGCAGTCCGGCAGCCGTAAATAGCTGAATTACAATGGGCAGTAAAATTGAATCCCCACCTGCAACGAGTGAAGACATCGGTTTAGCCGAGGTGTCCACCACGGCCGCCGGTACCGCTCTGAATGTGGCTTGGCCGGTGCTCCATTCCCTTTTGTAGCGAAGCCAGCACCTCCAGCCGTTGGTTGCCCGAAGTAAAAAGGCACGTGTCCCGATGACGGTGTCCGATGCGCATGCGCGTAGCTTCCGACGAGTCCTTGCGCTGTTGACCGTTTTCTTATCGGATGCCTGCAACGAGTGAAGACAGCGGTTTAGCCGAGGTGTCCACCACGGCCGCCGGTACCGCTCTGAATGTGGCTTGGCCGGTGCTCCATTCCCTTTTGTAGCGAAGCCAGCACGTCCAGCCGTTGGTTGCCCGAAGTAAAAAGGCACGTGTCCCGATGACGGTGTCCGATGCGCATGCGCGTAGCTTCCGACGATTCCTCGCGCTGTTGACCGTTTTCTTATCGGATGCCTGCAACGAGTGAAGACAGCGGTTTAGCCGAGGTGTCAACCACGGCCGCCGGTACCGCTCTGAATGTCTTGACGTTTTGATTTTTTGCCTGTTGAAGAATAAGTGGCGGCACGCGCAGGCACTTTTCAGCTGCATTTAAGATCAAAGAGTTTGAATTTGCTGAAACGAACGGCAACATGGCCGCTCAGCGCCAATTTGGCGCTTCAGAAAAATGCGTGAGATACTGGAGGGCACAGAAAGGCAAATTGCTGAAGTGCAAACCGTGCAAGACGTCCTATCGTGGGCGTAGTGCGGTTTATCCGCAACTCGAGGACACGCTCGCGGACTTTGTGCGGGAACAGCGTGCGCGCTCGCTACCGGTGACCGCGCATACAATTCGCTGCAAAGCCGTGGAGCTCGCGCGAGAAGCTGGACTTTCAAATGAGGAGTTCCGTGCCCCGGCCCCATGGGTGCGTCGCTTTACGAGGCGGAAAGGATTTTCACTCCTCCGCCGCACATCCATCTGTCAGAAGCTGTCGGTGGAGTTCGAGGACAAGATGGTTAGCTTCCAGCGCTTCGTGATGCGGCTTCGAGAGGAGAACAACTACATGATGGGGCAAATTGGCAATGCCGATGAAACCCCCGTGTGGTTTGACATGCCTTCGTCAACCACGATCACGGAGCGCGACGCCAAGGACGTGAAGCTTTTGTCGACGGGCAATGAGCATTCGCGCTTCACTGTAATGTTGGCATGCACTGCAGATGGTGGGAAGCTGCCACCCTTCGTCATATTTAAAAGGAAGACGATGCCGAAGGAAGCATTCCTGCCAGGTGTTGTCGTTTGCGTGAACGAAAAGAAATATATGGATGAGGCCATGATGCTTGAATGGATCCGGGTCGTCTGGAACCGCCGGCATGGTGCACTGCTGCGTCCTCGGAGCATGCTGGTTTTGGATGCGTTTCGCGGTCACCTCACCGAAGGTGTGAAACGCGTGCTCTTTCACGAAAAAACGGACCTCGTCATCATCCCAGGTGGTATGACGTCCACCCTCCAGCCACTCGACATCGTGTTGAACAAGCCGTTCAAGGACCGGGTGCGGCTGGAGTACCAAGAGTGGATGTCCGGCGACAACCCGAAGACGCCGACGGGCCGCCTGCAGAGACCTCCGCTTGGAACCGTCTGCGGCTGGGTGCTCTCCGCCTGGCGTTCTTTGCCAGACGTGATGGTGCAGAAGGCATTTAAGAAATACTGCATAAGTACCTCTCTCGACGGTACTGAAGACTACGCACTGTGGGAGGAGGCCAGCAACAAGCGGTCGTCTTCTGAGGATAGCGACACTTCCGATGAATGAGACGGCGGCTCCGATGGCGGGTGAGCGGTGCCGTTCAAGAATAAATGTATATCGGGGATTTGCGGTAGTTTCATTTGGGGGGCGCCACTTGCGCTCGAAGAAGGTAGACATGTGTTCCATAGGCTCCGTCTTCGACCTCTGGTAGTGCCGGACTTCTTGTAGTTATTGCCTTGAGTGTGCACTCCACAGCTTCGCGAAGTGGCCAGCTTCCCGTTCGTGCTCGTCTCCAGCAGATCTGACCGCGCGGCGACGCATTACTGGCGACTTGAACTGTGCCCGCCAGCTAAGCCTCTTGCCCGGCAGTGAGGCGGCCGGCTGCGGTGGCACTCCCTCGCACGTGCTCGGACACCTCGTGCTCCCTCCTCCTGCCTGCATGCTCGCGCACAATGTCGGCGGCAACATCGTCTTCTTCAACGCTCCCACAACTTCCAAGGTCGGCGCTTCATGCTCCCAGTGGTTCCCTGCTGGCCCCAGCTCAACTGGTCCTGGCTTCTCCGCCGATGACGCTCTCACAAGCTACAGCCTCCACCCCTGCAACTCAGTCCCCTGATGACCCGGATGGTCAAGTTATGGATCAAGACGGCAGCAACCGGGACAACGACGGCCCCTGGAAGATCTGGACTCGAGTCAAGCCCAATCGGAAGACTGCAATCACTCGCCTAGATCGGGTAAGTAGGCCCCGAGCACTCTTCTTGATGAGACCACTCACAAAAATCAGTGTGCGCGCTATACCCAAAAACGCCCTCGCACATCTGTTAGGCGCTCTTGCGCCTACTCCCGAAATGGCCGAACTCGCAACGCACCGCTACGACGTCGCCGGAAACTGCATACAGGTTACCTTATATGACCAGGAGCACGCTAACCGCCTCCTTGCAACTACAAGTCTCTGCTTTCAGCACGACAACCGTGTGGTCACTCTTCCTATCGAGGTTAAACACTCCCCCAGCCGTGCGAATACTTCACGTGGAGTCATCACAGTGGAACCTGGAGATTCAAACGAAACAATTTTGAATTGGATTCGCTGTGAGCAAGCTGAGGTCTTGGCGGCGCAACGGATAGGCAAAACGAATCGAGCTGTTCTAACCTTTGCCTCTCCAACGATTCCGAACGTCGTCAAATACTATATGGCTATAGTTAAAGTATCTCCTTATGAGCCCAAGCGAATGGTTTGCTTCGCATGCCACAACATCGGGCACATGGCGAAGTACTGCCCGCATCAACCTGTGTGTCGTAAATGTGGGCGCGTACATGCCGAAGCTGAACCTTGCGAGCGCACACTTTATTGCGTGGCATGTAAAAAGGATGGTCATCTGGCAGTGGACCCCACGTGTCCGGCCCGCTCTGCCTTCTCCCCTCGCACCAATTCAAAAGTGCAAGACGGCGTGTCCTGGGCTGATCGTGTTCGTACTCATGGCAACCCAAGTACCAATGCCGTCGGCGCAGTGTCGTCACCTGCTGCAGCTACAGTTGACCCTCCACCTCCACGTCCTGAGACAAGCGGCCCCATTCTGCAGACAGTATTGTCCGAACTTGCCAGCCTCCGAAGTGAACTTCACCAGCTTCGTGAGGAAAACGCGCAGCTCAAGGCTGAACTTGCAGCATCCAAGCTGGGGTCTCATACCACGCCCACCCATGCAGCTTCCTCGACCTCAATCACGCCCCCAAAAAAGGCTGATTCCCCCTCTACTTCCATTATTGCACCTGCAAAGTCGGCCCTCCGCAATCCCCTTCCCTTCACGCCCAAGCAACGAAAAAGTCGCAGTACTAGTGTCAAGCGTACCCCCACCTCGCAAAAAGCGACCAACACGAGCGATATTATGGAGATTCTAAAATTTATTCGCGCTGACATCCAGCAAGAACGGCGCGCTCGAATGGCTGACATGGACAAGCTTCGCACTTTCACAGAAAAATATGCTGAACAAACTACGGCCATGATGAATTACCTCCAAACCCTACCCGGTCCACCAAATGAAGGCGATGAACCGCCTAGAAAGATAACCCTCTGTGCTACCCTTGGACAATGAAGCGGTCCCTTTGCGTTTTACAGTGGAACTGCCGTAGTTTCAATCAATCGGCTTCTATTCTGTGCAGTCGAGTATCACAAATTCTTCCAGTTCTTATTCTCCTTCAAGAAACCAGATCCATGCCCAAACTTAGAGGATACACCAGTTATTCAGAACCATCAATAACTCACCGTGGCAAGACCACACCACTCTCCCAGCCTCTAGTGGCAGAACAAGCAGCTGTTTTGGTACGATCGGACCTAGGTTGCTGTAAGCTGTCCGTCCCAGGTCAATGCTCGAAGGATCACGAGGTGGTTATCGTGCAGGTTCGCCTACCTGACGGGAAACCAATAATTGCAGCATCCGTGTACTACCGTCCAGTCACCGGCTCGCAAAAATCCATCAACTATAATTGGCTACACCACCTCGTTTCGCAGTACCCCCGCACTCCCATTATCATCGGCGGCGACTTTAATGCGAAAAGTACCACATGGGGATATGCCTCTACCGACAGCCGAGGCTCCTGCCTTGAGGCGGCCATTGACGACTGTGGCCTCTCGCTTCTCAATGACCCTACATTACCCACGAGGGTGGGTCTTCATCCCAAGCAAAATAACAGTTCACCTGACCTCACCATTTCTACTACTGGGGTGATTCGTGAGTGGAGCACCTATACCACCACTTGGGGAAGTGATCATTACCCGATCCTCCTTACTCTTCGAGGAAAGCGCTTCCGCGCTCGTCAATGCCTTTCGCACATCAACTGGACAGCCTTTCGAAGCAACGTTGATATCCCTGAAAATGCTACCCTGTCGCAATTCACTGCGGCTATAGAGTGTGCGAAATTGCAGGCTACAGAGAAAATCATCTGTGACTCTTCGACATCTGCCCTGGACGCACATCTCACTAACCTCTGGAAGCGCGTGCAATCTCTCACCACTCGTTACCTCACCAATGGAAAACGTCAGCAAGACCTGATCCTGATTCGTCGCCAATATCAAATCATCAGGGAATACCTACGATCTCTTTCCAACGAGCATTGGCATAGCCTTTGTGAGAAGCTTGGTAAAGAACGCGGGCTTTCTAAACTATGGAGCACATTTCGGAGCTTGTCGGGCAAGTGCAAGCAAAAACCCACGTTGTTTGCTTCGCTCACTCTCCGAGACACGCCAGAGGACGTTGAGCGTCGCCTTATTACGGCGTTTTTCCCTCACGCCTCTCTCAGTCCCCACCCCCTGCTGATGACCATAATGGTTCCAGACGTGGATAGAGATCTGGACGCCCCATTCACCATGGGGGAGTTTAAAGCGGCTCTTCACCAGGGCAAACCACATTCTGCACCTGGTCATGATGGTGTGACATGGCAGCACCTGCGTAACTTGGATGAGTCGGCGCACTTAATACTGCTTGATATAATTAATACTTACTGGGCCTCGGGTGACGTTCCCAATGACCTCAAACTGACGCTAGTTCATCCGATACCCAAGCCAAACAAAGACTCCTCTGTCCTGACTAACCTTCGGCCATTTTCACTCACGCCCACGATTTGCAAACTTATTGAGCGCCTAATCAATAACCGCCTTCAGTATTATTTGGAATACGTGCGTCCGTGGTTTCACCCGTCTCAAACTGGATTCCGTACTCACCTAAGTACGCACGACTGCCTTTGGCTGCTCCGACGTGTTCTCAATCGCACATCCCGGGCTGGCAATCCGGATTACGTCCTCACTTTTGACGTGCGAAAAGCATTTGACAACGTTAGCCAATCGGCGATCCTCGAAGAGCTCGCTATGGCCTTCCCCAGCCAAAGGGCCCAAAACTGGATACGAAATTTTCTTGAAAATCGTCCAATTCGGCTCAACAGCACGCATCCAGGATGGAACCCAAGAACATTTTATCTAGACAGGGGTGTTCCCCAGGGTTCTGTCCTTGGACCCGTTCTTTTTAATTTGGCTATGGCACGCGTCGCCCGCAACCTGGAACGGGACACTGCGGCTCGTTTTGCTATCTACGCTGACGATCTAACAGTGTGGGTTGAAGCCGCCGACTACAAATGCACTGAAGACATGGCTACAGAATTGCAGGCGGTGGTAAACAGCCTCTCAACCACTCTCCCAACCCTCGGCCTTGAGCTGGCACCAGAGAAGACAGAATTTCTCCTAGTCCACGGTCAGCACCGACCGCCCGCCAACATGCATCATACTATCTACATCGGCGACACACCCATTGCCTCACACTGTGGCCATATCCGTCTACTAGGTGTTCCCCTCGCTAGCCACAACAGTGCTCGGCAATGGATAACGCAGCTGCGCAAAAATTGGAAACCGATGCTGCGCCTAATCTCTCGCCTTTCCAACCAATTTGGTGGTGCCAACCAATCGGCGTGTCTCACACTCTCAAGGGCAGTAGCCGTCGGTCGTCTGACTTATGGCGCCCCGGCTTATGACCTCTCTTCGGCGCACAAGAAGCACTTAGCGGTGCTTTACCGGGCCATGCTTCGTACTATCACCGGACTTCCGAGGCATACTCGCATTGACGCCCTTGAACGAGCTGCCCCTGTCCCTCCAATGGAAGAGCTCCTTGCGGAAGCCGTGCAACAACATCGGTTTCGGCGGACACTAACACAACAGGGGACTGCACTCTGTGCTTTGGACGAACGTGTACCTCCAGTCCTTCCATCGGCCTCGCCACCCCCTCCCCCTTGGGTAAGCCCGCCTGTTACAGTTGCCCACCAACGAACCGGAATTCCGCGCTCCCGTCGTACCGCTCGTGAAAGGGCCCTTCAGCGCGTCCTTGCAGCGAAATTGCCGGACGAGGTCGATATTTTCACGGATGCTAGCCTCTCCCCTTCCCATATGGGTCTGGCCTGGCGCTGCCCAGCTCGACCGGACCTGGACGGCTCCCTCACACGTCACGCTTGTAACTCGTCCCCCCTGGAAGCGGAACTCCAGAGCATCCTTAGCGCACTGGATCATTTGGCCTTCACCATTGCAAACCCGCCACCTCCACGCATCCGCATTCTCACAGACTCTCACCAAGCCCTCCAAGAGCTGCGCAAACCCTTCGTCGATCATCCAACAGTGCACCGAATCCAACATATGACCGCCATTCTGTCGCGTAATGGGATCACTACCCGTTTGGCATGGGTTCCGGGTCACACAGATCCGGATGGGGGCAACCAGGCTGCACATGATGCAGCACGGGAGCGCCTTGATAGTACACCTCCCCTGGTTGACAACGCGTCGCCCTCCTTCCTCTGCCCTCGCCTTCAACTTGATCACGCACGCCAGGCACGGAAGTGCCGTCTTTCTTCCGTTACCCCTCCTGGCTACCTGGCCCTGGCTCCCCCGATGCCTCGCTCTGCGGAAGTATTCGTCAACAAAGCTAGAACCAACGCAGCTCTCACACCCCACATTACAAGAAAATGGATTTACCCAACGGGGTCTCCACCTCCTTACTGTCCCCACTGCCGAATGACCGTATTCGCCACCCTTGACCACCTAATCTGGCGCTGCTCCGCGTTTTTGCTGTACCAGCCTATCCTCACCAATGCTATGCCTCCCGATGCCTCAGAAGATGATCCTCCATTTGAAGATCCGAATTTTATCAGAGCCCTTGGGCTGTTCGGCGTAGAGAGTGGTCTCTCAAGATTAGTGTAGAATCGGGCCTACTCCGGTCGTGAAAATCTCCTAATGGTAGATCTACACCTTAGCCTGACCTCCGCGGTCTGAAGGGAACCCCTGTGCCGTCTTCATGGACGCATCATCTTTTTAGCTGGGCTACTCCTTCTTCCCCTCCTTCCCCTACCCCTATTTTGGCCGCATGGCCTTCCCTCGCCTAATAAAGGACTACAACAACAACAACTTCTTTTTTTCATCTAAACTTAGGGGGTCGACCTATATTCCCACTCGACCTATATTCCGGTTTATACGGTACATCGTCAAGATTTTTAAGAAGGCCTCTAAAGTTCCATTGAATTATATTTCCTCTTCCCATTATTTTTTGTGAGAGCTACTGGAGTGTGTATGTTTATGTTTATGTGTCATCTATCGGGGCTGTGATTCTCGCCTTTTTTGGCTTTGGCTTCGGAACGCGTTTCTTGCGGTGCATTGCAGACAAGAATGGTCCGACGTCCATTTCATCCTCGGATGTCCTCGGAGCACCTGAGGGATCAGACTCCTTGGACCGCGGACCCTTTCGGGCACGGTTTTCCTTGCCCGCAACTGCAGAAGGTTTGAAAAACGCTTTGGGTGGCGCAGATGGTGCGGTGGGGGTGGGAGCTGCCGCTGGCTCCCCCATCTCCATCTCCGTGCCCTCGCATGTGGTTTGGGACGATGGAGCCGAAGTGGAGGATGCAGCATCACTCCCACCAGACGTGGTTGTCTCCACAACCGCTGCTGGCTCAGCAAGCGGTGCAGAGGCGGGTTGGGCCGCCAAAGGCAACCAAGGAAGGGGGGGGGGGCTGAGACGGGGCCAAGTCCGACTCGCGGTACTCTGTCTCCGCCGAAACCAGGCGCCGCTCCGCCCCCCGGCGAGCAGCGTCAGCGTACCTCCCCAGGGGAAAAGATGCGAACCTCTTTCGCGCCTCTGGGAAGGTGATGTTTTCTGTTACCTTGAGATTGATTGTTTTCTTTTCTATTTGGAACTTTGCGTATTTCCTGGAGTAGGCCCCATGTGGGCCCCTGCAGTTTGCACAAGTGAGGATGTAAGAATTACAGTTGTCAGTGGGGTGGTGCAGCGCGGGGCATTTCGCAGACGTTGTTTTGCCGTAGCAAGAGGTTGTACTGTGCCCGAACCGCTGGCACTTGAAGCAGCGGCGCGTGTTCGGATTGTAAGAACGAATAGAGCATCGAATGAAGCCTGCGTTGATATGTTCAGGAAGTGAGGACCGGTTAAAGGTCAGGATAATATGTTTCGTGGGGATTATGTTATCATCCCTGCGCGTCGTGATGCGGCGCGCGGCTGTGACGTTCTGATCGTTTAAACCTTCAATCATATCGCCATCTGTTTACGTAAGAAGATCTGCCGCAGAAATCACACCCTGGGAGCTGTTGAGGCTCCGGTGGGGTGTGACCCTGATGTTCTGATCATGGATGCGGGTTTGTGCAAGAGTGCGGGCTTCTTGTTCGGCATGGAGTTCTACAAGGATTTCTCCCGTCCCAAGCTTTTTAGTTTGATACTTTCCACCTATTGTGTTTTACAGGAATTTCGAAACCAGGAATACAGACTGGGAAGCGAAAGGTCTTGCTGAGTCAGCTGACTCTATCACAAAGAAACGAGCATAGTTATTCACGGTTGTTGAAAAGACAGTTGTTGGAAGAGGTGGGAATAAAACTTCGGTGCGGCCCCTTTTCAGGGACCGATCACGGTTAGGGGGGGGGGGGTCGAAAATGCCATATAGCATAGTATAAAAGCAGGGAGACAGAGGTACTTTCTTCTTTGACCTTACCCTGGTAGTCAAAGAGGTCCCGGAGCTCCCTGCCTGGTAGACAGGCAGGGAGCTCATCGGCCAGAGTTTGACCAATGCTCCAACGGCCACCATTCGCGCCTTCTACTCTTCACCTTTAAACATCTCGCGACGGTTGCATACGGCTTATTGATGGGAGCTCGGGGTCCGCGGTGTCGCTGCTCACCATCCCCATGAATACTGAAGGTGCACCTTGCGGGGTAACACAAAGGTGAAACGCGATCACGATAAGTCCAGAATTTTGGCTGAATGATCAGTAATTCTCGTGCGATCAGTGACGATTCGGGACAACCAGAAAGTAGGACATGCGCCAAGAAACTCAGATGCAACGTTACTGAATGATAACGCAGTTGCGAGTTCTGACCAGTCGATAGTAGAAAAATTTAAATCGCCGAAACATTGAATTAGGGCTTTCTAGTAAGTAGCTTTTATTGCGAAGAAGGCGTGATAAAACGAAGCTGCAAAAGAGCTGTCACTATTAGGAGGGCGACAGCACACACCAATCAGCACGGCATGAAAACAGTCGTTGCAACATATCCAAACCATTTCAAGTGAAGTTGATAAGTTAACTGCGCTGCATTGTAACTGTCGATTAGTTGCTATTAGCACGCCCCAACAGCGCACATTTCTGGTTCTATTCTTACGAAATATGTCAAAATCTTTAGGCGGGGCAAGTACTTCAGTATCAAGTGCCGATGGGTTTAACCAAGTTTCTGTAAGTATCATAATGTTACTGGAAGATGAATGCGATAGGTCATATGAGGAATCACGCTTAGGAATTAGGCTACGTATGCTATTAAACAGGAATGATAGCGGTTATAGACTTGGTTGACAAGAGGGCTTTCTAGTTTTATCTGGTTGCAATGTGGTCAGATCAGTAAAGCTTGGTGGTAAAAGGTCCAACAACCCATACTGTGCAAGAACGCTTTTTCGTACCTCAACTATGTTACTAGCCCTGCTGTTACCTTTCAATTCCTTTATTGACGTTGCGGCGCAAACACATTTTGTAGCGAGCACTTAGGGCACAAAGAGTGTACTATTTGATAAAAGATTATATCAAGCAAGATCGAACCCAAAGAGGGAAGATTTACAGATACATCTAAACATCACCCCCCTCCTTACAACCCCAGCACGACGAAAAGGCTACCCATCTTATCGTGGTGCATATCATTCCTCTCTGCTGAAAGGTCCATTGTGAAGGCCTCCAGTGCCATAACACCCCCAGAAGGTCCTGGAGGAATTAGGAGTGTGCAGCGGTGAGAAAAGACTAGCGCAAAGCGTCGGGTATCCTTCCTCAGTACCACCTTACTTCCTCCAATAGGCAAACGCTCTTTGCACGTGCGTCCACCTTGTGGCAGAAACGGGGAGTTCGTGGGCTTTTCTGACATCAATAAACTCATACAAAAACACACATACAAGGTGCGGTAATGAATACGAAGAATAAAAGTATATCAAATATACAGTCTTGCAAGGTCGGTGCAACAAAGGACACACTTATGGACCAGGCTAACGCAATTGCGCAAAACTTTCAGACAATGTCCAGTTCAGGACATGCAGGCCTCAACCATTGCAACAAGGAAAATACCAGGCGTTTTCGGAGTTCACTACCAGACTAGTGTACGAGATCTTCCTATTTCGCAATGGCTCGTATATAGGACAAACGCTGCGATGTGTGAGTAATGAGCTTCGTGAAAACGCTAATGCTTTAAAATTCGCTACTGGTAGCAACCCTGCCACCAATTTTGATACACGCGTTAACCATCCCTCGTGCGAGCGCTTCTTTGAGCAGAGTCATGTACTCAAGCGCTACCGTGACAAGAGAACACGCGAGAACACGAAGCTTTTCAATGTACGAGCGACCGGGCGCATGCCTCACCAAAACGTCATTTTTTCCCAAGGAGATAGTCTTTAAACAACGTTACCTTTTCTTCTTTTTGTGTTATTTTTTAAATTCCCTATCTGCCAGCTCGAAATAAAGTTTATCCAGTTGTTATTCAGCGCCCGTGGTTTTCTCGTTCTTGTATTTTGTTTAGTTTCTGTGCGCTGTCTTTTTTCGCCATGATTACAAACCAACTAGCCCGAAATCCCACTCTAGTCCGTTTGAGGACATTACAAGA
The DNA here is from genome assembly GCF_048455015.1 of Haemaphysalis longicornis. Lineage (NCBI taxonomy): Eukaryota > Metazoa > Arthropoda > Arachnida > Ixodida > Ixodidae > Haemaphysalis > Haemaphysalis longicornis. Next base: position 6,381,311 of record NW_027526266.1, on the reverse strand, counting down.
AATGTTTCACGCCACACAAGTCATCTGCCTAAATCAAGCTCCTACTTGACGAAAACAGGTAACCCACTTCCTAAAACTGAGTTTTCGCTTCATGAGATCACGACTGCTCTGAGCACGTGCAAGCTTTTAGGAACGGCTGCAGACAACACCAAATACCCCACGATGCTACACATTTACGCAGGCACTATTAAAACCCTTCGTCACAAGCAGAATAAAGTATGGCCTACAGGGTGGACTCCCAAGTCTTGGAGGCAGGTTATTGTGGTGACCTTTGTTTTGAAAAAGAAAGAGTAATCTCTTCGTCAAGAGCTCAACCTATTGCACTTAAAAGCTGCATTTGCAAGCTGCTCAAGAAGATAATATAAAAAATTTATCGTTTTAAATGGTCTTCTCTAAAGCTTCCGAGCAGGCTTCAGGGTGGGGAGATACAACAAACATCAACATATTTATATGCAATCGCCCTTAAACGATGCGTTTATCCAGAACCAGTTGCGCATTACAACATTCTTTGGTATGGAAAAGTTTCACGACACAGCTTGGTGATACATCCCCTATAGCGAGCTTCAGTTTCTTGCTGGGCAGGATATCATGTTTAACACTCTCGCCAGAATGCATGTCCGACAGAATATTCCGCGGTAAATTTGAGGCAGCTTTTTCAATGATACATTTGCATAAAAATGGCATGCCCCAAGAAGGGTTTTCAGCTACACATTGTTTGCAGTTAAGGTGCACTTCTTTTGAAAGACGTTGCCACAAAAAGTTCCCATTTCATACGTCTATACGACATTGGATTATCTTTGAAATCATGAATTCTGTCAATTTTCAAGCGCCAGTTGCCACGGGAATGCATCAAGCTGGCTCGGTGGGTAGAAAGGCAAGGTGTCCGCCGTCCGCACTCTACTGCATGTGCAGTAGAGTGCGGACGGTGGACAACGACAACAAGGAAGGGAGGGACACAGCCCCGAGCATGATATGCTTCGCATCTAAAAGTCGCGATGTAGGCTTACATTGCTGGTACATTATTTTCGTGCGTTATCGGGACGTATATTACTGACGTACTTTTCTTGTTGCTGGTGCCTCATCTTTCTACGCTATTTAGACGTATCGCACCCGAGTACTCCAGACGCCACTTACGTTATTCGCAGCCGAGACGGTTTATTTTAGGAACAGAATTTCTTCCGACAGGCACACGCTTGCACCCGCAATGTAATATTTCAAAGCCCCGTAGATCGCATGTGTGAAAACACCCCTCAGCAACAATGATGCATGCGGAGCAGCACTGGTACGTCGGATCTTCCCCCAAGCACACAGAGAGGGAAAATTTAAAAAGCTCCTCAACGACAAATGACATTCCAATCACTTAATAAACAACAATCATAGCCCCAGCAATCTGGTGGTCGCTTATCCGAGATACCCCCTTGTACAACTTGTGCCTAGTGCGGGAGCTCAACTGCGGCGACAGTTAGGACCTCTTCCGGGTGAAAATCCGGTGGGGCGAGCGGGGTTGACGCGAGGATTGCTTTTATTATAAGTCCAAGCCGAATTTCTACAATGACTTCTTGTTTTTGTGGCTGTATAGTGAATATTGTCGCAAATATACTGCGCGCGTATGTCGTACTCTGTTTCCAGCACACAACAAATACGTGCATCAAGACTTCACTTGCGGCACTTTAACAGGGAACTATTTCATAACGTGCCGCCTCACAGACCACATGAGCAGTCTCTTTCCAACTTAAAACTAACGTACATCACTCCGCTCTTATCCCTAGAATTTTTCACTTGCTCCGCCTCGTATTACATAGCGCTCGCCACAATTGACTATTGTGTAATAACCTAAAGAGTTTCCGTCCCGAAGGTAGTTCTGATGGCATAGTCACTGTGCACAAATTGGGCCTGCTTCTATAAGAAAACAATCACATGATCGATGTTGTGTAGCACAAAACTTTTCTTTTTCTTTGTCTTCAAGTAATTGTGTGAGCAGCGCCCTTTTCTTTGTTTGCGCGGCACTCTCGGTGACCTATTTGATGTAGGTGATAAGGAGAAGTGAAAGATGCTAACTAAATTTGCCCTCAGGAACGTTTCAAACTGCTGTGCGGAAACGGGTTCCGGTAATGTTCTTACGTCAACTTACAAGCCAGGCGCTCCAACAAAAAAAGGCGGAGAATAAACAGTTTTTTGGCTGTGGCAAAGCTAATGATTTTCAGTTATAATTGCTTCTAGTAGGCGTCATTTCCAATAAACTGATGTCTTCTCTATCTGCAAAATCCAAGCGAACCCCTCTCCGACAGATGCTCACAAAATTTGAAAGCCAACAGAGCTCCGAGTTGCGCCGCAGGAAGCATAATGTGCCATATATTGGAACTGCGTACAATTTGCTCGAGTTCGTCATCCATTCTTTGGCTGCTGATCAAAAAACAGCGAACGCTTCCATCCTGGTCTTCACCGTGCGTTGTTCAGGCTACGCAAACGAAAGTGCTCAGGAATCACCACCCGCTTTGTCCATACGACACATCCATCATCGATGAAATATGGAAACTATCCAACCCAAAATGGCTAACACTCACCCAATGGATTCTGAGGTCTACCATGCCATATCCTCTCTCGAACCCCTCTGAAAGCTTGTCGATGCCTTTTTTACCATAAATTTCTGGAGCGCACGGCAGCAGCTCAAAAGCGTGGAGAAATATAAAAGCATCGCCCTGCTCTTGAGAGTCCGCCTGAGGAAGACAAGACAAATCATCTGCATTGTTATTGGCTGTTCCAGGCTTGTGACATCTTGGGCTGGTAACTCGCCACGATTATCAGCATTTTGGCGGACCACACATCCACACTAAAATATTCGTTTTGTAGCAGTAGCTTTCTATTTAGCGTAGAAAGTCATATAGGGTAGCTTAGCTGATTGCGGGTAATGCATGCACCATAGCCATCACTTACTATCCGGGAACCCGTCTGAGCATAAAATCCGGCTTACGACCTGTCGAATAGTGGACTGGGTCAGTGTTTGAAAGTGTTTTATTAGTGGGAGAAAACTGAACAGAAATAAAAATTTCCATAACTTGGAAACGATAATAATTCATAGTAAAGCACAATATGCGTTTCAAAATTGTGCTTTCCATTATGATGCTGCAGCATAGCAGCAAAAAAGCGCTGAGCACGCACATACACTTGCAGAAAGTAAAACATGGTCGCACTTGTATTTCATTTTTAAATAAAAAAAATGCTGCTAAAAAACTCCCAATCTTGAAGGGTAGCCAATTTTGCAATAGTTAAGAAAACTGATTTATTTATACCATTCTCACAACAATGGTGCTTCTGCTTTCCCGCTTGATGTTCAGCTGATCGTGGTTATGAAACTTTTTACGACTTCATTATCCACGTTAAACCACAGAGCAATTTTAAGTTGCGGTGAACAGCAAGTTGATGCAGAAGGGACACTTTCAAAACTTTATTATGCTGTTTACTCCGAGAACAGTTTACTTCAGTGCGAGAACAGTTTACTTCATTAAGCATACCTGGATGCACTGCAAACGAGGCAATTTTTGAAGGTAGCAGAATATTTTACTACCCAGGTGAAAGACTAAGGGAAACATTTACTCGTAGATTGATTTATTATTTCATTGACTGATTGTAGATTTGAGGAGTCGAACGTACACGTGGCTATCAGGTGCTCTGTAGTGGTATGCTTTGAAATAATTTGTGATGACCTGGGAGTGTTTAACATATACTGCATTTCTGGTTTTAGCATCCTAACATTCTGGTTTTAGCATCCTGGTCTAACATTTCTGGTTTTAGCATCCATTACAAAGCTTCCACTGCTGCTGCAATCGAACCTGCGTGCTATCACTCAGCAGCTCAATGCTTTGGCAGCTGGGGCATGCCGGCATGTGACGGAGCGAGAATTGCTCCAAATAAATTAAACGGCTATGAGCCTCTTTTTTCTGGCAAATTTAATCAAGGCGAATCGATTTATTACGGCCCCTACACGTATCTCTCGTAAAAAGAAGCACTCTTGGATCAGTAAGTTTGCCCGTTCATATAGCAACGTCTAGGTCATGCTTAGCAAAGACAGTTGGTAATTAAAGCATAGCAGAAGTAGCTACCAATTTGCTGTCAGTACGGTGGGTCGGAACAAATTAAAAAACTCGAGAAACTGTTGTTCTCTTGTAAACGTTTATTTTGCGCACTGATCGCGCGAATAAACCAGCGCTCGTCCGGTCCGTTTCTTTCGTCCCCGTCTTTTTTCGCGCTGTTGCCCAGAATGAAGCCTTGCCAACTTGCCCAGCTTGCTACTATGTTACAGGAACTGTTTGGTCTATAAGCGACACCAGCAGGATGTATATAAAATGAATCCCCATATAGAGTAGCCGCAATATCTAAACTACATCAATAACGTACGTCTCGATAACGTAGGAAAACAAAGTTCTACCAAGGTTTCTTTTAATTATTGCAAGTTTTGAACACGACATTAGATGTGCTTGAGACGTGTATTAGATACACTGCCGTGAAATACACATTCACATCTATTTCGGACGTTGTACAAATATCAGTCGTCTGCTGCATTTTGATGGTAACACAATTGTGATGAAAACGACTTGATGAGAGGTGCACCATGTGAAAATGGTAATACAAACTCTTCTTTCCCGAGATTGGGCCTGTTCATTGAAAGTTGCAGGATGTGGAGCAGATGTTAATAGCAAAAAAAGAGGAGTACACGCTCCTTGGAATATTTGGCGGCTTTAAGGCTTCCTTCTTTGAATTCCCCTACCTTTACTCATTCGGGGAATGGATGTAGGCACTTTTGTGTTACAAAAATGCGGTCGTTTCCATGAAAGCAAAAAGCAGCAAGTTTTGAATCATTTTTACATGGCTACACGCTAGTCTTTTATTAAAAATCTCCTGGAATCAACAGCTTCAATGTTTTCAAGGGTGGCTCACGTAGTGCCCTCAAATATAGCACAGTGAAGTGTTTATGGTCATTCAAACATGTTCACTTCAGGTCGCCCAGTCTGTTATTGTAGGTTTTATTTCTGCCATTCGATTTTTCCGCCTTCATTTTCCGACATTCCACTTCGTTGCGCTCGTTCCCCAGCAATGATTGTGGCTTGTGCTAAAACACAAGGTTTCACCGAGGATAGCACATTCCTTGTATTTAGGCTACCTCTACAAGCACCCTCTCTTTTTTAGCAGTATGAGAAAGCTGATATGGGGGAAAATGTGGACGTTTTACGCCTGAGCGTTTGAATGTTAGTGTAAACCAAGGAGATTGAGTGTTCCTTGTTCCGTTCCGTAGTGGCATTCACTTCCTTCCAAGCCTAATAGCATAGGTAGCTTCCTATAATGTAGCCGATCACTAAGGAATATGTCGGTAAATGTATTATGTACTATCAAATGCGTAATGCGAACACCGTCGTGGTCCGCGCGAACAGAAATGATGGAAAACAGAGGGTAAATAAATGGCAAGCTATGCATACAAAAGTTTGTTTTGCTTTGTGTGAGAACAGGACCCATGTGTTAAAAGCAGCAGCCTAGTGCGCTACCCACACGTCGTTCGTCTTGGGACGCGTTACCCACGCATCGCAAGAATGTTTGATTTGTGAAATCCTTTGTCTTGAGCTGCCTAGTCCACACACTTCCTTAGCTCCAGGCAACTAAAGCCAATTCCAAGAAAGTAGATGTATCTATAAGCTGAACTTATAAATTAGCGCTTTGGTTCAGTCCTTGCACTTGCAGTGCCCGATACATCCGCATGGGACCCTACAGTAGAGCTTAAAAGATGGTACAGCTCCACGGACTGTGTGACTAGACGGGGACGAATTGCTACCGGAGGAACTTCAAAACCTGGGCAGTGAGCACCATGCACACTTCCACGTCGGAAAATACTGTTCCACTTGTTAAGCTATCCGCTGCTAACTCTTAGCCAAATGTTTACAACAATATAAACATTCCAGCAAAATGTCACTAGAAAACTAAATTGTGTGAAAGCCTCCTTAAATTGTACATTAGTAATCCTGGAGTCGTTTATGTGTACACAGCAGAGTAGATATTCCACAACTCATGCATATCTGTAGTCACAAACTCCCGGAAGGAGCTTGGTAATTTGGCCCACCACCATCTTTTTTGATTCAAACTAGCAGCAAAATATTTTGCCACCGGAGGCATCTCACACCCGGCACTAAAAGGTTTTGACACATCCCTCTGTCCGGACTCTAAGGCAAGTATATCTAAGTAGGGGGCGCGCTCTCCGACCTCGCACACAATGGGGAAGCACATAAACACTCACCAGGACTCGCAATATGGGCTGGTTCCAGCCTCTATTCCTGCAATTTGGCTCTATGCACGCGGGGCCGCATGTTTTATTCTCACAATGTGCATAAGCGCTACAGTATCATCAGCTTCATCTGCCATCAGGTGGACAAACACATGCATAATTTTAAAGTGTACAACTGGCATCTCTTTCACACAGGTGCTTTACTTTATCTGGCTTTCCTGAATATTACCCATCAATCTCTACACCTTACTTGATAGTTTGGGGCGGGAAAGCCACACTATCCCATTATTTCTGTGCTTGAGAAAACAGTCTAATTTGGATGATACCCGGCGATGATCGGGGGCATGCAAACAGTCTAATTTGGATGATACCCGGCGAGGATCGGGGACATGCTCTCTTTTGCTCACATTTGGACCTACACCGACTAACGACATTGCTGATTAGTCCACGCTGACAGTTATCAACGTAGCCTGTCCACTATTATGGCTCTCAAGATGGGCAATAAATACTATTCCTGGAAATAAAGTTTATTCTCTCTCTCCTAATATTTTGTAGGCTTACAGCTTTAAATTCCTTTTTGTTGGAGTGAGCACATCCTCATAATTCAGCATAAGTCGCGGCGTAAGGGCACAATGAACAATTATAATGTATGTACCAAATAAGGTGACCACCAGATATTAGTCAAGAAGTTCCGTAAGTGGAGCGAATATTGAAGCATCGGTTTCTTCAACGCGTCGTAATTACGATCAAAAGAAGATACCTCTGCGCCAGCTGTTATGTGCTGATGTCTTTGGGAACCATGTCGCGGCACGACGTAATTGTTCACCTAGGAGGACTCCTTTTTTAAATACTTAGCCAAAAATAATGATTTTTCCGTAAGCAAAGAAGCACTCCCTGCTTTTCACCGGCGTATCAGCGAAAGAGGAAATTCAATGATATTGGACGCTTCCGAGGGAGGCAGATTGTTCTTGTGAAACCAGGGTCTCCAAAAGCTACCAAAGACGTGTGTTTTATTATAGGCAATAGAATACGTTGACCACGCATTCAGATGTGGAGGGTGATTTACAGAGAACGAATAAATTGACATGATTCCCCTAAATGTTTTCGCATTTCGGCGATGCTAACATGCGTTGAGGGTGAGGTGCTAGCGATAGAACCAAAAGACGCGAGCATGCAAGCAGAATATGGGCTAATCTTAATGTCATAATTCCTAAGCTTTTCCATTACTACACGAAACGAAGCTTCCACGCATTTTACAAAGGTTTCAGGCGCTGTTTTACCTACAACTGTTGATTCTATAAAGCAACAAAGATTCCGTAAATAAGAATGATAAATATAAAAATACATACTATGGTTGGAACTTTAGGCACATATGGTTGGAACTTTATAGTTCCACTTTAGGGGCCACGGCACTGCCGCTGCGGATCAACACTCACCCATCATGTATCTGCAGGTGCTGCTTTTTGCCGTCGTGGGCCGGCTGTCGTCTGCATCATCGGATGACCTACGGACTACAGTCATCGAAGATTCTGGCGTGTACTCGGGTATACCTTTGAGCAGCTTTTACGCGCACCACAGCCCGTTTTTTCGGGCTTCGGATTGTTTGCCGCCGGATCTGGACTTTACCGTGATGGCCGTCCGGCAACATGGTGCAACATCGGCTGACCCACCCCTTCAAAAGCGCGCCGACTGCATCGACACTTCGGGCCACGGCACTGCCGCTGCGGATCAACACTCACTCATCATGTATCTGCAGGTTAGTTATTACGACTGTTGTTCCTACCGGGATGATGATGTTTGCCTTTTGGCGGTGTCATGGCCTTCTGGGTTTTTAGAATTTGCTCGGAGTGCAGCGTTGTTCCTCAGCCGCCTTTTGTTACTTCACGGTGACGTGCAGGAAAACCCCGTACCAATGAATAAGTGCCAGGAAGAAAAATCGAACTTTGTGCTCGATGCCATGAGGCGCCTAGAAAACAACAACGCTACCTTACTGGAATCCGTAAATAAGGTTTTACTAACACATATGGCTATTCAAAACGATGTAGAACAGCTCAAAACTCGGGTACAGGCTATCGAATCTAAAATGCAAACCAAAGATAACACCGTAACTCTACCGACCCATGACCAAGATTTTTCTGCATTACATGACAAAATCAACGACATGGAAAATCGCTCTCGGCGTTCCAATGTCCTTTTCTTTGGCGTAGATGATAAAGAACCATCTGAAACATGGGATGTAACTGAGGGTCTTGTTAGGGAATTTTGCGCGTCACAGTTAGGCATAACAGTAGATTCCGTTGCCCGAGCTCATAGATTGGGGCGTTTTGTACAGGACAAAAAGCGGCCCATTATTGCCAAGTTCTTTAACGATAGGGGAATTGAAGCAATTTTGAACAAAGGACCTAAACTAAAAAATACGCCCTTCAGCATCTCGCGCGATTACTCGCTGCCCGTTCGCGAAAAGCGCCGCAAACTTGCCCACTTCAAGAAATCAGTGGCGAAGGAGGGAGACCGCTGCCGCATAATGTTTACTAAGCTGTTCGTGAATGACGACTTCTACGTGTGGGACACTGAAAATGAACGCGCTGTCCGATTAAATTCTCGTGATAACGTACACGCGGCGCTAACCCCCGCGAGCGACACGAGTGAATGACGTGGCTCTCCCCCGAGAAATAAGTGTTCTTCGCCACTTGTACCCCGCACCATAGTCAAGCATTTTCCATTCTTGTTTATAAATATCCGTAGTGTTCTTTCAAAAACTGTCCCTCTTTCTTCACTGATAGACTCGTCGTCAGCATCAGTAGTAATATTAACCGAAACATGGCCTAATGCACTGTTAGGGATAACAATATCTTTGTTTGTGCATCTGAATTCAACTTTTTTCGTTGCGATCGAAAGCACCGAAGGGGCGGTGGTGTCCTCCTTGCCGTCAAGAACGATCTTGTTGTTACCCCTATCTCAATATGTTCTTTTCTAGAATGTGCATTTGCTTCCTTGAAGTGCGCTGGTACTCATGTTATAATTGCTGTTTTTTACCGTCCCCCCGATATGGGTTGCACGTTTTCGGATGAATTTTCCCGTGTTCTGGGCGATATTCATACCCGTTTTCCGAATGCTGTTCTTATCATTTTCGGTGATTTTAATTTTCCTGCCATTAATTGGAGTGACCTTATCGTTCCACCAAGTGATGTTGAAGCGCACAAATTTTTGCAGAGTTGCCTTGACTTTTCTCTAACTCAACTAATAAGTTTTCCTACACGCTGCTCAGCAACAAGTTCGAATATCCTCGACCTAATTTTAACAAATGAACCCGATGCTTGCTCGAACATTAATATTTTTGATGGTCTTTCCGACCATGCTATTATTACCGGAAACCTGATTCGCCCACTTCTCGAAAGAATAACAACTAATAAATCGATTAGGTGCTATAACAGAGGTAACTTTGATGGCATAAATAATGAATTATTGGCCTTTTGCGAAGAATTCATACATGGTCACCTCCAGTGCACCACTCAAGAAAACTGGTTGCTATTAATAAATAAACTTACTGGTCTCATCGACAAATTCATACCTGTCATCACTGTGAGAACCCGAAGCACGGTTCCATGGTTTACTCAGCAGCTTCGACGGTTGAACAATAAAAAAAAACGTTTATATAAACAGGCTGCCCGAACGGATACCTCTAACTCTTGGGCGAAATACAAAAAATGTGATAAAAAATATCTGTCGCTTTTAAAATCTACCCGCAGCCGTTTCTCTAACCATGATTTATCATCTATACTTGCAAATAATCCACGCAGATTCTGGCGCGTTGTTAACCCCAAATGTTATCCTGATATAGTCCTAAGCAATAACGATGGCGTTTCCGTTCCCACATCGCAATGCGCAGAGGTCTTAAACCAGGCGTTTTCTTCAGTTTTTACCAGAGAAGACGTTTCATCCGCTCCCATATTGCATAGTATCAACAGCATAGTCATGCCGGAGATTGTTATCAGTGAGGAGGGTATTCTGTCCCTTTTACAGAAACTGAAAATTTCTTCCACCTCGGATAATATAGGCTTTAATAATAAAATCCTCAAATCTATATCATTCAGCATCACCCCCTTTTTATGCGCTCTCTTTTCAGTCTTTGTCTACCGGAACTCTGCCTCAAGACTGGCTAACAGCTAAAGTCGTCCCCCTCTTCAAATCGGGTGACCATTCCTCACCGCTAAATTACAGGCCCATTTCCTTAACTAGTACCATTTGCAAACTCATGGAGCATATCATACACACTCAAGTCATAAACTATCTGGAACGTCACAATATCATCTTCAATTTTCAGCACGGTTTTCGCAAGGGATTTTCATGCGACACCCAACTTGCCGGTTTTGTTCACGACCTTCATACATCTGTGGATGCTGGTTGCCAGGTCGACGCAATTTTCTTAGATTTCGCTCAAGCTTTTGACCGCGTTCCTCACCACAGATTACTACTAAAGCTAGAACAACTTAACATTCATCCTAATGTTCTTGCATGGATAAAAGCTTTTCTTTCCTCCAGGTCTCAATTCACCTTTGCTATGAATGTTTATTCTTCCTCTTTACCGGTAACATCTGGTGTACCCCAAAGAAGTGTTCTTGGTCCTCTACTCTTCCTCGTTTATATTAATGATCTACCAAATTCTTTATCTTCACACGTTCGACTTTTTGCGGACGACTGCGTAATATACCGTAACATTTCTTCTGATTCGGACCGCTTAGCTTTGCAATCTGACCTTAACAAAATTAATCATTGGTGTTCAACTTGGCTTATGTCGTTAAATGTTTCTAAAACAAAGTGTATGTCTTTTACTAACGCTGCTACCCGTTTTCCTAGTCAATACTCGTTGAATAATAAGACACTTGCGTTAACATCTACTTACAAGTACCTCGGCCTCCACTTTCAATCGGATCTATCATGGCACCATCATATAGAACTCACTCTTGCAGCTGCTAACCGGTCTCTCGGGTTATTGAAACGAAATCTTAAACAGGCTCCATCGCACTTAAAGAAGCTTGCTTTTACCACTTTAATTCGCCCTAAAATAGAATACGCCAGTGCCATTTGTGATCCTCATCAAGCCTACATCGTATCAAATATTAAATCCTTGCAAAACCGTGCTGCTCGTTTCATTTACTCAGATTATTCTTCTTATTCCAGCGTCACTAACTTAAAAAACCGTGCTGAGCTACAGGATTTGGCCCTTCGTCAGAAATATGCGCGCTTATCACTTTTCCACAAACTTTACAATCACCCGTCATTACATGACAGTTTCTTTGAACCCCCCTGTTCCATCTTTCCACGCCGTGATCATCCTAACAAAGTTAAGCGCCCGCTATCTCGCACACTTCGTTTCGCTCAGTCATTCATCCCGCGCACTATTATTGAGTAGAACAGTTTACCCGCACACATTGCCACCGAGAAAGACTCGGCTAAGTTTTTAGAGCTCATGCGCGCTACGCTGACCAACTAATTATTTTTTTTTGCTTTTGTTGTTCTGTTTTTGTTCCTCTTTTCTTAACTTTTTTTTAACTTTTTTTAACTATTGTATAACGCCATGCAATTGCTGCCCGTATTCATGGTTTGCGTTTTGTTGCAGTTGTTACGTTGCATTTTATCTTGTTGTACTGCTTTTTTTCTGTTTCTTTTTCCTTTTTTTGCTGTTGTAGTGTACACACCATGTGGTATTGCCCCCCCCCCCCTATGTAATACCCTCTTCTAGAGGGCCTTTAGGGGTAACCTGAATAAATAAATAAATATACCGCTAAGAAAATTTTCATCTGCTAATCTACCGAGTTACTTTCCAATAAACCAGAAGTGACGATTGAAGATGTTAACTTTGTTCTATTTCCCTATGTAATTCCTTGGCTGCCAAAGGTAGAACTGCTAGTACAGACACATTCCCCACTACAACGTTCTAATACTACATCTTCATATCACGTTTTTTTCTTCGAACCCGCGAAATGACGCATCGGTTGCTACAGAAGCAAATACCTTGCGTCTATAAGCATCTCAGCCGCAACTTCGGCCTGCGTACATGCACCATCTGGCAAATTACAACGTTTGAGTATCTGTGTTAAACATTGTTACATAAAAAGGATGTGTTGAAAGCACTGTATAGAAATATTTTAAAAACTTTATCTTTATGGCTTAACCCTAACTTTCTCAAATATCATCGCCTGTGGTATAATACGTAAGTCACCAAGGCTCAGTGCATTTTGATCAGGCACACAAACGCATAAGAAGGCTTGGTGTTCTTTTTTAAAAAAGAAGCGAATAGGTAACAATGCACAAAATAGAATTACAGCCTTATGCTGAATATTCAGAAAAGTATGCCTCACAAAAGATAATTTGTTATACATTAACCGTATGTATTGCGCGTGCAGAAAAACCAAATTCATAGATCTTATCTGTTATCACAATTCCTAGGTCGTTTGTTGTCCACATAAAAAAAAATCAGCTTTTTCTGTTGAAGTTTTCTTGTACTGATTTTTTTTATAGATAACAAAACACTTTGAAATATTTGCAATGGTAAATGAAATTTTAGTATATATTTCACAAGACTTAACATTCGTCTTCCGTGCAGACGGAAAGCACAAAATCTAATGTTACAGGTTATGCGGATCTCAGCTGATTTATTGTACGTGATCTAAGTCTTCATATCAATTCTTCTAACGGTGCTAATCCAGCGGTGGACTTATCTTCGACTTTAGCGGGGGACTATATTTGGGGAGGTTCGAAAATAGGTCAACTAGCGCCGCTAATCGACAACCACGGGAGACGCGGAGCATCTTTTGTTTTCCCAGCGGCTCGCCACGAGGAACGTGGTCAAACGTATGCGTAAACCAATGGCATTTCGAGAATGCCGGAGCAGGAACCCTCGTAATGCAATGTGCTGAACTGAAATATATGGCATCAGGGATTCCGTACAAACACATATCAAAGATTCAGACCTTATTGCTTGTGCTATTTGGCTACTTGAAGGTGCTTTATTGCGCCTAATGGGGTAGTTGTCACTTTCGTATGATATGGGACATAAATATATGCGATAAATATATGCGACGAGGGATTCCGTAAGTACACACATCAAAGATGCATTACTTATTTCCAGTGCAATTCGGCTACTTAAAGATGCCTCAAAGCGACCAATGCTGAGGTGGTCATTTTTGCATCAAACAGAACAAAGGAAATCAGAGCCGCGGAAAAGTACCCGTGTTCAAAAGCGGGAATCAAACCCATGACCTCTGCATAACTCGTGCAGAGGGGGAGAAGGGGACCTTCTTTTATTCCCCGTGCAGTCTGAGTGGCGCTGCCTACCACCCTCAAGCGTCAGATACAGTTGTAGTAAATATAAATCCCCCGGAAATTGAAGGAGAACACAGTCGCCCAGATAGCCGAATTGGTAAGCCATTCGACACCAAATTGGAAAGGTGTGGGTTCGGTCCCGACTCTGGCCGCGTGTTTTCCTTCCTTTCTCACGTAATTATTAAAAATATAGTAATAAAATATCACTAACGAGACAAAATATTCCAACCATTACTCTATGCCTTCTTTGGCGTTGTAAACTGCCAGCATTTCTTACTGTATATATAAATATATGTAAAGAAATAATGATTGGGAGTCAAGAAAATCTCGTAAAACAAAGGGGAGGAAGTGGTAGGTAATTGAAACAGATAAAGAATTTGGAAACAAAAGAAAGTGGAGAAAAATGCCCGCCAGGTGGGATCCGAACCCACGACCTCCAGAACACCGGCCTGGTGTGATAAGCACTACGCTACCGGCGGGGCTATATTTCCCCTCCATTTTATGGGTATTTATGTTAAGTATTTTTGTTTCCCGTACTTGGGAGTGGTAGCCAGCGCCACTCTGACTACTCGGGATGAAGGGAACCTTCTTTTTAACCCCGGGGCCGTGCTTCGAGTGTCTAAGACATGTCGAGAGTGGTCGACCAGCGTTGAACCCTCTTAAGCTCCCTAAGGCACCAAGACTGCCAGAACAGAGGCCCACGCTATGCCTGTAGTGAGTCAGAATAGGAAATGAGGGGCTCGTTGAAAGTAAGACAGACATAAGGGCTGGAAATCAAGAAAACCCAGGAAAGCAAAGAGGAGGATGTGGTAGGTAATTGAAACAGATAAAGAATTTGGAAAGAAAGAAAGAAAGTGGAGAAAAAACGCCAGCCAGGTGGGATCCGAACCCATGACCTCCAGAATACTGGTCTGGTGCGATAGCCACTATGCTTCCGGCAGGGCTATATTTCCCTACACTTTCTGGGTATTTATCTTAGGTATTTTTGTTTCCTGCACTTGGGGGTGGTAGCCAGCGCCAATCTGACTACTCGGGGTGCAGGGGACCTTTTTTGTGGGTTCGGTTCGGTCGTGCGTTCGGTTCGGTCGTGGGTTGGGATCCCACGTGGCGAGCTATTACGAGCAACACCGCACCGCTCACTTTACGCCCGGCTCCTTGGTTCTTGTCAGAACCCCTTGCCGCCGCATTGGTCTCTCCGAGAAACTGCTGCCTCGCTTCAAAGGCCACTATCGGATCAAGCGTATGGTCACAACCGTGACGTACGATTTTGTTCGCGCGGCTCCTTCCTCACCGTTACTGGGCCCAGCAGCTCAACTCGTCCACGTCGGCCGCCTCAAGGCGTATTACTCAGCGGCCCCACGTGTTCCCTGACACTCGATTTCAATAAGCACCGAGACGGCGCTTCTCCGGCGGAGGGGTTCATGTCACGGCCCGCTTAACATTTCACATGGCAATGCACTGGATCACCTGGTGGTCAGTCTATCGTACATTTCATTTATGGGTACGTGCGGCATCAGTGGGTCGCGCAAAGCAAGTAGAAGCGAAGACAGACTGGCTCGAGCTACGCTGGTATCCTCGGCTTCGGACTATATGCCTCATTCTTTGAGAATATATAGATTTTAAGCACAGCGTGTAAATAGTCCGCATCTGCCTCGTGACATCTTTCGGTGGAGGTTGCGGCTCCCGTCCCTGTGCCTGTCAATAGCGCAGCAACGCCACACCACGAAACTTCGAAGTGGGTGACACATTCGTCGACGCACGATGCCTCCTGCCAACGAGACCGCAACACCGTTGAGCTCCTCATCATCGTTTCTCAGCCCCGTGACCCAGGCTTTTTCACCGGTGAGGACGACACCGACGTGGAAGAATGGATACGCATGTTCGAACGTGCCAGCACCCATAACAGGTGGGTTGGTACAGTAATGTTGGCTAACCTACCTTACCATTTCAGAAACACAGCGAAATACTGGTATGAGACCAACGAGTGCACGTTGACTAGCTGGGACGTTTGCAAAGAAATAATGCGCAAAATATTTGACAGCCCCGTGGGTCGCCAGCTGGCCGCGCGTCAACAGCTCGCTTCGCGCCCAGTCTGCCACTGAATCGTATATCACGTATATACACGATGTTTTGGCCCTCTGCCAAAAGGTTGATTCCGAAATGTCGGAAGCCAAGGTAGGCCACGTACTTAAAGGCATTGCCGATGACGCCTTCCCAGCTTACTCGGCTGCCTCACACGGCGGCAACGTAGCCGTGTCAAGATGTGTCGATGCCACCACGCACAACGCTGGCCCCTAGCACGGAGGCCCAGACTGAGAGCCTGACAAAAATAGTACGCCGTGAAATCGAGGCTATGGCTCCAGTCACTCAGCACTGCGCGCATGACGGCAACGGCCCCACGATTTCTCGCATCCATGCCGTCGTTAGAGACGAGATCATGTGCCTGGGCCTTCACGCAGTTTGTGCCTTGAGACGCCAGGATCCATGCGTCGGCTTCCGTACCCCTTCCCCCCGTACTGATGTCCCACCACGCTACGATGTTCCACCGCGCTACCGACGACGCAGTGCTGGTGAATGGAGAACACCCGATGGCCGACCCATCTGTTTCAACTGCCATCGCGTTGGACACGTCGCCCGTTATTGCCGCAGCAGCTGGTCGCCATTTACCCATCACCAGTTTCCCGAGAACAGCTACTCCGAGGACTACCCTCGACGTTTTCCACCACGTCCTCAGTAGCCCTTCGCAACCGACTACACACGACCCAAACTATCTAGCCGCTCGCCGTCACCTCAGCGTCGCCAGTCACGTTCGCCGCAGCCCACTTTATCGACCTCCCTCTCGGAAAACTAGCCAGTGCAGCTCCCGGAGGTGATGCTGCATTAACGACCCGGCCTGCAAATCCTCTGTTGACTTCCATTCCAAGACCCAATTTGATAGATGTCCACGTTGACGGGGTTCGTGTTAGTGCTTTAGTCGACACAGGTGCCAATATTTCGGTTATGAGTTCGAACCTTCGCCGCTCTCTTCGGAAAGTTATGACGCCCGCGATATGCCGTGCCGTACGAGTCGCCAACGGAGGGACGACCACCGTAGCCGGAATGTGTACCACCCGCGTCGTAATTGCCTGATACGACATCCCTGTCTTGTTCCCCGTCTTGGACACATGTCCTTACGACATAATATTCGGACCGCCCTTTCTGATGACGCCGCAATCATTGATTGCGCTTTCGGGGTTTTAGAGTCTTGAGCAGCCCACAACACCCCTTGGTGCCATCATGCCCACGTAGCGGCTTTGCGGCCCCGAACATGCTCGATTAGCTCCCAAGGCCATGACCTACGTGGGTTTATCGTCGTGCCCGCCAGTACCAGATGGTGACTACTTCGTCTCGCCCGTCACCGATATACTCCTTGAACGCAACGTGACCCTTCCTTATACAGTCGTGACTGTCGCGAAGAACGAAATAGGCCTCCCATTTTTGAACTTCGGTTCCTCCACCCAAGTCCTTTCCCGTGGAATGTCGCTTGCTACACTAATCCCCTTGCTGAATGTTACGTCTCCGTGGTGACAACTGACGCCTCTGAATCCTCTAGGGATAGCCAACGGGACATTTCACGAACTACCAATGATTTTGTGGACATGCTAGCGTCAGACCTTTCACCTCTGGAAGCGTATCAGCTTCGTTGTCTACTAGTGTCATATCGGGACATTTTCGACTTGGGCAGCCGTCCATTGGGCCAGACTTCCCATGTGGCACATCACATAAACACTGGTGATGCGACCCCTATCTGCCGAAGTCTATATCGTGTCTCCCACGCCGAACGTACCGTCATTCAGCAGGAAGTACAGAAGATGTTGCGGAAAGATGTCATTGAGCCCTCTTCTAGTCCATGGGTGTCTCCAGTCGTGCTGGTCAAAAAGAAAGACGGCTCATGGCGATTCTGCGTTGATTACAGACATTTAAACAAAATAACCAAGAAGGACGTTTATCCACTTCCTCGAATTAGCGACGCCCTCGACTGCTTGCATGGCGCGTCATATTTCTCGTCCATTGACCTGAGATCAGGGTACTGGCAAATTGCAGTCGACGGCATGGACCGCGAAAAGACCGCTTTTGTAACACCAGATGGACTGTACCAATTTAAGGTCATGCCGTTCAGGCTCTGCAATGCACCAGCCACATTCTAAAGGATGATGGACTCTCTTCTCCATGGATTTAAATGGACGACATGCTTATGCTACCTGGATAACGTTATCGTCTTTTCTCACCGTTTGAGACACACTTGCATCACCTTTCTGACATCCTGGCAGTTTTTCGCAGAGCTGGACTTCAGCTAAATTCGTCAAAGTGCCACTTCGGTTGTCGTCAAATAAAGATCCTCGGGCACCTCGTCGACGCTACCGGAGTCCAACCTGATCCAGACAAAATAAGAGCCGTAAAAGAGTTCCCTGTTCCTGGATCGGTGAAAGAAGTTCAAAGCTTTGTGGGGCTCTGCTCTTACTTTTGGCGCTTCGTCAAAAACTTCGCTGAAATTGCCAGGCCCCTCACAGATCTGCTTAGGCAAGATAATTCATTTTCCTGGGGTTCTGAGTGAGCTTCTGCTTTTCAACTCTCGTCAATCACCTCACTAATCCACCTATTCTGGCGCATTTGACCCTTCCGCTCCGACCGAAGTCCACACGACGCGAATGAACACGGCATAGGTGCTGTACTGGTTCATAAACACGCCGGTCTCGAACGAGTGATAGCGTATGCCAGTCGCCTTTTGTCTCCTTCCGAGAAGAACTACTCGATCACCGAGCGCAAATGCCTGGCTCGAGTATGGGCCGTGAACAAATTTCACCCATATCTATACGGAAGGCCTTTTTTTGCGGTAACTGACCACCATGCTTTATGCTGGCTTGCTTCCTTGGAAGATCCCACTGGTCGTCTTGGTCGCTGGGCTTTACGCCTTCAGGAGTTTGACTACTCCGTGGCCTCCATGTCTGGTAGGCTCCACAGCGACGCCGACTGTCTGTCGCTTCAACCGGTCGACCAACCTGATACAGCTGACAACGATCTTGATTCTTGTGTCCTTGGGCTAAATGACTTTCTCAACATCGCCGACCACCAGCGTTGCGACCAATCATTGCAGTGGATCATTGCACGCCTCACCACCATGCCGTCAGACCCTGCATTCAACGCGTTTTGGCTCCGCGACGGCGTGCTTTTCCGCCGGAACTTTCGCGCAGACGGCCCAAGCGAGCTTCTCGTTGTTCCTAAACACCTCCAATCTGACATCCTCCATCAGCTGCACGACGAGCCGATGGCTGGCCACCTTGGCGTCGCACATACGTACTACCGTGTACGTAAGCGATTTTACTGGCCCGGATTTTACCGATCAGTACGCCGCTACGTAACGTCATGTGACCTGTGCCAGCGCCGAAAAACCCTTTCCTTGGGCCCAGCCGGACTACTCCAACCGATAGAGATTTCTTCCGAACCTTTCTTTCGGGTCGGTGCGGACCTGCTCGGCCCTTTCCCTCTCTCTCGTTCGGGAAATCTCTGGATCGCTGTTGCGACTGACTACACGACCCGCTACGCTATTCCGTGTGCTCTCCCCACCAGTTGTGCCACCGACGTTGCTGATTTCTTTCTTCACGTCATTCTACAACGCGGTGCTCCCCGACAGCTCCTTACCATCCGGGGCCGGTACTCCCTGTCTCGGGTTGTTCACGACCTCCTCCGCTCTTGCCACACGAAGCACAAGCTGACCACCGCCTACCATCCCCAGACTAATGGCTTGACAAAAAAGGCTTAAGTAGACCATCACCGATATGCTCGCGATGTACGTTTCCGCGGACCATATGAATTGGGACTTCACTTTGCCGGATGTTACATTCGCATATAACTCGTCCCGCCATGACACCGCCGGTTATTCACCATTCTTTCTTCTCTACGACCGTGAACCCACTCTTCCCTTAGATACCCTACTTCCTGATTCGACACCTCTGCCTACCAAATACGCCCGCGATGCTGTCGCTCACGCTGATGTGGCCAGCCAGGTTCCCCGTGCCAAGCTCGCGGCTTCGGAGTCCTCTCAGAAACACCGCTATGACGAGCAACACCGCACCGCCCACTTTACGCCCGGCTCCTTGGTTCTTGTCAGCACCCCTTGCCGCCGCAGTGGTCTCTACGGGAAACTGCTGCCTCGCTTCAAAGGGCACCATCGGATCTAGCGTATGGTCACACCCGTGATGTACGAAATTGTTCCCGCCGCTCCTTTCTCACCGTTACTGGACCCAGCAGCTCAACTAGTCCACGTCGGCCGCCTCAAGGCGTATTACTCAGCGGCCCCACATGTTTCCTGACACTCGATTTCAATAAGCACCGAGACGGCGCTTCTCCGGCGGAGGGGTTCATGTCACGGCTCTCTTACCATTTCACATGGCAATGCACTGGATCGCCTGGTGGTCAATCCATCGTACATTTCATTTATGGGTACGTGTGCATCAGTGGGTCGCGCAAGGCAAGCCGAAGAGAACACGAAGAGGTCGCGCAGAGACACATTGGCCCGAGCTACACTGGTATCCCCGGCTTCAAAATATACGCCTCATTTTTTGAGGATATAGCGCTTTTAACACAGCGTGTAAATAGTCCGAATCTGCCTCGTAACAATATATATATATAATATATATATATATATATATATATATATATATATATATATATATATATATATATATATATATATATATATATATATATATATATATATATATATATATATATAACACAGAAATAAGGGTTGGCAGTCAAGAAAACCTCGGAAAGCAAAGGGGAGGATGAGGGAGGTCATTCACCCAGATAAAGAATTTGAAAAGAAAGAAAGAAAGTGGAGACAAATGCCCGCCAAGTGGGATCCCAACCTACGACCTGCAGAATACCGGTCTGGTCCGATAACCCCTACGTTACAGGTGGGGCAATTTCCCCCCCCACTTTCTGAGGTATTTATGTTTATGTATTTTTGTTTCCTGTGCTTGGGGTGATAGCCAGCGCTATTAGGACTACTATTGGTGAAAAGAACCTTCTTTTTTACCCCCTGGCGGTGATTCCAGTGCCTACTACATGTTGCGAGTGGTAGACTACCGTTGAACCCTCTTAAGCTTCCTATGGCACCAAGACTGCCAGAACCGAGGCCCTCGCTAAGCATGTAGCGAATCAGGATTGGAAGTGAGGGGCTCGTCGAAAATAACATAGAAATAAGGGTTGGAAGTCAAGAAAACCTCGGAAAGCAAAGGGGAGCATGTGGTAGATCATTGAAACACATAAAGAATTTGGAAAGAAAGAAAGTGTGAGAAAAAATTCCCGCCAGGTGGGATGCAAAACTACGATCTCCAGAATACCGGTCTGGTGTGAAAACCGCTACGCTACGGGCGGGGCGATTTTCCCCTCCACTTTCTGGAAAATTTATGTTTAGGTATTTTTGTTTCCTGTGCTTGGGGTGGTAGCGAACGCCATTCGGACCACTCGGGGTGAAGGGGACCTTCTTTTTTAACCCCCGGGCCAGGACTCCAGTGTCTACAACATGTCAAGGGTGGTCGACCACCGTTGAACCCTCTTAAGCTTCCTATGGAAAAAGACTGCCAGAACAGAGGCCCTCGGTAAGCATGAACTAATCAGAATAGGAAATAAGGGGCTCGTTGAAACTAACACCGAAATAAGGGTTCGCAGTCAAGAAAACCGCCGAAAGCAAAGGGGGATGTGGTAGGTCATTGAAACACATAAAGAATTTGGAAAGTAAGAAAGTGTGAGAAAAAATGCCCGCCAGGTGGGATCCAAAACCACAATCTCCAGAATAGGAGTCTGGTGCGATAACCACTACGCTACCGGGGGGTGATTTTCCTCTCCACTTTCTGGGATATCTATGTTTAGGTATATTTGTTTCCTCTGCTTGGGGTGGTGGCCAGCGCCATTCGGACTACTCGGGGTGAAAGGGACCTTCTTTTTTAACCCCCGGGCCGGGACTCCAGCGTCTACGACATGTCAATAGTGGTCGACCAGCGTTGAGCCCTCTTAAGCTCCTCATGGAAAAAGACTGCCAGAACAGATGCCCTCGCTATGCATGTGGTGAATGAGAATTGGAAATTAGGCGCCCTTTGAAAATAACACAGAAATAAGGGTTGGCAGTCAAGAAAACCTCGGAAAGCAAAGGGGAGCATGTGGTAGGTCATAAAAAACAGATAAAAAAAAACTTGGAAAGAAAGTGGAGAAAAAATGCCCACCAGGGGGTATTCGAAACCACGACCTCCAGAATAGGAGTCTGGGGCGACAACCACTATACTACCGGCGAGGCAAATTTCCCCTCCACTTTCTGGGGTATTTATGTTTAGGTATTTTGGTTTCCTGTGCTTGAGATGGTAGCCAGCTCCATTTCGACTACTCGGTGGTGAAGGGGACCTTCTTTTTTAACCCCCGGGCCGTGATTCCACTGTTGACGACATGTTGAGGGTGGTCGACCAGCGTTGAACCCTATTAAGCTGCCTATGGCACCAAGACTGCCAGGACCGAGCTCCTCGCTATGCATGTAGCCAATCAGAATAGGAAATGAAGGGATCGTGGAAAATAACACAGAAAAAATTGTTGACAGTCAAGAAAACCTCGGAAAGCTAAGGGGAGGACGTTGTAGGTCATTGAAACCGATAAAGAATTTCGAAAGAAGGAAAGGAAGTGGAGAAAAAATGCCCGCCAGGTGGGATCCGAAATTAAAACCTCAAGAATACCGGTCTGGTGCGGTAACCACTGCGCTACCGGCGGGGCGAGTTTCCCATCCACTGTTTGGGGTATTTATGTTTAGGTATTTTTGTTTCTTGTGCTTGAGGTGGTAGCCAGCGCCATTCGGACGACTCGGTCTGAACGGGACCTTCTTTTTTAATGCACGCGCCGTGCCTCGTCTACGACATATCAAGAGTGGTCGACCAGCGTTCAACCTTCTTAAGCTTCCCATGGCACCAAGACTGCCAGAGACTGCCAGAACAGAGTTCCTCGCTGTGCATGTAGCCAATCATAATTGGAAATGAGGGGCTCGTTGAAAATAACACAGAAATAAGGGTTGGCAGTCAAGAAAACCTCGGAAAGCAAATGGGAGGATGTGGTAGGTCGTTAATACAGATAAAGAATTTGGAAAGAAAGTTGAGAAAAATCCCGCCAGGTGGTATTCGAAACCACGACCTGCACAATACCAGTCTGGTGCGATAACCACTATGCTACCGGAGGGGCAAATTTTCCCTCCACTTTCTGGGGTATTTATGTTTAGGTATTTTTGTTTCCTGTGCTTTTGGTGGTAGCCACCGCCACTCGGAATACTCGGGCTTAACGGCACCTTCTTTTTTAACGCCCGGGCCGCGCCTCCAGTGTCTACGACATGTCAAGAGTGGGCGACCAGCGTGGAACGCTCCTAAGCTTCCCATGGCACCAATACTGCCAGAACAGAGGCCTTCGCTATGCTTGTAGCCAATCAGAATAGGAAATGAGGTGCTAGTTAAAAATAACACAGAAATAAGGGTTGGCAGTCCAGCAAACCTCGGAAAGCAAAGGGGAGGATGTGGTAGGTCATTAAAACAGATAAAGAATTTCGAAAGAAAGTGGAGAAAAAATGCCCGCCAGGTGGTATTCGAAACCACGACCTCCAGAATACCAGTCTGGTCAATACCCACAATGCTACCGGCGGGGCAAATTTCCCTTCCACTTTCTGGGGTATTTATGTTTAGGAATTTTGGTTTTCTGTGCTTTTGGTGGTAGCCACCGCCTCTCGGAATACGCGGGCTGAACGGGACCTTCTTTTTTACGCCCGGGCCGTGCCTAGAGTGTCTACGACATGTCAAGATTGGTCGACCAGCGTTGAACCCTCTTCAGCTTCCCATGGCAGCAAGACTGCCAGAACCGAGGCACTGGCTATGCATGTAGCGAATCAGAATAGGAAATGAGGGGATCGTTGAAAATAACACAGAAATAAGGGTTGGCAGTGAAGAAAACTTCGGAAAGCAATGGGGAGGATGTGGTAGGTCATTAAAACCGATTAAGAATTTTGGAAAGAAAGATAGGAAGTGGAGAAAAAATTCCCCCCAGGTGGGATCCGAAATCACGACCTCAAGAATACCGGTCTGGTGCGATAACCACTATGCTACCGGTGGGGTGATTTTCCCTTCCACTTTCTGGGGTATTTATGTTTAGGTATTTTTGTCACCTGTGCTTGGGGTGGTAACCAGGGCCACTCGGAATACTTGGGCTAAAGAGGATCTTCTTTTTAACCCCCGGGCCGTGGCTCGAGAGTCTACGACATGTCGAGAGAGATCGACCAGCGTTGAAACCTCTAAGATTCCTATGGCACCAAGACTGCCAGAACAGAGCCCTCGCAATGCATGTTCCGAATCAGATTAGGAAATGAGGAGCTGGTTGTAAATAACACAGAAATAAGGGTTGGCAGTCAAGAAAAAGTTAGAAAGCAAAGGGGAGGAAGAAGTAGGTGATTGAAACAGATAAAAAATTCAGAACGAAACAAAGTGGAAAAAAAATTCCCACCAGGACGGATCCGAACCAACAACCTCCAGAATACCGCTCTGATGCGATAACCACTACGCTACCGGAGGGGCAATTTTCCCCTCCACTTTCTGGGGTATTTGTGTTAGGTATTTTTGTATCCTGTGCTTTGGGTGGTAGCCAGCGTCACTCGGACTACTCGGGGTGAAAGGGACCTTCTTTTTTAACCCCCGGGCCGTGACTACAGTGTCTACGACATGTCGAAAGTGGTCAACCATCGTTGAATCCTCTTAAGCTTGCTATAGCACCAAGAATGCCACAACAGAGGCCCTCGCTATGCACGTAGTGAATCAGAATAGGAAATGAGGCGCTTTTTGAAAATGACACAGAAATATTCGTTGGAAGTCAAGCAAACCTCAGAAAGCAAAGGGGAGTATGTGGTAGGTCATTGAAACGGATAAAGAGTTTGGAAAGGAAGAGCAGAAAAAATTCCTGCCAGGTTGGATCCGAAACCACGACCTCCAGAATAGCAATCTGGTGCGCTAACCACAGTGCTAGCGGTGGGCCAATTTTTCCTTCCACTTTCTGCGGTATTTGATGTTAGTGTATTTTTGTTTCTTTGCTTGGGGTGGTAGCCACCGCTACTCATAATAGGCGGGCTGAACGGGACCTTCTTTTTAACGCCCGGGCCGTGCCTCCAGTGTCTACATGTCAAGAGTGATCAACCACCGTTGAACCCTCTTAAGCTTCCCATGGCACCAAGACTGCCAGAACAGAGGCCCTCGCTATGCATTTAGCGAATCAGAATAGGAAATGAGGGGCTCGTTGAAAATAACAAAGAAATTAAGGTTGGCCGTCAAGAAAACTTCGGAAAGCAAAGGAGAGGATGTGATAGGTCATTGAAAGAGATAAAGAATTTCGAAAGAAAGAAAGGAAGTGGAGAAAAAATGCCCGCTAGGTGGAATCGGAAACCACGACTTCAAGAATACCCGTCTGGTGCGATAACCACTACGATACCGGCGGGGCGATTTTCCCTTCCACTTTCTGGGGTATTTGTGTTTAGGTATTTTTGTTTCCTGTGCTTGGGGTGGCAGCCAGCGCCAATCTGACTACTCGGGGTGAAGGGGACCTTCTTTTTGAGCCCTCTTGGCGTGACTCCAGTGTCTACGACATGTCGAGAGTGGTCGACCAGCGTTGAACACTCTTAAGCTCCCTATTGCACCAAGCCTGCCAAAACAGAGGCCCTCGCTATAGTACTTCTAATAGTACTTCTCCCTGAGTTTTCCAATAGTGCAAGCTGTACCAACATGTCCGGAAGATGGGTCGTCGTGGCACGCTTCCAGAATTTCTTCCCGAAGGCCTGCGGGTATGACAAGAAGATAATTTGTTCTTGTTCCAGGGGTAAAATTCTTCTTCACGAGGACGAAGGTTTTCAGGCTGAATACTGGAAAGTTGCGTTGAGGGCGCTCGGCACGGTGACATTGCGTTTTTCGAGGTACTCGAGCATGACGCGTAGATGGGGTCGGCACGCTGCTGGATGGCTAGGTCGCTGTCCATCACGACTCCAAAGAACATGCTTTCTTCATCGGAGTCCGGTGCTGGCGGGCTGGCGGGGGCGCTGGACACGAAGTCGGCGTCGGAGTGTTTCCTGCCGGATTTATGGACGATTGTAATGTGGAACTCTTGCAGGCGCAAGCTGCACCACCCGAGACGACCAGAGGTGGCCTTGAAATACTTTTGTTCAGGTACTGATACTCCTATACCGGACAATATTTCGTGAAAAATGGTAAAAAGAGTGTGCTACTTCTTTAAACTACCGCATCCTTTCCCTGAATGCAATTTTTACAGCTCTTAAACTGCAAGATTCAATCACCTTACTGTACTGCATGCGTGTTGTAATGCGTTGTATAAATATTTTATATTTTCACCACCCTTAGAAAGTAATGAAAACTGAAATGTTACATTTTGTATTTTAGATATATCACAGTGAATAACGTAATTTCAATTCTTATGGGCGTATTACAGCTTCGTCTCTTAAACGTGAAAGGTTGAAAACTTTATATGGCGTGCTGATTCTACAATAGGTGCTAAACTCGTCCCACATTGCCTTCGCAGAACTTTACCATGGACCAGTTTTTTTGGCATATAGGTGAAAAGAACAATGGGCACAACATTATATGCGCTTGAAAAGCGGAATAAAAAATATGTCGCTTTTCTCAAAATTACTATGATATTATTCAATAACATAATCAAGTAATTCCCTCTTTATATATTAATACAGGTAAGGAAGTCACTACCCCCTTGATAGAAAAAATCCTATGAGCATCCAAGCGTCATCTTACGGGGCATGTTTTGGAGAAATGCGTGGGCAGCAAAAGTATACACCATAGCAACGGTATTTTAGTGCTGGTAAAATATGCTAAAATTTAGGCCAGAGTTTGGTGCGAAGCCTATGGACAATCTGGCCATGCTGCCTTCAAGGTGTAGACTTTGTTGTACTAATAAAATACCGAGTTTTTTATTATAAACAATTACATTTTCAAATGTACTCATCCAGGCTGCATCTCTTTTCAGTGTAAGGTATTTTAGCGACGTCGAAAGCGCCTTGTGACCTATGCGGAGCTATTGTTGTATATTTAGGTTGATGTACGTCTGGTATATTGCGACAAAATAATTATAGAAGTCGCGGTTAAGGCATCACGAAATGTTGTTTCTGCAATGTTCTGCATATGATAAACTTTTTTCTTGGGCTAGGAGTCCTCTCTTAGCAACGTTTCATTTTTTACAATAAAGGATTCTGTGTAGGGATGTGATTGGTCTAAAAGGCAACGTTTCAAATGTACGGTCCTCAACTGAGTCGGTTACTCCACAAACTGCAAGCAAGGTAATCCTTCAATTTTTGAAAGCGAGAAAGAAAAAAGAGAGAGAACAACTTTATTCAATCGCCTGCAGAGCGGTTTACGACGACCCTCTCACGAGAGGTTCCTCCTGGCTATGACGTGGCCTGGGCGTCATTCCGGCTGGACCCTAGTGCCTGCACCTTTGCTTCCCCGCTCGGGTCGGAGAGAGCCACCGCTCCTTCTCACGTAAGTGGGTTCGCTCGGTCGCTGCAAACCTAGGGCCTCCGAGACCTTCTAGACTGCCTGGTGTTGCACCTCGTAGTCATAAGTCCACTTCGCGGCCTCTAAGGGTGGTGGAAGCGTCGGTTCTTCTGCTGCCTTCGTCGCGTTGATTCTAAAGTCCCACATGAGATGGGTCAGCGTGGCCCGCTTACACTCACACAGTTTTCGCACATCACTGTCGTACACATTGGGCATATGCACTTCGCGAGCCCCGGGGTGATTACGTAGTCCGTCTGTAATTGTCTCTATATTACGGCCTCTTTCCGAGTCAACCTCTGTTGTGGAGGCGGCCCCGTCCGTCGACACAGTCTGTAACACCGCAGAACGTCGCTGTAGATGGGTATCGTATCCTTGGTTCCGTGGTAGTCTTCGGCGCCTGCGTCCATGTCGTCCGAGGAAACCTGGTCGCAGTTTGTCGCGCGGCATCCAAGTGCTCGTGCGACGGCGTTGGCCGTTTCGTTGTGGTTCGCGTTGCCCCCCTGACCCGCCGCGGTTCTACCCATGTGGGCCGGGAAACACTTGAGCTTTACACTGCCTCTACTGAAGGTGCCGTTGGCTTCGGCCTTGCGCAGAATGCACGTGGCCTCAGTGCACACTCTGTTCTTGGCATAGGTACGTATTGCCGTTTTCGAGTCGCAGAGAACCGTCATGCACCCGGGGTCTGCTAGGGCGAGTGCCACTTCTACGTCCTCGGCCTGGTGAATTTCCATGGTGCGAACGCTCGCCGCCGTCTTTGTGTGTCCCGTCGAGGCTGTCACCACCACCTTCGCGTAAACGTCGTCCTGTTCTTAGTATCTCGCAGCATCCACGTACACTGCCCCGTTGTCGCTTGCGTGTACATCTACTAGGGCCTTTACCCGAGCGGTCCTTCGTTCCGTGTTATGTTCTGGATTCATATTCGGAGGGATCAGGCAGACGACGAGCCGTCCCCACGTTTTCTCGGGCAGCGCTTCTTCTGCTGGTTTTCCTCCCTCCTTGGGCAGGTACCCGAGGCGTCGGAGGATGTACCATCCCGTTCTGCTACCCGACAGGCGCTCAAACTGCGCCCGTCTATTGTGCTTCCGCGATTTCGTAGAGGGTGTTGTGCACCCCCAGCGCCGCGAGCTTGTCCGTGTTCGTACTTCTGATGAGGCCGAGAGCCGTCTTGTACGCCTTGCGTATGGTCGCCTCGATCTTGGCTTTCTCGCACGCCCTCTAGTTGTGATACGTAGTGACATACGCGACGTGGCTTATGACGAAAGACTGGACAGGCCTCACCACATTCTTGTCCTTGACTCCCCTTCTGTTGTAGATTGGCTGGACAAGGTGCATGGCCGCGTCGGCTTTCATGGTCAGCCTGGTTACCGCAGTGCCGTTGACCCTCGTTCGTTCGAGAAGCAAGCCCAGCACGCTGATTTGGTCGACTTCCGGGATGGCCTGTCTGTTTGCCGTGTGTAAGACGATGCTTGACTGTCGTCTCTTTTCCGTTTCCTAAGGCCGTTAGGTGGGAGTATCAGCAACACCGACTTGGTTGGAGAGGAGACGAGGCCCGAACCGTCGAGCTGTCCTTGGATTCTGTTTAAACCTTCTTGAAAAGCGGTCTCGATGTGTCCGTCGCTGCCTCCCGGGCCCCACAGCGGGCCGCCTTCGGCGTAGCTTTCCACCACCCTTTCCAACCGATTGGCCATGCCGATCGCCACCAGGTTGAACAGCAGCGGGAAATTGACCAAGCTCTGCAGCGTGCCGACGCTGCCGAGCTTCTTTTCGGGCAGCTGGGTGCAGGTCTCCCGCACAGATCTTGGTCGTTCTCTTTGTCAAGAAGTCCGTAATTTAGTCGTACGACTGTCGTCCCATATTGAGTTCAGAGACTTCCCCTCGTATTGCCGAGTGTCGGACATTGTTGAAGGCGCTCTGCAGGTCCAGGCCAAGCACCGCTCTCTTGTCTCCGGTCGCCGTGTCGTCGTCAAGGATCTTGTGTTTAAGCAGGATCGTGGCGTCCTGCGTGCTCAGATTATTTCTGAATCCTGTGAGGGAGTTTGGGTAGAGCTCTGCGTCTTCTTAGGTAGCGTTGCCACCGGTTCATAAGGATGTGCACAAGCACCTTTCCTACGCACAAGAGCGAGATCGGGTCAAGTGTCTCTATACTCGCGGGGCCTGCTGGGGTTTCGGATTAGAATCGTCTTGGCTGTCTTCCACTGCTTTGGGAGTTCGCCTGCGCGCCAGCACTTGTTGAAGTAGCCCGTCAGCACCTCCACTGCCGCGTCGTTTACGTTCCTAGCGCCATGTTGGTGACCCTGTCAGGTCCCGCCGGCGACATTCTTTTGAGGTTCTGGAGCTCGCCGCGCACTTCCCAGGGTTCTATGTCCTCGTCTAGCTCCGCGTTCTCCTCTCTGAGCTGACCCGGGTGGTCCTCGGTTCGGGTGGTCCGGATAGTACTTGGCGTTCAGTGTTTTCTTTACTTCGTCCTCTTCCAGTTCCTTGACGGCCCTGTGGAGCGTACGGGCAAGGTTGTTGTGTTGGGTACTCTTGGTCGCGGTCTTGTCCAGGAGGTGTCCAAGCATGTTCCACGCCTTCCGCACGTGCTTCACGCCGTCCGCCGCGTTACATGCGTGGTTCCAGTGCTGGGCGCACATCACTCTGCAGTGCTTTTCTATCTATTTGTTGAGTTCGGTGATCCGTTTCCTCAGCCGAAGGTTGGTGCGTTGCTTGATCGAGCGGGCCTTCAGTGAGATCTTGGCTTCCAGAAGGTGCGGCAAACTGCTCTCCATCTTATCGATGCCATCGTCTGTTTCTATTTGTTGATTAGCATCGTCCACCGTCTCCGTGAGGGCAGTGGTTCACTCTTATATGTCTTCTCTGTCGACGTGCGTTTAGGGTAGCGCACTGCGAAACGCCTTCCTGTCCTTGAGCTTGTGCGTTTTTTGCTTTAGTTGTTGCGGCCGCCGAGCGGGATTCGGACCTCCAATTTGATGTGGTCGCTGCTAAGGTCTTCTCCCGTGATGCGCCAATGCGGTTCACGCGAGCGCGTGTCCCTACCTTGACGAACGTCACGTCCGGGGTGTTATCCATCGCCACGGACGTACTGGTTCTTGTGGATTGCGACAGGCCCGTCGTCAGGTTGAAGCCCACGTATATAGCGTCCAGGAATATTTCGACTCCCTAACTGCCGTTCTGGCGTGTCCCCAGGCCTGGTTCGGGGTGTTGAATTAGCCGGATACCACTCGCGTGTTCCCGCCTGCCAGCCGGGCCGCCTTGTGCACAAAGGTCTTGACGTGCTGCTGGTGGTGCAGCGGGTTACTGTATACGTTCACCACAAATGCGCTTTCCTTCTTCCTTTTACCCGTAAGGACCTCGACCATGCAGTGCTCCGCCGTGCTGTTAGTCAGGAGCGTGTGGTCGACGAAGGTGATCCCCCTCCGAACCAGAATGCACGTACCTCTGTCTGTGCTCCGTTTGCCGTTGAGCACCACGCTGTTTTCCGTAATAGGTTCTACGTGGGTATGCCCCGCCCGGGGCACCTTGAGTAATCTTGGTGACGGTGTTGGAGACACCGCGGACCCCGAGTCCCCATACTCACGCTGTAACCGACTGTGGTAATGAGTCTTAAGGTGAAGGGTAGAAAGCTCAAACGGAGGCCGTCGGAGCCCAGGCCAAGCTCGAGCGGATGGGCTCCCTGTCTGTTTACAGGCAGGGAGCTCCAGGACCTCTTCAGCTATCAGTCTAAGGCTGAAGAAGAAAGTACCCCCGTCCCCTGCTTTACACATGCTCTAAGGTTTTTCAAAATTCCCAAAACGCAATGATCGGCCCCCCAAGAGGGGACGCTCCGAAGTGTCATATCCACCCCTTCCGACCATGACAACCCCAAAATCGACAACCCACATTTCTTGCTAATTGAATCTCTTGAAGGAAGCAGGCCTATTGCTTCACCGTCGGTGTTCCTGCATTCGATGTTCTTAGACAGTATTATAGGAGAATATTACAAAGCTAAGAAGCAAAGAACCGGCGAGATCTCGGTAGAGGTGCACAATCAACAGCAGGCCACGAAACTCCTGAAGCAGACATGAATTGCCGATCTCGACGTCAAGGTCACGCCCCACCGCAGCCTCAACAGCTCCCAGGGCGTGATCTCAGAGCCAGATCTAGCAAACGGGACAGAGGCCGATCTTCTGGAAGTCCTGAAAAGTGAAGGTGTGATGGTTGTCAGGCGCATAACCATAAGAAGAGGCGATCAGGTAATACCCACAAAACATATCATCCTAACATTTGATCGTTCTCTCCTTCCAGACCGCATCAATGCTGCGTTCGTCCGGTGCTCCGTCCGAGCATACATCCCGAACCCGCGGCGCTGTTTCGAGTGCCAGCGGTTCGGGCATGGTACTAACTCCTGTCGGGGTGAAAAAACCTGTGCCAAGTGTGCCCAACATGACCATCCCACAGATAATTGTAGTTCACAACAACTCCTCTGCATTAACGGTCAGGGCCAACACGCGGCGTACTCCTGAAAATGCGAGAAGTTGCAGCTAGAAAAGAAAATAATAAACATCAAGGTCACAGAGAACATCATCTTCCCAGAGGCGCGAAAGTGGTTCGCCTCTTTCCCCCCGTGGAGGTACGTTGATTCTGCTCGCTTGGGGGCGGAGCGGCGTTTGGTTTCGGCAGGGACCCAGTACCGATACTCGGACCTGGTCCCGCCTGCGCTGCCCCCTGGATGTCTACGGGCAGCCCAACCCACCACCACGCCGCTCGCTGAGTCAGCAGCGGCTGTTGTGGCATCCACGTCCGTGGGGATGCTGGTGCACCCTCTGCTTCCTCCTCTTCACCGGCCCGAAGCACACGCGAAGGCCCAGAGGAGACGGAGACGGAGGAAACCGCAGCAGTTCCCCCCTCCGCCGCACTGCCTGTGCAACCCGGGGTGCTCCTGACGCCCTCGGTGGTCGCGGCCAAAACGAAGGGTGCCAAGTCCGGGGGGTCAGGTACGCCGGGTACCCCTTACAAATCCGATGATGAGGTGGATGTGGTACCTTTCCTGTCTGTTTTGCAGCGAAAGGAGCGGGTCCCTCCATCTAAACCTCAAGAGAAGGTAAAGAAACCCCTTCCAAGATTCCAAGCCCATAAAGACCCTACATAAATAGTCACACTCCAGTAGCTCTAATACTTCATAATGGAAAAACAAAGTATCGTTCAATAGAACTGCAGAGGCCTTGTAAATAATCTTAACGACATGTATGAGATTCTGCATGCTAATCAGCCAAGTGTAATGTGTGTTAAGGAAGCACACCTGAATTCTAAGAACACAAACTTCTTGAATAGTTACTTGGTATACAGAAAGAACAGGCTTGGCTGCACACACTCTTCTGGTGGTGTGGCCATAATCACCCGCAAATCCTTAGCATGCCACCCAGTCACCTTGAACACTGTCCTTGAGGCTGTAGCCATCCGTACAATACTATTTAGTAGGTTGATAACGGTATGCTCCGTTTACATCCCTCCTCATCTTGCACTTTCGAGTTCTGACTTTGAGGCGCTGGTCGACCAGCTGCCCGAACCATACATCCCTACAGGCGACCCTAATGCTCACAACTTTCTTTGGGGCTCTTCTCGCACGGATGCCTGATGTCGCCTGTTAGAAAAATTCCTTACATCTTCAGGAGCATCCCTTTTCAACAATACACAGCCTACATACTATACATAGGACACAACACATACACGCATCTTGACTTGGCTATTTGTTCTGCAATTCTCTTTCCATGTCTTGAGAGGGGTGTTGGAACTCACCCATATGGTAGTGACCACTTCCCCAGTTCACTATCATATAGGGGTAAAGGCCCAAGCAGTTCATGTTCCAATAATAGGTTCAATGATGCAAGAGCTAACTGGAATACATTTACAGAGACATCCAAACTACACCACACAACTATTAAACACATACACATTGGAGAAGCTTCCACCCTACTCACGGCGCACATCATCGACGCTGCCGAAAAGTCTATTCCTCACGCCTCTGGTACCCCGCATAACCAGCAAAGGCCGTGGTGGAATGAGGACTGTAGGCGGGCGCGAGAGGCCCAGTACAAGGCGCGGGGTATCCTCCGTCGGTACCCCACGTCGGGAAATCTCCTCTTGTTCAAACGGGCCAAGGCGTTAGCAAAACGTGCGCGCCGTGAGGCAAAACGAGAGAGGTGGCACTCCTTGACATTTATAAACTCGTACACCGACACTCACAAAGTCTGCACACGAATACGTAAACTCAAAGGACAACAGACACACAGCCTTCCCCTGGTTAGCACAACAGGGGACCCACTCGAAGACCAGGCTAACACACTTGCACAACACTTCGAACACGTGTCCAGCTCAGCACACTACAGAAACACTTTTATGAAACGCAAAACATCTGTAGAAAAGAAGTCCCTGCGTGATATCAACAAGTTCTCTACAATCAACAATCAACATTAACAATCAACAATCAACAATCTCAACAATCAACAATCAACAATCTCTTTTTTCAATTCTTGAGCTGAAGGCTGCTATGACAACATGTAAACCTTCAGCTCCAGGTGCAGACAAAATGACAAAATCACATATACTATGATACAACATCCACTCTCAGGCACCCTTGAAACACTTCTGCATCTATTCCATACTATATGGCTTTCGGGGCACATTCCTCGCTCTTGGAGGGGGGTCATAGTTGTGGCTTTCCTGAAGGAAGGGAAGGACCCTTCCTCTCCCGCTAGCTAAAGGCCTATCGCACTTACAAGCTGCCTGTGCAAGCTCCTCGAGAAGATGATAAACAAGAGGCTCGTGTACTTTTTTGAGTACAATGGTCTTCTCCAGAGATGCAAGGCAGGCTTCAGGGCAGGGCAGTGCACCAACAACCAACTCGTCGTGCTCGGGTTATATATAAAGGATGCTTTCCTCCACAAACAATATTGTATGACGGTATTCTTTGATCTGGAAAAAGCGTACGATACAGCGTGGCGGTATGGTATCCTAAGCGACCTGAAGTCCTTCGGTATGTCGGGTAACATGATCAACACACTTGCCAGCTACTTGTCTCAAAGAACCTTTCGTGTACGAGTTGGAACTGCACTCTCTAGGGTTCATGTGCAGGAAAATGGAGTGGCACAAGGTGGACTTTTAAGTTGCACCCTTTTTATTGTGAAAATGAATTCCTTTAGGAAGGCCCTGCCACCGTCGATTTCCTGTCAATCTATGTAGACGACGTGCAACTCTCCTTTAAATCCTGTAACTTGTCTGTCTGTGAGCGCCAGGTCCAGCTTTGTGTTAACAAGCTAGCTGGCTGGGCACATAGGAATGGTTTTAAATTTAATCCCGGGAAGTGCCCTTGTGTTTTGTTTTCCAAATGGCGTGGCATCCGGCCAGATCCAGACATTCACCTCAATGGTGTCTCGATTCCTGTCAAAAAGGAACATACGTTTTTAGGCATAATCTTCGATAAAAAGCTCACGTTTATCCCACACATATAACAACTAAAACATAAATGCTTAAAGACAATGACTATCCTGAAGGTTCTCTCGCACATTTCTTTTGGCGCTGACAAACAACTTTTTTACGTGTTTTTACCAGCTTGATAGGTTCACGATTGGACTATGGTCCAATTGAAACCTACAACGTCAGCGAGCATACACAAACTATCCTTTATGCTTATTAAAATATCGTCCATACCACACCATCCTTTTAAATCAGTTTTTCATGATACATCCATGACTGAACTCCTTTTAAATCGACCTTCGTTATCGGCGCCCTTATCTTACAGAGTTAGAGAAGAAGCGTCAGAGCTTGCTGTCTCTTTTTTAGATACAATCCAAACCTCACTAACAGGTTTATAGCACCATGGCATCTTCGCCCTGTATCATGTGACACATCAATCACACATGTAGATAAAAACCGAGCTCCCACATGTGCAATTCTGCACAACTTCTTGTATTTGCAGCACAAGTACCAATGTTCTGAATTTTATACGGACGCCTCTAAAACTTCCAGCTCGGTGTCCTGCGCGGCGCAAGGGCCCGGCCTTAGTGTCACTAGAACTCTTAACAGAAATACAAATATCTTTACTGCAGAGGCTTATGGTGTACTTCTGGTTGTTAATCATATCCTTCAAAGCCACATCCCACAATCCATTATATATACAGATTCTCTCAGTGTTGTGCGGGCGTTGTCGTCAACGAAGTCTTCAAAAAATCACGTTATAAATTTAACAGTCAAGGGTATTATGTCTGTGTATGTACGCAAATTTGAACTGGTTCTTTGCTTGGTCCCTGGCCACTGTGGTATAGCCGGGAACGAAGAGCGGACCGAATGGCTGCTGCTGCTACACTCTGGAATACAGTAGACATAACCACATTACCCTACACCGACGTGAAACCACACATCAGACAACCACTTCACAAAACATGGCAAACACACTGGAGTGAACAAACAGACAACAAGTTACACGTAATAAAACCTC
This sequence comes from Haemaphysalis longicornis, assembly GCF_048455015.1. Taxonomy (NCBI): domain Eukaryota; kingdom Metazoa; phylum Arthropoda; class Arachnida; order Ixodida; family Ixodidae; genus Haemaphysalis; species Haemaphysalis longicornis. Next base: position 6,345,625 of record NW_027526266.1, on the reverse strand, counting down.
ACTTGGGACCATACACCACCGACACACGCAATAGATACTCTGAAGTCGCCTTGGCCAGATTACGGATAGGGCACACACATGCAACGCACTCGCACCTTCTTACTGCATCTCCAAGACCTCTGTGCAGCAGGTGCGGAGAGGACCTATCCCTAGTGCACATACTAATCACATGCAAGGCACTTCACACAACACGACACAAACACTTCAGAGAACTTTACAGACAACATATCCCACTACATCCATCGCTGTTTCTAGGTGACGATGCCAGTGTTTCTGTGAAACGTGTGTTTGAGTATTTGTCAGCCGTTAAGTTTTTAAACCTCATTTCCTATCACGCATATTCAAAGCTGGCCCTATACACCAGCCATCACCATTATCTCTAACTGGTTTTATTATGTTCGGTTGACACGTTTTTTTTACCTACCTTTTTGTGGTAACCACTTCACTTCAATGAATAAACTTTTCTCTGGCGCTCTTTGCCCTTATTCGGCCTTGTGCCATAAAAACCCAACCATCGTCATCATGTTGTGCGGGCAATATCGCCGACAAAGTCTTCGAAAAATGTTGTTGTAAATCTGATCGTCAATGGTATTATGTCTTTGTATGTCCACAAATTTGAACTGGTCCTTTGCTGGATCCCTGGCCACTGTGGTATAGCCGGGAGTGGAGCCACGGATCAAATGGCGGCTGCTGCTACACTCTTGATCACAATACACATAACCACAATACCCGACACCGGGCTGAAGCCACACACCAAACGCTACCTCCTTCAATACTCTTGATCTTATCCTCACTTCCGAGCCTGAAAAGGTTTGTAAGAAGGCGTTCTTGCTTGGTTTGAGTGACCATTCAGTGATCCATGGTATCTACCTTTGCCAACTGACAAGCTCGTCAAAGATAACAAAAACGATAACATTGTATAACAAACGAGGGTATTCCACCCTAAACAATGAATTCGCAGAAGTCGCTGGTTGCCTGCTAGCGGAGTTTTAACAGCGCACTCTCGAGACTAATTTGTTGCTCTTCTAAACTAAAATTCATGACCTGTTAATAAAATAAGTGCCTGCCATTGCCGTCACCGAAAAACACATCCCCGTGGTTTACTACCACGCTTAAACGACACAACAATGAAAAGAAAACACTTTTTAAATCGGGAAAACGATCTCATAAGATTTGTGCATAGAACAACTACTACGCTGAGGGAAAGCCATTCAGTGCGGAGCCTATGAAAGAAAAATGTTCTTTTTATTAACAGACTTTGCTGGCTATGCTGACGAATAAGCCGAAGAAATTTTGGATTGTTATCAACCCCCACTATTCCCAACCACTAACATTGTTTGATAATCATAACCTCACGATCTCCGACAATGAACCCGCCGAACATCTTAATCATTTTTTCACTTCCAAGTTCACTATTGAACGTAACGGCACCTTACTTTCATTCCATCCTCGTGATTTCAACATAATGCCGGACATCACGTTTTATCTAGAGGGCGTTTGTAAATTAATTAGCTCATTAAAACTTACATCTTCTTGTGGCGCCGATGGCATGAAGGCTAAAATGTTAAAAAACACATAACCCATTGTCAGTGTAAAATTATGGCATATTTTTCAGCAATCACTGTCATCAGGAGTGGTGCCGGAATGGTGCAGCAATGGGTACGATTGTTCCAGTCCCTTAAAAGGGCCCTACATCCCAGCTTAGCAGCTATCGTCCCATCTCGCTGACTAGCATTTGCTCTGTACTAATGGAACATGTGATTTACTCCAACTTCATCACGTTCTTAACCGCTACAACTTCTTTCATCATAGTCGGCTTAGGGTTTGCCCAGAATTAGCCTGCGACACGCAACTTGCTTCATTTTACAATGACATCAGTTCAAGCGTTGACCTGAATATACTCACCGATATTCGCTTTTGAGACTTCAAAAAAGCATTTGACAAAGTTCCGCATCAACGGCTGCTCCTCAAACGTTCTTGCTTAACAATCGATACATCGACATTCAATTGGAGCCGTAGTTTTCTAACCAATCGGCAACAATTTGTGTACGCTAGCAACCATTCATCTAACCACCTTCCGTAATCTCTCGTATCTGACAGGGCACAGCACTCGGACCCCAACTTTTCCTAATTTATATAAATGACCTTCCAGCTAAGATTTCATTAAATATTCAACTGTTTGTAGATGATTGCGTCGTGTACACACCAATAGAAAACCGCACTGATATCGCTATGCTTTAAAACGACCCTAACCTCATTACAACCTAGTGTAACGACTGGCTAATGTTTTGAAACGTAAATAAGACATCACTAATATCACTCCATCGTAGGCAACATTACCGCAAGCGACTTCCACCATTTCCGGCTTCATACTCTTAACCACCGAATCCCATAAATACCTCCGCGTAACAGTCTCAAGCAACCTCACCTGCTCCACTTACGTTAACAATGTAGCATACTCCGCTAATCGTGCGATGGGTTTACTTCGTAGGACTTTAAAACTTGCTCCCTCATCAGTGAAGTTGTTAGATTATACCACATTTTTTCCCCTAAATTAGCGTCCGCATACTCGGCTTGGGACCCTCATCAATCTAATCTATCTAACTTGCTCAAATCTGTACAAAATCGCGAAGCCCGGTTCATCTACTCTGTGTACTTTTATATTTCAAGCGTTTCCGAACCCAAAGTTCGTGGCCACCTCAACAACCTAGAATCACCTCGCCATATATCTCGACTTTGTCTTTTTCACAAATTTTATCACGCTCCTTTTAAAGTTGCAGCCACCTTCTCTGCTCAATGATTATCCAGCCGTTCAAACCATCACCGAGCAATTTATCCGGCGCCAGCACAAACTACTGGTCATCTTCGCTCCTTTTTTGTTGCAACCGCCCAGCACTCGAACAACTTGCCTGCCTTCAACATGTACCACTCCGACCAACATCTATTCAAGACCATGGTTGAATCACTAATCTGTTGCAATTATGCCCACCCCTCATCTAAAAACCCGACTGGAGCCTTTGCGGTGTAATACAGAAATAAAAGCACAATTTGGACCACACGCTACCGACCCACGCAATCGATACACAGAAGTCCCCTTGGCTAGATTACGGATAGGGCACACAAACGCAACACACTAGCACCTTCTCACTTGATCTCCAAGACCTCTGTGCAGCTGGTTGGGAGAGGCCCTATCCGTGATCCTCATCGTCGTGCAATGCAAGATACTAGAAACAACACGACACAAACTGTTCGCACAACTATACACACAACACATCCCGCTACACCCATCGTACTTCTTAGGAGACGACGCCATAATTACCCACACGTGTTCTTTTAAATTTCTTAGCAACGTCCAGTTGATATGCCTCATGTCTTACCATGAATATTGACACTCTGTCTCTTTACACCAGTCATTTACATTGTTTTGTAGCGTAAGCTACACTGGCCGAGGTTGAGCAGTTTCGCGTGTTCCGTGAAGGGCCGTGTGTTCCGTGAATGCTGGCTGGCACGCAACCTGCCAGGCAGCATATCGCGTATAACCAACAAAGCGACATTCCAAAGCAAAGTAGGTGCGAGACATAATGAAAGACAATATTCAGCCATCCAATACTCTCCGAACCGCACCTGTGCTGGTTTTTAAAACGAAATATGGCACGCTGCGACTTTGCGTCAACCATAGGCGGCTTAATAAAATACCAAAACATTTTCAGTATGTATCACAACGAATTGACGACACCCTCAATCGTCTTCGCCACCCCTGTAATTTTTTTAATAGATCTGAAGAGTGGATATTGGCAGATGAAAGTGTAAGAGCGAGGTCGTGAAAAACACGGCGTTTTCACACTGGACGAACTTTCGGGCTCTCTACGGCGCCAGCAAATTTACAGCGAATAATAAACTCTGTGCTCGCCGGCCTAAAATGCCACAGTTCTCTCTTGTCTTAAGACGATGTCGCCATCTTTTTTCGCACCTTTGAAGAACTCCTAAGGCACCTTCAAATTGTCCCACAATCTTTCAAGACCATCGGTCTCCAGCTCAAACCAAAGAAATGCCTATTCGCCTACGACGAACTTGGTTTTCGGACAACAGAATCTTTAAACCTAGATTTGTGTAAACAACATTGATAATTTTCTGGGAAGGAACAAATCAGGAAGACGTAGTGTTTATTACATTCTTCTGACTACCTACAAGAAAAAAAAGTATTTTCGAATTGCATAAAATTATCTTTTCTCTATATGTGTCTTCTCTCTTGATTGAAGAAGTAATGTTTTGAAGTTTTTTTAAGTCACAAAGTTTTGAATGCGGATACAAGGATGACCACGGCTATATCGTTTATAAGTGTTCCAGCAGAAGACGCCGTAAAACCACGTTTCTTGATGGGGAGTCATAATACCAGCACATAAGGTTTGCATAAAAATACCCGTTAACTAAGGAAAATTCTTAAAATACCTGTAAATTCACAACACTACTTGAACGGCGATACATACACACAAAATCGTCAACTGAAGAAAACAACCTAGCGGCAAAGCCCTGAAACCAACCTAAAGATCACTCAGTCTTGCTCAGACAAAATGTGGGGACTTAATAACTCACGTGAATTGACCAGGGTCTGTCACTACAGTAACACAGTTTTTCTGTGCGCGTATTGTAAAACAATTAAAATGAATCGCTCTCCGCAAGATAAACCTGGACAAAAGGCCGAAAAATACGGTGATAGGGTAAATGCATTCACGGTTGTCTTGTATTCAAGCGAAAGCAGAAAAAAATTGAACAGGGCGTCCTATATTCCATTCCTCTATCCCGCAAAAAGGTTGTACATCGGCCAGAGAGGCCGACGTATTAATGAATAAATTCGCGAACACCGCACGTGTCTCAACAAAGCTTGGGGCAGACTTGGTGGAACATGTGTTTGAATGCCGTTGCAGCCCGTATCTGAAAAGCGTGTCCACCGCAGTGTTGCGGAATGGGCATCCCCATTCCATTCCAATGCCATTCGTAGGAATTTCAACTTGTCATGATTCCATTCCTTTCAATTCCTTAGAATTGCAAGAGTTTGCCCATTCCGATTCTTGGAATGGATGGGAAGTTCAATTCCATTCCTTCAATTCCTCAACTTATAAACTGCGTCATGTGCTCCATCGAGTTTCCGAGGAACGCACCATGGATGTGACGTCATACGAGTTGAAAACGTCAAAATTTTGAAAAATGTGTCACTTGTCACTCAAAAGGTGAGGTGATAGAAGGTTGGTTACATATCTTGTGCAGAACAACTATCCAATGCAAAACATTACCGTCCCTTCCTAACGAAACTAGAGGGAAGCGCGAAAGTTAAAAGAGCGTCTAACATTCGCGAAATGTGCGTCTAACCGACCATCAAACCTTCAAACACCGAAACCGCAAGTGAAGAACGAACTAATCCGACAATTTTTCTCGCACTAAGTAAACGCAACTACGAACGATCTAAATGTACACCGTTACGTGGTTTATGAGATAAAGGTGTACTAATGCACTCTTTCTTCATTATCGATGCATGTGTTGTCTTCCCTGGAACTGTTCGTCTTTTGCGATTTTAAAGTTAGCGTTTTGACACAATGGAGTCCCAATTTTAGAAAGACAGAGAGAGAGAGAGAGAGAGAGAGAGAGAAAGACAAGACTAAGGTGCGGTCCCCGGTTTCACGATCGCGCCGTATGTGTAGACACCTTATCAAAGCTTTTCGATCGAGCAGCCGGTCTAAGGGGGAATGTATCACTTGCTTGACAATCCCTATAAAATAGTTAACGCTTTAGAAAGGGGAAGTGCCACACTGCCCCTTTTTGCGAAATAAGTAGGAAGATCCCACTACTTATCACAGCATTTGCATGTTAGCATGTTTTAACGGCTTGTTGACGGAGGAAGCAGCAGCCATTATGCTGATGTACCCTTTTTCCATTTTTTTGCACAGCCCGTGGCGTGCTATGTGCTTTGCGTACCGTCACACCAGAGTAATTAGTATGCTGTGGATAACCCACAGGCATGTCGCGCGGAGCCTGCTCATATGTACACGCATTTGAAATGCTTTATTGAATGATTTCAAGCAAATGTACAGCATTTATCACTAATGCTACTGTACTAACGCCAGAGACGGGAGAGCAGCTGCGCAGAACACCGTTAACAGTCTTTGCATTCAACGAAAGTCACCACCACTTTCACGTTGACCTCTATTGCGCTTCTCATTGCCCTGGCACTACCTCAGCCCAGTGAGTTCAATACAGGACATTATTTATGACCCCCTCATTTAAAGTGGAGCCCTGTCAAAATAAAGAAGTATGGTCACGCAGATTGTTTCCATGAACGTGCAACCAATATAAACCTGATAAAAGTATTGAAAAAAACCTTCCTACCTAAATAGTGAAGGTGCTTCATTTCTCAAGCCTACAACTAAGGTTGCAGTATTCAGGTATGTTTTTACCCAGGTAAAAAGGCCACGTGCACAGAAACACAGTAACGAAACCACAAAGAAGTTTTGCACAACTGGAGCTGAGGTAAAGCATGGAGTGGCAATGTGAGACCTGTCAGAGCACTCGCAAAACAGGGCGCTATTGTAGCCGGAACTGTTGGAAACAAACGCGTTTCGGCAGCTGTGTGTTCAGCATTGTCTTATATATTATCTAGTGTAATGGTATATCCCACCTGCCCACAACCGTAGCCGCCGTAGCAGAGCGTGCTCGCTTATTACGCTTATGGAACGTGTCGGGCACGCATATCCCTCACCCACATCTCTTTGCTGTCTTGGTTTTTATTTGCTGGAGTCCCGCGGAGCCGCTGCAAAACACGGGCAGACGGTCGGCAGGTTGGCGCCGTATTCCCGCGTGATGCTGGCCAGGTTGATTCACAAGCTACGAGGCTATTCATTGAGCCCCGGGAACGGAAGGTGGGAGGAGAACGTGAAGCAGACTCGTTGTTTCATGTTTCATGCGCGAACGTTTTATAGCGTTAGCTCCAAGATTTTGCAGCATCAGCTTGCGCTGACAAACACCACGGCATCGGATGCGCGCCTTTCCTTTCTCCTCTCTACCCCCTCCCCCCCCCCCCCCTGCTGTCTGATGCTATTCGCCGCCTGCTGGCCTGGCGACACGGCAGATGCCACTGAGAGAGACACCGGTTTTCCACAGGAGCCACGGGCAGTTGTAAAGAGAACACTTTCCCTCAAAAAGCCCGCCAAAACACCCAGCTGACCTAACGTCGCAACCAGCCAGGTGCGCTTTCTCCGCTCGAAGTTAGCTTTCACAGGCGCTGCGGCAGGCTACGTGGATACAGTTACTCGAGATACCGCTTAGCGATCTCGTTATTGTCATCGGTGCTACCTTTGAGATATACGGACGCAGTCGTCGCCACATACTAATTACGCAGCCGGAAAGTGCCAGCAATGTTGACGCCATCTTTAAAAATCCACATTAAATTTCCCATTCCATTCCGGGAAAAGGCGCTTAATTCCCTTCCTATTCAATTCTTTCAAGCGTCGTCCTCATTCTATTCCCATTTCATTCCGGCATGTCGAAAAAATGGAATGCATACGGAGTCAATTCAATTCCGGAGTGGTAACTCCGCAACACTATCCACAGTGGGGCGTGGTGCGACGTAGCAGGAGCGGGAGATCATCCAAGCATTCTTAATATATACGGAAAGGTAAAATGTGTCAGTAAACCCTCTGTAGTAATAACCGAAAAAGAAATTGCTTTCCTTTTGGACTGCACCAAGGGTAAGAGATAGGGTTTTGTGCCTTGCTTGTCTCCTTGTTGAGTAGGGTGTGTCTTTACTGCGCTTGCGAAAGCGAAGGAAATTTGTATGTAGCCAGGGCTGTCCGTTTCCAATAAATCAGTTTCAAGTCCAGCATTGTCCGTGTCTATACTCTCCCCATGTCTAGCGTCTTAACACTGGTTCTCTTTTCAAAGATTATAAATCAGCTGGCCAAGCTTTCCACCTTAGACAAATATTTTAGCTAAATTTCGTTTTGGTGCCAAAAACAAGATAACCAGTTTTATTTTCATTTATTTATTTCCACCTTAAAGGCCCGAGGGCATTACACAAGGGGGGGCTCTTGGCCGAGGTATACAGCATATGAACAACAAACGAGGGTAGAAAAAAAGGAAGGCAAAAAAATTAATTACAAGATAACAGAGGTAAAACACAACTCCTAGAAGGGAACAATATTTCACATGTTTTAAACAGACTTTAATCACAGAAGGATTGATAGCGTAGCAATTTGACAGTTTAGCTTGTCACGAAATGTTTTTCGGTTAGTACATGAGGCGATATCATCCGGCAATGTATTCAACATAGCTATAGAACGAGGAAAAAAGGACGAGTTCATTGATGACGTATGGCAAGTGATTCGGGCAATAGGATGATTGTGATTCAAACGGGGTGACGTTCGTGGCGGCAGTATCAATAAAGCGTGTCTTGATTTAGGGGGGTAATAGAAAGCATGAAGAAGGCAAAGGCGAGAGATAATTCGACGAGATGCAAGCTTGGGAATAATACCGAGGGTTTGTTTGAGTAATGTGACACTTGCTTCGTTAGAGTACTGTGACGTGATAAAACGAGTTGCGCGGTTTCGAATTGATTCCAAATAGTTAGAAAGATATGACTGCGAAGGATTCCAAATGGATGATGCGTATTCAAGCTTAGGGCGAACGAATGTTAGGTATGCCAGCTTTTTAATATCGGATGATGCAGACTGAAGATTTCGGCGCAGGAATCCAAGTGTGCGGGAAGCATCAGAGCAGATGAATTCAATGTGTGGTACCCAGAGTAGAGATGACGTAAGGTGCACACCGAGGTACTTGTACTTTTCAGTCCTATCAATCACTGTTGATTTCATGCTATATGAATGCTCGGTTATGTTGTGCTTTCGAGAAAATGACATGACTTTACATTTAGCAAGGTTAAGAGGCATCAGCGCTTTATCGCACCATGAAGAAATAGAGTCGAGATCATGCTGCAGGGTGCTGTTATCGCTGGAGCTTTGGGTAGGGTTATATATGACGCAGTCGTCGGCAAACAACCTGAATTTTGTTTTAATATTAGTCGATAAATCATTTATGTAAATTAGAAAGAGCAGAGGAGACAGACATGCGCCTTGGGGTACTGCCCAACTATTAGCAATTGTCTGGACGTGGTTGCGCAAACCTGGCTGGGCACTTGTCCAGCACAGTACCCGACACTTGGCTGGGCACTGTGCGGATTGTTGTTGTGGCCACTGGTTTTACGACATGAAGCTGCTTTTCAGAGCTACGATCGAGATTCCTAACAAAGGAGCGTGACTTGGTAAGCAAACAAAGATGAACAAATAGGCTCAGGGACTGTTTGCTCTTCGAAGCTATGCAGATTTGCAATGGACTCCTGCGCATGAAGTTGGGTCATGGCAGTGTACACAACCTTTAGGCCCTGGTGGTGTCAATTGACGTCTTCACGAGAATGTTCCTCTCATGTATGAAGAACGCAACGAAAACTACCAGTTTTTGGGTAAAGTGGTCTTCAAATATACCTATTACTATAGACGTCGCCGTTGTTGCGTCTCAGTGGGGCTGGGCGCTACAAAGAAGGAGCTCCAGTGAAGACAAAATTCTCACATCGACACTAAAAATCGCGGTTCCTAATTTTATTCGCCTGCTTTTAAATCTTCAAAAAGAGGCACTACGAAGGTCATTGTTTGTTTGTGGGATCTTGTGGTCATAATGTTTATGAGATTGTGCGAAAAGGAGTTTTGGCTTCATAGAATATTTTATGGCAAGCTGTCCTAATTAATTGCCTCATTATTAAATCAATTGAATTGCTTACACTACTAGGTCAATTTCTTGTTTGCTAGTTATGAGGACCCAAAATTAGGAAAAGGCCTACAATAAAATTTTTGTCCTTGAAGGAAAAAAACGAGGGCGGGAAGGGTAAAGTGTTTCCCTTGTTAATAAAGCGACCAGCTGGTGCTAACCTCTGGTGTCGTGTTCCTTCCTAATCGGTGCTTTAGTTTACGCTCCATTTTTACAAATCGATATTTAGCCAGTAGATCATCTGTCAGTTTTGTTTCCCTTTATTTCTTCCTTTTGCCATTCCCGTAAGAGCGAAGCGCCGGAGGGGCTCAAGCTGTCGGCATCTCCTATCGTCTGCATCGCATATCGCTGGCACCATGTTCATAAAACTTCGGGTCACTCGTCTTCCAAGTCCACGCTAGATAGAAAAGAAAAGTGTATATCAGATAGCACTGTTTCAGAATAAGCTAACTTGACTTTAAGATTTGTGAAACGCTGTATGTCTGCTTCAGCAATCGTCAAGCTCAAGCAGACGCTGTTTGTATATGGCTTAGAGTTTGTGTTACCCTAAGGTACCCACTGGATCTCGACGCTGTGCCTGATGGGATCGGCTGGTTGCTCGAAGTAAGAAAAGGCATACTTACCTTGGTCGCGGGGTGTCGTTGATCACCGAGGACCTGCCGAAGGGTGCGGCGCGGGCATTTCACTGCGCTTACGTTGATTCCTACCGTTCCCCTAAACTGGGGCAGATGGGGCTAGTAAATTGCTTGAATCCTGTTCAACGCAAGAGAGGGCATCACCGCCTAAGTAAGCGTGGCATTGCTCTACCCACCGAGGCTTGTTCAGCACCAATAGGCGCTCGCCGTGTGCGAAGAAAAAGACTTACAACCTTTGATTACACTTATACACTGCATGCTTCGCCCCTCCCCAGGTATCCCCTCAGTGGAGATTGCCCGCGATTTCTTCTGGGTACTGTAACCTAGCTGTGATAATTACTCAGCAATAGGAGAGTTCATAGTTGCTTAAAAGGAGACAACTCTACCTACAAGATGTACAGAATTTCTCTACATTCCTGCCCTATTCCCCGTCCTTTTCGACACCGCTGTGGAAATTGTTCAAGCCGAGGGCAAGCCAAAATAAAGGACACTAATGAGATCTGCATGTACCATTGATCGGCTAAGCAGAAGGAAGGCATGTTTCGAAAGTGCAGTTTACACAGCCATAATCGGACTCAGCATACCAACATCAACGTCCCTACAAACGTGCCAGTAGCCTCGCAGGATGTAGAACACTATAGGAACATCCTTGTATTGATTATGTTATTTTACCAACCGTGACAAAAACGTGCTAACACTCAGTTTGAGGTTCTATTTGCATGCTCTATAATTACTGTGAAATAATAGTACTGGGGCACGGAGTGTTTCTTTTTGTGTGGCTGATTAGGGAAACTGCTAATTTTGTTTTGAACGGCATAGAGGCTATAGCATGAGTTTGCAAAAATTTGAAAGAACTCTAGCTTAGGCTCCAATTCTGTCCACATGGTGGCAAATTGTGCGCTTTATATTGAGTTCCATCAGCAAAGCCACTTTTTTGTTCATGAAGGAGCAATGCTGGAAGAATAATCATTGGTAGCTGTGCTTATCAAACAAAAGAAGTATATGCATTGTAGAAGGCGCGAGCGGCAGCTATATTACACGGTACAAAGTTTGGAGTTTCGATTGCCTTGCTTCGGGTTTATGAAACCGCCATAAAATCGCATCTTTTTTCCCAATAGAAACTTATGAGCCAGCCGTGTCATTTTACGTTATCATTCCCGAGCCTGGGTAAGGGAAGATGCAGTTTCCTGTTTTTTTACAAAGCTTCTTATAATCCTAAACCCTAAGTGATTCTTTTACCAGCGGGGCGGTTTTCCATGCCGTACCTTCGCTTTTGCAGAAAGAAACCCCACGGGCACCTTGAGCAAGCTTGGTGACGGTACGGGCGACAGCGCGGACCCCGAGCCCCCATACATAAGTTGCAATCAACCGTGACGATGTGTTTTAAGGTGAAGAGTAGAAAACCTAAACGGTGGCCGTCGGAGCCCAGGTGAACCTCCGGTGGATGGGCTGCCTGTATGTTTACCAGGCAGGGAGCTCCGGTGCCTCTTCAGCTATCAGGGTAACGCTGACAAAGAACGTACCCCTGTCTCCCTGCTTTTAAACTATGCCCTATGGTATTTACAACCTCCCCCCCCAAATGTAATTGGTCCCTGAAAGGGGCCGTACCGAAGCATCTTTTCCCTATTGCCATCTTCACATTTCCTGAACCGGATAATTTTTCTCGACTTCTTGTGATGAAATCGCTCAATGCAACCCTACCTCTTGCATACCAGTCAGTGTTCGTGATTGCAAAATATCTTGAAGGCATAATTGGAACATATTGCAAGTTTAAAAAACAAAGGTCTGGTGAGGTCCTTATCGAGGTAAGCGAGAACTAGCCGGCCACAAAGCTTCTAGCTGAAACTCTACTAGCTGATCTCAACGTCAGGGTCACACCCCACCGGAGCCTTAATAGCTCCCAAGGTGTGATCTCTGAGCCAGATATGTTGGAACTTATTCCCTAGAAGAGAAAGAAGTGATCGCAGATGGTAGACGAGGACGATGAGGAATGATGGCAGCGATCGGACGTGTTCTCTGTGTGATCTCATGTAAATACAGTTCTTTTCCCTTACCGGAGGCGTTGTAGTCGCGACAAGATATGTTGAACGAAACGAATGCGGATCTCCTTGCGGGCTTAAAGGATAACGGTGTCACAGCCATGAGCTGCATCACTTTCCGGAGATGCGACTACATTTCCACCAAGCACGTATACTTGACTTTCAACCGCTCCACACTCCCGCAACATCTAAATGGCGGCGTTATTCGATGCTCCATCCATTGCTACATCCCGAACCTACGGGGCTGTTTTAAGTGCCAGCGGTTCGAGCATGGTACAAACCCTTGCCGTGGCCGAACAACGTGTGCAAAATGCGTGCCGTAGGATCATACTAAGGACAATTGTCTATCCAAAACCTTCTCTGGTGTGAACTGGCGGTGGCCGCATGCGGCAGGCTCCCGCAAGTGCAAAAAATTCCAACTAGAAAAAAAGATCATAAACATCAAGGTCACTCAGAACATCACATTTTCAGAGGCGCGGTAGAGGTTCGCCTCTTTCTCGGGAAAGGTACGGTGACGCAGCTCGCCGGGGCGGCGCAGTGGCGTCTGGTTTCCACAGGGACCCTGTTCAGCAAGTATGCCCTGGTACCTCTCCCGCCCCCTCTGGGTTGCCTCAGGCAGCCCAACCCGCCACCACGCCGCTTGCTGAGGCCGCAGCAGTGGTGGTGCGAGCTGCTTCTGTCGGGACTGGTGCCGCTCCCTATCTGCCTCCCTGTCCTCCAATACATTTGAGGGTGCCGAGCGGATGGACACCGTGGGCCCAGCGTCGGCTACCACCACTACCGCACCGCCCGTGGCACCTATGGCACCCCCAACGCCATCGGCGGTGGCGGCTCAAATGAAGCTTCCCCGAAGGAGGTCAAAATCCAGGTGGCCTGGTCTGTCGGGCACCTCTCTGACATCTGACGAGGAGATGAATGTCGGGCCGTTCCAGCATCCAACGCAGCACTAGGAGCGGCCTCCGACGTCTAAGCCTACAGAAAAGCCCAAAAAGCCCAATCCCAGAGTAACAGCCCCGAAAGAATACACATGAACACACACACACACACACACACACCAGTCATTCCTAAATTTAAATAATGAAACAATAAAACATCATCCAATAGAACTGCTGAAGCCTCCTAAAAAATCTTGACGATGTGTATGAGATGCTGCATGCCAGTCGGCCAAGTATTATGTGTCTTCAATACACTTTTCTCAATTTCAAACATACAAAGTTTCTAAATTGTTACGTGGTATTCAGAAAGGACGGGGTTGGTTGCACCCACTCTTAAGGCAGTGTGGCCATTGTCACCCAAAAATCCTTAGCATGATAACCTCTCTCTTTAAACACTGTCGTTGAGACTGTAGCGATCCGAACGATAATATTTAATAGGCCTATAGCTGTATGCTCCATTTACATCTCTCCTGATTGCGCACTTCAGAGCTCCCATTTCAAGGCACTGGTTTACCAGCTACCCAAGCCATACATCCTCACAGGCGACCTTAATGCGCACAACTCTCTTTGGGGTTCCTCTAGAACGAATGCCTGAGGTCGCCTGATAAAAAAGTGTCGAACATCCTCTGGAGCATGCCTTTTCAACAAAAAACAGCCTACATACTATAACTTAGGACACAATAGGTAGTCACATCTTGACTTGGCTATTGGCTCCGCAGTTATCTTTCCATGTCTTGAGTGTGGTGTGGGCACAGACCCATATGATAGTGACCATTTCCCCACTTCATTAACATATATACTACAGAACCAAGCAGTCTATCGTCCCATAAAAGGTTTATTGAATCAAAAGCGAACTGGAGCACATTCACAGAAACATCTAAAGTACAGTACACATCCATAAAACACCTACACGTGGAGGAAGCCACCCACGTCATCACGGTCCACATCCTCTACGCTTGCCAAAAGTACATTCCCCAGGCCTCCAGTGCGTTCTGCAACCCAACGAGGCCCTGGTGGAACGAGGACTGTAGAGGGGCGCGAGAGGACCAGAACGGGGCGGGGGGTGTCCTTCGCCAGTTCCCCACGTCGGATAACCTCATCTCGTTTAAAGGGGCAAAGGCCGTTGTAAAGCATGTGCGTCTTGAGGCGAACAGGGAGAGTTGGCGCGCTTTTCTTCCATTCATTAACTCATACACAGACACTCACAAGGTATGGACAAGAATACGTAAACTAAAAAGACAGCATACACATAGCTTGCCCTGGTCAGTACAACCTGAAACACAATCCAAGACCAGGCTAAAACACTTGCACAACGCTTTCGACACGTTTCCACGTCTGCACTCTATACAAACACTTCCCTGACACTTAAAACAGCTTGTGAATAGAAGTCACTATATGGCAATAACAGGTCAAAACTTGGTTACAATTCTGAATTTACACTCTATGAGTTGAGAGGTGCTCTGATACACGTAAACTTTCAACTACAGGCCCAGATAAGATTCAGCACATAATGATACAACACCTACACTCAGAAACTCTTGAAACACTCCTTCACCTATACAATAAAATATGGGTTTTGGGGCGAATTCCGAAATCTTGGAGGGAGGCCATTGTATTGGATTTGCTGAAGGAAGGAAAGGACCCTTACACTTCTGCCGGATATGGTCCCATTGCCGTGACAAGCTCCTTGTGTAAGCTCGTCGAGAAGATCATAAACAGATGACACGTGTACTTTAATGAGTACAACGGTCTTCTCGAGGGATGTGAGGCAGGCTTCTGGGCAGGGACGATCTACAAATGACCAACTAGTAGCGCTAGAATCCTACATTAAAGATGCATGCCTACATATGCCGTACTGTATGACATTATTCCTTGATCTTTAAAAAGCGTACGCTACCACGTGGCGGTACGGCATCCTAAGCGACCTGAAGTCCTTCGGCATGTCGGGTAACATGCTCAACACAATTGCCAGCTACTTGTCTGAAAGAACCTTTATTCTTAGAGTTGGAAGTGTATTCTCAACGGTTCAAGTGCAGGAAAATAGCGTGCTGCAAGGCGGAGTTTGGAGTTTAACACTCTTTATTGTAAAAATTATTTCACTCCGAAAGGCATTGGCACCATCAATTTCATGCTAAATCAATGTAGACGACGTGCAGTTAACCTTTAAATTTTGTAACCTGTCTATCAGAGAAGCCAAGTCCAGCTTGGCGTAACAAGCTAGCTGGCTGGGCAGACAGCAATGGTTTTAAATTTATTTCCCGAAAGTGTGCTTGTGTTTTGGTTTCGAGAAGTCGTGGCATTTGGCCGGATCCGGACATCAAACTCAATGGTGTCTCAATTCCCGTCAGAAATGAGCAACCGTTTTTAGGTTTAGCCCTTGACGAAAAGCTGACATTCATGCCACATATAAAACAGCTGAAACATAAATGCTTAAAGGCAATGAATATAGTGAAGGTTCTCTCCCACTCTTCATATGGTGCTGGCAAACAACTTCTTTTACGTGTTTTACTGGCCTGATACGTTCACGATTGGACAATAGAAGTGTTGTCTATGGGTCACCAAGCAAAACATCCTTCAAAATGCTGTACCCAGTGCTTCAGCTGGGGCTCCGCCTGGCATGTGGCGCCTTCCGCACTGTCCCGCTCGAAATCCTCTATTTGGAGTGTAATAAGTGGAACCTACAATGCCAGCGAGCATACACAGGTTTCCTTTATGCTTTTAAAATTTCATTCATGCCTCATCATCCTTATAAATCAGTTTTTTATATTATATCCATGACTGAACTGCTCCTAATTCGATTATCGTTGTCTGCGCCCTTCTCTTAGAGAGTTAGCGACGAAGCGTCAGAGCTTGCTGTGTTCTTTTGAGACACTATCCAAACTTCTGTAATAGATTTTGTAGCAGCATGGCGACTCCGCCCTGTATCGTGCAACACATCTTTCACACATGTAGATAAATACCGAGCACCAACATGTGCAATTCTGCAGCACGTCTTCTATTTGCAGCTGAAGTATTTGTGCCGAATTTTATACTGACGCCTTTAAAACTGCCACCTCTGTGTCCTGCGCGGCGCATGTGCCCGAATTTAACGTCACTAGAAATCTGAATAGTATTAATAGTATCGTTACGGCAGAAGCTTATGGTGTACTTCTTTTAATCATGTACTTCGAAGCCACATCCCACAATTCAATAAATAAACATATTCCCTCAGTGTTGTGCGGGTATTGTCGTCGAAAAAGTACTCGAAAAATCCTGTTGTAAATCTGATCGTCAATTGTATTATATGTCTGTGCATGTCCACAACTTTGATCTGGTCCTTTGGTGGATCCCTGGCCACTGTGGTATACCCGGGAACGAAGCCGTGGATCTAATTACTGCTGCTGCTACAGTCTTTAATACACTAGATATAACTACATTACCCTACACCGACGTGAGGCCACACATCAGAAAACAACTTTGCAAAACATGGAAAAGTTGTTTTCTTAACTTTAAAGGGAAATTCTATTGGCGTCCGCACGTCAACATACGTACCATCTGGAAACAATGGGATCAGTTCTGGCTTTTAACGTCCTCCCTGTGTTCCTTTTTCAATGCCTTTATGTTACCTGAGATCAACGTTTTATCGGAATTTTTTCTTGGATTATGCATTTTGAATTTCCAAACATTTTCGTACACTCGCCAGGGACGGAAAGGCAGGGGTATTGCAGTATTTGTCAAAGATGCACGAACTATGCCACAGGTGCCCGTCTGTTTTACACAAGCGGAAGTTCTTGCCTTGCGTATAACCGGGGCTGACCAATTGTAGGCGCTGTTATCAGTTTACTGACCTCCATGTTGTATTGGGCGGCTGTTTCTTGCTGAACTTGATACAGCAATGCGATATTTTGCTTTATAGAACACGGCTGTCTGCGAAGTGACATTAACATTGATACCCTTCACCCTACAATGCCGTTAGTAGCAGATTATCTTGATGTTTTATCTAATGGGGCATGGAAGACTTCTTTTGTAAAAAAACACGCGAGGAATTCTTATCGGGACAGCTGGTAACGTCCTGCATTGACCATAATACCATCCGGGCAGGTGACTTTATGGCAGAATCAGCTATCGTAGAAACGAAGCTTGAAGAATATTACTTCGTCTGTTGTAGTTTAACAGAGTTGTCTAGACCACTTTTGGTAGCCCATGCTACCCAGGCAGATCGACAGACTTGTAGGTCAGTATGATTGGGCTCAATTTTAAGCACCGTGTCTCCAACCCAGATTTACGAAAATTTGGTTGAGGTTTTATTGCTTGCAGAGAAAGAGCTGCGCGCGAATACAAGATTACACCCCGAAACCCCGAAAACAAGTGGATGTCAGCTGAAATACTCGCCGTAAAAAAACAAAATGATTTACTTTGGGTGCAAGCAAGGCGGTCTCCTAACTGTGTTGAGCTGCAAAACAACTTTAAAATTTGCAGGAACAAAGTAAACGGGAGGCTTGCTCAGGTACTAACGTACTCGAGCTGATCTAAAAGCAGCGATAGTTACTCTTTTTCACAAAGGTGGGGATTGTAGCAAAATAGAAAACTATAGTCCAATATCTATTCTATTATGCCGTGCCAAGACACTCAAACAATATCTGTTTCGAAATATGAAACACTTTTTAGAAAATCACAATGTTATCTCACCTCACCAATACGGGTTTGTTCAAGAAAAAGGCACTCAAACTCTGCTCGAAAACTTTTCTGGCTTGTCAAATATGGCTTTCAAGCATAGGCAAGTTGCCTGTGCTCTGTTCTGATATATAAAGAAAGCTTTTGACACTGTACCCCACAGTCTTCTGCTACGTAAACTTTTCTTGCTTCAGCAGGATTTAGAGGATCATTCCTGCAGTTGTTTCAAAATTGCGTGCATGGCCTGCGTCAAAGTGTCTTCCTAGGAGAGTCTCGTAGCAGCTTTTCATCGATAAAATCGGGAGTACCTCATGGTTCGATACTAATCCCCCTGCTGTTGAATATTTTTGTTAATTCTCTGTGTGAAGCAGTTTCTACTCCGCTATTTCAATAGGCTGATGACACTTTGATAGTTTCCTCCGTTTCACACGTTCATCACGCCATTGCATCGCTTCAGACTGCAGCAACGTACGCAACGGAATGGTTTCCTGAAAATTTAATTATGTTTAATACTGTTAAAACGCAGCTTGTGTGCTTCCACAATTCGTGAAAAATGTAGTGCTTAATGACCGGTTAAATTTGCATACGTCTTTATGTTCGTCTTGTACGTGCGAACAGGTGAAGTATATTTCATATGGAAAATGTCTCGGAGTAATTTTTGGCAATGAACTGACACGGAACTCTCACCTAGCATACGACTGTAAAAAGCTGCGCGCGCCTTCGTTTGTTATGTACAACGTGCGTTAGTTTATACCGTAATCAGTGCGGAAGATAGTTTTGCATGCGTGGGGCTACAGTGTTTTTTGTTACGGCATTACAGTGTATGGTCACTGTGCAGCTCGATGGCAACAGAGGTTGAATTCTATTCTAAGCTCACTGCTAAGAAATGTAGCCTATAATTTATGCCTCCCCGGAAGTACAAATGTTTTCACAGCGTTACAATTGCGCAATTTTGCTCTACTGGTAATGAAATCAAAAGTGTTAAAGCATTTTCTATGAGTGACTACAAAGCAAAATACCTTCCTACGCGTAGCCTTCGACCAAGAGGCCTGTATCGGGTACTACGCTGTCTTACTAGGTAGGGTAAAAGAATGCGGTGCTGCTTGGTTCCGTCGTCCTTCAATAAATTCCAACCCGGTGTATTTGAAGTGAGCACTCGTTGTAAACTGAAAAATCGCCTTCGTGCGTTTTGGTGGGAAGTTGCCTAACTCTGCTTGCTGCTGATGCCCACCTCTGGTGGGTTGTTTGCTCAGTTTCCGCTCACTCTGTGGAAGAGGGTAGCCTGTAATGTTTTTACAGTTTCACCATCTCTTGTATTCCAACAGAGGTTTATATTGTATCACCTTGAATAGCCGATTCTGTTATTGTTATGTTCGGCTATGTGCATGAAATTCCGCTTCCTGCTATGCGCTGCCCTTCAAGCCTACTGTGGCTTTGGCAAGCCTGTGACTTTGTACGGTTTTCTGTCCTGTGTAGTAAAAGTATTAATATTGTTATTAATATTATTATTATTATTATTATTATTATTAATATTATTATTAAAAACACTGGAGTGAACAGTAGACTGCAAGTTACACGTAAGAAAAACTCACTTGGGACCATACACCACCGACACACGCAACAGATACAAAAAAGTCGCCTCGGCTAGATTACGAATAAGGCACACACACGCAATGCACTAGCACCTGCTCACTGGATATCCAAGACCTCTGTGCAGCAGGTGTGGACAGGCCTTCTCCGTGATCCACGTCCTTATACAATGCAATGAACAAGAAACAACATGACACTTACTTCGCACAACTATAAGGACAACACAATCCGCTACACTCATCGTACTTTTTAGGGGACGACCCCATAATTCCTCACAAGCGTACTTTTAAGTTTCTTAGCGTTGTCAGTTTCTACACAATGATCACTTACCATGCATGCTGACACCCGGGCCCTTTACACCAGTCATCTACCTCGTCTTCTATGTCATTGCACGTATATTTTTAGCTAAATGGTTTGCGTTTCCTAATACTTCGATCTGATAAAACAACTATTTATTGGCGCTCTTCGCCCTTAGTCGGCCTTGCGCTATAAAAATCCCAACCATCATCCTCACAAAAAAATACCAGGAAAATGCCGAACGCTAGTTAGCGCGTGCTCGCGTGACCTCCAAGCGTCGCCAGCACGCGTACTGGCTTTGAAAACTGGCATAAACCCCGAATAGCGAGAAAATGCCCAGCGCTCATTAGTGCGTGCCTCACGGCGACCACTGAGTTTTCGGCTTGCGCAGTGGCTTTATACAAAAATTCACTGTAAGCTGTCGTCACGCGCTGCGTCATACGTTAAAACAACCTGCGCTAATGCTAAAGTAGATAAGACGCCCTCTTGGGAGACGTCACCGCTGCCGCAGCATTCTCCAGAAGCCGTTATGCATAATCATAGACGTGGCTTGGAATGGGACAATTATTCACTGGAGCAATTGCAGATCACGCCATCGTTGCGTCAAGTCCACGAACAAGAGCTGGTTAAAGTCAACAATTGTGAGGATGGCTTTCCATCCGCCATTCGCCGCAATGAACACGACCACCTCTTCGATTCATACGAAAATTATACTAGCACCACAACTATGCAAATAACCCGCCGCGGTGGCTCAGTGGTTAAGACGTTGTACTGCTGAGCACGAGGACGCGGGTTCAATTCCGGGCTGGGGTGGCCGCTTTTCTGATGGAAGCGAAAAGCAAAAACTCTCGTGTGTACGCGATTTCGCCGCACGATACAGATCCCCGGGTGATAAGAATTAATCCGGAGCCCTTCACTACGCTGCACCCCATTGCCTACCTTGCGTTAGCGCGTAATCCCTATGCAAATAGGCCATGATACTGAAAATAACATTTGTCCTGCAATGATTACCTACAACAGCTTCTTCATTGAAGTCTTGCGTGTGAGTGCAAGGTTCCGTGAACATTTATTGTTCGAAACACCGAAACGTATCTTCAGAAGTTGAACTGTTCTGATTGTAAGAATTTACGGGCAATCAGTGTAATGCGAAGGCCCTCGTGTACACCCTGCCACGTATAATTTAAGTGTGCGTTGGGTTGCTTGTCATAATAGTGGTGGTGTTTCAGAGACGTGCTTTGAGTTTCTCATGCTGTGGTTTATGGCGGAAGCCCGTTAGGAGCTCCGGCTGTCTGCGTGTGCAGTCGTCGTCGTCATTGTATCTCGTCTCATGTAGTCATGGTACTGAATCATCGGGACACTTGTTTTCCAACGCCTTGCGCTAGAATGCTTCGTCCTTGAAAAACACGAGACTTTATTTAGCAAAGCTGTACACCTCTGCACAAAAGCGGTTTCATCTCCGTGGGTAAAAACTGCAAGGCTCGAAGAATACACTTATACACTGCATTCTTCACCCCACCCCAAGTTTGACGTTATTGGGGATGGCCCGAGATTTTTAACAGTAAGGAAGCCTGTATATAACCAGTGACAGAAGCAAACCGCGAACCACATTGCAAGGTTAATTTTCCTTAAAACCGTAATTGTGGTGGATACTACATTTATCGTGTGAACGATCTGGCTTACTTTTGCAGTGATGGTTTTCAGCCGCGTAGTACCTATGCGGTCCTGATCGATGGAAAGCCGAGGATCCGTGTGTACCGTTTCCGAGGATGTTCTTGGCCGTTCCGGTGTAGCCTGGTGGGTTTTTGGGTATCGCTTGCGTGAGCCTTGAAGACTTTGATGTCAACCTCGCACTCTCTTTTCTCAGGGCGGCACCCCAGTCCAATAGATTTATTTTATTGAGTGACAGTGTGTAAACCTTCCTGCGGTATCTCTGCTTGGGTGCCAGTTGAGTCCGTTAATGTGAACGTACGTTATTATGAACTGCAAAGGTGGTATGTTTTAAGCCTCAAATATCATTCAGGAGGGCTGGAAGGTCGCTCCAAGGCCAAGAGAAATTGAATTGGACAACGTCTCACGCATGGAGAACGGCTGCTGTGAGCTTGTGAGCGTTACTGGCTTGGCTTTTTGCTTTCGTTCGGACGAGGCGGTTTGTGAGGTAACGTATAATACACTATATTCCTGGGTCCTACGTTGCGGCTTTTTGCTTTTCCCAGTGTTGAACCGTTGGTGTAGTGGACCTCGAGTTACTCCTGCACCCAAGCCTCCGTGAAAGAGCGGAACGTACACAACACGTAATAATGAGGGCTTTAATGCAACTCTCTCCGCGTGCAACGCGAGCGCATGCAACCGATTCTTGGTCAGATAAAACTCATGATGATGCAGTGTCGTATGCTGCAGCACATGAAAGCAAGAAGTTCCAATACTCTTCCCCGCCGACAGATGACGCAGCTGCGCTCCAGTGAACGATCTTCGCAGAGCGGGTGTATTTCTTGCTTGACTAAATATGGCTTGACTTAAAACTAGGGCCGATTAAGCATCTTCGAATCTCGTGTCTTTTTTACTAGTTGTCGGCGAGTGGTATCTAGCACGTATTGCGAACTTTGGTCAGGATTTCTTTTACTCCTCCATGGACGACCGTTGCATAAGCGTGCTGGATCACGGGAGATGTTAAGTTCTTCCTGGGTTCCTTTTTCCCGGTACACTCCAGTCGTTGCGCCATACGTTCGCACAAGACAGGCATATTTTCTTACTCTTTTCGATGAGCTGTAGCGCCACATCGTCGAAACAGCAAGGCTATCTAGGCTTGGTTGCCACGCGAAAACTTCTTGACGCTTGTTCAGTGGTTCGAATGCTTGGTTTGTTGGTTCGAAATGTGTCATCACCAGTTCGGTGTCCGAGATTTGTTCGTCGTTGCGTTTTATGATGTTTCAAAAGTCTGAGGAGTGGTTCAGAGCTTTCGGTTTCTCGTTGGCTTCCACGTTCGATCTGAGCACAATAGCCTTGGTACAGTGGGTAGAACCTTTTTTTAAAGGCAGCGGGCCTGGAAGAGTCCAGCCCAGCAACGTTTCTACAGGTTTAAGCGTCGGCGTCACTGCCCTTACGTTGCCTGTAACAATTTCGCAGTAATGGTGCGCCCCAATCAGGATGGATATACCGCTTTCGTCGAATCGTTGTGCTCGGTGGGCGTGTGTTTCTCTGATAATCGTGATTACTTGGTCGTCTGGTGCGGGAATGTGCTCGTTGCATATTGTGTCGATTTCGCGCCCCTTGATTATAACGGGCTGCTGTGTCTTTGCTCTATCAATTAACAGACGTACTTTTTAGAAGGTTTTTGTCTCCTTTGGACCTCGGAAGGCAACCAGAGTCAAGGTTTTCTCGTCTAAAAACTCGCATCCAATTTGCTTGGACGCCTCAGCAGTTATGAAACTGTGTTGACTTCCACCGTCGAAGAGAATGCAGTGACGTCCCGAGCATGCGGCGCCTGCTACTGTTACTGTCAAAGTTTGAAGCAGAACCGGAGCGTCAGTTTGTCGTGAAAGCAGGCTGACCGGTGTGGAGGTCACGGTGTTGCTGCTCTGGTCACCTGGGGTGCACATGGTGGTTGCATGCCTCCGTGCACACCTGTCGCACAATGAGTGTTCTTGCTGCCAGGTACCACATTTCGATAAGTGGTGCGCCATGCTTTAGCCAGCCCTTCGCCGCTGTTATAACAGGAAACTGCCCCTTCTTATTAAAACGACAAGAAATTGTAGGTTATTGTGCGTTTGGTCCTCGATTTAAACCTATGTGAAGGAGACGCGCACAGATGATGATGACGCTGGTCGTGTATGACTGACATTTGTAATCTAGTGAAGCATTCATTTCAAAGTTAACTGATGTATTCTTAATTTCTTTTCGTGTTTCAGTTCACGCTTACTTTCCAGTAATGGGTGTGTACGAGCTATATCAGCTATGTGCGTTAAAACATTTTACTCGTTGCCGTATGACATTGTTTTTGTTTTTCTCCGAATTTATGAACGGCTTTCTCAACTTCGCGTTGCATAATAAGACATGTTCCTCCGGATAATAAATAAATGTAGGCACCGACAACACCCAAATGGGCACTAAAGATTGCGCGCATATCCAAAGAGGCAATGGTTTATTAGTAACCTTGATTCTCGACAGTGTCACCATGTTGTGACAGTAACCTTCGAAATGTTTGTTTTCAGGTAATGACGCATTTTAAGGCTGTCGTAGTTAGGCTTTGAGTGCGCAAAGCACTTGACCTGCCACTCCAAAATAAACGTTAGGCATATCATCTCATCCCTGTCGTTATATGAGGGTGACACAAATCTCGATTTCTATCACAATTATAATGGCAATGTTGGGAACAAACTGTTGGGAACAGGTTCCAATGATACATTGACAATTATGGTTACATGCGTCTATGATCAAACGGCTAGCTTTCTTCAGCTGTTACTCTTTTGCTGTACGGGGTGCTGGTACGCCAGATCTCTGAACATGCTGCACCTCCCAGGACCACGACGTGTGACCAGTGAAAATAACGCTGCTGCCGCCAATCTCTGCTTGTCATTTCCTAATAATGTTCTCTTGCATAACATGTTTTGTTTCTCATTGCAGTTAAGCTATGTTGGCGTGGCCTACTTTGAGGGTGGGGTGTACTTCGCATGGGATGAGATGGAATGCTATGCAGGTCAGTTCATATCTGCGAACACGATGGTTTTATGCCAGTCTACACTGCATTCCTATGATATACACAGTAAAATAGTTGTACAACTGGTTCGCGCTTGAAATAGCGTTTTGTAAATTAAGTTTGGCTTGAATAGAGCAACCCGCTGCTCTCTTTCGGACCGGATAACTGGATGTGGATGATCGAGTTGTATGTAATGGCGTAATGTTAATACGAACCATTTTTGCCTACCTTTATTGAACTGCTGAAATAAGAGCAAAATTGTCGGCTCTCATTGAGAAGGAGGTAAAAATTATAAAGAAGACGCAAAATCTTTAATTTCTACAACCCGTGTTAAGACATTCAACAGAATAAATACCATAAAATTACTCTAACGTGCAGCTAAGCAACAGTGGAAACCAATTGTTTTTGGTTCAAGAATCAAAGACACCAAGCAAACCACGCTACTTCATGCCGATATCCTGGAGGCATCACCAATCTACATTGCAGATGTCCAGAAGACGTACCGTTAGGGTCGAAATTACATTTATTCAACGTTGCTACAACTGCAAAAAACCATCCAAATCACACAAAGGATAGCGTAGAATAAACCTCTCACGGTACTCTTATATGCTGCTTGCGGGACGTTATTTTAGTTGTACATCTTATGGATATTGTAAGAGTACCCATGCAAGATGTAAATAGATGTCTATTATACATTGTTTTTTTTTGTCTTTGGCACAAACATTAGTTTGTTATATTCATGACTATTGTAGGTTAGTGTGATATTGTTGAGATGAACCTGTATGCTTGAAATTTACATTTTTATACGATATTTTGGAGTTTGGCCAGCCCCCTTTGTAACGTTGCCTACGTGTTGTGGGTATTTATACTTCAAATACATGTCTTGCTAGCTATTCAGCACTGTTTGCTGTTACTTGGAACCTGGTTTCTTATTTCATGTGTTTCAACTTCATATTTATTGTGTATTTCGTACATAGATAGAAATTCGAGGACAAACACAAAAAGCTGCAAAAATGCAGCTTGACGAGGTGTTTGCCCCTTACGGTTGGCGTGGCAGTGCAGAAACAGGAGTTTAAAGCTTACGCACAGGAAAGAGTCCTAAGAAAATGAATCTTGCCTTAACATGTCGATATTACATAAAAACATAAAAGAAAGCAATAAAACGCACTACAGCTCACACTTTGTGAAATATACTTATTAAATGATATACATACATGTATGTAGACACTCATAGGTACATACAAACATATAAAGGTTACAAAACAAACCGGGGTACATAAGTACATAAAAAACGAAATATTGAATATGTACGGAACCTGTGTAGACACACCAAAAAACAAAAGACAAAACTTGAGGAAAAAGTCGTGGTATATACAGGTATACCTACACTCATCAACATCTGCACAACAGAAGTATCCACATAAATGAATATTGGCAAAACAATATTGGCAAAATGAATGTACAGTACTTTTTATATGCTTTAATGTGCAGGGAATGAAGAATGAAGACTGTAGAGAAAGGAACGAGCCGCCGAGACCCCTCCTGGTGATGATTATGGGGCGCGAGAGGGACATTGCTACTCTTTTACAACATCTTCTCCCGCTAAACAATGTACGAGCATACTCCGTGTCCAAAAAAATCTTTAGTTCATGGAACGTTCCTTTCATGTCCACGTATGCCAAAACACTTCGAATCCCCGCGCCTTCCATCTCCACCGTTGGTACCGATGTCTTGGCGTTGGTGGACCCGCGTTGTGTGGTCACTTGAGGGGATGGAAGACCCCTATGCTCCTTGGGCGTCACATGTGATGGAAGGTCGTCTATGGTCGAGGAGTTGCTTATGTCATTCACTTGCGCTTCTCCAACCGTCGCAGGAATCATTGCCTCTTGATCTGATACTTTACTGTCAGCGGTAACCTCGATGGATTTAGACTCTTCTCGATTAGACACGAAATGGCCGGTTTCAAGGGTCGTTGCACCTTGCAAATTCACGTTTGTTTTTGTCATAACTTGGCCCTTGCAATTCACTGCTCCATTAGTCTGATCCGGGTCTGAGGTATCTCTGTTTTCAAAGTATTCTTCCGTATTTCGTCGGTGTTCCTTCGGTTCTGCACAGATTCGACTTCTGTAAGACGCAATTAGGTTTTTTCGGGCTCTCTGTGCTTGGACCACTTTAAACTCAGCCTTGGCCTTTGCCATACAAACTAATTCTTCAAACATGAGTGCATCTTCAACCTCGGCTTCTAATTCATCAATTTTCACGGTGTCTTGAACTTATCTGTTGATAGCTTTCAGTTCGTCACGATATTCAATCAAATCACGAAGAAGTTCTTTCAACTCACTTATTGGTGGTCTTTCGATTGGGAGGAGGTCTTCAATCTTGCCGATGATGGACGTGATACCTTGACGGACGATGCGCCGCCTTTCATGTAGGGCCTCCATGGTCCGGTCCAGCGTTGCAAATTCCGTAAGGGCTGGCGACCGGGCTCAGAGGGCACTAGTCGGCATCGTATTCGCGTCAGTATCGGCCCCGCATAGGAGCATCATGTCTTGAACCGTGCAGATATCTCCTACGGCTCGACTTGTTCTATCTTCTTCTTTTTAGGCTGCTCCGATGTTCCTCGAATCGGCGTTTTCCATCTGCGGCTTCATTCTGGCTCCCGAGAGGTGAGAGGGTGGCCGAAGAGAACTGAATTCCGCTCAGTGTGGCTCATCTCTCGAGGTTCCTTTCCCTGGTTTTGGCACCACAAATATGTAGGGAAAGGGACGAGCCGCCGAGACCCCTCCTGATGATGAAAATGGGGCACGAGAGGGACATTGCTACTTCTTTTACAAAGACACTGCCAATAAAACCCTTGAAAAATACTAAAAGTAATTTTTAAAGTGCTTGAAATGTTGCATACTCCATGAAGTTTTACATGTAAAGAGCAAAGCTGACAACACACTCTTGCAGAAGCACACAAAGCACAGCTCTAAACAAGAAATGTCGCATCGAAACAAGTGGCATTAAGTAACAACAAACCAGTCCTGATCAGCACAAGCGCCCTTGACACTAAGGAAACGACAGTAGCGTCAACAAATTGTACCACACAGCACGCCTGTACAGGACTTGTGCAAATAAACTATCACAGAAACAATTAAAATTAAGCTAAGCAAAATGTGAGTCTCCCATCCTTGCCGTAAGTACCTGCAGCTGGGTAGTAAGAACGCTTTAAAAGTACACATAAAACACAAAAGAGTTCGGGTAAAACAGTTTATATTGACTTCCAAATTAAGTAGTCTGCTTTCGCAACACAACCAATTTTCTTTTGATTTGTATCTGCCCTGCCCGACAGGGTACGCATTGTACAATCACAAGAATAGAACAAATATTCATGACTATAAATAAGTCACAAACAGCAGAAAGGTTGACAAAAAAATAGGAATAAAAGCAAACATGTAAACCCAGGGTACAAGCACAAGATAGTTATGCAACTTGAAATATCTCACATTAAAATATTTGGGTGAAAAGCATTGCAAGAAAAGTGTGAAAACAAACAAATGATTGTATGGTGGTTATACAAACACACCAAATTTACGAAACTAAATAGTTCACATCTAGTGAAAAATTTGTGAAACACTAAAACAAAACCACCTAGAAAACACAGAAGTGGTGTTGAGTGGTGGTTGTGAGTGCCATACAAATTTAGGCTAATTTAAACAAACCAACTTCTGAGAAGTCATTATGATCTCTAGAAAAGGTGTGTATAAAGGAATGACTGTATGGCGGTTACAAGAGCAGTAGAAATTTACGTGATGAAATGATTCACACTTAGTGAAATGGCAGGACACCAATAAAACAACAAAAAACTTAAGAAACAACTTATTGAATTCTGGTTATGAAAACAATAAAAAGTTATACTATTTCAATATTTCCCACAAAGTGATATGATTTGGGAACAAACAAAAAGCGGCGAACATGGAAATGATTGCATATTAGTTACAACAAGACAGATTTACGTGACTACGTAATTCACACCAAGTGATACGCTAAAAGAACAATAACACAAAATAAAAATGCATGGAAGCACGGAAATGATTCAATGGTGGTTCAGTGGTGCATGCGTCCATCTACAGTTATGGTAGGGATTCTTGAACAGTTTGCGTTCTTCGTTTTGGTGCCAGAAACTGCCAAAATAGTTGGAGACCAGATTGGTTGGAAAGTGAGTAAAAATTTCATGGTCCAAAGGCTGAAAGAAATTTAGTAACATCTTCAAGCAATAAAAACTAAGAAGCCGTAGGTTGTGGACAAAGCTGATATATGCGCAGGATGTGACTGACAATAAAAATCTGGGCCCTATACATTGTCTGGTGAAACAATTTGATGTCTGTAACAACACAAAGATATCTAGTTACACACAATGCAAGGTGCCACTCGCAGGTGGAAAAAAGCGTGCTTCTCTTTTTCCAAACCAGAAGAACTCCTGCGCCAAGTTGACCGTCAACAGTAGCTTGAGCAGCCGCTTTCTGCAGACTGTTGCCGTAGCACCTGCCTTGCAAGCCAGTTCATAAATCCAGGCATGGGTACAGGAAAATGTGTGTTGTTAATACAGCTTAGTCTGGTATACTACAGAATGGCCGCTTAGCATTGTCCCTGAAAAAACAGTGTATGACAGCTGCATCCTACCGGTACTCACCTACGGGGCCGAAACTTCAAGGCTCACTAAAGTGTCTAACTTAAATTAGGACGACTCAGCAGGCAATAGAACACTAGAAGACGGGTGTAACATTAAGGGACAAGAAGTCAGGGGAGTGGATATAACTTAATGTCAGCATTGGCACTACTAAGGCAAACTTAAAACTAACTATGACAGCTAATGTGATGTACCACCATATATAAGAACTATATTTCGTGAATTGGGGCTCTGAGGACATTTTATCGCAGCTACATGTCCCATCTCCACTTGCAAAGTGTTTTTTTCTGTGTGTATCCTAACTACTTGGGGGATTGAAGTGACTATACATCCATGAATGAAGCCATGTCCACAAAATGTGCTAAAGGAAACATGGACAAACCAGGACCGCGTCACTACCATGGACGTATACTCCCTGTAGCAGAATGGCGAGGTGGGCTGTTTGGTATATATGCATAACTAAACCTTCAAAAAGCATATCACTGAAAAACTCGTCATGTTGTCCTGTTCGCTTGTTCTGTTAGGCATACTTTTTTAGTTGAAGTATACGTTGTACAGCAGGAAGCATCAAAGTAGTGCAAGAACGTTTTACAGCACAATCACATATACACATAGTCTAAGTTGCACCAGTCAGCAGCCTGCAACATGTAGGTATTAGTAAACGACAAGACAGACAGCAGAATCATACTCTGCCTCAAACATGCGAAATCCGAAATGCTGTTAC
The DNA here is from genome assembly GCF_048455015.1 of Haemaphysalis longicornis. Classification (NCBI taxonomy): domain Eukaryota; kingdom Metazoa; phylum Arthropoda; class Arachnida; order Ixodida; family Ixodidae; genus Haemaphysalis; species Haemaphysalis longicornis. The sequence continues at coordinate 6,315,580 of NW_027526266.1, read as the reverse complement.
TCTGCTCACCAAGGTGTGTTACACACTATAAATTGATTAGGCTGAAAATTCTATAAGTGACAGAAATTTAAGAGCCATTTTTAATATTTTTCTAGGTTCTGAACGGTTACTTTACGTTTACGATGCGGAAGTAAAACAACCAAGCGCAACTTGCGCTGCTCATGCTCTTGTACCAGTTACGACATGCGTGTAGGTCTGACGTTACAAATAAATTCGGGTTGCACACACGTTGTTCATTCCAAACACTCACTACAAAACTGAGCGTTCGGAAAGATTGAACACTGAATCAAAACGCGAAAAAAGCATCCAGATGGCATTTTAATCTAATGCTGTACGCTCGGAAACCACTCGATTTGTTATTTTATTCTAATATTACACGCACGGCAATCATTCAATTTATTGTGCACGTTTTTTAACCGAAAACTATTATGACGAAAAAAAACGGCATCTGCAGAAACGAAACAAAAACCAACAGTGCATAATATCACGCGATGTGCGTGTAACGAATACACGCTTATGTTCGCACACGCACTTCTATACGCACTCCCCAGCTTCCCGTATTTTATTTCATATCAAAACATTCGGCTAGCAAAACAGGACAGAACACAAACACTTCACCAAAACCAGGGCTAGACATTGCGCGAGAATTGATTCTGTTTACACAAGCAGCAGCCAGCTACAAAGGTCTACCAACAAATCTGCACAACGCACAAAAGCGAGTAACTCAAAAAGTTAGGGGTAACCGCTTACGCAGACCGAAGTTCCAAAGCAACTCCGCTACTTTAGATACATATGACAAGAAAACGAGGTTCACTAGTACTCACTTGCCTTCACTACGTGGCAGTATTTCTTCGTCCGTAGATAAATCCGTGGTAGTCAAATCACCGAAATAACGAAAGTTGAAGGCGTGCACACCCGTGCCGTCACAGGCCAGTAGCACGCGCATCGATACGGAGGGCAGATAATACAACTGTCAGACGGTCGGACTCGCGCCCAACGACTTTGCTGTCTCCTGTTCGTCCGAAGGAAAACTAGTCCCTGAAATACAACCACCTTAATAAAAACGCATTGCGAAATAGATGCCCAAGGTATTGCTAAATGCAGATATTACGGGCCAATTATATACAATAAAAGCTTGGGCATGGGTATTTTTTAAAGAAAACAGTGATTGTACCGACAAACTAGATTACGGCATTTAAGGCAATTTCGGGGTCTACGGTGGAAATACAGCTGGCGTGGGGTTGTGGGCGCCGTAATTTTACGGTTTTTTCTGAGGCCGCAAAAACTTTCAGCGTATTTTTCGCGCTTTCGCGCGCCGCCAACGCTCCGCGTTGAAGGTGTTGCAAAAATGCACGGCGACGTAAGCTGACGCGGGAGCTACGCCGATGTCTATGCTGCTCGCCAGATATCAGCGTTGACGCAGCGACAGAAAGCATCCGAAAGCAGGCGAAATCGTCCGGATGTCATGTCCATCTTCTGGATTTTGGTCATTACTTTCGCAGAAAACAATAATTTTTTACGTGCGGTAATTGGGTGCCTTGAGGCAAATTACAAGCTATTTCTGTTCGAAAGTGCACATTCCTTCGTGGCTACCTTGGCTTTCATCGGGGAGATCGGGGGATTGGGATGGCTTTTTGTCCGGGAAATACGGTAGCTCTAGCTGCATCGCTTATAGTGTTAGCATGATTGGATTTTCTGCAAGATCTGTGCGTAACGAATAAAGTTTATCAACGCCAGAAATCAAACGAGGAAGCGCGACAGCTTTTCTTGGCCTAAATAAGAAAGTTTTGGTTACATCACTTGCAGTATTAGCATAATTGGTATCGCATCCAAGATTTGTCAAATACGACCAAAACGAATCACTCGCCAATAATCGTTCGCAGCTTCGGTTAGGGTACCAAATTCTAGGATCCACGCATTGTTTTCCGTCGTGGTCGAGTGGATTGGAGCTTAGGTGCTGGAGTTGTGTTTTGAAAGTCCATGGTTCGAACCTTGGGAAAATCTCACGGATTTTTTCAGTTTTTTTTTTGCAATGAGGGTGTCTTCGACTTTTTTTATTATTATCTTGCCGTTTAACCTACAAGTGATACCTCAGTGTCAAGGCAGTCCCGAAATTCGCTTTGCTCACGCTTTGAATTCATGAAGCTGCAGTTGGTACATACCATCAAGGTTAAATCAAGTAGCAAGTAAAGTTGTACTAATTGCGTTGTACTAACCGTTCATCATCCTATCTCATTTTGTTCAGATTTGACGGCAATGATCCTCGCCCTTTTCCACCCCCCGCCAAAAAAAACCTTACAAGGCTCGTTGGCAACGTCGCTTGTAAACGAATTCTGCACTAAGTCCTTGCCTCTTTCCGTGAGGTTCGGTTTTGGGCTACTGTTTTGAAGGTCAAAGGTGCAAAGCAATAGTGGTGGACTTTTTTTATTATTATCTTGCTGTTTAACCTACAAGTGACGTTTGATGCTAACCTCAGTATCAAGGCAGTCCCGAAATTTGCTTTGCTCACTCTTTGAATTCATGAAGCTGCAGTCGGTATATAACATCAAGGTTAAATGAAGCAGCAAGTAAAGTCGTGCTAATTGCGTATTCGTGCACCATCCTATCTTATTTTGTTCAGATTTGACGTCAATGACCCACGCCCCTCTGTCCCCCCACAAAAAAAACTTTACCAGGCACGTAGGCAACATCGCTTGTAAACGAATTCTGCACTAAGTCCCTGCTTCTTTCTGTTGGGTTTGGTATTGGGCTTTTGTTTTGAAGCTCAAAGGTTCAAAGCAATACTTGCACATAACCGCTCGTTACAAAACCCGCACAAAACACATACAAGCCCCCTCGGTAACTTCAATACAGTACGCCAGTGGAGAGTTTGAAAATAAAGTATAGCAGATATAGCTAATAGAAATGTGACTGCGATAGCAATGTTCAAAGTAAAAAACGGGCATACCAGCAACATCTGAACAACGCCTGCAAAATTTGTCTTAATAGCGTCCACAAATGAAGCAGCCGTAAGATCCAGAGTACGTCTTTAGCAAAGTTGAAGGAACGTCCGACATTAAGGAACGAGCAACGTTAACTCAACATCCAAAAATTTTCATTAAAATATTGCACGTTGTACGGATGTCTAATAGAGATACTGCTGGGACATAGACGTTCGGATCTTTTTGGGAGCTCGCAGAAATGTTAGTGGTTTGCAGGGCAGTGTGTGATCAGCCCTTGAACCGTCCCGCGGGTGCCGCAGAGATTGGCGGTGGCAACGTTATTCTCACCGATCACACCTCATGCTTCTTGGACGTGCAGCATGTTCAGAAATTCTGTGTACTAGCACCCCGTACAACAAAAGGTAACCAGCCTAAGAAAGCCATTCGTTGAAAATAGACGCATGTTACCATAATTAGTTAAATATTGCAGGGACATGTTCACAGAACTTTGTTCGCAACAGTGCCTTGATAATACGAATAGAAATGCGAGATTTGTGGCACTCTCATATAACAACTGGGATGAGATGATATGTCTTCAGTGAAGAGAGAGAAGGCTGTATTTAACGGATATATATTTGCTAACAAAAACTGTTTATAGAATAATGGTGTGTATTCGTGGATGAAGTTGTTTTTGGAGGAAGAAAAAGCATGAATTATAAGCAAAGAATAAAGCAGTGAACAAAGAACAAATAGAAATGAAACATTACATCGAGGTGCGGTAAACGGCTGTTTAAGTTCGCCCTATTTGGTCCTATTTGGTTCTGTTGGGTATTTTATTATTTGTAATTGTCGTGGAAGGTGCAGGAAAACCCGCGGTAGCTTCTTAGGTAGCTCTCAACAGTCGCAAATTCCACAATGCTTTTTGTATATTGGTGGGGCTTGTACCCTCTTTCGCCAACTTAACTGGACCCCTCTCTTCTAATTCTGCGTTCTAGTTGTCCTCTGAGCATCTTCTGTATTCTGCGAAGCATATTGTTGGTTTCAGTGCACTGAGGCCGCTGGTAGTGACTCCACATAACGTGATATGTGGCAGTAGTAAGTATTATATATTCACGCCACTACATTTCAGAAGTCGAAACATCCCATATATACCCGCCGCGGTGGCTCAGTGGCTAAGGCGTTGCGCTGCTGAGCACAAGGACGCGGGTTCGATTCCCGGCCGCGGCGGCCGCTTTTCAATGGAGGCGAAAAGCAAAAACGCCCGTGTGTGCGAGATTTCGGCGCACGTTAAAGATCCCCAAGTGGTCAAAATTAATCCGGAGCCCTCCACTACGGCGCGCCTCATCGCCTGCGTTGCGTCGGCGCGTTAAACCCTGCAATCAATCAATCAAACATCCCATATATCTTGAACACCACCGGACCCCTGCTTTTTATGCGCAGATGTCGTTGTCGAGAACCCCTGGGTTGTGGACGTTCGGACGAAATTGTGATGTTGTTTGTTGGTTTTTTATGGCGCAAGGCGGACTATGGACAAAGAGCGCCAAGAAAAAGGTTTTTTATGAGAAAGAGCTGATAGTAAGTGTAAAATATTCAACTAAATTATAGGTGAAATAACATAAAACAATTTACATGACTAATTTAAAGTCCAGGGTGTTCATATGCACGGTGAGTATTCAGGTGTAAAAACTTGACATCTCTAAGAAACCTAAAAGTACGCTTGTTGGTGGTTATGGGGTCCTCTCCTAAAACGTACGATGGGTGCAGTGGACTGTGTTGTCTGTATAGTTGTGACTGAGAAGTGCCTGTGTCATGTTGTTTCTAGTGCCTTCAATTGTATGAGAATGTGGATCACCGATAGGTCCTTTCCACACCTGCTGCACAGCGATCTTGGAGATCCAGTGAGCAGGTGCGAGTGCGTTGCGTGCTTGTCCTATCCATAATCTAGCCAAGGCGACTTCTGGTATCTGTTGCGTGTATCGGTGGCGTATGGTCCCAAGTATGGTTTTATTACGTGTAATTTTTTGTCTCTTTGATCACCCCAGTGTGTTTACCATGTTTTGCGAAGTTGTTGTCTGATGTGTGGCTTCACGTCAATGTAGGGTATTGTGGTTATGTCTACTGCATTCGAGAGTGTAGCAGCAGCAGTCATTCGATCCGCGGCTTCGTTACCGGCTCTACCACAGTGGCCAAGATCCCAGCAAATGAGCACTTCAAATTCGAACATACACCGACATAGTACCCTTGACGATCAGATTTACAACACGATTTTAATGCAGAGCATTTCTTTCACTCACGATGTTATGCGTCCGTAACTCGGAGTCCGCACCACGGCAGCTGCGCCCTCTCCCCCACTCCTCCTCGCCCTCAACACGCTTGCAACAACAGGTGCAGCGCGCGCTCCGGCGTTGCAAGCACCGTAGCAACAGCAGGTGCGGGCGCGTCGTGGCGTGACGGTGGCGTGATAGCGCGCTCTCTCTCCGCCTCCCCTCCCTCTACTGCGTTCGTTGGGAATATAAGCCCGGGTGTCGGCGCGTCAGCGGCACTCCAGTTCTGCTTCGCTCTCTTCTCGTCGCGGTTGTCGCAGTTGCTAAGCGATGGAAGAAAGTCCTTCGACTGGTACCGCGACGCAATCCAACTTCAGCGTCGCGGCACCAGTTCAAGGTCTCGCTCTCTCTCTCCCCAATCATACCAACAACAACAACAACAACCCTACCACCAACATTACAACACCCATCGCCACCGCCACGCGCGTAACGCCGCTAATGCTCTCCATTCACTCGTGCCCCTCCCGCGGGGGCATGTCGGGGTCCCTTTTTCGAAGACTTTGTTGGCGACAATGCCCGCACAAGACTGAGGAAATCTGTATATATAATAAATTTTGTAATGTGGCTTTCAAGTATATAATTAGCAACAAAAAGTACACCGCAAGCCTCTGCCGTAAAGACACAAGTATGACTATTGAGAGTTCTAGTGACATTAGGCTGGGCACATGCTCTGCGCAGGACACAGAGGTGGCAGTTCTAGAGGCGTCCGTATCAAATTCAGAACACTGATACTTTTCCTGCAAATACAAGAAGTGAAGCAAAAGTTCACATGTGGGAGCTCGGTTTTTATCTACATGTGTGAAAGATGTGTCGCATGATACAGGGCGGAGATGCCATGGTGCTACAAAATCTGTTACAGAAGTTTAGATGGTGTTTAAAAAGGAGACAGCAATGCAGGGGGATAACATGTTACGTGGTGGAGACTTTAACGTGAACATGTTGGATGCCAATATTCATTCTAGGGAGCTCACTTCCAAAATAGCTGCTTCTGGTTTTAGAATATAATTACAACACCCACGCCTGTGACTCCGACTGGACAGACCACTCTTCATCTCTTTTTAATATTCAAGGCATTGAAATAGATGCCGCCGAAACAATAAGTTATGATATAAGTGAACATTGATCCATTTTTATTGCGCACATAAATACCATTACACTCAACGATTGTCCACTTCACACAAAGCACAGACAGTTTTCCAGTAGAAATATGGATTCATTCCGTGGGCGTACACTGAACGAAGACTGGTCGGCAGTTTACCCTAACAATGACGTTACCGAGAACTATTCACAATTTTTGGCAATTTTTTTCCTGCATTATGACGACTGCTTTCCATATTTCCTTGAGAAAGAAAAAAGAAAATACCCAAACTGGCCAGTCCCTGGATTGGCCCTGAGCATGTAAAAATGATTAACGAGGAAAAACAGCAGTTCAAAAAAATATAAAAAAAAACACGGGATTCATGCAAGTTAGAGGAATTTAAGAAGTATAGAAATACGCCTAATGCTGAATTAAAAAAAGCAATTTCATTCTATTTTGATTAGCTTCTCTCAGATGCCTCCAGACAGAATCCTCATCAGGTACGGAAAATAATAAATGATATGTTATACCGTAATTGTGCGAAACCTACAGTGTCTGAGATAACTGTGCAAAAAAGAAAAAATTCAGAATTAGCTCTGGCACAGCAATTTAATGATCGCTTTATCAATATTGTGCAGCAAACGAAACACCGGGCGGGGGCCACAATATAATATTAAACCTCTGATACTATTTCTCTGGCGCCAACAGATGAAAGTGAGATCTGTCGAACGCTCAATAGTTTAAGACACAGTAACGCAAAGGACTATCAGGGCATTCAAATTCAACCAACTAAGTGCGTGATAGACATGATAGCACCGTGTCTAGCATAGATATATTGTCACGAAGCCAAGGACAACGCAGCTGCCGTGAAGGAGAAACAAGTTTATTGGAGCGAACTTTTGCTCCCCTAACAACTCAAAAGAATACACAGGCGGCGAAGCAGCGGTCAACGAAGTGACTTGCACAGGCGAGTGTCGTCGAAAGGAATGCCGCGGCGTCTGCTCTGCACGTTTTTATCTTTGGCGCAAGTGTTTCTGGAACCGTCGATTCCCATCCAGGACATTGTAGATCACAGAAGAATATTCTGGGTTAGGGCGAAACAGTGTGCTTATCTGAATGTGATAGCCCGTGCGGCATAAAAGTAAAGAATATAAGACGCCCTTCGTTTGGAACGCAGATAACGCAGCCGGGCGTGGCCAGGCAGTAAAAACAAACAATATAAACAAACCCATACATGGTTCGTGGCATTACCCCCCCTCTCAGTGTGTATCGACCCGATGCTAAAAGAAAAGACAGTCCGAACGAATAAAAAAAGTCCTTCATCTTGCATTGTAAGGTTTCGAGCGAACCACATGGACGACTTCGGGCCGCGTGCATCGTGGTGATGTTCCGGAATCACCATCGGGGATCACCGCGTAGGTAAGTAGGCCTACACATCGTAGAACCTCGTAGGGTCCGAAATAACGTCGCAGAAGCTTCTCACTCAGTCCGCTTCGACGTATGGAAGTCCAAACCCACACACGATCCCCAGGGTGGTACTCGGCGTCGGAGGTTGTAGCGCCTAGCATCCACCAGCTGCTGGTCTGTTGTAGGAACTCGAGCCAGCTGGCGGGCCTCCTCCACACGCCTAAAATATCCTTGGATGTCGGCGTTGAGGTCATCGTCTTGTACGTGCGGAAGCATGGCGTCGAGCATCGTAGTCGCCCGTGTTCCGTAGACAAGCTCGAACGGCGTCAACTGCGTAGTTTCCTGGATAGCCGTGTTGTACGCAAAGCTGACATATGGTAGCACTTCGTCCCAAGTCAGATGTTAAACGTCCACGTATATTGACAGCATTTCCTCGATTGCCTTGTTCAGGCGTTCTGTTAGTTCGTTCGTTTGGGGGCGGTACGCCGTCGTTCTTCGGTATTCCGTGTTGCTGTAGCGTAATATCTCTTGAATCAGCTCCGCAATAAAGGCCGTTCCGCGGTCCGTGATTAGGTCTTCCGGGGCTCCATGTCACAGCACAACTTGTCTTATGAAGAATTTTGCGACTTCTTGTGCAGTGTCCCTCGGAAAAGCGGCGGTCTCTGCGTAGCGCGTCATGTAGTCTGTCGCTACAACAATCCACTTGTTCTCGGATCGGGATGTAGTGAACGGGCCCAGGAGGTCCATTATATTCTGTCGGAAGGGCCTAGATGGGACGCTCATCGGCTGTTGAAGTACGGCGGGTCTCTTCGGTGGCGTTTTTCGTCGCTGGCAGTCACGGCAGCTCCGGACGTAATGGGTGACAGTCGGATGCAAGAGGGGGGGCGATTAGTACTCCATCTTTATTTTCCCAATTATGCGAGATACCCCGAGTTTTCCGGAAGACGGGTCATCGTGGGATGCTTCAAAAATGTCGTCACGAAGATCTGCCCTCATGAAAATAAGATAATTCGCTCTCATTCAGAGCCATAAATTCTTCACGAGGACGGCGTTTTTGAGGCTGAATGTAGGCAAGTTGCTTTTGAAGGCCCTGGGCATGGCGACGTTGCATCCTTCGAGGTAGTTGACCATGACGCGTATATCGGCTCCGCTCGCTGCTGGGCGGCCAGGGCGCTCTCACTCACGACTCTGAAAAACGCGCTGTCTTCATTGGAGTCTTGTGGTGATGGGTCGACGGGGGCATGGGACAGGCAGTCGGCGTCGGAGGGTTTCCTCCCGGATTTATAGACTACTGTAACGTTGAATTCTTGCACGCGCAAGCTTCACCTACCAAGACGGCCAGAGGGGTTGTTCAAATTGGCCAGCCAACACAGCGCATGGTGGTCTGTCACAACCTTGAATGGTCTTCCATACACGTATTGGCGAAATTTTCAAATCACCCATATAATTACGAGGCACTCTTTCTCAGTGGCTGAGTAGTTTCTTTCTTCCTTGGACCGACCACGGCTGGCAGAGGCGATTACTTGCTCCCACACGCTTTGCGTTTGTACGCGGACGGCACCCAAGCATATATCACTGGCGTCCGTGTGCATTTCCGTTTCGGCGTTTTCGTCGAAATGCGTGAGCACAGGCGGGCTTTGCAGGCATTGTTGCAGCTCGCAGAAGGCTGTTTCTTGGGCATTTTTCCAGATGAAAGGGGTGCTGTCTTTCGTCAAGCGGGTGAGTGGCTCTGCAATGCGGGCGAAGTTTGCAACGAAGCGCCTGTAATATGCGCATAGTCCGAAAAATCTACGCACGCCCTTCCTATCTTTCGGTCTTTGGAAGTTCGCTATGGCGGAAGTTTTCGCCGGATCAGGCCGGACTCCCGCGGCGTTGACGACATGGCCCAAAACCTTTAGTTCCTCGTACGCGAAGCGGCACTTTTCATACTTGAGCGTTAACGCCGACGTACCGATGGCCTCGAGTACAGACTGCAACCTTGCAAGGTGTTCGTCGAAAGTTCGGGAGAATACCACTACATCGTCGAGGTATACGGGGCAGGTGTGCCACTTCAGGCAAGCTAGCACCGCTTCCATGACTCGTTGAAACGTTGCTGGCGCCTTGCACAACCCGAACGGCATCACCTTGAACTCGTATAGGCCGTTCGCGCTTATAAACGCATACCGAAAATTTAAGCGCAAGAAATTTAGACACAAGACGAATGACACAGGGACAAGCGCTACTTCCAACTGGAAATTTTATTTACGAAGCAACATATATATACGAAAAGGGGAAAATACAAAAAAACAGTGCATGTGCGCATCGTCCTAAACTAGAGTATGTGCGCACTGCACAGGCGCGCACACGCTCCTCATGCCATCGGCGTACCCAGGAAGGCCAGCTCTTTTGCTGATAATGATACCGAGGTCGTGCTCACACAATCTTTGTCACCACGATGTATCTCAGCCGCCTCCACAATCTCCCGGGTGCGCTGATCGGGATCGCGAAAGACGACTTTTGGTGCAGTACCGTTTCAGACTGAATGTGGCATTTCTGTTCAAGATTTTTTGGATTTACTGGGGCTCTACCTAAAATCAACGTATGTCCAGTGGGATGGTCACGTGTACATCCAAAATCAAGGGGTCTGTGTAGGCTCATGCGTTGCCCCTGTTTTGAGCAACTTGGTGATGGCGCACCTTGAAAGGTTAATTGCTGACAGGCTAAAGGAGACAACGGTTGTAAAAGTGTTCCGATATGTTGACGATTTCTTGGTGTTGGTTGGCAGTGGCGTAGAGGCGTTTTCCCTGGATGTGGAACAGGCGTAGGCGATTTTTGAGGCATGTCTTAACCCCCTAAATGTTACACACGAGGTCCCTAAGCAGTGCAGTCTCAAATTCTTGGACCTGAGACTTCAGTTCTTGGGAAAACACGTCTGTTGGATGTATGACCCCCGCAGCCGGAAGCCGATACTGCCGTTCAGGTCTGTTCACACCAAACTGGTGAAACGAGCCATTTCCAGCAGCTGTCTCAACAGTGCCTTGAACAAAACATGCGAGCACCTTATGGAAACCAGTTTCCATTTGCAAGTGCGTCGCCTAAGGTCGGCAGGTTACCCCGCAAACTTGGTTGTAGCGGTGGCCGACGCAATTCTTTCAAAGCAAAGACGGGCTGGCATCGGGCAAGGCGACCAAGATAACCAGGCGACCCACCAACTTAACAAGGTGGTGGTTGTTCCCTACCTACACGGCATTTCACACCATTCCTAAAAGATTGGTAAGGGTTGATGTGAAAGTTTTGATGTCTGCTCCGGAAAAACTGTCGCGGCTTTGCACTGTTACGTGCCCGGTTCCGAAAGAAAAGAAAAAGTGCGAGGTGAAGCACCAAATTCAGTACGTCGATTGCACTGCCGGTGTGGTGTATAAGCTCCCAATGTCCTGCCATAGGGCCTACATTGGACAAACAGGACGGTGCCTTAATGAACGCCTCCGTTAGCATGCCAATCGAGCGAAAAAAGACACGGGCGGGAACCTCGCCAGTCATTGCCTGAACTGGAAGTGTTCGCCTCGATTTGATGAATGTACAGTCGTCTTTCGCGATCCCGATCAGCGCACACGGGAGATTGTGGAGGCGGCTGAGATACATCGTGGTGGCAAAGATTGTGTGAGCACGACCTCGGTATCGTTATCAGCAAAAGAGCTGGCCTTTCTGGGTACGCCCATGGCATGAGGAGGGTGTGCGCGCCTGTACAGTGCGCACATACTCTAGTTGAGGACGATGCGCACATGCACTGTTTTTTTGTATTTTCCCCTTTTCGTATATATATGTTGTTTCGTAAATAAAATTTCCAGGTGGAAGTAGCGCTTGTCCGGTGTCATTCGTGTTGTGTCTAAATTTGTTGCGCTTAAATTTTCACTATGGAGTAACAACTAGCTCGAACCCTCACGATGTTAAGTTATAAATGCAGTCTTCTCTCGGTCTCTCTCGTCCACTTCACTTTGCCAGTAGCCGGTCTTCAGATCCATCGATGAGAAGTACTTCGCGTGGCATAGGTGGTCGAGGGCTTAGTCGATTAGGGGAAGTGGGTACACGTCCTTTGTGGTGATTTTGTTCAGTCTCCGGTAGTCAACGGAAAACCTTAATGTGCCGTCTTTTTTCTTCACGCGTAGGACCGGCGCAGCCCAGGGGCTTTTCGATGGCTGTATAATGTTGTCACTGAGCATGTCGTCGACCTGAGTCTGGACGGGTTCCCACTCGTGCTGAGAGACGCGGTACGGTGACTGTCGGGTAGGTCGGGCTCCATCTTCGGTTATTATTCGGTGCTTCGCTAGAGGTATCTGACGTACTTTTGAGTTTCACGAAAAACACTCTCTGTAGTGATGCAGCAAATCCAAAATTTCTTCGGTTCTTCTTGCGGAAGATCGGGATTCACGTCGAAGGGATGGCGAAGCTTGAAGGTATCTTCGGGTGCGCGTTCAAAGTCGGCAACCGCGATCCCATTACTTTATTCTTGCGTTTCTTCGAGAAACGCAATTGCAGTGCCCCTGTTTATATGCTGAAATTCCTCTGTGAAATTAGTGACCAAAACTTGGGATTGGCGTTGCGTAAAACCCGCAACGCCTCTTGCATCGGAGACACCGCGGTCGAGGAGCAACCTTTGGTCACTCTCTACGATAGCGTCGACGTCAGGAACAGCATCTTACCCGCCGCGGTGGCTCAGTGGCTAAGGCGATGCGCTGCTGAGCACGAGGTCGCGGGTTCGATTTCCGGCCGCGGGGGCCGCTTTTCTGATGGAGGCGAAAAGCCAAAACGCCCGTGTGTGCGGGATTTCGCCGCACGATAAAGATCCCCAGGTGGTCAAAATTAATCCGGCGCCCTCCACTACGGCGCGCCTCATCGCCTGCGTTGCGTCGGCGCGCTAAACCCTGCAAACATAACAGGAACAGCATCTTCACAGTAGACGGTGATCATCAAGCTTACGCGGGGTGGCAGTGTGACATGATCATCGGCGATCCCGAAAGCAGCACGGTGTTCGGGGTTCGGTTCTCCCGTCATGGTGTGATCGGAGAAAAAGTTATGGACTTGGTCTGTAGATCAATTATTGCACCGTTGTCTGTCAAAAAGTCTCATTCCAATAATTACGTCGCGGGAGCAGGTAGGCAAAATGACGAACGCCGCAGGGTACGTTGTGCCGTCTATGGTGACGCGCGACTTGGCGTCACGAGGTGGCCTCCTGCTGTGTGAATGTGCGGACCGTCCCATCTGGTCATCACTTTCTTCAGCTGAGACGCAAAAGGTGCCCTCATAACTGAGTAGTCGTCTCCAATGTCTATGAGGGCGACTACTTTAAAGCCGTCGATGGACCGCTGAATGTCGGACGCTGCCTTCTTCGAGTTCCGGGTGCGTCGTGGATTCGTATCTCGGCTTCTGCGGGTTGACGGTCCGGCACTGTGCGTCGTGGTCTTCGTTGTATCATCATCGGCAGGCTCGGTCACGTCGGGTACACGTCGCGCCGTTTCGATGTCGTCGTGGTCGGGAGTCACGTCAGGGTTAGATTGGGTGGTCAGGGTAGAGGCATGTCGTGAATCATGGTCCTCAGCGAGTCGCTGCGTCGTTGAAGGGCTTTTATCTTTCAGCCGTTGGGCAAATTTACCTTCCGAAGTTGCTGCTTTTAATTTCCCGCGCGTGGGCTGCGGGACCTTCAACATGAGAAGTCAGCAGTGCTGCGGTGGTTTGGTGATTGATACGTTTAGGGTGACGGTGAACAGTTGAAGCGGGCTGGTCCTCGGTTGATGTTGGAGAGGTATTCTTCGATCTCAGCAGGGCGCTAGCCGTATCGGGGGCGTCGTGCGTCGACAGAAAACCATCGGAAACCGAGCCTCTTGTAGCGACAGAGCCGGTAGATGTGGTCGGCCTCTCCGCAGTGGTAGCACAGCGGGCGATTATTGGGCGTCCGCCACACGTCGGTCTTCCTTTGCGTCTGGTATTGGTCTACAGGACGTCGGGCGGGAGGCATTGGACGGCGGTATGGCTCTGCCTCTTGACGACGGATTGGAGCGTGGCGGGGTTGACGAATAACTGCGGAGTACGTCATCGCTTGGGGCTGACTGGATGCTTCTGAAAGCGTAAAAGTCCCCAGCTCCTGTTGAAACTCTTCTCGGATGACGTCAGTCAGGGAAGCCACTTGAGGTTGAGGCGTTGTTGGAGAAAGCTTCTGATGCTCCTCCTTGACCACTGCTCAGATGGGCTTGCGCAATGTATCGGATCGTAGAGTTGCGTTACCGATGGTTTCGGAGTACAGTGCGTTGAGAGTGCGGTCGTACTGCCTAGTTCGAATTTCTAGCGTCTTCTCCATCGCGGCCGCCTCAGAAGCGAATTCTGCCAGCGTCTTCGGCGGGTTGGAGACTAGACAACCAAAAAGCTGTTGCTTCACTCCTCGCATTAGAACCCTGAGCTTCATTTCATCGGTCATTTCGTGGTCCGCACAGCGAAAAAGTCGCTTCATCTACTCAACAAAGATCACGACCCCTTAGATTGGGTGCTGGGTTCAAGTTTCAAGCAAAAGCGCAGCTTGCTCTTTTCTAACCACAGTAGTGAAAGTCTTAAGGAACTCCCTTTTGAATTGAGTCCAGTCTGTCAAAGAGCTCTCATGGTTCTCAACCAAGTTCGAGCAGCATCTTCTAAATAAAAGAACACATGCCGGAAAGTTTCTTCGTCGTCCCACCTGTTGGAGATGCGGACGCGCTCCAGCCTCTCCAACCATTCTTCGGGGTCTTCATCGGGGTCTTCTCGGAACGATGGCGGTTCTCGGGGCTGCTGCAGGACGATTGGCGAAGTTGTTTCTTGCACCATGGCGTTGGTTGCAGTGTTCGTTCTCTTGGGCCCTTCTGGCAGAAGACCGAACTCGGGTAGAAATCCTTGCAGTCGGCTCCTTTTTCTGGTTGGACTGGCTTGGCGGATTCCAGATGTAGAGAGCATAAAGGCTTAGAATCAAGCACCTCACCAGATGTCACGAAGCCAAGGACCGCGCAGTTGTCCTGAAGGAGAAACACATTTATTGGAGCGAACATGTGCTCCCCTAACAACTCAAAAGAATACAGAGGCGGCGAAGCAGCGGTCAACGAAGTGACTTGCACAGACGAGTGTCGTCGAATTGAATGCCGCAGCGTCTGCTCTGCAGGCTTTTATCTTTCGGCGCAAGTGTTTCTCGAACCGTCGATTCGCATCCAGAACATTGTAGATCAGAGAAGATTATTTAGGGTTAGGGCGAAACAGTGTGCTTATCTGAATGTGATAGCCCATGCGGCAAAAAAGTAAATAATGTAAGACGCGCTTCGTTTGGAACGCAGATAACACAGCCGGGCGTGGCCCGGCAGTAAAAACAAACAATAAATAAACAAACCCATCCATTGTTCGCGGCACTATATTCTTGTTCTGGAATCTGGTCAGTTTCCACATTTTATGAAGACAGCCAGAATATCTATTATATTCGAGGACGGTGATAAGAATGATGCAAACAACTACAGGCCCATATCCATACTCCCAATCTTCTCTAAATGATAAAAAAGGTATATTTTCCCGCATTACCACTTTTTTCCTGAAGCATCATATAATTACAAACTGCCAGCATGGTTTCAACGAGGCAAATCAACAGAAACGGCACAACTGGCACAAAAAGAACTTATAATTAAAAATATTGAAGATAGAAAGCTTACAATCGGTATATTTATAGACTGTAGCAAAGCTTTCGACTTCCTGTACCATGGTATTCAGCTGAAAACGTTACAACGCTATGGCGTCCACGGTATTGCCCATTCTCTTCTTCAGTCATACCTTTCAGAACGAAAACAGTGCGTTGAAGTTGGAGGGTTTATTTCTTGCCATAAAACTATACATCATGAAGTACTTCAAGGCAGCGTATTAGGGCCGCTGATGTTTAATATCTATGGCAATGATGTTTTTGAAACAAAAAACGACGTCACGTTCTTTCTCTATGCAGACAACACCAGTTCGTTTATTTCAGGCCAAAACACAAACGAAATTGCGGGAAAGGCTTAGGAGGCCCTGTGGATCGTTTAGCACTGGTCACATTCCCACAACTCAAAAATATATGTCCACAAAACAAAAGCCATCTTTTTTGGAGCTTAAAACAACAACAGAAGGATGCATCAAATGATAATTTTAGGCAGCGGATCTATAAAGATAGTGAATAAGCACAAAATCCTAGGAGTAACATTTTTCTTTGATTTGACTTGGACGGGTCACAAAGAAGCTTTGACTAGACCCTTGTCATCAGCGGCTGGTGCACTAGCTCGATGTAGACATTATTTTCCGGCGAAAGCTAACATTCAGAAAAACCATGCCCTGTTCGCTGCACATTTGCATTACTGTACTTTCATATGGGGCACCACTACCATGGGAAATATCGAAAGACTCTTTCTTACAAAAAGGGCCCTGCACTACATCGCCAATGTACCTTACTCGCACTCAACTCAGTCTTTTTTCTCTCATTATAAAATCATGTCTCTTAAGAACATTTATAAATTTCTTTTATTGTATTCGTTTTTCTTTTCGAATGAAAGGTACCGAGTTTCTTTGGAACGCATGGGCAATTTAAAAATGCAACAGAGTGATTCGCGCACTCGAGGTTGTGACAGGTGGCTAGTTCTGCTTCGATGAACTGACTATCTTCTTCAGTCTATAAGATGAACTGTAAACAAATGGTAAACAAATGGGCTATTGGAAACACAAATTTAAGCGGCTACACCAAAAAGAAATGAAGGAATTGTTTTTCAAATGTTGTTAACACACACCGTTCTTTTTTATAGATGTTGATCAAAACTGTGGTTTGTTTTCCCTTTTTATTTTTCTTCTTTTTTGCTTTTTGAATTTTCGTGTCAATGGAGTTTTTGTATAGAAATATTTCGTTTTTTACGACTGTTTTTCTTTTTTTGCTCCTGTGTCACTGCAATCGCTATGCTTCATTGGTCATCTGCGGATGAAGGTGTATAATGTTCCTAGCCTACTTTTGAAGTCTAACCACTCTGTATAATGGAGACAAAAAGGGCAACAGAGCACTGCAACTGTTTACGTTGTGTATGACACCCCTTAGGCACCTTTCAAGTGGTGTTTACGGCCACTTCTCTTCTGGGGGACCCACCAAAAAAGGTTGATAGCTTTGACGCTTCCTCTCTAACTTTGTAAGAGAAGGCGCAGATAACGATGGTCGATTTAGGAAGAGTTCAGTCATGAATGTATCATAAAAACCGATTTAAAATGATGGTGAGGCATGGATGAAATTTTAAAAACATAAAGGAGATCTCTGTAGGCTCGCTGACGTTGTAGGTTCCACTTATTACATTTCACATAGAGGCTTTCGGCCGGGCTAGTGCGGAAGGCGCCCCATGCTAGGCAGAGCCCCAGATGAAGCACTAGGTCCCCCATTTTGACTGATGTTTTGCTTGCCGACCCATAAACAACACTTTCATAGTCCAATCGTGAACATATCAGGCTAGTGAAAACACGTAAAAGAAGTTGTTTGTCAGCAACATATGAAGAGAGGGAGAGACCCTTCAGTATATTCATGCCTTCAAGCATTTACGTTTAAGTTCTTTTATATGTTGAATGAATGTGCGCTTTTCGTCACGGACTAGACCTAAAAACTTGTGTTCATTTCTTACTGGAATTAAGACACCATTAGGTTTGATGTCTGAATCCGGCCGAATGCCACGCCATTTTGAAAACGAAACACAAACACACTTTTGTAGAATAAATTTAAAACCGTGGCTTTCTGCCCAGCCAGCTAGTTTGTTATCACCAAGCTGGACTTGGCGCTCGCAGATAGGTTACAAGACTTAGATGATTCCACATTTTCTACATAGATTGAGCAGGAAATTCATGGTGGCAATGCATTTTTGAGTGAATTCGTTTTTACAATAAAAAGAGTGCCACTCGAAACTCCGCGTTGCGGCACGCCATTTTTCCTCCACATGATCCCTGGAGAGTGCATTTCCAATTCTAACATGAAAGGTTCGTTTAAACAGGTACCAGGCAAGTGTGTTCAGCATGTTACCCGACATGCCGAATGAATTCGGGTCGATTAGGATGCCGTACCGCCACGCAGTATGAAACGCTTTTTCAAGACCAAAGAATACTGTCATAGAGTACTGCTTATGTAGGTAGGCATGTTTAAGGTACGATTCTAGCGCTACTAGTTGTTCATTTTTAGATCGCTCAGCCCTAAAGTCTGCCTGGCAGCCCTCGAGAAGACCGTTGAACTCAATAAAGTACACGAGTCTTCTGTTTATCATCTTATCTAAGAGCTTACACAGGCAGCGTGTCAGGGCAATGGGAAGATAACTGGCAGAAGGGAAAGGGTCCTTTCATTCCTTCAGGATGCCCCTACTACGGCTTCCCTCCCAGATTTTGGAACTTCCCCCAAAACAATATTTTATTGTATAGGTGTGGGAATGTTTCAAGAGTGTCTGGGTGTAGGTGTTGTAATATGGTGTAGGTGATTTTGTCTGCACGTGGAGCGGAAGGTACGTCGAGCGGAAGCAATATCAAAAGGCGTTTCGATTTTTTTTCGCGCGAAGTGTAATATACATTCGTTATGTAATACGACGCAAAAATAAAATTGAGATAAATTTATTCAGCTGCTATAAAGTTATTTGTTTTCATTTTTTTCCCTGCTTATTGCGCCTTGTACGCCTTCTTTATTTTTCGGAGGCAGCCGTTAATTCTTCGCCCCCGTTTTAGTCAGGTAACTCGATGGGTGTGCCCGCCACAGTAATCGTCGAAAGTACCCCTGGGGGATCACTGGGCAAGGCATTGTGCATCTGAGCCAAAATTCATGGTTTGGATTTCCGGCAACGGCTGCCATTTCCCTGATGGTAGCTGAATATCAAACCGCGCGCCTGTCATCTTTTCGGCACGCGTTAATAATCCCTAGGTTAACGAAATAAAGTCCGGTAATAAAAGAAACAGTCGACAACTTCACGCGTGCCCTAAATAATAGCGTTCAGATTACGCAATATGCTTCGACTTCTCCAAAGCCTTTGACAAGGTTCCTCATAGGGAGTTAATAAGTTAGCACACCTAGGCATCAATTATAACATATTACAGTGGATAGGTGCGTACCTGACAGGCAGAACACAATACGTAGAAATGAACGGCTTCAAATCTGAGTCCCTAAATTGTCACCTCAGGTGTACCAGAAGGTTCAGTTTTAGGACCGATATTATTCTTAACTGCCATAAATGACATTTCATGCGGCATAGATAGAAGTACTACAGTGCAACTTTTTGCAGACGACTGCCTAATCGATTAAGAAATACACAGTGAAGCTGATCAAAAAACGCTTAATGATACTCTTGATGCTGTCAGTAATTGGTGCACAGAAACTAAAATGGAATTAATCAAACTGAAACAGTTGCTTTGCGCGTCACAAACCAAAGGAAGCGTGTTTTCCGTTCCAATTACACTCTATGCTCTACCCGCCTGTCTACCGTCAATGAAATAAAATATTTAGGTGTAACAATATCCAGTAATCTAAATTAGAGGACCCATTTGGAAAACATTTGTACGGTGGCGGAGAGGAAACTATGGTACCTGCGAAGAATTGATTTATTGATTGTAGGGTTTAACGCGCCGACGCAACGCAGGCGATGAGGCGCGCCGTAGTGGAGGTCTCCGGATTAATCTTGACCACCTGGGGATCTTTAACGTGCGCCGAAATCTCGTACACACGGGCGTTTTTGCTTTTCGCCTCCATCAGAAAAGCGGCCGCCGCGGCCGGGAATCGAACCCGCGACCTAGTGCTCAGCAGCGCAACGCCTTAGCCACTGAGCCACCGCGGTGGGTCTGCGAACAAAATTAAGACTTGCTACGACTCCCCTTAGGCTAGCAGCATATCTTACGTATATTCGGCGAACACTAGAATATGCCAGCATTGTGTAGGATCTCTCGGAAATCGGCCTCATTATTATGCTAAAAAGAGTACAACGGCGAGCTGCCAGGTTTACTCTTTCAAAGTACTCTTCGACAGAATTAGTAACAGAAATGTTACGCTCTCTTCAACTGCCAACTTTAGCCGAAGGTCAGCAATTGGCAAAAATGAAGTTGTTATTTTTATTGTAAAAAAATAGATTAAACATAACGACAACAAAATACTTAGCGCCACGCCGCGGAAGGAACCTGAGAGGTATAAACGATTACACATATGAAGTGCTGCAACAACGTGTCAATGTATATGCGAATTCATTTTTTCCAAAAACAATTCGTCAGTGGAATGCATTGCTATCATCACTGGTGCATTGTGATTCACTGGAAAAATTTGAGGAAGGGCTCAAACATTTTTTTCTGTCAGCGTGGTCTCCTATTTTCATTTATTGTAATTTGTTTGTGTGCTTACTACGACTGCTCTTTTTTCCCTTAGTCTCAATCTCGGTGTTTCCAATGTATGCCATGTAACATCTCAAGATATATGATATATCTTGATATATGATATATGATATGATATGATATTGATATATGATTAGAATACATTGATGTTTAACATCCTTGGTATGACCACCCCTGTAACAGCCGACAGGATAACAGTATTCGGAAATAAATAAATAAATTATGCGCTTCCGTGGGGATTCGGCACGACAATGTCCAAATATTTTATTTTTGTTTTCCTGCGTAGAAGCACTTTTAAGTGATGGCACCAGCTGCACCGCCTACAGGCGTCTATGTCCGCGAACGTGCTCGCACCGACTGTTTGTAAAATGAATCTAAAGGGGGCAACTTTAGAAGCCCGGAGCGTTCTGAAAATGCAAGTCAATTCATGTCCACCGTAGTAACATTCTCATTT